>NC_085049.1:20596141-21196141 GCF_963662255.1 Cinclus cinclus | reverse complement strand
GGGGTTAACGCCAGTGGAAAATGCAAGGATCCTCTTACCACAGAAAAACTGAGCAATGCAGTTTCACAGAGAAGCTGCCTTTTTATTTTTACAGGTGCAACTGACGTCTGTCTTGTATTTTCTGCTCACCCGAGTATTAATTTAAAAACCACACACACATGAACGCACGACATGTGGCTATCTGCACTCAGGTAGATTTTTTACACTTTCACATACTTCTTTTTACTCAAGTATTTAATGGAAAGAGGCAGAAGAATATATTTTGAAATAAGACAAATAAGGAAAATAAGCATTCACTTCAAATAAATTTTGCTGGAGTACACTAGGCCTGAATATATATCCTAGTGTTTAGAAAAACATTTGTCTTCAAAATGTAAAGAACAGGCTTTGTAATTTCCATAGCACACCTAAAGCCTGACAAAGCCCCATGTTCTACAGGACTATTTTAAATTTTTTTCATGTTTTCCCTCCTTAAACTGATCTATTTCAATGGTCCAGAGAATCAAGCAAATCAACAGGGAAACAGAAATGGTTTCATATTAAAAGCAACACAGACAAGTGTAGCTAAAGGGAGAAGACTGTTAAATATGAGCGGTTCCTACTTGGTTTTCACTGCAGGGGTCACATTTGGAAACAATTTTGATACCAAAATTAGAAGCTCATGTTTTAATTTCAGCAACATCTTTGTCTAGGAAATGAGAGAAATCTTACCCACCATTAAGCTTTACCAGGTACACTAACTAGAAAAATCAGTGCCAGAAATAGTAATGCTGAGGTATTAAGTTCACACAGTAAAACAGACTATTCTATGCTCATTCTATCAATCTAAACATTGCCACAGATAAAGCTCTTTTTTAAACAGTAAAAAAAAAAAACCTAAACAAAAAAAAAACCTGAGAGGTTTGAGTCACGAACATTCAAAGCAAAAGCATTCCAAAAGGTTTCCTTCACTAAGGATCTTTCAGAAGAGGCATTTCTACAATGGCATCCTAAATTATCATACTGCATGCTGAAATGTTTAACACCATCAAAAAAATAGTTTTCCCTTTCATCAGGCACTTCCTATAGTTTTTGTAAGGTTCCAGTATCTTTCTAAAGAAAAAGAAGTAATTTAAAATTTGAATACTGGAGGAGTATTTTCTTAACTTTTTTTCATTTGAACTCCAAGATGTTATCCACATTTTAAAATTCTACTACAGCTCATTAACACCAAAGAAAGCACAACTATATCAATGCTTTAAGGCAAGAAAAAAACCCCCAAAATAACACAAATAGCATTGTCTTGAGACTCCTTTTAGTCTCTAAAATCCCACAGATAGCAGAAAGGCAATACAAATAAAATTATGGAATAAATAATAAACAGAAAATAAAATTATGGAAGGGGATGGACTTTGTATTTTTATTAGTAAACATATTAATTATAACTAAGTAACACAAGGGAGTAATAGACATATGTCAACCTTACAGTATTATTTTTACTTGAAAACAGGTAAATATACATTTCCACTCTATCTTTCAATAAAAAAATCTAAAGGTAGTGGACTTGGTGAATTTGCTGCAACAAATAAGGGACACATAAGGGCTGGTTTCAGTATTGCTGCAGTCAGCATCACTGCTCACATTTGGCTCAGCTCTGAATGCAAGTTTTCACTCAAAAGGCACGATGGCTCAGCTGCTTGGCCACTTCTTTTGTTAGAAGAGCTCATTCTGCTGTATTACAGAATGTACTTTTAAGTCTAAGAGTAGATTATTAGAAGTGTTTGTTTAAATAATTCAACTGCAAGGAAACTTAAAAGAGGGACATAATGTTTTCCTTGAAGTAACTGGAATGCAAAGATACATTTTTACCTTAATGCTATTCATGCTGATAGCCATAGAAGTCTCAAAGTTTACCATTGTAGTATTATTTATTTTTGTGATGGCAACATTATAGGCTCCCCCCAATACACTCAGATCCCTTGTGCTCAGTTCTAACCCTGCTGTGTTTTACACAACTTGGCTGTCATCAGCAATTAGGGTTTTTTTGGTTTGTTTTTTTTTTGATAGAAGGAAGACATGTGGAAAAGCTGTATGCTGACTGAAGTTATGTGTTTATAGTTTAATTATTTTTTGATCAAAAATTGTATTTCACAGATTTTACTGCTGAGCAAAAAGAGCATACAGATGAGAAAAAAACCCCAACTTTTGGTAAAAGGTGGTGTTTTTCTGTATGCAAGTCTTGCAGACAATTTATCTCAGCTTCCATGTTTATATATGTTCCCTAGTCACAGCAACTAAAAATGAGATGCACCACATTCTGCCATCAGATGCTTTCGAAGCCAAGAAGAAAAAAAAAACCAAAAAAACCCCTAGCCTTTTTGCATAAAATCAGTGATAAAGCTGAGGAAGTTTTAGTTCTCTCTGGCTCAGTACCCCGTGCTTGCCATGCTTGGCCTCAGAGGGCCCTGTGTGTGTGTGCACTGCTGCAGCACACAGAAGTTATGGAGAAGGTGCTGAATACAATCTTCTGGGACACAGCACCACGTTTCCTTAGGGGCTGGGAAACAAGGCTCATTCTGAGACCTGAGGCCCAAGTTCGATGCTGCAATTGCCATGTGCTTTCTCATTTTCTTTTAAGGGAAGAAATAACTATTTTTCACTTGTCTGTGCTTCCTCCTTTGGAAGAATCCAGTCAGGGCTTTAAAAAAAAAAAAAATTAAAGGCTAAAAAGTGAGCAATTGAATTACACGGGGAAGATCCAAGCAATATATTTAGTTCAACGAGGTTTTAAGTGCCACGGCCACTGGTAATTAAAGAGCTAATAAGTCCTCTTTGAAATCGTGTGACTTTTCCTCTGGCTGCGAGCGCGGCGCCCTCGGAGGTTCGGCTGAGGCAAACCCGATACTCTGCCATTCTCCGCCAGCACGTGCCGAAATTAGTTCTCCATTTTGTGGTGGCCCTCGGAGAGCAATTCCCATTGAGAAGTGAACAAAGGCCGTGACCCCGGGGTCAGAGTGTAATGCAGGAAGCATGACCTCCTCTTTGTTCAGAACAGCACTGTTTACTCTGCCTAAGTAAAGATCACCAATACATTAACTAAAGAGGATTAAAAAGGTCATATCCCTAGGGATGGAGCTCACGCAAGTGGCAACTCTCTTCAGTCACTAAATCACTGGACTTCCCCACCTACTCCCCCCTTCAAAAAAGAGACACCTTAAACTGTCATGACTCAGTGGCACATTATTTTCAGAGCAAAAGTCTGTAAAAATTCACGTTTCAGAACCAGGTTAATTTCTGCAGAGGTAGCCAGCTGCTTGAAATTTATTTTTAAAGTTATCAAAATATTCTAAGTGAAAATTTATCATCTCATTACAGCTTTTTTTATTTTGTATCTCCTTTTGAAAAATTCTGAGTTGATTTATAAAATTGATTGTGTCTTACAGTGGCTATTAAAAAGTGCAAGTAACTATTATAAATACAATTCTTAAAATATCCTGTAGTCTGTGGATGGACAGAGAAGTTACCTGTTGCTGTAGACATTTGCTAACTCCATGATGGCTCACTTGCACAGAGGAGAACAAGGAAAACAAACTGAAAATATGCTGCCTGTAAAATTTCACATATGCTGATTGCTAAACTTTATCAGGCTAAATAAGCACTCATTTTGGCTGTTAAGATTTCTCTTACCAACTTCTCATAATATCTTAGAACATCATCATTAATATGGATATTAAGAGAAGCATCACTTGAAATAGCTGAAGTAATGCTGCATTGGTAACATGCAGCCAGACAGCATGCTGGAGTGTCTCCTTTCCATCCTCATCTCCAATCCACTGGTCTGCTGAATGATCCCAAATTTGCTTTGTACCTTGGTTTCCTCATCTGTGATGATGTGGTTCACTGGGATGCAGATGTTACCATCAGTTAGACAGCCACGATAGGAGGAAAAGAACACATAGAAGAGAGTGGTCCAGACTAAGATATTTTCCCTTCTCTGTCCTCAGGCAGAGGCACCTTTGATTAAGCTGAACATTATGTTAGAGCTTCCAGAAGAAAATAATAGGAATCAGGCGAGGCAAGGGGGCAAGGTTTTGATCCAAGTCTTTGGTGCAGGGATCTCAGCACCACAGACAAATGCCACACAGGGTAAATAAGTTGGAATCAGCACAAGATCACCCATCACCAGCAACTTTGAGAAGAGGACCAAGAGTGGCCAACACTCCAAAAATCAAGGTCCTAGAGTCCCATGGTACATGAACCACACAGGGGGAGAGCTGAGATGGTGTCCTTCCATTGTCAGACACTTTGTGCAAAATAGCTATTTTTTGATCCATAACAATACATTCACCCTTTTAGTTTCTAGCAGCATGAATTAATGCAAGATGTGCAGCAAGCTGGGATCTCATTACACCCAGCCTGCACTGGCCCTTCTTCACCCACCACTGCAGTTCCTGCTCCTGTGGCTTCTGATCTTTTCTTGCCACAGTAGTAGGAGTCAGAAACTTACTGCAGATTCCAACACAGCCAAGAGCAAAGAAGAAATTTCCAAAATTTCCAAACTGTGTGTCTGCACTGTGATTGGCGGCATTCCCAATGCAGGTGGGTGAACGACTGGCAGTTGGGGTAACCTGGTAGCAGGTTACTCACCTGTCCAGTTCTGTGCCTGAAACAACCAAATCTAGTAATACACTTTCCTGTGACTGCTGCTCCCTGAAATCTGATATGATAGTACTGGGCTTTTTATTACATATCAGGAGTCAAGGAGAGGAAGTGGAGTCACAAAGCCTTGACAACAGGTTTAGAAAAGGCTATGTCTTGGACAAAGCAAAAATGTACAGCAGGTATTTAAAACAATGTTGTATGTTCACCAGATCTTCCCATTGATTCCAAGGAAACACTCTGCTTTCTGGCACAAAAGATTATGCAGGCATAATATATCCGTCAGGAAAAAAAAGGGTAACAAAATCTCTAGACACAGAAGGAGCAGGTGGGCAAGAGCAATGTGAGCAAAGCTTTGTATCAAGCTGAAGCAAAGAGGTACCTTCCCCAAAAAGCACTGGACTGAAACAGCAAGAACAAAGAATATACTTAGACATTTAGATTTAAAAATGGAGATTGGGAGCATAAGGACTGAACCAGTGGCATAAGGACAATTTATTGACATACATTAGAAGCAGGAAGACTGCACAACAATTGTCTGGCAAGTCTGAAACAGTACTGGGAAACAAAGGGACTGAAGAAAGAGGACGAAAAAAAACACAGAAAAAATAATGGCTGATTATGACCTTAAGCTATTTAGTTATGCAAAAGAGGAACCTTGCCTTTTCTCACCCTCTATGACCACACTAACATTTCTTGTTAGCTGGCTTCCTAATCTGGGATATTCATTAAAAAAATACCCACTATTTCTTCCAGTGGAAATTCCTAGTCTTTTCTTTTTCAGTTCTCTTTCACTTTCACAGCAGCCAACAGCATTCTCCCTCCAAGATGGGAAGCAAAAACAATGCTCAGGAAAGTGAGGGAATGAGATGTCCCTTCTCTTGAACAGGCCAACAGACGAAACATGATTCTGTGACACAAAATCCTCGCATTGTCCATCTTTTGGGGGGATGGAGCAATCTTGACCCTACCTCATATTCTAAGTTATGTCTCTCTATCTCCTGATACCCAAAAATCCAGACAGACCAAAAGGTAGCTTTTAGGCTAAAAATAAGTTTTTAGGCTTAATACAAATGGAAAAATCTATGATATTCAACTCACAAAATTGTCCCCTATGGTCCTTTCAAATAGCAAATCCCATTAATCAATTATTTTGCAAGTAAAGGCTGAAAGAACAGCAGATAGCAAAACAGAAAGTGCTGAAATAGAGGGATAAATCAAAGGCAAGCTATTCTGAGGACACACATAGCCTTTCGGAACCAGCCCAAGGTTGGAGGCAGGGCTTCCAACAAAAATCTGCACTCTTCTATCAGGAATGAAAGGATAGCAGTCCTCAAAAATAGCCACAAATGATGATCCAGATTACATGCCAATGAATTCTGTGATTTAGTAAACTGTCTGGAAGGCTACTTTAAAAGATTATAACTTTAATGCCTGAGCAGGGATAACATAATGGGGAGAAAAACAACATTGATAACATAACAAAAAATACGTCCTTTTCAACTTTGAGTGCATCCACAGAATTCATTATTATTTATTTGGCCTTTCTAAAGGGCTTTGACAACGTGACCAATGAAGACCATAAAGAAAACACAACAGTCACAACTGGAAGTTGGAATCATTATTAAATACAAGCTAAAGAGCCAAAAGTAAAATATGAATAAATACCAATAAGTAAAAAGTAAAATATGAGTAAAGTACGAATGAAAAGACACGTTGACAAGAGAAACATTAAGAGTCGAATACAAAGGCCATGCTGGTATTGTTTTTAACTTTAGTTCATATCTAGAAAGATCAGCTGTAAAATAAAGAATGGCAAAAATGACAAGCAAGGGAAGAGTACTGGGGCTACTGAAGGGTTTAACCAAGCTGAGTGAATCTGAAACACAATAAATATTTTTTTTTAAATTGTCAAGGAAATGATATTGCAACATTCTCCAAGGGGAGAACCTGGGTGCAACCATAACAAATCAACAGAAACTTTCAGGGATATGCAATAATGTCAGGTAAGTCAAGCAGGGAAACAGAGGGCTGTATAGAAAACATTATCCTTCCAATATCTGCCTGCCAGGGAAACAGCTTCCTGGGGAACGCCCATGAGCCTTTCCTCATTAAAGCTACAGAAGAGGAGTGCAAGGGCAGGTGTCTACAACGTTGCTTTTAAGAGACTGCCGTATACGAAAACACGCAGTAATCAAACTATTTATGTTAGCGAGCACATGAGCAACAGGGAATACAAGAGATACATAGTCTGAAAGTCAGGATCTGCAGTCCAACCTTCTCACCTACTTCCAGTCTTGGAAGGGAAATTATTCAGCTAAATTAAACAAACAGTAAATTCAAACTATGGGAATGTATTATTTTTCAATGTGCAGCCTGAGCATGTGAAAATCAACGCCTTCTTAAGGAACATCAGCAGGAATCAGAAAGAATGATTCTAACCACAGCCTACAGAAATACAGCATTGGATGGGATTGTTTGCTGGGAAGACCACGTGAACCTTTGTGCAAAGACAAGAGACATGCCTGCCCCAATTTCTGACAAGGACAGGGTACTCCAAAAGGATGTTATGCCGATCACCATCACTCTCTTACCAATCAACCCTTTGTAAAAAATGCCAGGGTAGACTTGGTATTAATTACATCGTGGGCCTGTTCCAGTGCAGTAATTTCTACTTTTGTTTTCTGTGGTCAAAAGAACTGGAAAAAAAATAGACAAGTTCACTTTATCTAATATAAAATGCCTCATCCTGTAAGCTAGCTATGGTGCCTGAGACAACGGTGTCAATGCATCATTCAAATGTCACAAAACCAAGTAAAAACATACATGTTTACATTGCCACCTGCTCTCCCCCCTGCCACCACAAATAATTAGCAAGAACCTAAATCATAAGACTTGGATTTACTACATAAATGTTGCATATAGCGCTCTTCTTCGAAACATATAAATACATTTCCTTCCTTTTATCTTACTATCTTTTTTCCCATCCATGCATCATTATTTGCAACACCCATTTAATAATTATAAGAGAGTCCAAGTTGTATGTCAGATCCTGGGATATTGCCACTCATACAGTGGTTTGTTACACTCAGCCTTTGGTCTTGTGGTTAACAATTCACCCAAGCTGTGAGAACACCTCACCACAACCCACACACTGCCACTCTTCAAAGGAAGACAAGGATACGTAATTAAGAGATGATGAGCTCAAATATAAGACATGAGATGTGGGAGCAGATTCTGTAACCACACCGGTGAGTGGTTTTACTACTGAAGTTTCATCAGCTCTGTCTTCACTTATGGTCTCAGTAGAACTCACTTGCTTTCAAATTATACTTGCAGAAGCAAAGGGGAAAAAAAGGAATGCTAAAACTGTACCACTGCATAAAAATAGTTTTAACATCAACTGGTCGGAACTGAAATTGTAAATCAGCATTATTAACAAACTGCCCTTGTAACAAGCGGGGCCTGGATCTCAAAAAGAAAAGGAAAAAAAAAAGATAAAAGCAAGCCAGCATCCAGTTTTGCTAAAAATATTGTCAAAATTTAATCCCACAAGAATTGTAACCTGAAAATATTCTCAGTCTCATCTCAAGACTTTATGATGCTGTAATTGTGTCCATAATATAAAGACCTATAGAAAGAAGTATCTGTGTGTATATGTGCCAGTTCAGGGACTAACTGCACAATGCAGACTGGAAATGAAAATTCAGATGTGGGTACAGATCCACTCTAGCACATACAGGATCAGTCCCGCACTGGCTATTCAGAATAAAAACATCAAACCACTTTTCTTATTACTCTGCAGAGCTGAAAGTAGTTTTTGTTGTTGTCATGACTGATTAAGGAAAGACTTGAAAAGTCTAGAGCAGAAAAATATGTGAATAAAGCTACCAAGCTCAAGTGAGGACCACTGACCAGCTTTCAGAAATAGGCATACGAAATAGCAGGATTTTATGCTCGCTTGTTTTCTGTTTAACAACAACAAAAAGAAGAATAACTGAATTCAGTTTTACCTATAAGAAGTCTTCGTTTTGTGCTGATGCAGGACCACATGTACACACGCCAGGGACCTTTTGCAGGGCCAGAGCCCCCCCAGTGGCATCCACACCCTCTTCTTCCTCATTTTTTTCCACTGACCATTAAATACTTTCCAAGTCAGGCACTGAAAAAATAACCCAAAACAAACCCACATTTTTAATGGACATCAGATACCATGCTGCTGATTTAATTAGGCAGATAAGAAACAAATAAATATATTTGCACACACCTCCCCCCCCCCATATTTGTATTTTCTGTTTCATTTCAAACAAATTTGGTAGGACCGATCTGAATCTCTATTCAAACCACAGGAAAAGAATAATGAAAACATGTTCTGTGCTGACAGCAGAACTATGCCCTCTGGCTATCTCTTTTTAGAGTTTTATATGACATGTCCATTGGTACTGGAAAAATTCACAGAACAGGGGCTTTTCAGGAATCTTCAGATGAACTTATATATTTTGTAGCAGTAATAGATGCCAGCACAAGACAAACTGAGAGAGACATCCCAGAACTTGTCTCTTCAGGGATTCTATGCAATTGACACTTAGGCAGATCTATGAATTTTCATTTTAAAAAAAGAAAAAAAAAAGTTAAAAAAAGGCTTTCCTGGCTCATGTATCACTCAAACTCTTCCAGGTAATAATGATGCTGCATTGCAAGTATCAGACAACACATCCTTACTCTTATTATATTTCATACAATTTATTTTATCCATAATTCGACAGTACACAGAACTATCTGGAAACTGATTGTTGCTATAAACTGTTCTGCATATTGTGTCATCTGTTGGCTTTAATTTGTAATTTAAACAACACTGTAATTATACTGCATTTAATATTCTATTTAACCAGAAAATAGTCAATATGAATTCAAAGTGAGAAAGCAAACTTCCCCATATCTCAAAAAAACCCTACTTATTTTCATATAACCAGCTCCAGCATTCAACAACAAAGCAGAAATACAATATTCAGGGTAAAGCAACTTAAGCACAATTTTTTTGCAAAGAACTGCACAAAGATACTTTTGCTTAACTATCATTAGGACTGTGAATTTCATATTAAAATAAGTTGCTTGTTAATTTAAAACTAAATTTATAACCTGAATCCACAGATTCATGTTATTATTCTTGCTGAAAAAACAAAATAGTACTAAAATAAGAACAGAGGTTATGTTGTGTGTTAGGGGATGGCAACATACCTTACAGGTAGTATATTAAATAATGCCAAATCCAAAATGATTTTGTAAGACCAGCGTCTTCTATATATTTATTCATGTACAGTTGTACATCCACAGAAAAACACTGCTATAAGCAAGTGATACACTTCACTACTAGTCGAGGTGTTTGCAGTTTCAAACAGTCCTACATCCTAACAGGTTTCCAATGTACAATTCTGAATTCTCAAAGCCTGCATAATGCTGCATTTGCACATACAGTAAAATATGTATCATTGATTTGCAGAGTACATCAATATTGAAGTCTTTCAGACATGATTATTCCCAGATAAATCTTTGTTCTCTAAACTGCAGAATATTAGGTAAGACTGCCATTTATACCAGAGTGCTCCACTATACCACTGACTTCTAAATCCAAACACACAAAAAGGGAAAATGCTAATACATTAGTATTTGACTGTCCCACAAATTCCAACCCTTCCAAGCCCTCCCATCCATGTATTCCATATCAGAAAAGCACACTTACTCCAGACTGACTGCATTCCTATTTACGAAGATGCTCTGAAATAAAGGGAGTGAACAGAAATCCAAGGGTTAACAGAAGAAACAAAACAAAACCAAACCCTAAACCAAACCGACAAATCCCACCATCAAAATGCCCAGCCATGCTGCAGTCCTTGCAAGAAAAGGAAAATGGTCAGCAGACAAGTGCCTAACAAAAAGCAAACAGAGAATTTAGTGCCGCTATTGCCTGGATACCAGTTTGGGATTTAGGCAGCCTTGGATTACAAGGACTATTCCCTTGAAAATCCAGCCCACAGTTCCTGCACTGTTTTCTACAAATACCACATCCAAACTGTGACTAAACACCTCATTATGCTTCTCTGGCACTGTCTGAAGCACACATATTGTACGATTTTCTGGGGCACCTAAAAGCAGAGGGGAAAAAAGTGTCTGTTTTTTACCAGCTGGTAATGAAATGATGAACAAGTTCCCTGCAAAAGCTTGCACGATCAGTAAATCTTCTTTCCCCCCGCCCCCCCACCCCTTTTGTCCTGTGTAGGCAACAGGTGACAAAATACATCCCCAAATATATGTAGTCTATAAGACATCTGCACTGTAATACAGCCTTTTAAAATAAATTTAAACTGAATGAAGAGACTTAGCCAGGCCTCTACACTGGCTTCAGAAAAGAAATGCTTTTCTTAATATTTATTTGTAGAGGTTTCATTTAAAGAAAATACAGTCCTCACAGTTACGAACAATAACTAGTGACTTGAGGTAACAATCTGGTATTGACAGATCTTAAAAGAGAAAATCCAAACTGCATTTTCAAAGGAACTCAAATATTTCACTACAAACTCTTTTCCCTTTTCTTGCTAATTGGTCTTAGATATGTTGACGAATTATGAGCCAATAATCTTCAATTTTCTTAGCTCTTACTCCAGACAAATATCATATTCTGATTTATGAACATCTGAAATATTTAATTTGCTGTTCATGGCATTTAAACGGTTAATCTCATTTATGGGAAGTAAGGATTCCACATTAAAGACTCCTTCTACTTTCTCCTTTAAGCTTCACCAATTCAAAAGACTTTTCCCCATCCCTTACTATTTAGGAATAGTGTCCCTTTGTGCACTGGGCATACTATGGTAGTTCAGGAGGCTGTGGCAGTTACATGGTTCCTTTGCCAGTCTCCATATTGCTCATTAAATAATTTTACTCCCATATATACACACGCAGCTGGTAAAGGGATGACTTCGCTGCATTCAGCTACATCTAAACTTCCAGAGCAAGCCTCGAAATAAAAAAATCACAGTGTTACAGAAATGATCAGCTCCCATCACTGTACACTTCCCGAGTCTCTGGCTGCTCATGCTGTTTGCAAAGCTGTTTACTGATGGAGCAGTAAACCTGTGTCTCTTCCGGCAAAAAAATCCACAATAGGCTAAAAACGTTTCGGTTCTGTTAATACTCAATCCGGAATTAAATAGACTCTTTCTTTAAAGATGTAAATATTACAGATCTAAAATATTTTACAGGCTTATAAATAGCTTTCTATTTCTGAAAGCTTTCCAATTTCTTCCCTTTGCAAAAATTCAGCTGTGCAGCACCAGGGAAGAGCTCAGGGTACAGCAGATGGTTAAAATTCTGCATAATTTTTAAGAGCCTAAGAGAAAGCACTGCCTTTTTTCGGGGGAGGGCGGGGGATGGAGGAGAGGGAAAAAAAGCTGAGAACAGCAATTTGCAGTCTTTTTTTTTTTTTTTTTTTTTTTTTCCTTGACAGCAGCAAGCCCCGCCTCAGTCTGGCCCTTCCTCCCAACCTCTGCTAACCTAAAAACCAGCGCCAGCCTGGCAGCGGGCCAGGGATTCAAAAGTAAACATTATCCTCCTGCCATTTTTCAGTGCTGTTTATCATATCCTGATTTCCCCCCCCCGCCTTTTTTTTTTTTACCCCCTCCTCCCGCCGCCCCCCCTTCGCCATCGCTGAAATCCCCGTCTCTGCGCCCGGTTCGTTTCGCTCCGCGGCGACATCCATGCCGGGGAGTCCCGCTCCGATGCGGCAAACCTGCAGGACGCGGTCCGAGCGCGGGATGCGGCCGTGCGGGGCCGCGCCAGGCGCACCTTCCCGCGGCTGTCCCGTGGGACGGGCTGCGCTGCGCTGCGCTGCGCTGGGACGGCCGCCCATCACCCGCTCCCCGCACAATGCACTCGCCTCTCCCAGCGCTGCAGCTGCCGGCACAAACGCGGCTTTTGCCTCCGCGGCTTTCCCGTTTTCATATTTAATTGTGTGGGGAGTGCTTAAAGACCAGAGCCGTCCACGAGCGGCCGTGAGGGCGCCGTGCGGCGCTGCACCTGACTCTTTGTTATCCCTCACCGCTCATCCCCGCTCCCTTCCGCTCCGCGCTTCCTCCTCCCACCTTGGGCTGCTCCTCGTTTATCAAGGCTCTGTAAAAAAACCAACCTGACTAATTGAAGTATCTGCCCGTGAGGGGCTTTTACCTAGTCGTGCACTGCATGGTGTGGATAGCGGGCATACCGGCACGAGGAGGAAAGAAGATTAAAAAAAAAAAAAAAAAAAAAAAAAGGGTGGGTGGAGTAAAAAAATAAATAAATAAAAAAATACATAAGGAGAGCGGGATGGTGCCGCTGGAGCCCCCGAGCCGCCGCTCCGGCCGGGGAGGAGCGGGGCCGGGCGAACACGGCCATGTTGTGCGCGGGGTCAGCGCGGGGCACGGCTCTGTGCGGCGGAGCGCTGCATCTGCGGGCGACTCGTGTTATTTCCCTGCTAAATCCTCCACCCCCGCCCCCCCGCACATTACCGCCCGGCAGGGCTGGATCTGGGGGTTATTTGTATTATTCCCCGTTAAATCCGACTCCCCCTCCTCCCCTCCTCCTGCCAGGGAACGCTGGCTCAGAGGCTTCGCACCCCCTGCTTTCCCCTCTCCGGGCACAGCGCGGCTCAGCCCCAAGGTCATGTGCCATCGGCCCGACGAACAAAAGCCCTTCCCTCGTAATTTATTTATGGATTTGGGGCGTGTTCCCGGTGAGGAGGAGCCTTTGTGCGCGCTGGTTTCACACCCACCGGGGCGCAGCGGCCGCGGCTCGTCCAGAGGCGCCGCGGGACAGCCCGCGGGCTCATTAATAATTGCTCGCCATCTCCATATTGAAATTGCGGAGCAGCGCATGATTAATTAAGGAGGGGAAAAAAGAAAGGGGCGAGTGAGGGAGGCTCGCGCGGGCCCGGCCGCTTTAACCCCTTCGCGCCCGGCAACTCGCCGGGAATATTAATTAATTCTGCTGTTTGCGTGTCGTTAGGCGACCACGTGAGGCCTCTGGCACAGGCACTCCAGAGCCGCCGACTAATGAACAGAATTTCCTGCAATCCGCTCATCATCAGCTTTTCATTTGGGAAAAAAACCATACCCCCCAAAAAATCTGTAAATATTACCGCGATTGTAAATTAAAGTATTCTCATACAGTGAGGTTACAGGAGTATTTACAAGGTTATTAACATAAAGAGATATTACAATTAAAATCCTACGAGATGTGTAATTTAAACTCATCCGAGTGCTCCAAATCATGAAAATATTTCCCATTGCAATGCTGTGATTAACTCGCACGCGGAATTGCAGATCCTCATACAGAAATGGGAGTAATACATACGCTCTATACAGTAATCTAAATATTTAGCAACCATTTTTCAGAGCGCTCCAACTTCAGACGGTTGTGTCTCCCCCGAGGACTCGGTCACCCGGCTCCCCCTGTCACAGGGCCGGGGTTTGTCTCGGGCAGAGCCGGGATGTCTGAGCGCTCCCGGAGGCGCTGGCTGGGAAGTGAAGCTGCGAAGCGCTCGCACGGCACCCTCCGCTCGGCGGGGCCGCGCCCGCGCCCGAGGGGCCCTGGCTCGGGGCACGCGCGCGGCGGGGCCGAGCGGGGAGCGGGCGCGCTCACGCGGGGCCCGGGGGCACGCACAAAGACGCGGAGGCGCGCGGCGGGCACGCGCGAGCCGGATCCGCGCTCCTCTGGCGCTGCCCCCGACTCGTAGCCCGGCACCATCCCCGGCCTCCTTCCCTTCCCTTCCCTTCCCTTCCCTTCCCTTCCCTTCCCTTCCCTTCCCTTCCCTTCCCTTCCCTTCCCTTCCCTTCCCTTCCCTTCCCTTCCCTTCCCTTCCCTTCCCTTCCCTTCCCTTCCCTTCCCTTCCCTTCCCTTCCCTTCCCTTCCCTTCCCTTCCCTTCCCTTCCCTTCCCTTCCCTTCCCTTCCCTTCCCTTCCCTTCCCTTCCCTTCCCTTCCCTTCCTTTCCCTTCCGCTAGCCCAACTCACCTTCTTAACCCTGGTCCTTTTGTAATCCTTCCCTTGTTTTACATCCAGCTGCTCCAAAATTTCTCCTGTGACTGTTTGGCCATTTATTCCCATTTAACCTTTAATTCCCTAGATTATTACTTACAGTCTTTTCTGCATACAGGGCCTTTATTTGGATGGGGAGGGTGTGGAATAGATGGACTGAGCACTAAATTAAAGCACCTTCTTTTGCAAAGCCAAGCACACATTCATTTGACTTATTAACTCCCCTTTTTTGCAGACTATGAATTCTGACTGTCACCTGCTGGGTGGCTCCCAAATTTATCCAGGCATGAATCAGGCCAGGTATGCTCCATCTCCTCAGCATGCTCAGTCTGCAGCATGGTACCAAATTCATCCTGAGCAGATGTAATCCCACTGGCACTAATCAGCACATCCATTGAAACTTCTGCCCAACAACAGAAAGGACAGGCTGTAAACAGACACAAATTCCTTTATAGAGCCCCACTTTTAGGACCTGCTAGATAATAATTTGTATTAGCAATTTTCCCCATCTGCACATTAACAGATATGTGTTTGTCAGAGTCCTCCCCATTCCTCTAAAACATTTGGTGACTTGGAGAAGTAGAAAAGACCAGTGGGCTGATCAGGGTTGACAAAGTTTTGTGTTTTTTCTTCCTATGGTTGACATTCTATAAAAGTTTTTACTGGCTATAATCTGTTTATCCTTGTAATAGGTGAAGCCATACTGGGCAACTCAATGAAGTCATGCTGTGACTACCACTGTCAGGAACATTTTCATCCCTTCACAGATCAGTATAAAGCATACTCTTCAGTGCAGGATGAAGAACAACTTGTTACACCTGGAGGTTTTGCATTTGAGTTGGTGTCCAACAAAGAAGAAAAGTGCAGACCAAACAAACCACAGCCCAAAAAGACTTGGAAAGGCAGGCCCCAGTTCTTTAGATACATGTTTGGCTTTAAAGGCTGGAGAATTCCTTGGAGGATATAATCCTTTAGCTACAAAACTACTAGTAAATACCCAAGTCAAAGTGAGTAAAAGCCTTCTCCTTTGTTACAAAGTTTGCTCAGTGTTGTCACAAGACCAAATACAAAAAAAAAAGTGAAAGCTGCATACACCAAAATGTTCCTAATTTTCAGTGTCCTTTACTGCTTTTCTCTGGTTTAAAGCAGCAAGGCATTGTCAGAGCTAATACAATAAACAGTCAAACTCAATGATGGAACACAGCAGTAAGACTTTAATTTCTCATTTATAAAATAATTTTCATAAAAACATGCTTTTAAAATAATTAAACATATACTGAAGGTATTCAAGATGGAAGAGTAAGTAAAAATTTTAGCATATATTTTATCATTTCTTCTCTGCATGTTCAATTACAAACTTCCTATTGTAAAAGCCTATGGGAATTGGCTAGTGATTCCAAACTCCACATGCTGGTTTGAAATTCTCTCTACTGTTTGTAACTCAAAGGAGTATGAGGAAGCAGCATGGTTGTAAATTATTAAATTCTAATAGAAAAAATACTCCCTTTAAAATTCTTGACTGCTTTATTAAATGATCCAAAAAATGAAAGGTGGGGCTGGCATAACCGCCAGGTGGAATGATTGCCAGATACTTCCTATTGGAAGACTACGTTTTCAGTTGGTTAAAGAGTTTGCCAAACTTCAACTGTTTGGCTCAAACCAGGTGTGCGCCTCAGGGATGACTTATTTGAAAATCTTCAGCCAAACATCTTAGGCCTTTCTGAGAAGGAGCCTATCAAACACTGTTTGGACATGCTGCTAAATGACGGAAACCTCTTCTTTGATAAGCTCCTGCTTGCCCATGTTTGGAGCAGGGGTTAGGATGGGAATGGCTTGGTAAGAAGGTAGAGTTTGCTGCTTCACTCTGGCCAGGCTGCCAAGGTGAGAAAACCTCAGCTTGTGTATTGACAGAGTAAACCTGAAAGCCCTCAGTTTCACAAACCATGCTGCTGGTGAGATGAGACAAACCTGCCTGACACCAGAGCTCTGCCATTCTGTCTGGGATGGTAGATCTGCCCACGTGGGCACTACAAAACCACTATCCACTGCTCTTAATGTCTCTCCTGGGGCATCCAGACAGCCTAGTGCGAGTTGTTTGATTTCAGTATGGAAGAACTAAAACTATTAAACCAGAAGAGAAGGAAAAGAAGAGAGAAGGACATCAGTAAAGTGATGGAGACTGGCAGAGCAAGGGAGGCAAGCTGTGTGCAGAATGTGGGAATAGACTCTTTCTGAACAGGGAACCTAAAACTATTTGCAAAAAGAAACTGGGTATCTTGTCTGGTGGGGAAGCAAATGGGAGCAGGTAGAGAATAGACAGTGCTGACAAGGCAGGGCACTGTCAAGGGAAAAGAGGGAATCACTGACAACTGTGTCGTTTATGGAGACGCTTGATATAGAGAATTATCTTCTTACTGCCATCAGATGGCTCAAATAGCACTGTGGGATGGTTCAGAATATTCCACTCCTCCTGATGACTTATTTGGATCTTTGTAGACTGCTACAGGATAAAATCTCTGTTCATGCCATTTGCTATTAACCCCCTCACCTAACTTGAAAAAAACAACTTGCTCAAGCATGTGCACTGACACACAGACACATGCATACACACATCAAAACTATATTGAAACAAGGGTTAATCTTGTTCGAAGAGGATTAAAGTGTATAGAAACAAGTAGAGAAAAACAGGAATAAAATCTGCTGTGAAGCAAGCAGCATTTCTTGTATACAGCCCTTCTTTGTATGGTACAATTCTCACTCGCGGGCCTTCCATCTTTCCTGCTGGGGCCCAGCTTCAGGACCTGGATGAAACAAAACAACACCAATATTGGTGGCTACCCTATTTTGTATTTTCCTCACTAACAAGGTGCAGTTCCATGTCTTGTTTGCTGGATGTTTCTCAAACTACCCATTGGAGCCTGAATTACAAGGTTTTCCTGTGGCACTATTTACCACTCTGGTCCTTGGATGCTTCTCCGAGATCCTCTAATTCATATTCACAAAATCCCATGAGCTAAAGGAGAGATACTACTCCCATTTTAAGAGTGGTATTTTGGCACAAGCATACCCTCCATTCTGGGAGCCCAAACTCCTAGTAAAGCACCACAGATACTGGCAATGTATGCTGGAAGCACCCTTCCCCTGGATCCCACTGGCAGGGGTAAACCCTTGTCAGAGTTCACAACCAAGGAGCATGTGAGGAACCAACATTAACTGACTTATAATTTCAGTGTGTTAAAAACAAAAAGTCAAATACCTGCCCTCGTGGATTTCTGCCAAATGCACGCCCTTTATTCTATACAAGGCACAGTTCTAAAGCAAGCACTAAGACGCACTAGGAGGTTAGGGAGCATTCCCATTATCCCAGGTTAATAAAACTGTTTTCTCAGTTATAGTGCTAGAACACAATATAAAATAAAATCAGTTAAAAAAACTATTTTCTATCCTTTAATATCTTCTTTTTAAGCACGAATCAAGATTGGAGAAGGTTTGACACATCAATTTTGTACAGCTGGCAATTCCATCAATGCTTTGGAGGGGTGTAATGGGCTGCTGAGCATTGCTGGTTTGTTTCCAAGCAGACAGAGTGGGCACTAGCTGAGATCCACAGCTCCCATAACTGGTAACAGCTCAGGGTCCACATGGGCTCACTTGTGTGTGCTGAACTGAGGGCAAGGACTACCAAGTGACCACTGAAACCACCTGCCTGGCCAAAGTCAGGTTCCTTTTTTCTTTGGCACAAAAGTAAGACTGGGAGGCTGCAGGGAATGCGCATTCCTTTCACACTGCCCAGGTCAGGGCAGCAGGGAAGGCTACAGTGCATTTACTGTCTGTCTGAGTCTGAGGTTATTTTGGATTATTGTTCCAGTAACACTATTTTCAGCTTCTTCTGAATTTTCATCCCTCTTGAGTATTTTCAGTGTTTTGAATGTGCCTAGAGCTGAAACTCATAACTCAAAGAAACCTGCAATAACATGAATGCTTATGCTAACTTTTACAGGATCCTTCAGACACCTCTGGAAGCAAACCTCTGAATGGGATAAGTCCAGAAATCACAGGCAACACGCCTTGCATAGTTAAATGGGAGAGTATTTAGAAAGAAAATAGTTTTTCAAGATGAATGAGTCTGGCAAGACTTCACTGCAAAGAGACTGCACCATAAATTCCTTTTTGCCCAGTACAGGAGACCTTGAGCCCCAAAGGACAGCTGAGTCTTTGGCACAATAAGCTTCTACATTGCATCATAATGATGCCAACAGCAATGATCTTGCACTAAGTGTGGTCACTTGGCACCTTCCAGGAGGACACGTGGTATGTTTTGGTGAAGAGCAAACAGTTGCCTGAATACATGCTAGACACAAATTACTGAAACTCTGATGATAACGTTGCTATTTCAGACACAAAGACCAGCATCTTCTCAACGGAATGGGGGTGGCCTTTTGGGGTGAAATATTCTTGGCACACTGTTATAACCTGAAACCAGCCTCACTTGGGGCAAGCTTGACCAAGGCTGAAGAAATGATTCCAGGAGAAAAGCAGTTAAAATACTCCACATAAAATCTGTAAAGGACTCAAATAGTATTTTGAAGGTATTCTTCTGATCTGGAGAAAGGAAAATTCAAGTTCCTCCCTACAAAGTTTTTTTTTTTCATTCTTGCCTCAGCTCAGGACTTCTATTTCACTAGAAATATACTTATAAAAAACTGCTATAATCACATTATGGAATCCTAAATGACCTAGGTAGAAGAAATGTCCTTAATCAACTGGAACTGTTGGCTAATGTGTGAGCATTTTCAATGAAAAAAACCAACAAGAACAAACAGAAGAACCTGATAGCAGCTCTTTCGTTTTCCTACAGAATGATGGATTACTTCTGATAAAACTCGTAATTTACAGAAATCTGTTTCTTTGGAGAAAGTACAACTCACCTCTTATTACTCTCATAATTAAGAGAAAAATGAACCTCGTAAGTGATTTATTGATTTTAAAAGTAGGGAAACTAAGAGTTAAACTTACTATGTTCACAATTTTGAAAGAAAAGGCAAGTGGGAAAAAGGAGCTTAGAAGTTGAGAAAGTACTGGAGTTTCCTTCTTAATGTCATTTCCAACACTCAGCTGCAGGTAATCCTCTGCATAAAAGTCATACTCTTCTCATGTAAACCTTGTAACAGCAGTATTCATATCTTCCAGAACAAGGCATACACTCTTAGAAAATAAGGCTGATACCAAGCAGAAAAATAAGGGAAGAAGTGGGATAAACTCCCAGACATTCCTCTGTTCAATGGATTAAAAAAGTCAAAATCAACCACCCCCAAATGTAAACCAACCTAGCCAAATGTTATTTCCTAGCTTTGGTTTCTTTTTGTCACAACTTTGTTACTGAAACGCAGATTTTGGTTGATGAATTTACTTATAGCATAGGACTGTATGATGAGTAATGTTTCTGCATTTTGTTGTATGTCATTCATTTCCTCCCCATAAACCATGCAGGCTGTCACTCAAAGATACCTTCTTTTTTTTTTTTCTTTTAGTTTCAATAGATGAAATTTTGAATTATTTTAAAATATAGAGTGAAAAATGACCTGGAGTGGTGAAATTAGGGTTAATGCAATTGCACCTTTAAGGGTATCCTGACATTTGAAAAAGTGGCCAAGCACATTCTGCCTGCTTGTTTTGATACAGATACATCTGTCAGAAATTCGTGCAAAAGCTTGTATGGGACTCTCAGGATTGTGTGTGTTGTAAAATAAATCTGTATTGGTCTTCTCCCAATCTAAATACATTTGTGACTAAAGCTCTCATATGCAGATAAGAGATCTAGCAAATCAAAGTATGTTTACAGGAGCTCAAACTTATTGAATTTACATACAAAATCTAACAGGTGATGGAAAAAAATCCATCAAAGATTACTTTACTGTAATACACTCCTACCATTATATCTTATTTTATTGAATGATTCATGCCTTATTGGCTTTTCTAGATTTGCTTTTGTATTTCTGCCTCGCTATTTTAAGATGCGTTATCTTTAATCCAAAAACTGCCATCCTATCTAAACCTATTTAGAATTTTCTATGATTAAATCTCATTCAATGAAGACTAGTGAGAATTATGGCTCTTTCACAGCACAGCCTGAGGGAACACACCAACCACAGCTTAGCATAACCCAAAAATGCCTTGCACACCTTTACATTTTATAACATCAAGATGCGAAGCTATAAAATGGGAGGGATTTTTTTCTTAACTGAGGAAAAGCAATGGGAGACACACTAATTTGTGTTCAGCAGGTTCCTCACAGCAGAAAGCCTTGCAGTTTTCATACATTCATTCATTATTTATTCCACATACAGAACACAGGACGTGTCACTTCTGTAGACATGCTGACAGGGACCCAGATCTCAGGGTGGGAGCGAGCTCAAACCAGGACATGCCTGAAACACAGACCAGATCCTCTGGAACTTGACTGCTTTGCAGGAAATTCTCTGATTTGGAGCCACCACAGATGGCTCAAAAATCTGTCTGCACATGCAATTAGCAAAATGAACGGAAAATTGCCATTATTTGGGGAAGACCAGGGCAAGAACTGAAGAAGTCCATTGAAGCTTTTATAGCCCATACTTTCTGTTCACTTCAGATAAAATCCCACTCCTCATTTAAAAATTCCTAGAAATTATTTCCTTGGTCATGTAAAGAACCTGGAGCATACTATGTGGTTTGAAGCTATCTGAATTCCTGAACTTTGAGGTGGCAGCAGTGGACAGGGACTCTGAACTTGGGCCTGATCATGATGAGTGCTTAGCAAAAACAAGGACTTTGATTCTAATGCCTTTTGAGCAACAGCCCTTTTTGCAAAATAAGTAAAGATCTCACATATTTGTAATATACAATCTCAAGTTTTAGTTGAAGAAATACCATTTAAAAGTTATTACTCTGCAGAGTAGTTAACAAGTATTAATTTTAAAAACCCACACTAACTTCATCACCTTAATGACTAAATTAAACATTTTCCTTAAAAAAATACATATAACAGTTCAATCTGAATTTTCCCTCAAACTTCTGAGTTAATGCATGATTATTTCTAATGGAAAATCTCAGTATGCCTTTACTGCAATGAAAATGTTTAAAACATAAAATTATTTAAAAGTATTTCTTCTTACATTGCTAATTCCCTATAATTAAAAAAAATCATCTTCTTATTCTCACCATATTGAGCTCAGCATTTTGTAAATAGAAAAGTTTAAGATTAAAACAATCCATGTGTGTGAGGTTTGTTTAATAAAAGTATTCCAGTTATTGGTCAGTTATTCCATTACATCAGAGTACATGGTAAGCAAGTCTGCATTCCTTTGGAACAACAACTTCTGTTTTTGAAGTGTTTTTTAGTGGCAAAAGAATATTAATTGCACTATGAGCTGTTGATTTATTGAACCGTACAGCCTCAGATACTACCTGAACTGCTTCCCACCTGAACTGTGCAGGCTGCTGCTTTGCCAGTATTTCAAAGTATGTTTAGCTGAATAAGTGTATTTTCAACATTACAGTGGGGTGCAGTCACCTCTTCCCTTGATCAGCACTTCATGGGAGCTTTGGTACAAAAAGGCTCAAAGTTATACATGGAGGAAAACAAGCATAAATAAACGTAAAATAAAAAAGTCTCTGAAATATTTCCCACCCTCCAGCACCCTCCCTAATAAAGGGCACGGGAAGACCTGATGTCATGAGGAGTGTGACAGTCCCTTGGGAGTTTCAAGTCACTCCCTCTCCCTCTCCCTCTCCCTTTCCCTTTCCAAGCTCTCACACCACTCCATAGGCTGCATGCAATTTAGGTTGTTTTCTTTCACCTGAAGTGACCTCAGTGGCTCAAGAAGCACCTGAGAAATGGCTCTGTCCCCTCTGCCAACCACTCCAGTGCCAGGAGCAGTAGGTGAGAGAGGGGTCAGCTCCAACTCTGCCCAGGAACACCCTGCCAGAGCAGTCCACACACTATGAGGACACTGCACTAACCACCTGAGGCTCAGCAGGATACCCAGGGCTGCCAAGAGGATATAGGGAAAAGATGTGTCAGGATGTGCATGTCACGGGGCCACAGGTCTGATCTTCTCCCCACTCACAGACCATACTCCTCAGGACTTGAAAAGACTCAGGATTTGTGCTGGTTTTGGCTGGTAATTAAATTTCCTCCCAGCAGCTGGCAGTGGCAGTGTTTTGGATTTGTGCTGAACAGTGCTGATAACACAGGGATGTTTTAGTTACTGCTGAGCAGGGCATGCACAGAGCCAGGGACTTTGCTGCTCCTCTCCCACCCCCAGTGAGGGCCTTGGGGGGCACAAGGTGTTGGGAGGGTACACATCCAGGACATCTGACCCCAACTGGCCACAGAGACATCCAGGACCATAAGGTGTCACTCCATTATACAAAGCTGGGGGGAGGAGGAGGAGACATTTGGAGTTACGGTGTTTGTTTTCCCAAGTCACTGTGCCCTGCGATGGAGCCCAGCTTTCCTGGGATGGCTGAGCACCTGCCTGTCCAAGGGAAGTGGGGAATGAATCCCTTGTTTCATTGTGCACACACTTTTGCTTTCCCGATTAAACTGTGTTCATCTCATGAGTTTTCTCACTTTTTCCCACTTTTTTTTTCTAATTCTCTCCTGTGTCCTACAGTCATGAGGGTGCAAGCGGCTGCATGGAGCTGAATTTCCATCTGGGGTTAAACCATGACAGAGTTTCTCATACAATGAAACCCTTCATTCAGCTGCAGAGGGAAAGGCTACTAAAGTGACAAAGCAGAATCTGTATAAAGCAAACTACAGAAGAAGCTTCCCCATCCTTTTCTTTCCAGGTTTCAGAGGAGGTCCTGTGCTTGGCTGGTCTAAACACTGGTAACTCTATGAGGATCAGGCTGTTTCACATCACCCTGCAACCTGGGCTGTGCAGGGACAAGGCTGGAGTCAAATACCCCTCTGAGGACAGGTCTGATACAGTCTGGTTATCTTGCTGGAGGGAAGACAGTGTCCAGGCTTGAGCTGTCATTCAGTTTAACCATCTGGTATGGAAAAGCAGAGCATGTGGTTCAGGATCGCAAGCTCATACTTGTTTCTAAGTCATCAACAGCCAATAACTAGTTCCAAGCTCCATGGTGAATATTTGAACACTCACACAGATTGTGCAAAAGAAATAAACTTTTTAATGGAAAAATCGCTGTGTGTATCAATTGTGAGGTAAACATCTTCCACTTCAACAAAAACCTGGCCAAGGCAGTGGTCCAGATATGAAAGACTGCAAAGTACAGTGCCTTATTTTCAACTTCGAGTCACTATTTTTAAAAATGGGTTTATTTGTCTTTAGTTGTCTGTTACCTGCTCTCCAGAATTTACTGATATTCATTAGTACTACAGGAATACTTTAGATCTCTTCTGAATTTTTGGGCACTGCTGTAGTACTGTGGACTTTGGAATATGTACAAGTATTAATGAGGAGAAATACAATACAGGGCAAGGCTGGGAGCAAGAGCAGTGGTTTGGGAGATGTATTTAATCTTTGGGGAAGAAGGAGAGGCTAAGAAATAAATTTAAATGATGCCTTTAAAACAAGCTTAGTAACTCAATGTGGTAGTAGTATCGCTGTAGTATCTCTGACTTCAGAAGTCCCTTCAATTCAAGAGGTGTGTGACTTAGTGTTACCTGTTGTTATTTCAACCTTAAAGTATCCAAATATTGGCAAATATAAACAGGGGAGGAAGGAGAACAGAGCTGTAACAACCATGCAGCTAATGAAAGAGTGCTCCCTGAAAATATGAATATTTTCTTTTTAAAATATAAGTCATAACTAATCATAAGATTAGTGCTGGAACATAACATAAAATAAAAACAGTTAAAAATATTTTCTATTCTTTAATGTATTCTTTTTAAGTAAGTGGTACTTTCAGCACAGTTGAGCAAATAATGCCCTTTTATGTTGATTGTGTGAGGCTGATATTTGGAGCTATCACTGTAACAGTTGCATTTGCTTGGGATGATCAGGAACAATTAAAATGTTGCATTTGAAAGAAAACGTGCAACTCTTTATCATTTAACTAATGGGAGGGGCTTTAATCTATAAATGTTCATCTATTATTTAGAAAGGAAAGTGCAGCAGGGTCATTTTTTTCATATATCAGATGATTTTCTTATCAGAAAGGCCTGAATGTAACCATTTATAAATTGATAAAAACAGCTTTTGAAAGGTACTGTATTTTCCAAGTGACAGAATGTCTCTGAAAAAAAACACATTATTGCCTCAAACATCCCCTCCCCAAAATTCAGGATTGTTAATATAAATAGCATTATTTCACAAAAGGAAGTTATGATGTTTAACCTGCAAAGATCTCTGTTTTCTGCCTATAAACACAATATGTAGGTCTGTCCTAGAGCTTTCTCCACCTGCTCAGGCCCATGAAAGTCCTTGAGGCCTTGGCCAGAGTATCATCAGCCAGAAGGATTAGACTGTTAGTGACCACCTGGCTACTAACCAAGCTTTCTCCCACCTCACTTTTTGGTCAGTTTAGGCTCACGCTCCTTGCTCTTTGGTGCACCCAAAACTACGGAACGAAAGTTAATTTTTATGCAGGTTATTTTTTCTATGTTCTGCAACCCATTACCTTATCATGTGTTATGTCTTTCTGAGGTTGCAACTTACAGTGTTAATTTGAAAAATTTTACTTTAGAAGAGTTGCTGCTGAGATACCCTATACTCTACAGAACAGAGTTCCCCAAGCCTCTGGTTTCTTTATCTTCTTGGGAGGCTGAACCAGGGGTGACACCGCGATAGCTGAGCCATTTCAAACTCCTTTTCCACTTGCCCTCTGCTAAGCAGAACTCAGATGTACTGAAGGGTGGTGGCCTGCATGCCCAGTTCACATGCAATTTTTGCAGAGCAGCCTGATAGTGATAGATCCATCAAGCATTGCTTCTGAAGAGCAGCTCCCAGTCTTCCCTGCCAGTTACTAGTTGGAAGGAAGAAATTAGCCAAGATATAGAAGTTTTAAGGCACATCAGGACGCTAAAAGCACAATACACATTTGTAACTTGCCATTCAGGGTGTAGATTTATCAACTTTGAAGTGCCAGAGGATGTCTATTGTGTGTATTATCTATAAAATAACATTACTAAAGTATCTTCTGCTTTCAGAAGGCTTCAAAGGCCAGTACACACCATCAGCAAAGGACAGCACACATTATTTATACATCCATAAAGTTTTCCAATACACTTGGTGAACTTGCCTGAACTCCATCATTATATCCAAAGACAGTAGCCAGCAGCTATTCAGAAGTGCTCAGAAAATGTTAGCAGCTAGCAAATGAATTAATTTTTCTGTTTTAAAATTCTTTCAAGAATTAATAAACTACAGTAATAATAGAACCTTTGACACTCTTACTCAGACCAGTGTTTGGACATCTGACATGTTCCAGTGAAGTGTGGCACCATCTCTCACCAGCCCCTGCAGCTGGGAACTACTTGGAAGGACATGCTGTCTGTAGAGGCAGGTGAGAACTTCTCCGCAGGAATGGGATCACACAGTCTCCAGAGTTTTCCCCTGCCAGTACCAGAACTCCAGGCGTGCAGCTGGCCCTGACTCACTTCCAGTGGGAATTATACCTGTGAAATGATCTTCCAGATACTTAAACCCATGGTACATTTAAGTACAAGGCGCTAGTGGCATAGCCAGATTTATGAATCACCTTGAGTTATGCAATGCTGACAGAAATGCTGATACAACCTACTTTAGTCTCAACATTTTAGCACCAGTTACTTTTGTTACCAAAGGTTTTGCGGCTCAAAGATCAGAGTGCTAGTAAGTGTTAAACTCCCTAAAAATATTTTACGTTTCTTACGCAATGAAAAGCTGCAATTTTCCAAAGTCTGGTATCTCAACACTTACACAGACTTGAAGCTGTAACCTGCACTCAAGTGAGTGCCACCTGAGGACTCCCTGTTGCTATTCTGCCAAATCACCTGATCCTCAAACTGTGCCACTGATTCTGGACTGAATACTGCAACTACTGTACTTCTTTATTTAGAAAAAACACCCGTATTTGTGGTAGATAATTACTTTTCTGTTAGATTCCTTCCCTTCTGAGGAAACAGAAAATTTTGCAAGTTAGAGAAAGTCACAAGAGAGCTAGATTAATGCAAAAAATGCATGAAAAGCAGTTTCTCTGGCCAATATCACCATACTGCTAAACGGATAGCAACAGTAAATCCATAGCATGTAGACAACATCAGTATGTACAACTAGAAGCTTATATAAAGGAACCATGTTCATCAGGAAAAAGCCAATTACATTTGGTTCTTGGTTTTGGCTCTTTTTTGCATTGTTTAGAAGTACCTATTTTTAGGTGAAGAATTGTAAAATGCATTTGAGAGCTAATTATTCACTTGTATTTCTTGTGCAACTTAAATTTTTCTAGCACCAGATGCACGCAGAGAAAGAAAGTGACTGCAGAACCAGAGTCACCACCATTAAAAGTAATTAAAACACTGTATTAATCTTTCATGGCAATTATTCTTTGAATGATCCCTCCATACTATAAGAAGTGCCTAGCTAGAGCTTTCCTTCCAGCAGCAGCCCTCTGACCTCACCAAGGGAAGAGAACACTCCCCACGAGACATGCCAGAAGGAGCCCAACCAAGCATGGCATCTCCCCCTTCAGACATCCAAAATTTACACAGAGTGGTTAGACCGGGCTACATTCCAGGCTAACATTCCCTGCAAAGTAAAAATCCTTTGGTTATGTCAAAGAAGTCCCAGAGGGACTATATACAACACCTAACTCAGTTGCATGTCAGGCAAATACAAGTCCACTAAACGCAACGAGTGCAAACCTCCCATCTAAGGAAAAACAATTTATGTATGAAATGCACATGGCTGGCAATCCCCTCACTGCCTTTCCCACATATTTCTATGCCACACTTTTATTTACTCATTCTCAGTCTGTGGTTGCACCATCTCACAGGTCAGCTCTAAGTGTCAAAGCTGGTGCTAATGTGGCGACAGCAGGAAGGGCATGGAGGGGTCAGGCTGACCTAGACCTTGATACAAGGAAAGAAACAATTTTTCTCCTGTGTCTCACCAGTTTCCTACCCTGAATTAATCTCCAGGCCCCCATATGCTATTGCACCCCTTCCATCTTCCACTCCAGTGGCTTTCAGCTCCTGCACACAATCCAGCTCTGAGTGCCACAGAACAGTGAACTGGTACAGGAGAACCACGGTCACAATTAAACCCACTTGTGTTTAGGTTTGGTATTGTTAAGTGTACAAAACACCCCCTTCTTACAGGGGGTGACCGGTGTGAAATACAGCACAACAATATTGGTAAGGGAGATACTTCTTATAGGGCATAGGCCCGGGGTTCCTGTGTTCCTTTCCACTACCTCTGGAAGGGCCAAGGAATTCAAAATGTCCTTTGTCAGGTGCAGCTGTTTTGTGTGTGCCTTCGACCTGAACTACAGTGAAGGGACAAACAAACAGCAATCAAAAGGAGTCCTGTTCTTCACCCCAATTCCTCAAAGAACCCTTGCTGAAAGAACTACTTGTGTTCACATTAGAAATATCTTTAAACTCCTGTGTGTAGCAGAAATGAAAAAGTATTATCAGGCAGTGCCATGATTTATGCATTAATGTAATTAAAATAATTTCAGGTAGTGTTGTATAAAGTAACCTATCTGCTTAGACATTTCATTGTGCAGTTAGTCCACATGGATTTGCACCAAATAGTGAAGTACTATGCAAAATTCTACAGAAGTTTAGGTTTTAGATTGCTAAATACTTTCTAAAGAGTAACTATTTTAAACTTAATTGGTTATGTTCTTAAAAACTTTCATTGCAAAAACTAAAATCAGCATCTACTTTTCTGAGAATCTGAATTCAATGAGAGGAACTGTTCAGAAGTATTTCCTATTTTAATGGATCAATGAAAAAATACTGAGATAAAATAAAAGCATGGGGCAAGATGAGGAGTAAAGCTATGCTTAGTGGGACAGTACATCTTTGTGCTGAGGCCCATGGGACAGAAAGCACAACCAGAACTTTTCATAATGAGAAATGGTCACCATTTCAAGGGCATTCTTCATTACATCAGGCATGTTCTTGGCTTTTCCAACACCATTTCCTCAGTATGAGTGAAGATTACATATACTTGTCCTGAAGTTGGGGATGAATGGGATGCATTAAAGGCAATAAGAGCAAACTTTTTTCTGATCTTTCAAAGAATTGACAGGAGGAAAATATGGGTCTTATGCAGGGATCCAAGTTCTGTTTGTCAACTGAATTGGTCTTTTCAGTTTCCCACTGTGCCTTAGTCAGAGCAAGAGGTGAACAGAGATGAGGCTTCTCAACAACTGACTCCAATAGTCTCTCTCTCCCTCCTCTACCTTCCATCACAGAGCACTCCTGGCAGTGATCAGCCTTTGCAAACTCCAGTGCCTAGGCACACTGCTTGGTTTCGGACTTCAGCTGGGGAGGAAAAGCAAAGAACACAGCATAAAAAGGCAATCCTGGGATCAGCCAACATCCATGTCAGTGAGCTGCCACTGCCACAGCCCAAGAGGCAGACACTGACAGGCTGTCAGCTCCTGGGACATGGAGGAGGAGGAAGGACAAGCTGCCTTGGAATAAGGCCTCTTCTGGCACAGGGATAACCTCCCTGGGAAGGTGAAACTCAGTAGGCTGTTGGTAGTATCAGGGCATGTAAATACTTGTCAAGTCCCAAGCTTTTCTGGATGTCTACAAATTGCATAACGAAACAATGAGGAAAAAGACCATTTGTTCTAATACTGTAATATCCCATGTATCCTACCTCTTCAGATTTTACTGCAGGGGTCTGAACACAGCCATCAGCATCGAGGCAGAGCTATCAGGTGCTGAAAAACACAAGGGGAGAGATTCACAAAGATAAGATCAGTGTTGGGGGAAAAAAAAAAAAGAACAAGTAGAGGAAAACTAAAGCACCAGGTAAGAAAATCCCATGTCCCTTTTCCACCTTAAAATAAAGCAATTCTCCAAGGCTGATTTATTATTTTTTTCTCTCTAGAAATCTGCAAACTCTAAACAGCCTTATCCATGGGGTTTCTCACACTGCACACACCTAATTGAAGGATTTGTCATCATCCAAAATTACTGTGATATGTCAGCGGTCTCCTTGCTCCTCTTCTGTGGCACTGAAATCTCAATATGCAATTTCTGCATTTTCCCTTCACTACTCAAAACCAATTGCACAAAACCAAACCAAACCCAAAAATCCACCTATCAATCATGGCTGCAATCATCAAAAATCCACTGCAGTCCAGGACACTCAAGGGCATGCATCCAAGCTGTGCCTGCAACTTTGGCTTTCATTTAGGAGTGATCCAAGGGGTTTAGGAGCTGGAAACCACACCAATAAAAGCACAAAGTAACATAACAGCTGCGTTTCTGACATTAGCGTTTGTATAAATACAGCATCTTTCACACTAGGTCAGAAAACAGTGTGTATTTTTATAAAAATAAATCTGTTTTCTACAGCAAGCAAACCATTAGAGACTCTTCAGTTTGTGTGCTTCTCACCTCCTTAAAATTCTGGAAACAATGGAAGAGCACATGCGGATGTGCACGCACACACACACATGCGCGCGCTCGCACACAAACACACACACGCACACACAGAGACACAGAGTCAATTAGAAGAAAAATACCAAGAAATTATTAATGTGGTATATCTGATACACTATGAAAGAATTATTCATCTTAAAGAATAAAATAATTGCCAGAAAGAAAGCTATTTTGAGTGCATCCTTTACCAAAACATTCAACAGGGTTTGAGAGAAAAAGATGAGAGAAATTGTTTTTATTCTAAAATAAGAATATAGTTACACATTTACAATATAGCTGAGATGCTTTGTTGCTCTTCATGTGTTTTCAGAGCTAGCTACAAAGAAGATGTCCTTAGGCTACATCACATCAGTGATCCAAGATACTTAAAATCCCAGAGACTTATCAAATTACCTTTTGATAATGCTGAATGCTTTACAGACAGATCACTACCCACCTGCATCCAGAACGTAATGCTAAAGGAAATAATTAGAATGAAAGAACTATTTTTTCACATGCAAAGTGCTTTATGCCTTGCAAATTGTTTGGAAAAAAATAGGTAAATCCTCCACTCCCCAACCCTGCTGTAACTCTAACATGATTGAATACAGGTGCTAAAACCATCCTATTTTTGTAACCAAGAGTCATAACTGAGATGCTTGTAAGTATGAAGCACATGAGCAAGTTGGAAAAAAATATTTGATTCAGATAAAAGGCTGCAGCTAAAAACTTGGAAATTGCATTTCCTGGCATCTTTGTCCACACCCAAACCTTAGCAGTGCCTGGAGGTGTTGGGATTCAGCCTATGCTTTCACTGGGTGGATGGTCCTCACCTAATCACTGTATAAAATATTTATTTGTCCATTTTGAAGCTAAGACTCACATTAGATTTCAGAGCATGACTACGTTTGCAATCAGGTTATCATTGCTGCTTTACTAAATATGGAGCAGTATGTCTCTAATCGTGGAAAATATTCTTAATAAATCAATCATGGTTGCATTTTAAAAATTATTTTACAAGTGGTAAAATATTTTGCTTAATAAAACAGTCAAAACTGACTGAAATATTTATTTACTAAAACACACCAAACTGTTTTTTTTAAAAGTCAAAAAAACCCTCCAACCAAATTATGACATGTTCTTCTCAGACTAGCATCTAGTGACTAACAATTTTATGCTGTTTGTACCGCATTAGTAGTTGTGTAGGCTGAAAAAGGAGGTTCATAAATATATATATGTTTTTGTGCTTACTAGTATTCTAACTGTGGAGTCTTTTTCAATTATTCCAGACTATCTTCCCCTCAGTACTTGATGTGATTTTTAAAAATGTTTATTTTAGGAGCTACTTTTCCCCTGAAAGGTTTAATATTTTGTAAACATTTCCATGTAAAGCATGCTTTCTCTCTCTGCATGTGTCTTACCCAAGATGGCATTTAAAATAACGCTCCCAACTGGATTTCCAAGGGTCAGATGCTACTTGGCAAGGCAGATACAATGAACTGATTATACCTTTGCGTTTGGTTTGGGGCGATTGTTTGCAGCCAGTGCAGCTGAAGAGTTAAAGCCATGTGCTGAATTTAAATCTATAAACATGAACGATGGTGCCAACTTGGCAGTGAATCCTGCGTTCAAAAGGATGGGGGCTCCTTGGCTGCCCCAATGGAGGCAGCAGGAGGAGGGGGAGCTGCTGCCTCCCCAGGCTGCACATGCAATGCCCGCAAACAGCTCCTACCTTGCAGAAAGACTCTTTACAACAGAACAAGAAAGGTCACAGTTTGCATTTCAATGAGCATATTAAAAGGAGATCTGGCATTATTTTATTCCTTCATAAGAAAATTCTCAGATCTCAAGCTACAGCTATAAAGATAAGTGGGTTTTGTAACTGAGTTAACATCAGTCCAACTCAAGCGGGGCTTACGGGTTTCAGGGTAATGGGCTACAGTGAGCCAGCCTGGAAATGAGATGTCAGCTCCCAGCAAAACTGCAATAGTATCTTGCACAATGCGTTCAGACACACCATTTAAAATTCAAAATGCAGCTTGGAAGGAATCGAATTACAGCAGATAAATCTATATTTCATTTTAAGAACTGCAAAAGGTCATACCTTCTCTAAAACTAGAGGATGAAAAAGGAAGCTAAGGAAACGCTTTCTTTTTAAGTATGTTTTTAAAGCTTTGATTGCAAGCTCTCAAAAGATCAGGCTGTTGGTGATAGTCCAAACTTTTCAGGAGATACCTTTATGAGTGTATATTAAAGCTATATGAATGGCTTTCAATTGTCTAAATCCTAAAAGATGCCAACTCTTTGTCAGTCTGTACACAAATGCAGGTCTCCACACCATCTCTGTAACTAACTTAACCAGGAAACATTTCAGGATGTAACCCAAACATACCTAAACAGAAACAGAAAGAAAAGAGAGCACCCAAACCCAAACCAGAAGGGAGATTAAGCTAATGCAATGTTTTCTGTTAAAGGACGAATGTCATCTTTTATTCAGCTGGAGTCTTTTTCACAGAAGAGAAAAACCCAGCAGCACTCCAGTGCAGTGGTGAGCAGTGCCCTCTCACTGCCTCCAGACGCACGGACGTTTGATTTGCTGCTGATTAGTGTGGGCAAAAGAGGGAGGGAAAGCTGGCATCAAGTCACATCCTCCATCTTAGTCCCAGCTGGTACCAAGCTCCGAAGAAACAAAGCGACTTCAGACTGTGCGATCATATATTCATGACCAAGAAGAAATATAAAAACCAGCACGTTCGAATTCCTGACAACCATAGAAGAATAGTGCATTGGCATGTTGAATTTTTCCAGCCAGCCTTTGCTGACCTATAAACCTTTGTGACTGGAACAAATGCAAATAGAGCTGACTTGCCTCCCAAACTACTGAAGGGTATTCAAGCCGAGTTGTGTCTAACAGGCTAACAATAACCCACTGTCCCACCCATGCAAAACACACAGTCTGGGAAAAACAGCTTTAGAAAAGCACTTGACGGAGACATAAAGTGTAGACTATGCCAGAAAAAAAAAGAGACTTTTTTTTTTTTTTTTGTACTTCACCTTACATTCCACAATGATGTAAAGTAATATGGAATAAAATTATCTAATTATAAAAAGAAGAGCATACAGTTTTAAAAACAGGCTGGATATTGCCACTGAAAAAATCAGGGACTTCACTGTTTGAAGTCTCATTTGCCTCAGCCACCAAATTCACACCCTGAAAGCAAACTTAGAGTAAATTAAAAAACTAAAAATGGTTGTATGCTAACCAATTGCATACTAGCACTGAACTACACTACACTTCAGGAAAAGTGTATTCAGAGTAAAAGGTCTGCTTGACTACAAACATTCCTGGATACTTCTCTTTAAATGATCACTATTCCTGTGATTTTACTCAGTGAAGGGAGAGAACTGATGGTATTGACTACTGCAGCTTCCATGCAGGCCCAAAAAAACCTTCAGTCGAGGAAGATCCAGCTGATACAGTAGCTCAACAAAATCTTTTCCAATCAGAGAAAGGAAAAAAGGCACTGCTGCAGGGCATTTACTCTGTGAAAAACAAATAATTTCTCTTCATGAGGGAGCTAAAACATGGAAGTGGGCAGCTCTTTTCCCAAGTATTTGCATGCTCTCACTCTCCTTGTATTTCACTGAGTATAGGTCAGTGATTGAATGGGACCAAGCAGCCTTTCCTTGGTCCACCTTCACCAGAGGCCAGTTAATGCAGCCTAAGTCCCTGTGCAGATAGAAAGGACTGAATAAGAGCAGAGGAATGCAGTGGTAATATAAATTTGTCTGTCTAATTTATCCTCCTTTAATTCAGGTATTCATCCATCTAATTCCCTGAAGCTGTGGATGTAAGCAGTTAAGAAAAAGGGGCATCTCATGATGAGCACTCAGATCACTGACTGTGCAGGAAGCCTGAGTTGAGCAAATTCCTGATTTGGAGCTGAGATTTAGTACCCAGATCTTACCTTCCTAAAGCAGAAAGAATCCAGGTCAGAGCATCAGTCCTACAAGCAGCTGCCATTATTCTTTTTGCATTCAGCAAACTACTTGCGTGTCTAAAACTGACTGTGTGCAAATGCTTGGATTCTGAGCATGACAGATACATTTTTGAAACTTTTTCAACATCTGGCTTTTAAGAATAGTGCTAAGGAAAGCTGAGAAGATTTGTCTCAAGTTTCCATTAAAGCACGTACGACATACAACCATTTCATAAACATTCACCCATTGCCTCATTAAAAAAAAAAAAGCAGAGGCAACTGGCAGCCAGAATAGCTTAAAAGATACCACAAAAAGAGAAGCTCACATTTCCATCACCTGGGAGAAAACGGTAAGGCAGAACCCTTGTAAGAGGCTACTGAATTTGCACAGGAAGAAGGAAGTCTCTTCTGAACTGACAAACGTCAATGTATGTGCACACTGGGAGGTTTAAAGCAAAGACTGGCTGCATGTGGAATCACTTCAGAATCACTGACTTACATGCAGTGACAGATGCAAAAGATGCCCAAAATAAGTAATGTATCTGTGGGGAATCTCCAGCAATGAACTTAAAAATGTGCCATTTTGGCATGTTCCTTATGAAAGGAGATCTGTACCCCCAACTCTCTTGGACATCCAGGAGATTTGGGCTTGCAGCAGCCCACAGGGTGTTTAGGCTGGAATGCATCCCCTGAGTAGCAGCTGCCTCTGTTAGGAACTTGCCTTTCGAGCTGCTTGTGCAGCCAGAAGAACAAGAAACAATGATAGGAGTTGTCTTTTGAGGTGACAGAAGGCATTCTCCACCTCTAGAGCCATTACAAGAGGATCCTTGATATCCTTGATGACCTCAAAAGACAAGATGTAACATGCAGAGGCTGAAGCTTTCAATCCATAGTGCTTTATTACAAAGCAAAAACACATCCAAAAATAAATTAAATTCCACTATGTTGAAATTGAAAATAGTGAAACAAAGCAGGTATTTCATTGAAACTCACTGATGGTCATCTCTTCGTTGCATTGCTGCATAGATTTTGTATCCTTTAATTGTATTTTGTTTTTAAATACTTTTTCAGCGGCATTGGTATTGATCCTAATTTGTTTGGAATTGCAGCATTTATAGGTATTGTGGGGCTAAAGCCTGTAGAAAGACAAATATGAGAATATGAAAGGCCCTCTCTTCCTTTGTTTTTTCTCAATCCATGTTTGCTAAAGGTGTTCGTGTTGCAGAGTGTCACCAGTATTCTGCCATGTAATGAAACCAAGGATGAAGAATGAAGCCAAATTACCATTATTCTACCTTAGAAACAGCTGATAGTTCTGCAAGAACATAAAGATGTATAAAAAGCCTCCTTTACATTTAATGTAATGCAGCAAATTTATTCTGTGGACTAAAAGGAGTTTACCTCTGAAGTGTACATTAAAATGCACTGATTTTAGGGACTTGCTTTAGTGTGAAAAAATACGCTTCTTTTTAAAAAATCTTTTCCTGTTACAGTTCCAAGAACTTGAAGGGTCACATGAGTTTCAAAAGCATTAACTTATCTAAAACTTTCCTTATTATCCTTTCATCTTATCTTTGCAAACTTTTGAAATATGGAAGCAGGCAAAGCACAGCTGAAAGGTGAGCTCCCAGCTGTGACACTGCTTCGGTACAGGGCTGCAGAATGTATCACACATTTGTTAGAGGCCTTTTGGAAATGCACAGCCTCTGTTTACTCAAACCAATGAAATCTGACACAGAAAAGCCTGCCTCAGTCTCTCCTGGGTCAGTGCACTGCTCCCATACACCTCCTTGCTCTCAGTTCACATCACCTCCTCCGTCTAGTCATTCACAGGACTGTTTGCTGTGGGGTAGAACACATTTTCCCAAAGGTCTGCTCCACTGGACAGCTCCATGACTGATTACAAGTAAAGCTAATGAAGTAGTGGTAGACACCATGATTCTCTTCATTCTATTTTTCATGTCCTTGCTCTTTTTTGAAAAACACTGAAAATTCTTACTAATGCCAAAGGCAGACATGACAAAGCCATTTAGTCTTTCATGACCAGGGACCAACCCTGTGGGCCCACAGGGGATAATGAACACCCAGCCAGAAGAGCATGATCTTATGTGACACTTCGCATGTGTCTTACATGAAGCTAAAGAGTGGGGGGGAAAAAAAAGGCCTTCACAGCATTTTTTTTGAAACAGCAGAATTTTTCAGTGATCCCTTTTGCCCTTCTGCAAGAAGAATACCTGAGTAGGTGTTTTGGTCAATTGAACTTTAAATTCAGACTAAATGACCTTTTCAGTCCAAGGGTCTCCTGATTAAGTTTCTTCATATGAGATTCGATGCATTACATAAAGGTATTAATCAGAATGCTTTGAATGCTATGAAAACCTCAACAAGCTAGGAAAGCCACAGATGAAACAAATGCAAACCCAGCACTAGCAGAAGGACACTTACATGGGGAGCTTTACACATATTGTACTCTCAAGAACGAACTCAGAAAACTGTCTTTTAGGTCCACTGTCCTGAAACTCTTGGCCAGTGGTTTTCTATTCCTAGCAGGCTGTTGCTGTTTTTGAATCCCAAAGGCAGCAGATTTTCCACCCATCGCTATATGAAGATGGCCCAGGGTTTCCTTCTGCCACTCCCTACTGCAGGGTTCTCAGTGGTGAAACTGGGCCCATAATCACAAGACCAGCAGAGGTGGCTGCTTTCCTTAGCAGCGCTTCATTTCAGAAATGCCAAAGGATGGAGGCTTGAAAAAGAACATTTCTGGAGAAATACATTTGCTGTCAGAAAGCAAGCCAAAGTTGATCTGGGCTAATAAGCCAAATGGTTGTCAGAGGAACAAATCAAAACCACATACCTATGGACACCTCTTTTACTAACTCACAGATACAACACTACTACCATGTCTTGGATATACACAGTAGAACAGCCATAAGACCTTAATTCAATTCCTGCCCTTGATTCAAATAAGGGGAAAAAAATTATTTACACTTCTGATCAGATCATCAAAATTTGTACCTTTGACAGTTCTAACATGTTGTAGTAAAAATCTTGGCTTTGACTTCTTTTTCTTTTGCATTTGATGCAACCTTTGTGGCTTTTGCTGTGTCACAGACAGTGTTTTCTTTGAAGAAAAGTTAAATTGGTTAATTTTTTAGCTTAGTTTAGTGCACTAATTTCCAGGAAAGTTTTTTCTCAGTTGCATACTTTTCTAAGAATATATTTGTTCTTTATAGTATTATACAGCCAAGTTTCCCTTGGGCTGCTTGTTCTTATTTTGTAAGACAAAGGGGACAATATAAATATTTGGAAAAATTAATTGCTGCATCTCCCTAGGACAACAGTACAGCCCATTCTTATCTCCACCCCAACAGCATGGGCGTCAGCACAGAAATCCTGCACTGCTTCCATCAGGTCATAGGTGATCTAAAGCATCTTCCTCCAGACTGCACTTTCTTCTGTGCCAAATACAAACATAAGCAACCTTCATTAGTCAACCCAAAGGTCAATTCTGGGAAAGGTGCTGCCACGCAGACTTGAGAGTGCTGGAGTCAGGATTCTCACAAGCCCCAGACCCATTACGGTAAGGCACCAAACTGTGTTTGCCTATTCATATTACACTCATGCCACCAGTTCCTACTTGAATCACATGGCAGTGGGAAAGCAGATACTAAAATGGTTTATACTGAAAAAGCTAATGGATTTTGAGGAATAGTGTGTTGTCCTATTACAGGGGCATTAGTTCAAGTTTTGCTGTTGGCTTCAACGAAAGTAGTATCCAGCTTCTTAATTTCTGGTCTCTGCTGTAAATCATGAATTATATATCAGAGCTTTAGGAACTTTAAAATATATTAAGGGATTTTCACAATTAGCAGGAGACTCACTTGTGTGTGACAAGGGAGACAAGCCTCTTTGATTATTCAGTCATTTAATTGAAGATGTTTCTTGTGTTTTGATGCTTTCTCCAATATTCCAGTAAGTTCATGACTGAGGTAAAAGACTCTTATTTTTAGAAACATGGTCAACCCCCGCGTAAGCAGCGCACTGTCTGTCACAGCACAAAATGGGAAGCACACAAGGTTTTATGCTGAGTTGTACAAAAGGGTTGCCTGGCCAAACCATTTGGAATGGATCATTAGGAAGTCTCCAAACGCTGCGCTGAACAGCCAAGCAACACAATCCCCCTGATTGTTCTGCATGGGGCAGTGTGAGCCTGCCTGTGAGGTGGGGGCAGTTCCCACGCCTGCCCTGGGCTGTGCTAAATCACCTCTGTCCTTCCATGTCCCTGAGCTTGGGCTCTGTCACCGTGTGCTCAGGACACCCTGATAGTGGGGGGAGAGGGGGCCATGCATTTCATATGCCTCATTGCCATGGCAGAGGTGGCTATTAATAAACTCTGTAAATAAGCCTCACTTTTAAGAGAAGCATTTTCACTTCCAGGCTGTTCACTCATAGATGACAATATAGAATAAATTTAAATTACTTTTTCTGAGATTGTGGCAGATCACACTATAAACAACTGAAATCAGGAGAAAAGTAAAAGAATTCACTTACTGAACCAAACTAAATCCCTGAATAAACACATGGAGTTATGTCCTTATTCCAAGAATCAATTTATTTCATTATTGCTAGCACTGGGAAGAGCACAAAATATACACACGTACTCCACACAACCTGCTTGATTGTTTTATATTCAGACTTCCAGACATTCATACTCTTATTTAGTCCCAAAATGAATCTACCTACATAGAATAAACCACCACAGTAGTCTACTCTTCTTTCATTCATAGCAGGTCCTTGTGTTAGAATGCTCATGGTATTGATCTGAGGGAAAGAAAGATGGGTAACTTTACCTCATATGAGAAAATGACAATAATTGTATTTGTCACAGAGCAAATACAATTTCATTGTATTCTATTAATGAATTACAGGTTCAATCTGAAGGCATTGTGATAGCCCTGTATGATACAAACACACACACGTACATAGAAATAAAATATATGCTACTTGTGAGCTTCATTCTTTGGCCCAAATTTCAAGATAAAAATAAACAACACAAAGGAGGTAAATGTCTAACATCCTTCTACAGTGTAATTTCTTACAGTAAATCCCAGCATTAATTTATGCTAGAAATATTTCTATCTGCCCTTTTTTGAAACATGGAATGCACTTTATTATATCAATGCTCTTTTTGTCAGGCCACGCTCCCTTGGGTAGGAGGGGCTGTTTCCCAACACAACAGACAACTCAAGAATTTGGAGCTCTACACTCTTAAGTGGAGTAGACATTGCCAAGCCCTTTAGGGTCACATTTTTTTAAGCAGATCATCTTTCTTAGTCAGGGCCTGCTTTGCAAAGCACCCAGCTCTCACAGACACAGAGTGGCCTAAGTCCTAAAACAGAGCTTCTGGGTATTGATCTGTTTTGCAACTCTCACTCCAGCTCCAGTTTTGAATACTAGAGATACTGAGCTCTTGTTTTTTTTGCCTTACATACAAACACCATCAAATTTCAGAAAGCTGTTATGTACATGAGGGCAAATCATGTGGGACTAAACACTCTAGTAGAAAAAAACTGCGGAAGTGAGCCCTTGGTGAGCTGGAGTGTCAAGAGCCCAGCTGTTACCGTCATATGAGCAGGCATCCTGATTTATTTACAGAACATAATATATCACAATGAAAGACACAGACCAATGTGCTCACAAACTGTGTTTGTAGTGACAGAAATTATTTACCAGTTTTGTAAAATCCTCCAAGGACAACTTCTGCCTTTCCTAATGCAGAGGGGAATACAGAGTTAACTGTAACACCAACTGCCTTAGCCATGTATCTCTTTGCATTTATTACTCTCATACTATGGAATTACAATACTTTTCTCGTAAGCCAAAAAGCAGATTTAAAGGGTCTGTATTAAACTGTGACTTCTGTTATAGTTTTTATAAGAAGCCACAACAAACACCAGCACTACACTTAAGTCACTTAAGTAACATGCATTAAGGGATTTACCAGACTGTCCTTGGAACTTAATGAAATTTGGTTTGACTTGGAGAAGAAGCCTTACCACTCAAACACTTGTAACATTTAAATGGTTTGTAAAAGACACCATCAAATGCCAAAACCATTTGATGCATGGTGAGTAATTCAGTACTTATATGGAATTTCTGTTCAGGTCAATAAGAAAGCATAAGAAAATGTAGGTAGTACAAGTACTCATGGGGTCTTGGGAAAACAAAGACATAGTCTTATGAAAAAAGACAAGTTTTTCATATTTATTCCTCTGAAACTGCCTCTTGGGAAATAATTCAGATACAAACCAAAAGGTATAAAAATTCATTTAGCACAGTATATGTAGACTAGTGTTTATATCTCAATATTTGTATTCTGATACTAGAGTTTAGCAGCCACTTCTTAAATATTCTTACCTGCGTCTCCCTTTGCCTCACACTTCTTGGGTTTTTCCCCCAGTTTTAAAATACAGACAGCTGAGTATAGGGGAAAACATTGTTTCACACTGTCATTAATGAAACTTTAGTTTGATGAAAGTTTGCTAAATAAAATGACAAGATTGTTATTTCTCCAGGGACAGTTCCTTCCTACAGATCATCTTCCTGCTGTCCTTGTGCCATGTGACTGGAATTCCAAAGTCAAGAGACTCCAGACTACTTTACTGTCTGAACTTTAGGATAGCTTCCTCTGCATTTCTGAAGACCTCCATAGGCCAAAACTCTCTGCTGTACAGCACAAGAAAAGCTGCTACAAGACAGCATGAGAAGCTGTTAAAAGACACATGAGAATCTTTCTCATTCCTGCTGCCTTAGTATAAAACTCCACGTACAACTGACTTTTCAGTTAAGGCATTTAGGAAAACAATCACCCTCTGCACTGCATTGTCATCCATGTATCAGTTATTCATTTTTATCCCTTTATTTTTTATTAAGTGGGTAAAAAAAACTGCCTTCATGACAAATGTTTTGAATATTTATAATCCCATGTATTTATAAATCGTTTTTTATTGCTCTTTGTGCTTAAAAATGGAAGAGATGTAATTTGTATGCAAGTTCTACCTGCACACTGAATATCCTGCAGAATTCACACCGAATGGAGATGTTGTGGTTAGAACAGCTTTATCTCTACCCTGCTAACCATGAGACCTTGAAACTGTAAAGCCCAGAGCAATACAGATCATCAGAACTGACATCATTGTATCAGAACTGACATCATTGTATCTTCTGCATACACACTGAAAAGACAGTGAACTTTGATACTTTTTCTCTCTTACACTGTGTTAAGTCCTTCTCCAAAACCTGAGAAGTGAAAGGAAAACAGAAACAATATATTAAAAAATTGCTAACTATAACCCAGTATAGCTTTTTTTAATGTGCAAAACTCATTATTTGAATACTGTTCTCTGAACTGTAACTGGTAACAGGTGCCATGTGCCCCCAAAGCTGGTACTTTTTTTCTCTCCAGCAGGAGACTTATTTCATGCAGAACTTACAACATGCCACTGCACGACTGACTGTTGTGGACTTCTGGGCATTGGGCCAAAATACTTTGGGGGAGAAATTCCAAATACGCAAAGGGGGGAAAAACGAAATAGGTCCCTGGCAGAAACAGAGATGTACGTGTGTTTTGTTAAGAGTAGCTTTAAGCTACAAAAAGAGATTACAAATTCTTTCAGAGATTATGTACTGATGAACCAGCTACACAGACCATGGCCAATTATAGTTCATTTATGGATATTGGTGTACACACATATACATGAGGACACTACATGCCTACACCTCAGAATGAACCGACGTTGCAGAACTACTGAAAAAACAGGATGATCCTGTTACTACAGCGTAAGAAATATGTATTCCCCTCTCCTGCCAGTGAAACCTTGCCTTGGGGACAAAGCCTGATGATATTCAGTGTTACTTCTAAGGGCCTTAGCCAGACATCACCAAATTGTATTTCTTAAGTAACTCCTACCATCCCTATGCCCATGTGCCCATGCCATCTACTACTACGAGGGAGCTGGTCAGACAAACCTGATGAGTTTCTTCTCCTGTTCCTGTAAGAGGAAGATTCAGGCAAAATCATGACCACTAGGGAATACCATGGGAATTTGCCATAAGCACTTCTATCAATCACAAAACTCAGACAAGTACTGCAGGGGAAAAAAAGATGGAAAAGTTTTAAAGCTGTGACCATCCTTTTTGCTGTTTATGCAGTACCTAGCACAATAAAATAATGCCTCCTTATCAGTATGACAAATAGGGAAATAGCTCTAAAATCTCTTCTGGACTAAGATGGAAATTCTGCTTCTGTACATTAGGCTGTAGTATTGTGGGATCAGCAAAACCAGAATACATGGACCAAGAAGAATGGTTTTGTTTCCAATTTTTACTTAGAAATGTTTAAATTAGAAAAATGTAAGGGAAATGTAAGGGATAGCTTTAAGAATGATTTTTAATTATGATTTTCTAAATGTCCATGAAGTACTATTATTCTGACACCTTGGTTTCAAAGGCAATCTAACAAATGGTGCCACAGGTGATATAATTAAATTAATTATCAGTACCATCAGGGATGGCAGTTTTCTGTTAGATGGGCAGATCTTATTTTGCCAATACTCACTGCAAGTAGGTCTCTGAAAACACACCTCTGGCTTCCAACATCTCTGGGTCCCAACACTTTGGGAGGCCAATCAAAATCTTCTATTATTTTGATTTTCCAAAGGTTACACCCTTTGACTACTGTGAGACTGGAAATGTTTACATAATAAAACAGAGACTGAGAAAAAGCTGCCCTGATGTACTGATTCCTGTCCATGGAGCAGTGTGGCTATCACAACAGCCTGCTCCTAGCACTTAGGCTCTCAGAAGATTGGGAAACAGTCTTAAGAGGGGCCTAAAGGGTCTGAACACACACCTGAGATATTGTTCCAATCAGAAAATGCAGTCCTTTGACATTGAAATGCAAGGAAACAGCTATGTTCTACTCAAAACAGTGGGTGAGAGAGAAACAGTTAACAAAATACTCAAATTGAGTAAAATGAAAAATATATTTGTTGTGTTGTCTCTGCTCCACATACCCTTAGAACCACCTACTGAAACAGAATAGACTTCTCTGTCATGGAAGAAAATAAAGAGCCAGAAAAGACCAATGCAATCAGTTACAGAAAGAATCACAAAAGATTTCAGGTGAAATCAAATTTAAAAAAAATAAAAAATATAGTGTTACCTAATTCAAATCTACCTTCTCATAAACTTTCTTATTTACAAATCTACCTTCTCATAAACTTTCTTATTTCCAGTGAGGAAGAACAACAATCCCATCTCTGCTTTCCAGCCTCATGTGTGTAACACGCTTCTACTCAGCTTGCTTTAATTCTGGGAGATAACAGACCATGTGAAAAGTAAATGCTGGGATTTCCTGACATGCCTGATATTGTGTTAAATTGTTCTCCAGTCCTAAGCAAATTTAAAAATATTTCCTAAAAACTGAAAAAAATATGTTGAGTCTTCCTGATTAACACCACAACAGAAGTCATGTTCTGGAAACGGTATGTGCCAAAGACAAATATAAAATTGGAAAAAAGGACTTCTTCTAATCCATTCTTCAGTTTAAAAGGATTACTAAAAACATATTTTGTCAAAGTACTTTAAAATATACTTTTAAAATGGCAATAAAAATAATTTGCCTTAGGTGAAAGCTCTTACATGGCTACTGTTCATTAATTTCACTTTAATAAGTGCTCCCAGAAGAAAGGCTCTGCTGTGTTGGATCTGCCCAAGTTTGGCACAGAATATTGTACTAAAGAATTTAAAGATGACAAGTGCAGAAACACCAAATAAAAAGTTTGTATTTGGGACTCTGGCTGAATAGTAATAATAATAATAATAATAATTACAATTACAATTTCTGTGAGTCTGAAGCACCCTTTGAGAGCATGATTTTGTCCAACATTTTTTGATAATATGCTATGGGAGGAGCTAAGAAAAGGGAAGATAGTGATTGGGAGGTGAGGGAACAGGAGGGAGGAAATGTTTAAGCCAGTCTCTTCTGGCAGCTATTACATAAGGGCAGCAAGCAGATAGGTATGTCTGGAGAGCTCAGTGTTTCAGTGCACATGTGAAAGGGCAGTTGTGTCATACACTGCTGTCACTTCTGGCTTGGTGGTCTAATCCCGGGCACATGTTTCAAAAGCAGGTGAATCTCCTTCACAGTATATAGAGATTTTTTTCAAATGTATGCTAAAACCAATTGTCACATCTCAACCCTTTGCTCAGAAAGATGAATTTTGTCAAGTGGGCCAGAAAAGTCTATTTATAATGTTTATTTCATGACCCTAATATTAAACAGAAGAATTCTGTTTGTGCAGTACTCCAAACATGCCATATTGCAAATACAGGCATGCATCACTTGAGAGCCTTGGTCATTCAGGCCAGGTAAGTGCAGGTGCAGACACTGGGGTGAGAGATACTTCTTTGCTTTGCTCCGAGGTGGGAGCAGCACCTTTGCTACTCAGCAAGCACGTTCCTTATTGCCATTGTGCTCCCTGTTGTCAGATTCCCAGAGGGAACAGGTCTCTCTGGAAAACTTTGTAAAGTGCTGCCTCACAGCTAGTCTGTCAAAGACAAATCCTGTTCAACAGTATTCTGTTTGCATGGAATGCAAGTAGGTTCAAACAGTTATTATTATTATTAAAAAAAAAAAATCCAGTGTATCTACAAATTTGATTTCCCTCTTAGTTGAAACATAAGACATTCAAATTAAAAGGTCATGAGCTCCTCTTCATATCACTTTTCCAGAACAGAAGAGAAATGAAATGGCCTCAGGCTTTGGCCAGAAGGGAGCAACAGAAGGAGGAAAGAAATTTATTTGTTCAAATACGCCATTTATCATGCTTTAATTAAATACAGCTCAGGAATTTCCCCAGAGTTGCACAGGGAGGACCAGAGTGCTTGTGATGGACATTTAGGATTCACAGCCACAGTACTGTATCTTTTTATCAGCACAGCATTCCCTAAAGAGGCCACTAAATTAACCCCCAGGTGCTGACGACTCTTGCTTCACCAACCTGCTCTGTCTCACCTAATGGTCTCAGTCTATAACATTACCTATGCTCTGCCCTGGACTTCTCAGTCATTTAAGTGGTCCTCAACCTGCTTATTGCCTAAATATTCTCTGTCACAAAGACGTGTGAATGCAGTAAATGACTGGTTTGTAACCCCTCCATGCTCAGGTCACATCCAATTGCAAAGATGCTGGATTAAACCCAGCAGCTCAACAGCTCTGCTCTCAAGAAAGAAGGGAGGCAGTAGTAACTGGCAAGATCCAAGCCATTGCAATTATTCTCTTCTTTCCAGTTTCTAGGAAAAGCAGAGAGAGACTGGCTTCTAACAGTCATGGAGACATTTTCATAAAGAGACATTTATCATAGTCTCTCCAGTAAGTGCCACCAGGGAAGTTGGGAGCTGTGGGTGCTGCAAACTCCATGTATTCTCTCAGACTCTTCTCCTCAAGCTGTCCACACTCAATTCCATTGGCTTACATATGCCTGGACCTTTTTCATGTGCCAGATGGTATTTACCCCCTGTGTGACACACTGTGGATAAACTGACACAGACTATGCCCCCTCCCCACTTTCACACAGATTACAGACACTTGTTGCAAGCAAACAAAATCATGCTATGCAAGTGATGTTCCTCTTCTTGAAGCACTGCATTTCTACTCTCTACAGTTCTCTCTTCTAGAAGAAGACTGTAATAAAAAGATAAATAAATAAATAAATGAAACCATAGGGGGGCTAAAAAGTATATTTATTTCAGTAGTTGGTATATTTATTCAATACTCTGTTTCTAATGAGCTTTTTTACTTACTGAACTGTGATGTAATTTCAGTTTCTGTATCCGTAATATTGTGTTTCCATAGTTCAGGTTAAATTTCTCTTGAGCTTAATTAGAGTCTTTGCTTAGCAAAAACGTGGGGATTGGCCAAAGTCCTGAGTGCTAGGAATTGCAGTATGCAGTGACCTCCAGCTCTGCTGCAGCACCTCATTCTTACTGCCCTATGCATTCTTCTCCTCCCTTTAGGAGGAATGTTTTTAAACTTGAGCTCTTCATTTCCACTTCCAGTGTCGAGGGACTAAATTTGAAAGAGCTTTGGCCTTCATTAGCAAATCATCAGTACTAACAAAACCACAAGCAACAAAAAAAGCACATCAGCATGCTTTTCAACACCAGCACTGGCTGACGTCTCCTTCTTCCCTGAGCTTTTTGTGTTTTGGGGGATTTTTTGTTGTTGGTTCTTTAATCAGTGAAACTAGACTATTGAGCTTTGGGAAGGAAAAGAGAGCCAGTCCTTTCATTTTATAATTAGTGGAAATTCAGTCGGAGCATTAACAGCTGTCTCTTTCAAAGACTCGCTCAGCATCATCTATGCACGAATCAGAGCACAGACTGGGGAGAAATAGTAGAAACAACATGTCTCACATCCACACTGGTGACACACTGGCCATCGGTTCTGACTAAGGGACAGCCCCAGCTTGTCGTTTGGACAGACCAATGGCTTTGTTTGGCTCTTTGCGAGAACATAACTTTTCATTTTTTACTTTCTGATTAACAATGTGGAGGAGAGAATGCATGAGAGAAGCAGACAGAAAGACAGACAAGAGTGTCCCACATGATGAGATCAATTAGGCAATCATTTTGGACATGTTCAGACAAAGAAGGTGGTCTCCTTGGAAACTGCAATCACATGCACACACACTCAGAATAACTTCTCCCACATTCTATTCTCTGCTCAGTACAACAAACTTGGATGTAAGCTCGGAGGGACAATCGCACATCCAGTGTTGACAGACTTGTCAGCATTTCCAATGCCACAGAACAGGCCCCCTGCTCTCCTCGCCAACAAATTTACAAAGACTGAAGTATTAAAAAGTGTATCAGAAGGGTGACAAGGAGGGGTTAGGTAGAGCTAATAATGTTTGAGGACAAAAATGACAACATTCTGGAATGGTATAAATGGTATAAAAATGGTATATAAAGGTATAAATGGTATAAAAATACCTCTGAAAATCTTGAAAGGCTTCAGAAAACTCTCAAACATCAAACCGTTGGAGAAAGTTACGTCCCTGAAATGAAATAGTAAGCTTATGACTGGGACAAAGAAAAACCCCAGACACTTAATAATTTTTTTTAACTTGAAAAATAAAGGAAAAAAAATCTATATCCACATGTTCAAAAAAATTTCTTCAGACCTCACTGCTCTTATTTAGCCAAGTATTTTACTACTGAGACAAAGAAAGCCCCAGCCCCTTCTGCAAGAGATATAATCTTTAACGTTTTGAGCAGTAAAGTCAGACATTACAAAAATATTCCTTAATTCTTGTACTGACAAAAGGTGGCCATTTGAAACAGAGGGGAGCAGGATTAAAGTATTTTTTCAAGAAAGTATAATTATATAAGGTTAGACTCCTCCCAAACACAACATTTCTGAGTCTTCTGTAACATTAGAAGACATCCTGGAGTTTTTACCATATTAAATAACCTTCATTGTAGTAATTTCTTTGTATTAAAACCCTCACTAGAGTGTAATACATCTCAATTAATATGAAAGGGACATGGTACAGGGTACTGAAACCAGATACAAGCTGGCACACAGTTTAATGTAACAATAGGTGAAATATCTGCCATTGTAATACAATTAACCTCAAAATGAACTTCACTTTTTCAGGCAAAAAGACAAAATTTTGTAACTGTAAGCTTTAAAACCAAGCAGTGCCAACATAAGCAGTGAGAGAGCCAACTAACCCTGGAAGAGATCAGTTACCAGAGCTCCTGTTTCACCCTGTACAAAAGTTCTGTATTGGAACTCCCTGGAACTCCTATGAGAAAAACTTGGAAATTAATGCAAAATAAGATGGTCTGACACACATAGGACTGCAACTACCAGCAGAGACCAGTTCTGAACTCATCATCTCATTGTTAACACTGGGACAAACAATGAAGATGACTTAGTCCCACACACTGCACCAGTAATTACTCTGGTAAGGACATTCCTTTGCAAATGAACCTCCAGATGCCAAACTAAGATTTTCCTTTGCTATTTGAAAGCAGATGCAAATTAAAGCAGAATAAATTATCACAAATGTTTTAAAATTACAAAATATAGAGAAAACTGAAGCAAATTGAAATTTCGAACTAAAGCTGTGCTTTACAATCAGTAGGTCTAATGGAAAGGTTTACATAGGATTGTCTCCCCATTTTGCTTCCCAAGGGAAGCATTAAAAAGGAGGCAGCACACTTATCCTCTCCTTCTGCAGAATAGCTTTTTGCAAAAGGTACATATTACAATTTCTTTCTGAACCTTAGCCCAAATCTCCTTGTGAGCACATTTTTCTTGCAAGAAACTACACCAAACTGCAAAAGCTCTACTTCTCTACAGATTCAGCTCCATGACTTCACCTGATGAGTTTTGCAACTACAACACATCCTGCCTCTAAACTGCAAGGGAACAGGATTAAGAGCTGAATTCCTAAGATCATAAAACTATAAATAAAGCATTTTCATCCAAGTAAAAAAGGGCAAAGGCCCAAGGCTCCTACTGACTTCAGCAGGAGCCTTTTGGGCTTCTGAGATACCCCAGCCCCTGAGCCAGCCTTTGCCTGTGACATCACAATGCATGTAATTTGTAATCTCAGAATTAGTTCAGGGCATTGCTGTGTAAGGATACACTGAAGGAGATTCTTAGACCAGTTTACATAGCCTGCTCTGCCAGCAGAAGATAAAATTGTGTGATGGATCTTGCAAATCAGAGCTCTGTGTGCTCTTAATAATGAAAATTTCAGAAGGTGAACTACTAAATTATTATTTTCAAAATTCATGATTGTAGGCATCTTATTCTTTTGCCCTGATTTCACAGAAACGTTTTTCATATAGAATGGTGGAAATAAAATCTAAAACTTACAGCATTCCCTTAAATCTCTCCAGTGCAGTTGGTCATGTGAAGGATTTGAGTTTACACAAGGATGACCCACCCATTTCAGAGATGCCTGGATTCAATCTGCTGCTCAGATCAGAAGAGCTCACAGATGAGTCACCTGGGCAGCCAGATGTACCCAGGGCATTTTCAGCATTCTGCTTGGCAATCCCCAGATTTATATGAATACAGGAGGGGAATATTTTGAGTCTCAATCTTTGCACAGGGATGATCCACAGTGAAAGCAAGTGTCTCCATCTCAGGGGCTGATGCAGCCCCATGAAAGCTCTCTCTTCCATCACCTCTTAGACAGAAATCTAGGCTGCCAGACTTCTTTACACTTCCCATTCTCCTCTAAATGGCTGACTCACAGAGATGGAAACATGACATGGACACTGTGGTGGGATCACTGCTTTTTCTTAATCACAGACATGTGGAGAAAAGTGAAATGGGCTTAGCATTCTGCTGGTGTTGCCAAAGAGTCAATCTGATGATTTCTTGGACAACCCTCCTAGAGCTTGTGACGAGTCTGTGATGAGTCACTTGGACATGGTTCACTACTATCCTCTAGTACAAGCCTGCTAAGAATTTAGCAGCACTGGCCCAGGTAACCTGAGCAGGTTGCTTTCTGCTGCTTTCATTTTCTTGGACAGAAAAAATCAAGGGTATCCTGATTTATGTCAAAAAAGTATTTAGTGTTGCTTCCTAGATATGGAAAACTGAAGGTGCCTAATTCTGGATTGCTGAGATTGTGTTCACCTGAAGGCAATAGGAAAAAAATCCAAATTGCATGTTTCAGTGAGCACTGGATCAGGCAATGAGACCTTCTAAAATGGCATATCAAACCAGAAATATGAGGGGCAATTTTTCTTGTAAAAAAGATGAGAGTTAAATAACACACTGTCAGCTTTTACTTACAGAAAGCCACTTAACAACACACTTGAACAGATAAAGAGATGGGAGCTGAATTCCAGAAGAAGTGTTCTCCTTTCCTTTTAAAGACTGAGAAGAAAATACACCTAAAATTACAGAAAGCACATCTGAACTAAACCAAAATTCTATACGTAACTAAATTTTAGAATCATCACAGCAATCCCACACACAAAACATGCTGGTATTTTCCATTCTATACTGGCAAAAGGGCACTTTTTGCTACATTTTTCCAATTACAAATTAATATATATATACATTAATTTCTAAATTTAGAAATACATAAAATTACTGAAAGATGCAGATTTCAAAAGATAACAAGTTAAAATACACAAATCAGGAGAGCAATTCAGGCAGGGAGGAAGAGAGGAAGGGAAGGATGCTCTTTGGGCTCATCATAAGACAGGATCCATTTTTCTCCCCTGTGAGAAAGCTGCTGAATCTTTGCCCAAGGTGTGTATTTGTGTTGAACATACCCTGTGGTCTAGAAACTGGCTCGAGGCTTAAACCCTCTGCCATATGAACCTCTTTGTTACAGCATTCTTGCTAAGCTTGTGTATTACACAACTCAAGAGGTTTCAGGCAACTTCTCCCCAGCACAGACAAAGAATGATAAAGTAGAATTCCTTTCCAGCTGTGTACAGCTGTGCACATTTCAACCACTTATTACAGAATCAGAGTACAACTGAGTTTGGAAGGGATGTCAGGAGGTCTCAACTCCCACCTCCTGCTTAATGTAGGCACAGCTATTAGTTTAGATGAGGTCGCCCATGGCTTCACCTGGGTGAGTCTTGAAATCCTTCAAATGTGGGGATTCCACAGCCACGCTGGGCAACCTATTCCATGGCTTGCTTGATTAAATTAATTAAAGATTTCTTCCTCACACCCAGTATGAACCTCTTGCTTCAAGTTAGGTTCATTGTCTTTGTAGCCTTTCATTTTTCACTGATGGGACTCCATCATCTCAATAACCTCCTTTGGAAACTGGAAGGTTGTTATTAAATCCCCCTTTCTTTCAAAGCTTTTTCTTGTCAGGGGTTAACAGAACCATCTCCCTCAGTCTCCCCTCCTAAAAAATCTGTAGCCCCCTGACCACTGTGGTGGCCCTTTGCTGAGCACTCTACAGTTTATCAATGCCTTTCTCATACTGAAGGGTCCCAATCTGCCTGGAACTCTCTAGATGAGGTTTGAAGAACTGTATGTAAGAGGAATAATCTCCTGCCTCAGCACACTGACTGAGCTCCTGTCAGTGCAGCCTGTGTCACAGCAGCCCAGGATGCTGCCAGTCACTGTCACTGACATGGCACAGGGCTGGCTCCTGCTCAGCTCTCTGCCACCACCCTTGGGCTGTCCCAGCACAGCTGCTCCCCAGCCTCCACCACTGTAGGAGGCTTCTTCCTTCCCAAGCACATGACACTGTATTTATTCCTACAGAATTTTGTAGGGCTCCTGCTGGCCCATCCAACCTCTCTGGGCCCCTCTGAGCAGTAACCCTGTCCTCAGGCCTATCAGTTGATGTCGCCAATTTAGTGTCATCTAAACTTCATGAGCACACCTCTATCACCTCCTCCAGGGCACTGATGAAAGTGTCACACAGGACAAAAAAACATTCTATAGTCTTCCCCCCTGCCAGAGACCTCAGCTAGAGCATGAGCCATTAATCATAACCCTCTAAGCAGACCAGCCAACCACTAATTATGCATTTATCTGTCCACCCATCCAAATTCTAAATTGGACACAAGAATATTTGTAGACCTTGTCCAAAAACTCTTGCTGAAGTTTTGATAAATGACATCTACTGCTCTCCCTCACCTACAGCCTCATCCAGCTGTTTCATGCTAGAAGGCAATGAGTATAACCTTGGTAAATCCATACTGATTGTTTCCAGCCATCACTTCCTCCCTCCAAATGGTGTCTTTATGTTTATTATTTACTCATTGGCCCATATCCACACTTTTGGTGTATGCAGAAGATACCAGCCCAGGCTTTGTCACTGAACTACCATAGAGGCTGCATCACAAAATACTTTCAAATCTCAAGGAGAGCCTGCTCACCTGCACTGTGCAAAGCTCTGCATTTGCCACAACATTCAGCCCCAGCCGCAAAAGAGAATGTGCGCCTATATGGACAGTCGTGTATACAAATATAAAGCAGCCAGTTGCTTTTCACCCTCATTTGCCAAAATTCAGTATTCACTCATGAGCCTTTCAGACTGAGGTCAAATCTGCTTAGCTGAGGTATTTTAAAGATACTACTGTACTATGAATCTAATTGGGGAAAAAAAAACCCCAAAAATGTTAAGACAAAGAAACTACTTCCTATTGCTTCCAAAACACTGAATATTAACTGAATCTAACATGTATATACTAAGGACTACAATACACACTACAATTCTGAGGAAAATACTCCATTATATATATTAATCACCAATGTGAATGTGGTGGTCCTGCTACAGAATTACTGATGAATAATGAAATCTCTCAAAACTAAAATGCATGGCAACAAAATGTATGTGCTTTTAGGATGACTTCTATATGAAATCACGCATTTATTTAATCCAAATTAATTTCTACGACCCTTCTCCACAGAGGGATATTGCCTGAGATGAAAAGTAACACATTCAACCTTCATTTAGCAAGGCTAATACCTGCATGCTCTTGAGACTGCATTCCTATTTCTGATGATAGGTTCTGTATAAATTTATCATGGAGACCATCTGATAAGCATTTTCCAAGACTGCTTCTTCCATGTGAACAGAAATAAATTCTCAGCATCTGGTTGTCATGGCCTGAAGATGGTAATTGAAACCCTTGCTCAGTACAGTGAAGTATCTAGAGGCAGCACAACATAATGGAAATTTTCAGCAGAAGCATGAAATTCCACAGGCTCCTGCAGCACATCTGAGCAGGATAAAAGCTGCTGCCAGAAAGGACAAACTGACCAAGCCATGGGCAATGCAATATAAAGCCAGAGAAAGCTGACCTTACTAAACACACAATGCTTTTCCAAATGTCTGACACTATCAGTAGGCTCTAAGTTGCCTTTTCTAAATTTATAAAATCACAATTGCATTGATAAACAAGTAATTAAAATAATTCATTCTCCTACCTGTATCACCCTTAAGTAATAGGGAAATTAGAAGGACTACTTTTTGGGACATTCACTCTGGTGTCTGCTCTCCTGACTTGAAGGAAACTGTATCTGGGAGTGAATTGTCTTGAAGCCCCATTTTAAATTGCAGTCAGAGTAATGCAATTATTTATAAACAGGTAAAGGTTAATTAATTTTGATGCTGCAAACCTACAGAAGACTGACATGAACCTAATTCTAGCTTTTTACCTTATCTTCTTTTTGCTCCTATGTATAATCTTATTTTAAAACACATTGGAGACACTAGCTGCATTGTGATCAATGGCTATGGTTTGAATTTAAAATTTTGAATTCTTTCCACCTGAAAGATAAAAATAGTGCACGGTTGATACATAACATAAAGTAGTTTTATGACGACTGAAAGAATTACTACAGAATCTAAATGAGATATAGCAGTATATACTGCTGTATACACCTTGTTTCTCCAGAAGCTTTTTTTGAAGCAAAAGTTTTATTAAATTCCACTTACATCAGCGAGAAGTCAACTTCAGACAAAGTTATACTTAAAAAAATGTGTACTATTTAAACATATTATCATAAGTCCTCCTCTGTTGTACTGTATGTGTGTTTACATTCCCATCACAAAAATTTGCTATAGGAAGACCTGGAAACAAACTACATAAGACAATATTATCTGTCTATCAATTTAAGCAAAAATTTTAATACTGCTATTTGACAAGAATGCCTTTCCAATGCTTGATTGTTAACAGACTCCACAAAAAAAAAATCATAAATAATATCAAACATTTCAAGTTGTAAGCGCTGAAAACATGTGTTTACTGTCTGAGAAACTTCCAAATGGGAAAACAGGAAATAAAAGCATCAGATTGAAAAAGAATGGATGGATTTAGGTAATTTTTAAAAGAATAGTTCAAACAAACCAAGAACAAACCCAGTTTAATAGAAGCCCTTCTATTTTCATAAAATCAGAGAATTTCAACCACCAGGATTTTTCCTACACACACACACACCCACACCATTCCAATGTGGAGAAAGTTTCTGAGATCCTAAATTGCTCAAGTATCTCCACAGACAGCCCCTCTGATCAAAATTTCACAGAAAACTGCAGTAACATCTCCCAGCCTCTACAGAGAATAAGGGAGACAATTTCAACCAGAGTGCAAGAGACCAGCTTACAAAGAGCCTATTCTACTGAAGTTTGACGTGCATCACAGAGCACTCTCCACGTCCAAAGTTTAGTGCTACAACCAAGGGTTTATTGCAGACAACAGTTCTGAAGTCAAACATAGCTTAAACTCCTCTAATTGTAGGCACATCTATTTGCAGAACTGGTCATGAGCAACTGGCATTTTTACTCCTTTCTAAAGCCAAAAGTAATTTGGTCAGAAGATGGTCATGGGCAAAACAGCCAAGTGGAAGGCACAGTGCAAACTTCCCTGCAGCAGCAGTAGGAGAGCTGCCACACAGCAGAGCAGTGTGCAGGACAAGCAGCAGGAAGGCTGGAAGCAATGCTACAGGTGCAATCAAACCCCTACCCACTTAGTAACTACATTTACACAGTGCAAGGTTAAGAAATATGTTGTCCCTCTCTCAGGACCACAATTGCTCCTGCTGATGTGCAGATCTCTGTTCCTATCTACTGGCAATTATCAGAATTCTTTGCTAAAACAGACCTGCTCTACTGACAACTGAAGTGATGCCCCATCGCTGTAAGATGCCATCAGCTCCATCTCAGGGACTGTAAATGCTTCTGACCACACTTACAGCAGGGCCGCTGAGTGGGAAACACACTGAAAGGAGTTTTCAACTTTCACCCATTGCAATACAAAATCTCCTTCACACACAGAAAAGTCAAGACACTGTTTTACTCCTAGGACATTCCAGCAGCCCCTGCTTGTCCTGGCAAAGCAACATCTTTCATGAAAACTATGAAATCATGAAACAACTGAGAGGATTACGGTTTCAGCTTGGCCTTGATTTTATATTGAGACATTGCTTCAGCCTCACAGATGAGGTTAATGAGGCGAACAAATCATAATCTCTACGTAGCCCTAAGACACCACTTTTAACCATAAGATGCTTAGCACTTAATGTAAGTTTCCCAGTGACTCTCAGTTAAAAGGTTTGCCCCCCAAGTCATCCACACTAAAAAGAGAACTATCCAGACCATGTTCACTTCAACTGAGCATGGGCACTGTTCTCACAACCACAGATGTTTATCACATGCAGTAATTTGCTTTGTATCATTATTAATTACCAGTGCTACTTAAAAATCCAACACCTCACAGCCTGTCTCCACTCTTCCAACTACAACTGCTGAAGTTAACTCACTTGTTAGGTTAATTCCTAACATAACAATGACTGTTATACTTTCCCTTCAAGTGCTAATAGATTCTTTAGTGTCCACAAAAGGTGTGGACAGATTAAAATGAAATAAATGAATAAAATTAAAAGGAAAATTGATTTGGAAATCCTGGTAACTGCTGGTGTATACCTAGAAACACTTGTTAGAACAAATGTTGAGTGCAGGTCTAGTGACAGTAATTTTTATTCATGGGGAGCCATCATGTAATACTGTAATTTCAGCCTAAATAGCCTGAGAACTTCTAGCCATGAGTTTTCAATGAGTATAAACTAGTTATTAAAAAACCCTCTCCCTCTTTGAGACAGCTCACATACTGGCTTCACTTAGTGCCTCTCACCTGGCAATGGCTACCACAAATAATTGATTGGATGTTTTTGAAAACTGTAAAATTCTCAGTTTGGGAGAAAATGTGTGTAAGTATAGAGAGGTCAACTGGTTTCTCACTGATCTGAATTTAAGCCTCCTCTTACTGCAAACATATATCAGGTAGTGACATACACAATCAGCGTGAATCAAACCGAAGAATTCTCTAATATACACATTTACAATCACAGCCTATGAAAGCACAGGAAAGTTTGGAATCCCACAGCTCTGTTTAACTTACAATTTCCTTGCTGGTTTCCTACACCCTGTATATGCTGCACAAAAAGGTGCCTAAATGGGTGTTTGCTTGACAGCTGTTCCATATTCAAACTTTGTCAGGCACAATGCACATAAGGAACTCCACTAGTGTGTATTTTGAATGCTATCCCACATTGGAAGCAATTTTCTGTCTCAGAAATGCATTCTAATTTTCTCTTAGTATTATAGAATCATATATACCTACACAAATGTGAGAGTAGAACTGAACAGTATTTTCTTTCATCCTTTATTATCATACTTTTAGTATGATGTTTCCCTCACATCTCTATGAATAATGTAAATCAATCCCACAAAGAATATTCACTCAAAGACTTACTGGAGAAAAGGAAATAGGAAACAATTTGGGGATTGCAGAATGCACAGGATGAGCCCTAGAACTCTCTGACAAATATGAACCTTAAGATTACCTTTTCATTTCCTGCACTGAACAGAGTAAAGTAACCACAGAATAAATGAAAGATGTTTTGTTTTTAAAAATATAGCCTACTTGATATAACCCACTTGAGGTATTGCAAAATCACAACTCATTTTTCTCTTATCTTTAAATATGGTATTTAACTGAGTAATCATTTGTCATGTAGGCCACATGTGGATGAAGAGCTGGATAGACTTTTGTGCTGGTTAAATTATAAATAACCCCATGCAAACACTGCTTTACCAGAGCAATAGAAGTACAGACTCCACTTCTGAAGGGAGAAAAAAAGAAAAAATGGCAAACCCTTGCTTCCTGTTATGTTTCATGTTATCTTTCAAAAGTTCAGCGGCAAAGAGCTACCATGAAACAAGCCAGAGTATTTAATGAGACAGCAACTGGCAAATAACGCATTTCATAGGACAAGTTGTACTTTTCTTCAAGCTAGTCAATAAATTATATTTAATGCATGAAAAGTACTGCCTATAGCTCTTTAAATAAATATCAAATGACAGGCAAAAGGGAATGTATTAATTTGGGAAAAAACTTTACTGCTTATGCCTCAGAAATTACTTTAAAAACTAAACTAATTGGAGTCAAAGAGGCAAAAAGAGTCTCTTCACCTGAAAGGTGAGGGAAATTTGATGAACTAGTATTTATATGAAAAATATCTTACACCAGTTTCTGTAATTGCAGTTGCAGGCTGATTTCAAATAGAGTAAAAACAATATAAAAAACTGTTCCTAAAATTAAAAAAATTCTAAATTAATATCTGTGAGATTTTTTATTTAAATGCCCAAAAAGATTGTTCTGCCTATATTTCTGCAGCAAAAATCTCTTTTATGGTAATGGTATCATTGAACAATATCCTTAGCTTCATTCTTCCTCCTTTACACCTAGGCATCCACATCTACCACCCCAATTTCTGTTAATCTTTATATTAACGGCTCATAGCTTTGTAAGCTTTCCCTGCAGTCTTCCTTCAGTTCCATATTATCATACATCACTTGGGGCCTGTCTCATGCATCACCTGACTGCTCATGTAACTCTCCATGGCAAAGAACAACTCTGTTCCCAGTTCACCAGCATCTCACCCAGTTCAAGGTTCTTCTCTTCCTAATGCCACCAAACTGCTGTTTCAATCCCACATTTGATACCTTCTTTCTCCCTACATATAACGGGTCTCAGTAATCTGGTTTCTTTTCTAGGCTTTTCCATGTATTTCCAGGTTTCAATTTATATTTTACCAGCTAAAATGCAGGCCTGCATTTGGTCAAGGTGCTCTTTAGGAAATCACGACACTGTGTCTCAGCTCCTGCACCACAATCCCTTTGCACATGGCAGCAAAAGTGTTTCTTTCCTTTCCCACCCACAACCCAGATTTCAGTCCTTCCTGTTCCATCTTCTGGCCCAAAGTACATTTAGTGTTCAGTTCAAGCCACTGAATATATTCACCATAGGGTAAAGACCAATCAAAGTCTTAATTCTTAAAACTACTACCTCGAATTTTCTGCTTGTCTCTTATTATTATATGCAAACTGGAAAACAAAACTATGCCTTTTTTCCCCCTACCAATGTTCCTTTTCCTATATTCATTCGTAAGGTATCTTATTTATTGGCATTCCTACTTGCAGCTCTAAGAAACCCATTATTATCTGTGTCTCTACAAGACCATTAAAACTTATAATTTGTATCTACTTTTATTTTTTTGTTTTTCTAAATGCTGATTCTCCTAGGTCTCTTGCTCTTCAAGCTGAGCACAGAAAAAAATCTGCCAAACAAGAATGAACCTGACCCTGGATAAATTATTCTTGCAGCTTTAGAGGCTGTATTCAGAAACTTTTCCCTTCAGCTGAGCGAATGATTCTGCCCCTAGGAAGGTGTGGTCATCAGCATTCACATAATATTAGCATTCAACACATCCCTGAGCAATCTCATCTTTCTACAACCTCCACTTTTGCAGCACTCTCCCCCTCTGAACTGGCACTGCAGGCATTACTGTGCTAGCCAGGAGTTCAAAACTTTACAAACCTCGTACCTATATATAGAAATAATGGTGCATACAGCCTCTGCATGAAAGCAATCATAAAGGCATTCAGATTCTATACATTCTCATGGATATAAAGCAGAGCTCAAGCAGAAGATTTGATGGAGTCTGTGCCTGGTTTGATTGGTTCGGAAAATAAGTCAGTTTTACCTTATCTGAAGAAGTATTTACCATGGATTCCCTCTTACAGATTTGCTTTATCCAAACATCTGCACTGACTATTGAAAACCACCAACAAAGATCCATCTAAGACCAAGGGAAACCTTTTGGATGGGGTTCAAAGTAACAAATGCTCATCTTCAGAAGCCGGTGCATGTGAGACATACTCACACAGCCATGCCAGCTGCATGAGGATAAATGCTCTCTCTTAGCACTAGTTGGGCTGTAAGAAGTGGTGTTTGCATGGGATCTCCAGACTCAGAGTTCATGCTGCTCACTTCTAAAGTGAAATGTAATGCTTGCTTTGGCATTAGACGGTTCATGTCACAGAAAGCATTCGTGTCTGACTACCAGGAAGAGCAGAAAGCCAGAATATTCTGATTACTGCAGGAGCAGTAGCCTTGCTTTGTGAGCTTTATCCACATGGTCTCCAACTATAGAAATATCAAGGAGTTCCATGCACAGCAAGGTGCCCCATCACTGTACCTATGTGATACAGAACCACTGATATGATTAAAGATATGGGAAAATGCCCAACAACACCCTGAAGACTACGCTGAGAGATGCTGATGTAGAACTCCTACACTCATTACTGGCCCAATCATAAGATGCCTATCCTGTGCTAGGGGTTCACAATAGAAAGATGCTATCTATGCAAATACTAAACAAATACTAAACATCTTCGCTTTCAAAGTATCAGTATGGGTTTGTTTCTTAAATTACCTAATTAATTGCAGTGGCCATAGGTTCTGGCATTTTTCTCAACTAAAATTTGGACCTGAATTTTAAGTTCACTCATGTTTCTAGAGAGCTTTAAAAACACTGGCTGGAATAATGTTCAGGTTCATTGTATGATAAATATTACATATTTGGTTCAAGTTATGGTTTATTCAGCATATATCCTATTTGGATTTAGGAGTTTGAAACAAGTCCCAAAGCACTGTAGGCAGCTGAATTTCGCACATCTGTCTGGGGAATGTGTGCTTTTATAAACGATCTGTCTGATTTGCACTTATACTGAAGAACTTTATTGAAACTCTGATGTCCTTCATCAGATTTAACCCAATTTCAACATGTTTAACGTTGAGGTGATTCCCTGAATCCAACCTGCAGACAACTCTTTCCAGGACTGCTTCTATTATTTCCAGGGTAGCATATAAGAAAGAGGAAGGGGATGATAAAGACAGAGACATCTGTAAAGCACCTGTTATTGTTACACTGCTATTTGTATGACCTTTTTAAGTCCAGCTGTAGCCCTGCAACACAGACTGAAGCTTTATTGCTGCAAAGCTGTGAAGGCAGTGGTACAGAAACTGTACTGCCTTGTCAAAACCACCCATTTCTTCCAATATTCCAGCAAATACAGAATAGGATTTACCATTATAAGGTGACAAGACTAAACGCAAACTAAAGGAAAACATACAGGAAAATGTACAAGCCTTCTACAAAGAAAAAAATTCTAAACTTTAGGAGAGACAAACACCACCAGTACATAGATGCCTGGAAGTACAGTTTTAATTAACACTCCTGCAAACCTCTTTTCCCCAAAGGCCCAAGAAGAAAAGCATGCCTACAGAGTCAGCTTGACCCTAAAGAAGCCTGTATGAATGTAGTACAAAAGCAAAGTTAGGTTCAGTGATTAATCCTGGTCTTTAGACTATTACAAAGACAGCAAAATAGCCCACCACATTTAGTAAAGCAACAGTCCTGCATAATGAAAATGAGTAACACTTGTTTTCTCCCCTATACATTTCATAACACTTTTAAAAGTGTCACAGAACAGCCAGGTCCCTTGGGTCTTTCAGGTAACACATTTGCTGTGGAGTCCTCATTAGGGAGAGATGGTACTGCTACTTGCTGATGGGACTATCCCTATCAGGACACCTGCCAGACATGTTTCAAAGATGCAGCATTTTCTAAACTTCTAATCCCTTTTTTTTGTTTGTTTTTTTGTTTTTTGTTACTCAAAAGATAAATAGAGCTAAATCCAAATATTGAAACAGTACTGATTTTTTTTCTTAAATGTAAGTTTTGCAATTAGCAGCTGGGCAGCACTTAAGACTGGCATAAGTTATCAGTGGTGGGAGGAACAGTCCCTTCCTGACACCACCTTACACTGGCTTTAGAATTCACTGAAAAGTAGGCTCAGGTCTGTGCCAACAGGGGCAGCTGGGTGAGGAAAACAAAGGTGCCCTTCAGATCTGAACTTGGCAAAACAGTGAGCAGAAGAGCCTCAGTAAGTTCCTACATACAGGACAGATGGTCTTAAAGCCCACAAGCTTGAACTTTGGCAGAATAAGCATTCTTAAGTGTGGTTTAGGAGAGAGATTGCATGGAATCAAATTATGCTAGAGTGCACACTTAAAATTTAAAGACATGGGATGGAGATCCAGTGTCTCAGTAGCCTGCATCATGGCCCCACTTAGTTTACTAGGATAAATAAAAGCATTGTTTTCCAGATGCATTTGGATGTTGGTGTCTGGCCCCTCAGCAGGAGAGAGGAGGCTGATGTTGGAGAACCAACAGTGAAGGAGTTCACTTTCAGTCACCCAGCAGAATGCAAACGGACACCTCAGAAAATCATATACAGCCTCTGTCAAGGCCCAATGGAGGTTACAGTCTCTGTGAAATCTCAGAGAAGTAGAAAAGAAAAGCAAAGTATTTTTTTAGGGAATCTCAAAGCAATTCAGTGGAAAGTATGTACATGTACACCTAATTTCAAGAGAAAATCACTACCTGGGCATGGCTGCTACTCTGCTCTTGCCTGAGGTAAATGTTCTGAGATGCACAAAATACCCCACGAGTTTTCTCAGGTGAAAACAGAGCTTGTTTTTCTTATTCAGAAGGTGAAGGCCTTACAGGGGATGTACAGGTGCCTTGCGCAGGGCAGATACCATCTCTCTCCACAACCATGAGGATGGTGCAAAGGTAAGACAGGTTATTGAAGCAACACAGAACTTTGGTGAAGTCACCTGTGCCACCTTCAAAACACTGAGACAATCTAAGGTCACCTAATACTGTAAACTTGCGTTCTTCTGTCTGCATTAAAAAAGTTATTTGAATGGGTGGTTGATGAGAAATTAGGACATCAATCACCTTCAAGAAAAGCCTGATGGATACTCCCGGTCAGTGGAACAGGAAAGAAGAGCATCCTACCCATCTCTTTGTAAAGTATCTACCTGTGTCTGTTCAGATGCAATGGCTGAGTACCAAAGAACAGGTGAGTTTATAAAAATAATTCTCTTTGTATTCAGCACTTCGGATCCTAAAGCATTGCTGAGTCACACATGCTCGTTCTAAAACAATAAAAAACCTCCCAAAGTTTAATGACTTACCAGAATTTCAACAGTAAGGCTGTGAAAGAACTTGAACCGTGTCCTTCTGGGCACGTCAGTCATAAACAGCAAACTGAATTCCAACTGGGAATTCTTACAGTGAGTGCAGTGCTGAAAGCGCACACAGTGGTTTTCACATTGAACCTTTCTCTGACCTGTAAGGAAGGTAATCTGTAAGTTTTTCAGAGAAAGAAAAGCAGATAAACACAGGGAAAGGAATGAATTAAACACACAGTTCCCAAAATGCCCTGTTTAGCCATTCTTTACACTATTAAAACACCTTGGAAAGAATTGGTAATCTCCTGCATGGTGGAGAAACAGCCTTGTAGTTACTGACTTTCTTCAGAACAGCAGCTGGGGTTGCAGAAAAAGGAACAGCCTCAGCTCTTGAGCTGATATTTTACTAAAAGGAAAAATAGCCACAAAATGAGGTGATACAGGGACTGCACTGAATAACCAGACTGCTGACTCCAATTGCAGATTTCTGAGGCTACCAAGAGGTACAAAAGTTGCCTTATGACCATGACTGAAGCAAAATGCTACATACCCATACTGATTTTAGAATGGGAAATCCTAATGCTCTTCAATAATCTGACCAGAATTTTTACCCAGGAAAGAAAATATCACAGACAGACTGTGGCAGAAGATTGTGGTTTACAATTTATGTGGCAGTAGTACTGCCACAACCAGGGATCAGACACATGTGGCCCTGGACAGAATCACAGGTAACCACTGCCTTCAGTAGCTACAGAGTCATGAGACTCCCTAACCCAGTGAGGAGAGAGAGGGTTTACCATGGTTCTTACTGCACTCTTTGGAATACAGTGATACTTTGGAAAATAAAATATCCATACTAGTTGAGATTTTTTTTTCTCTTTTTGGCCCTTTCAAAGGGATATAAACAGGTGGAGTTTTCTCCCTTTCTTTCAAAAAGAAAAATAAAAAACCAACACAAAAAACCCCAAACAAACAAACAAAAAAACCCAAAGAAAGAAAGAAAGAAAGAAACACATACACACACAAACACAAAGAAAACACCAAAGCAAAATAATTTCGTACTGAATTTAATGTGTAGAACTTCAGTTCTACTCTTAAACAATTTAAAATGTGAGTAATACTAGATCTGCCATTCTATTAATCTGTTTTGCTTTACATCTATTAAACCTTACCCATGGGAAGCATCTCTCAACCCACCTGGAAATATGGAACTTATTGCTTAGTACCCTGGAGTAATTTATACAGGTTTATATAATCTCCATATCTGCTCAGATGCTTTGACACCACCAACAACTGGACTGAGTCAGATTGATTTTTGTGAGGACTTTTGCAGTCCAGATGGTTTTTTGCAGAAGAAACAGGATGTATACAATCCATCCACTGAAACTCTTAAATAAAAAGTTATATTGGCCCCCCTTCCCCAAATGTTAAAAAGGAGAGAGAAAAAGTAAGGAACTCTAGAAGGAAAACTTGTATGCACATTACTTGTTCCCAGCCTTCTCTTTTCTCCCAACAGACAAGTCTCATGCTTTTCCCCCCTTATTCAAACACCTAATTCCTTTGGTTTACTGGTATGGAATTATAAAGGCGCCACTGCATGAGATGCAAAGAGAAGCATAAACCAAGTGAATTTATATATACATTACATTCAGGCCAATGTAATAAAAAAATAGACATTCTCTTTTCCAGTTTGCCTTTTCACTTAGCTGAATACTTTAAAGAATGCTACCAGTTCTTCTTACCCATTTCTCTTCCTCAGCTTTTGGTGGCTTACCAAAAGCCAAATTATCAAATGTGGTCAAATAATCACTATTACTTGACCCGTATTGAAACTGTTTGATGGGTTGTCGTCAAATTATTCAACTGTCATTAAATTATTCAATTACATTACATGATACAAACACTTCTGTAATTTTCAGTCTTTGCTAATTCCAACAGGTTCCTGCTATTGAAAGGGACAGGGGATGCAAGTGGTTCATCTAAGAATGGTGTAATTTCTTCAATAAGAAATTTCATGGCAGTTCAAGGCTGTAAATATAGCCGATATTTACAGGAAGCATAGGAAAATAGACAAAATAACATAGACATCAGATCTAACTCCTAGATGTTAGATGTTTAGATGTGTCCCCACCACTTTACTGCTTTGTCAGTGTACATTTTTCACTGCTACACTAAAATCCAAATAATATTTCAGAGAAAATTAGTATTAGCATATGGAAAAATCAGAGAGCTTTAAACAATGAGTTATGATGGTTTTTTTCAATCCATGTACTTCAATATTAGATTTTAGTGACAGGAGCGTAACAAAAATGGGATGCCCATGTACTCACAGTAAATAAACATGCAAAACCCAATCCAGCTCCTGTTGATGTCAGTGAATAATTTGCCTTTCTGTTCCTGGGGACTAGGATGAAAGCATATTTGTCTATGCTCTCAGTTGTACCAATCACTCAAGGTGTCCTTGGAACAATGTTAGCAAAATTACTGTAAATGCCTGCCCAAATAGTTTTGCTGAGGCTAAAATTATGTTTGTTGTGTTTAGTTTGTATCAAGTAAATTAACTAAGCTATATTGAACAAACCCAACCCCCCCCCCCCCTCATTAACATAAGATCAAACACCCAGAGCATTAACCTATTTGGGTTTTTTTGTTATGTAATTAGCCTGGAACAGCAATTTTGACAAACGCCCATTTGTGGACAAGGTCTTAGAATCCTTTTTAGACCAAAGCAAAAGTGGTCAGCTGGAAACTGAGAGACCATTGTGTCACAACACCACATGAGGCTTGACCAAACTATTTTGATGTCAGAGCAACAATTACTTAAAAAAATTGAAGTCAGAAGGATTCAACAAATTAGAAATTGTTTGGAAGCGAAGACCATGGCAATAATCAGCCAACAGCAATGCAACACTTTCTTATTCCTAGTACAAAGGATTTGATTCTCACACAAGTTCCTGCTGAAGAATAAGAATGGAAATGAAAGAAAGAACCTTGAAACCTTCATCAGTTTCTGGGAAGGAAAAAGCCTTCTCATGGAACAGAGTACAGGACAATAGAGCAATTACATTTTAACAGAAATGCCACTGTTCTGAAAGCAAACTTCAAACTGTGCCTACCAGCCCATATCTTAAAGCATCTAGAACACTGCAGTAGTGCCTCTGAAAGAAAGGCCAAGGTGTGAAAGGTGCAGAGGTCAATAATGTAGTTATGAAGCTCATCTGACTTACCAAGTTTAATATTCAAAAATGGGCAAAATTAAATCTTTGTGCAGGAATGCTTTATTGTTTTGTGGCTTTTATTATCCTGGTGCATACACATACACATTTAATCAAGGTGCAAGACTTCACTCTGCACTCTTGAAAACCAGGATTGATACCCTGACAAGCTGTCACAGAGAGTAAGGTAAAGTCAAGATTTAAGAGACTAAATTATTTGGATTTTTTTTTCAGACTTAAAGCTCAAATTTTATCCAGCTTCCTGCTATCCCTTGCTCCTTGCCTAACGGTACAAAGGGCAAGCTCACTGAAATGAAATTTTACACCTAAATAAAAACCCTAACATAACCGGGACACTTTTTTTTTTAAATTTCTCCTTTAAGTCTGGCATACTTTTTATTCTCAGATTTGTAAGCAGATCATTTTGATATTAGTCATCAGTGAAGGAACCCCCCCAAACTATTTTCAGGAACATAGAATAAAAACTTCTTGCTCAATTTCTTCCTCTTGACTCAAGTCTGTTCATCCTCTACTGACTTCTGCTTCCTACAAAGCAAAACCAAAAGCTCCCAAGCTTACTGAATCACTGTAATTGTTCAGGAGTTAGACAGTTTAGCTATTTAGTGCTCTGGTGATCTATTTTGCCATTGGAATCCCTGAATGCTTTCATTTTCTCCCATCCTCTGCCTGCCATATAAATAGGCCTTCTGTCTACCCAGCAGCAACCATGCAATGCTGATGTCTCATTTACTGAAGTCATAACCTCTCTTTCCCAGTGACCTTGCAGTAATAACAGCTTTTGTTCTCACGTGAGATTAGCTGACATAAAGTGAATCTATTCACTTTATGGATGAAAAAAACTACACGTGGAATGTTTTTAAGCACTTCAGTTACAGAAGACTTTGAATTAGCTATTTGGTTTCATTGTTTTATTTTGGGGGGGAGACAGACATGAGCAAATTAGTTCTGATGAAACCTTTGATGAATGTTTAATTACATAATACACATTCAGAATTATAATGAAAAGCACAACAAGATTCTCCAGATGTGATGGTCATTTTACATACTATTACCATGCTCTTCTCCAGTCTTAAATCCCCCTAATTCTCTGTCCTTGTTCTCTTTCTCCTTGACTGTTCCCATCACCAAAGCCAGTATCAACTGAAAGAGAACAGCTTCTGCTCTTCACCCACAAACAGTTCTAAGGGTAAAAACAGTCCTTATGAGTTACTGAATGCTACTGCCAATCTCCTATTTCCCATTTCCACTTTCTTTTTCTTCTTGTCTTCTTGGGCAATATAAAGGAAGGGAAGCATTTCAGTTGGCTGGCTTATCTGGCAGGTATTTCAGCTTTGGCTCTTATCCTGAAAGACTAAGTACTATCCCTTTCTCTCTGCCTGACAGAAAGCAGGGTTCAAGGGTATCAGTATAATATCAAGGCAAAGCCATGATTGTTCCATCAGAAAAGTGCTCTGGCCCTTGGCCCAACACAGGAGATGAGAAGAGAAGGTAATATGCACCTAGTACAGTTACCAAAAAAGGGAGCTAGTTGGAAAGCCAGAAATAACACCTATTAAAAGCAGAAGTTTGCCTTAAAAAACAAACCAGTTCCAGCAAGTGAATCCATGACCGCAGGTTTCTGTTTAAGATATATTTTGCATACTTTATCACTCATTGGTTACTTTCATGCTCATTGATCTGTGTTTCCACAGGCTGATGATTTGGACACTTCCCTAGGAAGCAGAAGATGCAGCTGGAAGTCTCCCTTCAGTCCAATTCTGCAGAAAGACTTCCAGCTGCCTGTATACCTGACCAACAAGCCCTTTATGGATAGCTCCTACTTTCTTTTCTAATCCTGCTGAAAATCTTCAGAAGTTCCTTTTTACACACTGATATTCAGACAATTCAAGAGCCAAAACTTGAGCTTATTTTGAATATAAATGAAGCCTAGTGCCATACTAAACACAGCACAGCACCACTGCCTTGGAACAGCAATGCCACACAATTTCACTTTCAAGGACCTAATTCAAGACAAGACACAAACTACTAGGAAGTCTCAAATCTTCAGCACATCATGCATTTTTTCCCAACAAATTTTCACATCTCTATAAACCCACTTGGAACAACAGTGACATGCTTTTCTTTCTCCTTTCACTTTGTAGATAGAACATCCTCTTGCACCTCTTCAAGGTTGAGGCCAGAAATTCCCCACTTACCTTGCTTTTCCCCCATCCTTGAAAAGAAAAAAGTGAGAAGGATCTTCAGGTTCCTTTGTCCATCAGAGCATGGATAGATGGACTAAAACACTTTGTTTTTATTACATGGCCCATGGTTTCAAATCGATACATCTCTGAGTTCATGACTGTCAGAATTTCTGTCTCAGGGTTCTCAGCAGATATGCAGGAGTATTACTATGCTTCTAAAAATTAGTTATATGTGGTTTATGTTTTCAAGCTCATCTTTTACAGATAGAATAGCAAACACAATATACAGGTATTTCTAGTGAAAATGGAGAACTATGTATCCACCACATGAATGTAGATATTGGCTATGCAAGTATACACCAATATTACCAGTATTTCCTAGAATCACAGAATACTTTGGGTTGGAAGGGACCTTAAAGCTCATGTTATTTCACTCCCTGCCATGGGCAACAAAAACTTCCACTAGATCAGGCTGCTCCAAGCCCCATCCAGTATTGAATTCAGCCTTTGTTATACAGCACAGAGTCAGTGTAAAATAGATTGAAATTTTGCCAGGGAAATAAATTGAAAATTTGGGTATCTAAGGGTCTTTGCAATCTGGAGATCACATCGCAATTACAAATATTAACATTTTTACTAGCAGCTTGTGGGGCTTTTTCCTACTTCTGCAAAATAGTGAACACCTAAAGCTGTTTGACAAAATGTATCAATTATTATCACCCAGCTAACACATACATATATACAGTTGCAACTTTAGTTTGTATTTTTAATTTCAAACATTTTAAACATTTCCCACATTTTTAGAACCTTTAGTAAGCTGTCCCTGGTGGATTTTCCCCGTGTGTATTTTTAATTTTTTCCATACTACTGTACTGGAATAAATTATTTTACTGTACTGGAATAAAAATATCCATTACTTATATTTCATGGATGAAGTAGAACTGAAAACAAAAAATGCCCCACATATTGCATATTTTGATCTCCTCCTATGCTAAACAGAGGTGAGAATGTAAAATCAGCTTTCAAGAACTACTTTGAAATAAGAGGGGATGCCTCAAAGATTGACAGATCAGTACCAGTTTTCACATTACTTGTCACAGTCATCAGTCATTTTTGCCCCAAAGAAAGAACAGCTCCAGGAACTCTAGTTTTAGCATTTACAAGTGCACTGCATTCACAAGGAGTTCACTTTATAAAGCCACTGTGGACATTAAAAAAATGTAACTTTGAGGAAGAAAATTTAGGATTAAGACTTGCAACTGGATGAGATTCTCCTAGAAAAGGCAGTTAGTATATATGGTTCCAAGGTTTCAGATGGTTAAACATAATTCTAGTAGAAGTCTTTAGTATTTAAACAGTCAAGAATCTGTATTTTGAAGGAATTGCACTGAAAGCAAGACCCAAATGGCATAGAAGAGATTGATATTTAAACCTGCCACCTTAAAGAACAGCCAACCAAATTATTTTCCATTCAGTCAGGGAAGTTCAGCAAATAACAATTGAACTAAATCAGATCCTTCTGTCTAAGACATTGTTCTCATATGTGGTTTTAAGAACTCAAATGGCAGCACATTAACCTTAATTATTCCTTGTTTAGCTTGCAACATTTAAATAACACATCTGTTTTTATAGATACAACATCTTCATATGCCCTCCCCCGCCCCCAGCTTGGGAGAAAGAAGGGCATTTGTCTACTATTTTTTCTCTGTAAGTGGGAAATGTTATTCATCACATAGAACATGGATGCAATTAAGTAACCACACTGAGAGCTGCTGTTCTGTTTCTTAAAGCACCAAGTTAACTTGAGCTGACTTTGTCCTCACCAAAGCAGGATGGTTCCTTTATCCAGACTGGCGAAGTTCAGCCAGAATGCTGAGCCTGGTCACAGTCACAAGACGGATGGAGTTGAGCAGGGAATGTAGGAGGAGAAAGGAATGATGAGCTCCTGACAAAACATGGCTGAGGAAGAGAAAGTCAGGGACTTGGGCATCTTCATCCTATAGAGAGAAGACTGAGGAGGCATCCTTACAACTGCATATCCACCTGAAGATGGGTGCTAACAGGATGTCACTCACAATTTTGCCATGTCTCACACCAGGCATGGTGGGGCTCCCCCTGTGGGGTTCGTGGGAATAACTTTTGTGAAGGGAATGCTTGCTTGGCTTGGCCTTGTGCAAGCATGATAAGCACAAAGGAGAATATGCAGATTACCTAAGTAGCCTGTGAATGCACATTAAGTTTTATTAAACAGGGTAAGAAGCATCTCTCAGGAATAACATATGTATTGGGCATTCATGTCCAGTCAGAGCTGGAAGAGTCAAGTTTATAAGGTATGGTTGTTATTATTTCTGCACACATTATTTCCTTTTAAAGGTTTTGTGGGGTTTTTTTGTTTGTTTGGGTTTTTTTTTTTTTTTCTTTCCCTTCTTCGAAAGGGTTTTTTTACAGTTCAGGAATTTAAAAATACTGACTGTGGCCAAAAGAAATTTCCCTCTTAGAACAGGAAGGTCATATGCATATCCCCAGGCCACTTATTTTTCCCCTCTCAGACATAAATTAATTTGGCTACAAACAAAATTAAATGTAAAATTAGTCCTTGAAGAAATCCAACACTTTTATTCCTAAGACTCCCAGCTGAAGAAAGCAGGCTCATTAGACTTATCACAGAGTTAAAACTCACTGAAATCTTACATACCAACTTTACTCAAACTGCATATGTAGGCTTTGTGGGGTTTGACACTATTCTTAAAAAATAAATGCTTATTTTTCTCATTTAGCTGAATTGTTCTTCCCTAGAGACTTTCATTCCAAACTGTCAGCTACAGAAATGGCTGTTATTTTAAGTATTTCCAGGATATCAAGATAACTACTTTCAACTAAATTCTTGTGCTAAGAACCAAAGTTCCCTAGTCACAACAGAAATGGGATGTAGACTGACCAGAAACAAACACAAGCACTTGTCCCTCTCTGTGTAACTTCAATCTACATGAACAATATTTCAGAGTCAATGTTAATACATAAAGTTTCAGGAATTTATCACTTCAAGGATTTCACTTTAAGCAAAGGCAAACTGCAGTGCTGTTGCCACAGAAGGCAATGGAAAACCTCCTGAAAAAGGCACTTAATGTGAAGAAGCTTCTTGAAAAAAAATCCAGTTAAGAGGAGAAAGATACAGTCAACAAGACAAAACAACCTTAAGTTCTGTAATGGGAAAACAAATTCTTCAAACATATGATCACCTAGCACTGAAGAAGAATGAAAAAGAAGAGGATATGGCCAACAAATGGAACAATAATTCATGCTGTAGAGGAAGAACACTGATAGGTACAAGAAAAGCGGGAAGACAAAGTTCTGAGTATGTACCCTGTAAAACTTGTGTGCAGTGTTCAGAGGAACACATAAAGAACAATTTGACACAGAAGACTCTCAGTGACCTTTATCTATCTTTTGTTTTGTTCAGATTTCTGAGGAGTTTCACTGCAATTCTAAAATCCTTCACTTCTGCAAATCCTGTTCATTGTGGTACTTAAAATAGATCTGTCATGTTTTGTGGCCTGAAGTCACTGATCACTGTTCTCATCTTTAATTCTCTTTAAAAGTGGATTATGCCAAGAATATTCACCAACACAACAAAAAAATATAAAACAAATCACTTCAGGGGAAGTTACTACTTAATATGCTGTGTTTGGCCTCTGGTAACCACAAGGTCCTGCATGGTCATACCTAAAGATTACTACATAACAGTGGACTGTTTTCCTTCTCAGAGAGGCCCCAAGGAGTGGTAGTAGGTTACAGCTTTCTACCTAGAAACCTCATATGCTGGATAATGCAGAGCACTCTGATCCTCTTGGAGGCAGTGTGTCTCATGCAGCATAAAACCCTCCCTGGAACTTCAGCGGGAACTTCAACTCACTGGGCTCTGTCCCAGCTCCTGCAGGCTGAGGGGCATTTCCAACAGCTGCTGCACATCCCTGCAGGGGCAGGGCAAAGACATGGTGTACCTCAGTCTCAGGGTACCTGCAAGTGATATATATCTATTTCTGTATTGCATTTATATGTAATATAAATACGCTTATATTTATATGTTGCTACTATACTACTCTAGCTTTCTAAAAACAATTATGAGGTTTTGCAAATACCTGAAGTACTTTCCCCTCAAAGATAGAAAAGTAATATGTGTTAATATTGCATGTCCTATGTATTTACAATATCCTTGTTGTGGGTTTGAAATAAGCACAGGGATACTGTGCGGTCACTGGAAAACCTTTGAGAAGACATTCTCTGGGTCTTACACTGTGCTCCTGGAATCCTGGTGTCACCAGCTGTTAGCCAATGCACAATTCAAAGAACAAAATGAAGCAATACGTTTTCTGTTCAAGAAGTTGTAGAAGCATGCCAGAAAAGCCTGATTTGCCTTCTGGATCATGACTTTGCACAAGGAAGCAGTGTATCCCAGACATACTGCAACCTGCCAGATACTACAGAAAGTCACCAAGTCTGAAACTGCTTTGCCAATTTTCAAACTCACAGCTGCTGAGCTATGTCCCACCAGTATTTTGTGGTACAGACAATTACAAATTTATATTAACAAGACAGTAAAATTTATGCAAGACAGGAAGATCAAGAAAACTCCCTAAAAATTACAGCTTATTTTCCTCCTCTGCTCTGCTCTGATGTATTTAATGGCATTAGTTTGTATTTAAACCATACTAATAGAGCAGAATGCAGTTTACTGTGTGAGACAGACAAAGATTGGATTAACTCACGTTATTTAGAAGCAAAATTAAAAATTAAAAAATTAAAAATTAAAAATTAAAAAATTAAAATTGCAATAAAATTCTGAGTTCTAGCTCAGGTGCCTCAGGCCTGGTAGAAAGTATACTACTTTCTACCTAATCTAACTCAATTCCACTCCATCCCCTATGCATACTTCAATGAGAACATGCCTCATCCTCACTAGAATTTGAAAGCTTGCTGACATATACACTTGGACATATACTTCACACAGTTCCTTCCCTTCCCCAACTACACTCCTCATGATGATGGGGGGGAGGGGGAGGCACAGAAAAATCCCTAAAATATCTTCTGTTTTTGAAAGGAGGCTGTTTCCATGGAAATTTGAGGAACTTCTGGCTTAATCAGATTTTCCAAGATAGCTGTATTTGGAGGAAAACTGACCATTCTCCTCAGAGACTCACCATCTCAGGTTATCTAGCCGAATTCCAGTATAGCATTAAAAACTACCTTTCTAGAAATGAGGTGAGGCACAGGGAAGAAAAGACATTGTGGGGTGCCATGCAAGTTTTCCTGGCAGGAGAACAGGCTTTCCATATTACTCCAAATGATAAAATGATAGGCAGTCACACAGATTATTTCAAACCACCGATAAAATCTTTACATCTCTTTACATCTTTCTGCACCAGGGCTATGCCATAAAGCAGAAGCTATGTTCTGTCACAGGAAAGTCTCCATCCCAAAATAATTATTCTTGCCCTTGGCGGGCTTTTCACTCAGTGTTGGATACAACTATAATTTCTGCTCTTCTATAAAAAGAAAGCACTGGTAATCTTTGCAAAGGCAAACTTTCACCAACTTCCCTCCACTAACAAGCCACAACATCCCCGCCCCCCCCCCCCCCCCCCCAAACACAGAAACCTTAACAGTTTAGTATTTTTAGAGGCACTTTTAAAATAGTTAATTAACTATTGCATGTGTTTAAAAAAAAAAGTTTTTCTCCAAGGGAGGAGTGGGAGCTATCAGTATCAGCATCTTTTGTTCTCAATACTTTGGTCAAGTGGGTAATTTAGTGTATTATTTGAATGGAAACTTTCTCCATGCTGTTTCCTCTGAGCAGAGAAGTCAGTGTGCTAGTTCTGTAGTTCCTTTTTCATTAGAACATTATGAATCTTCCAAGTCAACGTGAATGGGTCAAGTCAAGTGAATTGGGAGTTATCTCCCCACATAAGAATGTAACAAGAGATTAAGACAGAGGGTGTTAACTGCTGCTACCTTGGAACAGTTAACCCAGCCTGGAGTTTTACTGAGCCTGCCTTATGGATGTGGGGAATGCAGCACAGCTTCAAAGTGTTCCATGCACGGCTGGTCTTTGCAATCTGCATGAACCCATAAGAAAGTAAATTATATTTTGCAGTGTTACTACTGAAGGTATTTTATGGCATAAGGTATTACACTATTACATCTTGCATTCAGACACTCCCAAATTTTGGCACGGTTTCTGATTCACATTTAGGAATCACAGGCATGAGCCACTTAAGCAAAGGATGTGTGAACTTAGTATTTATGCTTTTGCCTGTTAATTCTGCCAGCCCACAGCCCACAGTCACCTTCCAGAGATCCACCAAGATCTAAAGATATAGAATGCTGATCCCTCCCAGAATGTTCCTTCCAGTTTTCTTTTACACTGATATTTATCTGAAACACTCAAGAGACACTGCCTCTCTAACAGTCTATCACTGCATTTTCCAGTACACTCAGACCGTTCCAGCCTTCGCCATTTGCATCCTGAAATGACCATTTCAGGGGGTGAATAAAGAAGGTAAGAACACAGGGACATTTCCCCATGCTTGTCCCATGCCTGACTTCTTGGCACCACTGTCTGCAGTAACTATTGTGCTGCAGATATAATGCATCTGCTCCCAAGCTGGAGAGTGTTTCTAGAACAGCAAGTCTCTGTCAGAAACCCTTATCAGGTAGGGCAGGACAGGGGATGGTACAATGAGGGACCACTTCTTGTTCTTAATATATATTAGCTGTCTCACAACATCATCAGATAGTTTACACTGAAATATCTCTGATCTTATGGTAAATCCTGAACAGGGCAAACAGGGCTCGGGTTTGAGTTTTGAGCAGTACTCTGTTTGAATGATCTCCTGGTCCTTAACTCCATAAAAGCATTAAACAGTACTATGTTGCACTGTTATGGATCTACTATAGCATTTCATTCTCCTACATGGTACAAGGGAATGGCTATGAAACACCACCTTCATAGGACTGGACTGTGAAGCAGCAGGGGTACTGTTTGCATTGCAGAATTCTGTCTCAAAAATCAGGCTGTTGGCTGATGTCAATACTAACTATTCGGGCACTGAAAAGATGTTTCAGGGAAACAGATCAGCCTTTCAGGAACTTTGCATTTACTAGTTGCCCAAGTCACTAGTTATGGAAGTTACAGGTTACTCAAGACTCCAGCCACCAAGAGCTACACTCTGGCATGTCAAAATCCCATTGCCAGTAATGCTCAGAGAGATCAAATGGCCCAGGAAACAGAACCATGGATGTTACAGGAACCGAAGGAAAACACAGCAGTTCGCTCTGTGACACTGCTGACCTATAAGAAACACATTGCAAACCATTTCCATGGGGGGTATGACAGCGTGGCAGTGGCAATGAAGTGTACTCAGCCCTGACACTGATGCCATGCAAGTCAACCAGTGGGACTGAACTGCACCCGACCAATAATTCGATTACATCGCTGAGGACACAGATGGATGAGGATGCAAGGTACTGTTTATCACTTCTCTAGAGACTTCGACTGCAAATGAGATCACTGATTACATCCAGACTGGAGACATTGAGGCAGAAGGGCAGGGCAAACATCTGTAGACTGAACAGCTCCAGGGAAACATTTCTGTGTTGGACACTGGGGTTCATCACCCAAAATCATATTTGGTTGGCAAATGACACAGGCTGACAGACGACCAGATGCACATGCTTAAAGCAGGGTTTTACAGAGAGTTTCTTTTCAGTGTTTTGAAATATTTTGTTTTCAAGGGTACAAATTCTCTAATGAAGAAATGTTTACCTACAGATATTTCACTTACAGACAGTAGAATAAGTCATTGTCATTATGCCCATTACAAGGAAGGTGAAAAGGAGTAAGAGAGAAGTGACTTGGTATTTCCCCAGCAGGTAGCAACAATGCCAGGAAGACAACTTGGTCATCTGCTTTTGCTGACCAGGCCTCAGTGCCTGCCATGGAACTGCAAAGGACCCAAAATAGAGACACTAGAGCCTCAAATAAGAACAGAGGACTAGAGGTTTAGTAAGAGCACAAACCTGCCAGAGCCACAGACTACCTTTTTTAAGCCTAAATTTCTTTCTATGCAGGGATATAAAACCAAACTACCACCTACAGATTAAATAAGCTTGATTTTACCACACTACAACTACATCACCACTTTATGTGACAAACTAATGTGACACATTACAGCAGTTTCACACAAGTAAGGGCTTCTCAGTTGTATCCAAGTGCCAATTGCCTTTGTGTGCATCTATTACTTAGCAATGAGGCATTTTTCTGCAACACCTCTTAGGAGACTGACAGGAAGGAGAAGAATCCTAGGTAAAAATTAGGTAACACTGAATTCCAAATACCATGTTAAAATAAAGCTTCATGCTCATAGTAACTGGCTACTAGCTTTGGTGAAGTATATAAGTCACTCTGAAACAAAGCAGAAGAGACAGGTAGGAGATCAGTATTTCTTCAGAGGAAGAAGATAATTAAGGAAGCAATAAGGAAAATAAATATCTTGAAAGTTCTCTAATTTTTCTTTTAAATCTGGTCTTTTGCTCTAAAACACGAAGCTCAGAAGTGCAACATGGTCTAAGTTTAATTCAAGGGTGCTTTGTTTTCTGCCAAAATGTCTTGCCCATATAATTTCAAAAGCCTTTTTTTTAATAGCCAACAGCAATTACCAGTTGCCTAAGTCATAGACTTAAGAAGCAAGAAGATACTAACTACAACCAACTACCTCCATGTACTGTTTCGTCTACTCCTGGGAAGTGGAAAGTCCAAGTACAGCAGGAGTGGTACCCTAAAAAGAACCGCAACAATGAAACCAATCCCTCCTCACAGAGTATTAGAGAGAGCCATGTGCAGCTCAGAGCAGAGGATGGTATTCCAATAAGCAGCCTAGAGGCTGTTACTGACACACCTCTTGTGCATCCCTGAACAGCTGAGGGCTGGGTCATAGACCAAGTGCCAAAAAGGCACTTAAGGGGCGTAATTCCTGTTTTAGGAGTGCCCATTCTTGCATAGTTTAGAGCTACAAGCTCCAAGGTCATGTGAGTTTACCATCTGGGCCACCAAGCCTCAGCATTTACACTCCAGCCAGCAGTTCTGCTGACACCAGCAGAGCCATTTGCACAACTGATTTAATCAAACACAGATCAAAAGGGAAGAAACATTCAAATCAAGAATATGTAAAACAAGTTATGTAGAGACACCCAATGTAAAGCTTTATGTGGAAAAACTCACAATTTAAAAGCATAATATAGTGGGATTTACAACCAAAGGGAACTGAGCGATGCTTTAGCACTGATACAGAGCTCCTGGCTGTTTCTAGCTATGAAATGGGAGGGGAGGAGGGGAAGGAGGGAAGAGGGGTTTTACAAATCTGTCACAAATATTTATGCAAAATGTGTTAGTGAACTACACAGGACTTTTGCCTATCCCAGATGCCCAGAGAACAATGCAGGAAATTCCAAATTCCACTGAGGGAGGATAAAACATTTCAGTAATTTTTTTTCCCTTTCTTTTGTAAGGGCATCTGTGTGAAACTCCTAGTTGTAATGTTAGAGGAAATGTCACTGAGAAATGCTAATTGAGAGGGAAGTTGATAGTGAACTCTTCTTATATCAAACCGATGTTACATACATGTATGGGTAGGTAAAAATTAAAAAACTAAAGTCATAAAAATGCAGAGATTCGCCAAGCTCCAGCCTTGCCAGCACAACAGGCAGCAATTCCCAGTGCCTGCCCTCCTCAGGTCACCGACAGCTGAAGAGAGTGCCACCACAGGGTTCTGCAAAAGGAACTGCTCAGGAAAAAAAGGAATCAAGGATTCAATTCCATGATTTTTCCTTTCCCCTGGACTGATTTTCAGAGATAATTTATTCTTTAGATTATAAGGGGAGGCTCTTTTTCTTGTAAGAACATAACTGTTTTCCTATATTTTGCCTTATAGCAAACTACATTACTGCCTGTACAACAAAAAGCATTATATTGGGAATTCAAATGGCACCATATGATGTGTCTAATCAATCAGTCCTTTTTCCATTAGTCAGTTTATCTAAATATTGAAAAGCTGAGCACTGGAAGGCTTTTCTATACTCTGCAAACAAAAAGTTTTCAGATAAATTTCTTCATAAGCTACACCAAAAGAAAGTATTTCCAAAAGCAGTATCTACTGGACTAATTTGAGAAATACACTTCATAACACCTGCAGAATTATAAGCAATTTTTGCATTATTACTTACATATTTTTACCACTGATTGCCTTCAAGATAAACACAAAGAAATAAACAACTTCATTTCTTAATTTTGTTTTGACAAAAATAATGAAAAAGTAACTTAAGCATATTAAAGGAACAATGAAGCCATTGAGAATGTTCAGTAGATGTATATGTGACATAGGAAGTGTACTTAAAATTTAAAAACTTATCATAATGCTTTTGTATTTCAACAAGCAGTTACACTTGTAAAAATAACAGCAAATTTTGGAAAAAGCTACCAGAGACTGTTGCATAAAAAAAAACAAAAACCAAACCAGTAATAAAACAGTAGACTGAGCCCTTAAAAATGACAGAGTTCAATTCGAGGAAAAAAAACATCCAACCCTACTAATTTAGATTAAATAACAGAAGAGTTGTGGTAGCTTCTGCTTTCAAACTCCAAAAAATAGACACTTTCTCTGAAGTAGTAAATACTTTGCCAGCTGTATCCTGCTGCCTTCACTCATATGTAATCACATATTATCTTCACAGAATATTCTAGGGCAGCCAAGGGCATTCTGAGGGATCACAGGACTCAGGATGGGCACGTGTTAATTACCTGATTCTCTGAAAGTAGTAGAAAGGAGTGTTAACAGAAGTGTTTACAGGAAACTTTATTGTTAATTTCAATAATTAACTGGATAGTTAATTTAAATAAATAATAAGATACAATTCAGCAATACTACATTGTATGTATCAAGAAATCACAAATGTTAATCAACACAGACATTCAAAGCCTTTGTTTGACAGACTCATTTCAAAAGACATGGTCCTTGTGCCAGAGACTGGGAGAAATTTATAAAATAAACAACAGAATGTAACATAATTTTCAGAAAAGTCTTAAATGAAACAAAGATCCTTCCAAATTCTGATCTCACAACTATGACATTTTCTTAATGGTAATGAGAATTATTTCAAGATCTAAAAAATATCCCAGAAAATCAACCTAGTGCTTTAGCCAGCACTTAAAAATTCCATGTTTTCTATTTCTAATCACATTGTCACCTGTTATATATACAAAAAAATCTGCATTCATGTGTATTTTACTCAATACATTATTTCACTGCTTCATTTCATTGCAATGACATTTACATCTACATATACAAAAATGGATATGGATTAAAAAAAACCCAAAGCCCACTCCCAGCTTAATTTTTTCAACTGTATAACTTATCCCATTATCCCTATCACTATTTGCAGCATAATAAAAATATGCCCATTTAAAAAAAGAACACTGCTGCAGCTCACTGAGCAATGTTATAAAAAAATACCAACCTTCAGATACTTCTGATACACTAATACTGCCATACAATGTGTTTAGGTTTTTTCCACCTGCCTTTTCTACCACAGAATTTTCAAAATGAAGGAATAAGCACAGATCAAGCCTGCTGCTTGCAATATAAAAGCTGATTACTGGGCAGAACTCAAGAGAAAAGGAATTTATTCGGGCTGGAAGCATTAAAAGCAATTCAGACTTTCTGGATTACATCACTGGAAGCAGTATGTCATTTGTTCCAATTGATGCCATTTGCTCACAGAAAGCCAGTATTTTACAAAGCACCTTAGAATATTTATACTTTCCTTCTTCCTGACACTGCAATCACTCACTTCCAGCTGACACATGGAACACGTGGGAAAGGCAAAGCAGAAGAATTGTCTGACAAACACATTTTACCACAATCAAACCAATCGTAACAGATGCAGTGCTGCATCAGAGTTTTAAGCATCCCCTTGTAACTAAAAAGATAAAAAGAATTCCCCCCATTCTGGTCATACAATGACCTTGAATAACTTAGAGCTGTTGTGGGATTTGGAACTCTTTTCCCAAATGGATGTGAGATGAGGTAATGCCATTCAAATGGGGCTGTGCACTGAAACATTACATGCAGAACTCAAACTTCTTGGCCTCAGTTCTAACCCTGCAATTACAGTTAACTGGGTCAATGGAATTTCTCAACTTCCACTTCTGGTTTCTTTGCTTCTAGATTTCAAGAGTGCCAGTTCCACATGGATAATAAACTAAAAGATGGTATTTCAAATTAACACCACAAAAGCACTGGCCTGCAATGAGTGCAAAATTGTGCTGTTCACCCACACCATGCACTGCAGGATGAGACTGTGCTGTGTCTGTTGTGTGAGGGCAAGGCCAAGCCTGTGTCAGCACAGCAAGAACACGGCCACCCAGCTGTAGGGGAGGGTTTTAATTACCAAGGGATACTCCTTTTTAAAAGTGCTTTAACAACAGGCTCTGTCTGAAGCATAGGATAATCACTTTTAAAAACTGACTCAATAAACACATTTTTAAATTGAGATCAATTAAAATCAAACAGATTAATTCTATGTCCTTAGAACGGAATAAAATTGTGAAAACATATTATATTATTTGACCTGTGAAAAAGAATACCAGGCATTTTAAAATCTCTGGAATAACACTGGCACGATTAAAGCAAGTGTTAATTAATACATGCAGAAGCTCAGTGTGTGTTAAGTGAAACAGAGGGGGTTTGGTACCTGTCTCAATCGATTTACCCCACAAATACATCGTGTTAAGCTTCTAAAATCTTCTAAGACTGAACTCTCAGTAAGCAAAAATTCACCAGGGCATAAACTTGTGCCACACCAATCAAATATCATCAAATATCTGTAAAATACTCACAGAGCTCTACAGATATCCATAGCTCTATAGATACAATAAGGTAAGTTTCTTACTATTTTTCTTTTCTTTTTTTTCTGTTTTTTTTAGAAGGCAATACAGAAAAATCACCAGCCAACCAGTAGAAGACTAGCCAAGCAGACTGAGGTTTAAACAAATTGCCGAGTATTTGGTTCACCTCTGTCAGAGTTCTTTTAATTTTAAATGCATACCACTTTTTTTTTTAAATATCCATGCCAAAATAAAATGAAAGGCAAATTCAAAAAGAAAACAGAATCATAGAAGCAATGATGTTCCCCCTTAACTTCTTCATCTTGATGGGTCACTGGTTACTTTTTTGTCTATGCCTCAAATTCTGCTCACAATTTTTAAATGGAACTGTGAAATGGCATGTCTGGCAACAGCATAAATCACCAGTGCAGTATAAATAACTGCATATGTGCACCCCATGAAAAGGCACATGCTCATGGTTTCAATCCTGTGTCTTCTTTAATAAGAACAAAAGTTCAAGGGAGAGAACACCCTAAAGCATGCAGAACAACACCGTAAGCATGTGCTGCAGATGCTCCCTAAGCTGCAGATGGTACTAAAGCATATTTTAAGATAAAGATGAAAATTAAACCTTCTAAATTCACTCCTCCTTGTTCCTCTTCTGGGAACACACACATACACTCATGGCACACATCACCAAGGAGAAAGCAACACCTAATATGTTCACAGCATATAAGTTATTTGCAATTTCTCACTCTGGATGACCAAATGTTAACAAATATCTGTGCAGGGAGAACCAGCTGTAAGGTTTTACTTCTTTTCTGAACTGCACATAAGCTGACAGCCCCAATTACAATTTATACTTCTCCACTTTGCTTTAGTGATTTCTTTCAGCAGGACATCAGAATTCATAACTCTTCATACCATATAACTACCAGAACATCGGAAGTTTTGCAGACAAACACCAGTGTAAATATACGCAGATACAAACATTCTGCAAAGCTTCCACAGAACGCGGGGTTTGCAGCAACACACAGCGAAGTCTTCTGGAGCCCGAGGCTGTGTCTGGAAAGCAGGAGCGGCAGGACAGGCAGGCTCTGGGCCATCCCTCCCCTCACTGTGTCACCCCTGCCTCACAGCCTGGCTCCCCCCTAGATCACTCCCTGAATCGCACCCGTCTTACCCCTGTCTCAGCTCTTGATCCACCCGGTCTCGCACCGGGAACACCCTTAGATCAGCCCCTGGGTCCCCCCTCTCACACTTCCCACACCTGTCTCACACCTGAATCACCCCTAGATCAGCCCCTGGGTCGCCCTTCTCGCCCCTGTCTCAGCCCCGGATCCCCCCGGATCCCCCCGGATCCCGCCGGATCCCCCCGGATCCCCGGCGCGGTCCAGCCCTGCCCGCGGGCCTTGTTTCCCTGTGCTGCCACCTGCCGGCCGCGCCTGGCCCTGCAGCGCCCGCTCCCGCAAAAACCGCGGCTCCCGCAGGAACTCCGGCTCCCGCGTCCTGCTCAACCCACTGTCGACGGCCTGCACTTAGAGATCAACATGACTTTTCTTGCCCTGGAAAAACTGTGCCTCAAGATGCTGTCTATGAATATATGGTATTTCATAGTTGTGTCTTTCTTTTTATACTGCAATTTTTTTTCCAGATCCTTGAGACTGAAAAAATGTTTTCCAGCACCAGTAAAACTGTCTGAATTTCTTATTCATTCTTGTCAAAGAACACTGTGTCTTGAAGTTTATATGCAACCACTTCCGCATTAAGTTTTTCTGCATTTCCTGATAAAACTCAGAGGGGCAATAGAATGCTACCCCATGACCTAAGACTGTAATAAATAAAATGTGACATAACTTAATTCAAAGCAAGCTTATGCAATATTTTTACTCAAACTAGTTTTTAATTAACATTTTACTTTAATGCTACATTCTACTTCAAGGGCTTCTCCACCCCAAACACCTGGTGGAACAGACAGCCTGCCTGGAGCACATTTACAACCCAACACACACAGCAGGAGCAACAACCAGGAGGAGCTGGAAGTCACTGTGCAGCAGGAAAACTCTGACAGAGCTACTTTGGCAGAGACATGGTGGGATGACTGGCACACCAGGAGGGCAATGGGAGGGTACAAACTCTTCAGGAGGTTCAGGCAAGGAAGGGGAGGCGGAGGGGCAGCCCTGTGTGACTGGGAGTTTGGATTGTCTGGATCTTACTGATGGCAGTGACAGAATTGAATGTTAATGGTTTTGTCAGACAATGCCAACAAGGCAGTTATCCTGGTGGGAGTCTGCTACACCCAACCAGGAGAAAGAGCTTGATGAAATATTCTATTATATTATAATGTTAGAATAAAAGCATTCTATGAGAGAAGAAGTCTCATGATCACTACCATTGTTTTCATGGAGACCTTAAACTTACCAGTTGCTGGAAATTCAACACAGAGGGAAACAGTCCAGGAGGTTCCTGGAGTTTTCAATTCTTAGAGAAGGACAGAAAGAAATTAGCAGAACTGCCACCTTAGACTGCTGGAGGGCAGATTTTGACCAGTTTAGGAGGTGGCCAGACAGCCTTCCTGGGTAGGCAGTCCTGAAGGACAAGGAGTCCAGGAAGGCTGGAGACTTTTCATGAAAGAAATCCTAAAGCAGGCTGTGCACATGTGCCCAAAGACAAGCCAGCAGTGAAGACTAGTCTGGTTAACAGAGAGCTTTGTCTGGAACTCAGGGTGCAAGAGGAAAATGTATAGTCTTTGGAAGAAGAGACAGGCAGCTTAACAGTCAGCTCAGGAGAACTGCAAAGATGCTGTGAGGTCATGGAGGGAGAAAATTAGAAGGGCCAAAGCCAAGCTAGAACTTAATGTCTTATTTCCACAGACAACAGTATTTCTATTAATGCATTAGCAACAAAAGGAGGGACGAGGAGAATCTTCATCCTTTACTGTCCTATAGTGGCAAAGAATGAGAAAAATGTCTTTTCTGCCTCAGAATGGTAAGAGCAGTTGTTCTCTGGGCATCCAGCCACCTGAGCTGGAAGACAGGGACAGGGAGCAGAATGAAACCCAAATAATCCAGAGGGAAATATTTGATCAGTGCTGCACAAGTCCACGGGGCCGGATGGGATCCACCCAAGGGTACTGAGGGAGCTGGTGGCAGTGCTCATGGAGCCACTTTCCATCATTTCCCAGATGTTCTGGCTCACCAGGGAGGTCCCAGGTGAAGGGAGGGAGGTCCCAGGTGAAGGGAAGTGTGACACTGCTGTAAGAAGGGCTGGAAGGAGGATCCAGGGAGCTCTGGGCCTGTCAGCCTTACCTCGGTGCCAGGAAAGGTCATGGAGCAGATCCTCTTGAGTGCCATCATGAACACATGCAGGACAACCAGGGCATCAGCCCAGCCAGCCAGGGTTTGTACAGGCAGGTCCTGCTTCACCCACCTGATCTCCTAGGACAGGGACCCCCTCAGTGGATGTGCCTGCCTGGACTTTAGGAAAGCCTTTGACACTTTTCCACAGCATTTTCCTCATGGCTTGGACAGGGACACGCACTGTTCACTGGGTAAAAGACTGGCTGGATGTCTGGGCCCAGAGAGTGGTGGGGAATGGAGCTACATCCAGCTGGGGCTGGATTACACTGACAGAGCTCTTCAAGGAGCATGTACTTAGTTAGCTTTCATTTTGCTTTTTCATTGGCAGGGCTGTTCTGCAGCAATAAGACTGAAACTTTGCAGGCATTAACTTACTTTTTTCAAAGCACAGGTGCACATAAATGAACTGCCATGCCTTGTGCTGCAAAAATACTCTTGCAGTGCTAAGGCATTAAACTAGTCCCCTCACAGTCTCACTGCTCTGGCTAAGCACACGAGAAACTGAGTTCTCTAAAACTCCACAGACCACAGACAGACACCAGGAAATGGATTAGTATTTTTGTCCTTTTTTGAGTTGTAAGGCTGATAGAGATTTTGCTGACAGACTGCCTTCAAATCACTGAGTGCTGTGAAGAAACAAAGTGGAAATTAAAACCACCAGAGAGCAAGCGCTATTAACCTAATTTCTTTATCAGCACCAATGAATATGTTTTACTCCCACCTTAAGAGTTTGTGAAAACTTTGTATGCACAAAATACATATGTTCATGTATCTTTTCATACACCTCTGGCATACTGGAATACTCTCAAGTAATTAAAATTCGTCCTGGAGGAGAAAGTGAGTAGGACTAATGGTACTGACAGGCAGTCAGTGCTGGAAGAGCAGAAGGAAAAAAAACATGAAATAAAAACCTAGAATTGCAGTGGAGTTGTGAGGTACACTAAAAGTAAGACATAATTTTCAAGAGCCCTTTAGCAGGAACAAGATTTGAACAATATTCTCTTTGAAATGCTGGAGCAGAACAGCTGATTTTGATGCACAGGAGCCAGGATAGAGCCAAGCAAAGGATGCAAAGTTCAGACACAGAAGCTCATGAGGAGTCTACATCCCAACTCACAGCAGAATCATGACTGCATCCTCAGGTATGAGATCAGATTTTAGGGTAAAGAACTGAAAAAGGGACTGCTGAATGTGTCATCATATTCAATGACTGTGCACTCCTGCAAACTCATCCTACTGCATTAGTACTTCACTCCTTCAGCAAATGCTTTACAAAGCAAATGCCTCTAAAAAAAGTCAGGTAAGGACTCCATCAAATTCTCAGGTCTCCAGAACAAACACTTTAAAAGGGGTATGATAATAAAATCAAGAAATACTTGGGAAACATTATTTTCAGTGCATTTACAGTCTCAGAAACTAGTTATTTAATACAGTACTATTTAAATTTGCTTTGACGTTTGCCTATTTTACTTTTCAGAAATACAATAATCTATGTGACTGAAACAAGAAAGCATTTTTTTTCCCTTTTTAAACATAAATCAAACAATAGATGCAGGAGAAGCTTGCACAACATGTAGCCAGCTGAACACCAAAGCAAGTTAGTAACTTGTATGATTATCAAGAGAACAACATCATATTGACTTCAATTAAGCTCAAGAGTCCTTGACTCTGACATAGGATTTTTTTCTTAAAGACTTAATAAAATACATACTAGTCTCCAATAATTTACTTGAATCACATGACTTATCCCAACAGCATTCTGAACCACCTTTCAAGAGAAACTACTCCTGTTTTGAAGGCAAACATGGTAAAATACTGAAGGTATGGCAATATGAAACATACACATGCAAGCGCGAACAAACACAAAGGAATGAACAGGGACACACAGCCTTTTCCATACTTCAGCCAGTAAGATTACTGTGAGCTTCTCCAGGAGCAAGAGTTTTGTAGGTGCCAACACGTGATTAACACACACACATCCCACTATATGTCAAAATTCCCCATGCCCACTACTGAGACAAGCAGCTTTTTAAACTGGAGCAGAGTTTATGCAGACCAGATGCAACCATAAAAATACAAACCACTTGAACCTTAATAAAATACACAGTAATGGAAATGTTGTAAAACAGATACTAAACCCATAAAATATTAACAAGCTTAATCAAAATGAACTAGGGTCAAAACCACTAAGTCCAGCCATCATTTACAGAAAGACAACAAACACCAGATGTATTCAGATTTGGAGCAAGAGGAGGAGAAAAAACCTCCAAACCTATTTTCAGCATCGTAGCAATCTACAAGACAAAATACACAGAGCATTTAATGTTTCACTGACTTGAAAAGTTACAGGTCTGTTAGTAAAACTCACTCGGTCACATCTCATAATCCATTCTGTAAAAGAGACATCTGGTATGTGTTAATAATATACAAAATGAGGGAAGTTGGCATTTTTCTCCCCTCAATCCCTTCTTTAATACTATTTTCTGAAAAAATCTGCAAAACTCTTCCCAACAAGTAAATCCACTTTAATGCAAATCTATAAAATCCTAAATATTTTCTTAAAGACATAAGACCTTGTGAGTTAGTACTTTTTACATATATATGAAATTATTTTTTGGCAATAAAAAGTAACATCTATGTGAAAAATTCTGAAAATGAAGATACATATGATACATATTTTTGTGTATATATATATGTATATATATATATACATACATCTGATATATAACTATGCAAATGTGACAAATCAAGAAAATTCCTTCAGTATTCCTCCTGAAAATGATCTGCTACACCTAAACATTTTACCTCAGTATTTTCCTTTCTGCAGGAATGCAGTTCCCTGTTTACCCAACTTTCTGAACCACTTCAGTTCCTTCGAGGCAAACACTACATTCCTTACTACAGTTTGATATCGGTATGATGCTATGATTGCAAATACCATGGTTTTATAAAGTTTACTAACCATTATTCTACAGGGCAATTGTAGTAATAAACTCTATACTGATTTTGAAAGCAGCAGAAAGATATTTTTGCAGTTATATATTATCAAGTTTAGGATTCATTTCTCTGAACTGATTGCTATGCTTGCACAGATCCAGGCAAGTTAGCAGACCTTCATGCACGTGTGGATCAAAACCTAATTCTTTGCAGTCCAAGCATTTTAAAAACCTAAAAATTTATAAAGCAAACTTGAAAACATTTGTTGCCAGTTTCTTTGTTTCTGTTTTTTTTTTTTAAGTCTTTGCAAGCATTTTCCTGGGTGCGGAACACTTGATTTTTTGTTTTCTTTTCTGCAAAAGTGAAGATCTGTCTCAGTGACTGTAGCTTCAGGAAAACCACCAAGTATCATGAGACAGACATGAAAATCACAAAGAACTGGCAAGAATTTCCTAGTGCAGGATTGAAGTGTGAGACTGCCAAAGGAACTGAATTACCTAGCAGCCAAGTGGCTCATGCAGTTTTCTAAAAGCAAACAGAATTGCATTCCAGATCATCACATAAAATGAATGATGTGGGGAGGTTTTGGCTACTCAGACAGGGGGAGAAAAAAATTAAGGATTAATAGTGTGAAGGATTGCCATGGATTTTCCCAGGAGACTGTGGGATCTCACTCATTAGAAATTTTTATGAATAGGTTAGACAGGCATCTGTTGGGAATGAAGTAAGTACGGTTTATCCTCTCTCCAGGCAAAGGAGTTGCCAACATAACATCTGGGGGTCTCTTTGAATCCTACTTTCTGTGATGCTATACTCTGCAAATGGAGAATGGAAAAACACTTCCCAAATAGTATTCAAGTCTTGCTGAAGTGCTTTGAAAAGGAGAACAGGGCACTGAAAGCTTGGAAGGTCCAAACGATGTTCTTTACCTGATACTGCTATTCTATCTATAGCTCAGTGAATATTATTTCATGCATTGCTTGAGAAATCTCCAAATACAACCACTGCTGACAGATGTAAAACTTTCCTACTCTGAATTCCCTGGAAGATATGGTTCTTTTTTTAAATTTTCTTTTCCCTTTTCCCTGGAAAGAAATTTCCTTTATTCTTTTTAAGGATGCACAGAGGCAAGCACATATTTCAAAACAGTGTATCAACCCTGCCCTGATCTATCCCCCAACAGATATCACTCTGTAAATCTCCCCAAACAAATTTGTTACAGTCAGGTAATATTCCTGACAAACACTGATCTTTAAAGACTGCTCTAAGTAGTTACATCTTGAACTGAGTGGATATACACTGTCACTTGATCTCCAAGGTATCAATCCTAACTTTATTTATGTGAACACACACGTGTGTATATGCAGGAAAATCCTCTCTGGGGAGAAAGAGAGATTATAGCAAATGTGCCTAACATAGCAAAGTGATGGGATCCATCCAGGAGAGGCACTTTCTTGCTGGGATTGATGGAGCTGTAGTCCTTCACATGAGGGCTGCCCCTGACCTTGATTCTGACTTATCTTTCTGGAAATTGTTACTTTAAGCCCAGTTACCCTCTGTTTAGTGAGAACAAAACCCAAGCTCATGTGTAGACTCAGAGGTGGGGTGGAACAGGTCAGACTCATACACAACAGAGCTGAGAGGAGAGCTGGCAGCCAGGGGTTTCTCCAGGGCCATTGACAAACTCCAGCCGTATTTTAGAGGCCTTGAAGCAGCCAAAGCTGAACTTGCTGTGAAACACTGAATGTGAAAACAGAAGGACCAAACTTGTCTCAGAATCCAGCCCTGAGAAGCAGTTCAGAGCCTGAATGAATGGATGCATAGCTATACAATGCATCCAAAGGCTTCCATCTAGCTAGGTGCAGCGGCATGAGGAACAGGGGCATGAGCCTCTCTCCCTTCTCCCATGGGCACAGCAGGTTGGTCCAGAGCCACATCATCCCTTGGACTGGCCACAGCCAGGCCTCACAGCCCTCAGTCAGAGATGGCCACTGCCCTTGCCACCATGGCACCCAGGGGCAGCACTGCTGGAGTCTCCTCCAAACTGGGCGCCTGGAACTCTGGAGCAAAAGCAATATCCAAACAAGTTACAGTCTACTATAATGAGATTTCTTCTTTGAGATTTTACATCTGATTTAAACTTGTAATACACAGCATTTATACTGCACGTGTCCCATATGGTTTCCTTTGTTTTCTTAAGTAATTACATAGTTAAGCACGAGGAGACATATCCTGAGCTGCAGAAAACTGAGCAATGGCACTGCACATCAGGGAACCACCAGCCACTGGCATTTTCTAAACCTCAATCTGTGTTTCAACAATATTCTCTGCACACCTGAGTTCAAGAACATCTTTAGGTAATGTGCAGATATTGTTTGAAAGGGAAAAAAAAATTTTCTTTGCAACATTTCATTGCATTGTGAATGTTACTAAATTCTTACACTGAAGAAAGTGAAAAACCCTTCCCAGTTCACCTTCTGTACACCACTAATAATTTATGTATTTTTTTATTATGTCTGTCCTTATTTATGTCCTACCTCATATAACTAATCTCTTTCATTCCTGTATGTCTTCATTTAGGAGCTTCTCTGCACTTTCAATTAATTATAATGTTTAAAATAAGAGTGTTCTTTTTCCAGGCAACTTTTCTGACACAGCATCTACTATGACAGAGTATGTCACATATTATATAATGCTAATTAAGGACAGAAAATATTAGAGTATTTCTTAAATCCTTATTAAAAAAAAAAAAAGAGGTTCCTTTTCTTATTTCCATCTCAGCCCCAAGTCTCTATTGCTGTCTTCCATTTCAGTGTTTGGGAATAATATGATCATCTCTCAAATCCTGCTGCAACAGCCTACCCCTTCTCTCAAAGCTCTCCAGTTAGGAACCTACTTGGACAACTTCTAGATTGCATTTTTTTCCACACACTTTTAAACTTATTTCCCAGGTTTTGCCAACTAATCAGTCTAACAAAATTATTTGTTGTCTCATATTTCAAAGGTAGAGCCTGTCATGCAGGAATCCATCCTACTTTTCACATTCATCATCTGCACTAAATACTTTTCAATCTGCAAACCACTGGGAAATAGTTTTTACCTGGGTGTATTGGAAGACAATAGGCATCTTGGTCATCTTTCTACATAGTATCATTTTTTATTAAGAATTTCATTTGGCCTTCGCAAATTAAAAATCTTTGTATTTCTTTCAACTATAGAGCTGCTGCTGGCAAACTCTGAAAGAATTCACTCCTACTTTGAAGTTTAAAATCAGCTTTTAAAAATATTGAATATGATTTTTTATTAATGGTAATAACCAAACTCCTCATGTGCAGAAGTATGTTCTAAAATGCACATGTAGGCATGTAAATCTGTAAGGGAATGTGCATCACCCCTTCACTGCAACTTACAACACAGCTGCTGTAATTAAAATAATTACAGAATCTTTCATAAAGTTATCTTAACCTGTAGTGGTTCCTTCCATATATAAAAGAAGGCCAGTGACCTAACAACCAATTTCAAATGGTTTAATTAAATGTAGAAAACTTAAACGTAGCATCATCAAAATAATATTTTGACTAGGGGAAGAAGTAGAATTTATTTCCCACAGTTAAAATACAACTGCTTTTCAGCTGGGCTATTAAAAATATTCTGTTTCCAGACACATATTAATTATGCTAAAATTAATCCGAGGCAAATAAAATCTTCAAAACAGTACTTCTAGATCTATAACAGAATAACAAGAGGAATTTAGGTTCATTTCTCCTTAAAATAACCCATTCATTTCATACAGTTAGTATAAAAATCTGCAGTTTAAATGTATTTCCTTTATAAATTCAATGCTTCCATATGAGCCATAGACAGGGGCACATTTATAAACCCTTCAGGACCTCTTTTTACAACACTTCTACTTTTTGTTCGTGTAGGTGATGTTACCCATTTAGCTTCATTTTAAGCACTATTTCTTTCATACAGTGAGTCGCTGGGCTAGATCCTTCTGGTTCTGAAAGAGTCAGCTGAAAAGTAGATATTCCTCACAGCTTGCCCCCTGCCAAGAGTCATTAAACATACACAACCTGTGTCTCTGGACAGCAAAACAGGATTTGGACAGAAAGCACAGTATTGGCCATAGTCAGTGTCATGGAGTCAGTAAGAGCACAAGGAAATCCCAATGCCTGTTCATACAACCAGTATGGTACAAACCCACCTCTATCCACACCTGGCTTAAGAGAAGTAGTTAGATTTACAATTTTTCCACCTCAAATCATGTAAAAATGGTGATTTATAAGAGAGTAAGAAATACTGGCCCATTTAAAATATGCAATGCAAAATACAGCATGCTCCTCCCATAAGCTTCCCTGAACCTTGACACCACGGCTTGCCCTATGTATTACACTCCGAACAAGCTGAAGGGGTGCTTTGCCACGAGCAGAGCTCTTAGTGCAGACAGCAGAAAGTCAGCATGACAGGCTGAGACAGGAAAGATCCTCTTGTTTCTGGCCCCTTTTATAGTGCTGTTGAGACACTTCATGGTCTTCTCTTCCTAGGTTAATTGCAAAGTAAGGAATGATTATCATTGCTGTTCTACAAATAAAAGTGTGGCTATGGGGCTATATTTTTAAGGTACTTAGGTGCCTAAGGATGCAGATAGGCGCCTACTGGTATTTAGCTCTTAACCTAATTAGCAGATTTAGTTGCAAATTCTAGCCTTGGGCATCAGTATTTGAAAGCTGTGCTATCTTATTGAATCACCATGAATATCATTACAGCTGTCCTGAGTTTCATGTTTAGTGCTTACATGTAACTTTAGTTAAATGGGAGAATAGGAGAATATTCCAAAACTGAGGTGAATAAATGAACAGGTATTTGCACCAAAATTTGCACCAAAACACATAACAGGCATTGGATTATGCCAAGACAGGATATTAAATACTGTAATTCAGAGAGTTTAGCTGCCTAGTCTTTATCTCTTAACCACATACTACTTCTGTTACATTATAGTCTCTCATTTCATTCTGAACTTCTAGCTCACAATGCTCCAGCCTAGGACAAGAAAATATCTACTTTCATTTCATTCTCAGTTAAGTATTTGTTATTTAATCCTTTTGTATTGTGTCTTCATGTGAAGTTAAAAATAAATGGTTAACTGCATTAGGCTGCACACCACAAACAGTATGTCTATATAGCTACAAAATTCTCTGTTAACAAATTGGGTGCTATGTAGAATTAAATAGGTTAGAAACATTTGCAAAACAGCTCCCAGTGCCAGTGCTGCATGGAGACGTTATTAACATGGGTAGGAATTGTCAAATAGATACTTTAAAAGAACCTAGAAACATTAATATTTCAAACTTCCCAAATCAAAATGAATTATCATAAGGCTAACACTTATTCTTCTGCTTTTATGGGACAGTGCACATTCACAAATCGTATCAGATCTCAAAACAGTTTTTGAAAACAGCAAACATGTCTTACATGCAGTAAGCTTTTCATTTCTGATAGGAATAAAATGCACTGCATTTGTTGACAGGAGTTGCCAACTTTCTGTGAACTATAAAAACCACCTTTGCTCCTAAAATCAGCTGCTGATGATGGAGGTGTCTGCTTCATTTGTTCACAATACACTGTTCATTGTTGAATATTACATTTTTCTGTGGGCTGCAGCTGGCAGTGATAAAAATGCCCCTTTGCTTTGCACCCAAGTACTGAATTTGGGTCAGATGAATACTCTGGGGAAAGGTGCAAGGTACAGAAATCTCTTCTTTTCCAAGTTGCACAGACTGTTTAACGGATGAAACACTGTAGAGTGCAGGTAAAACAGAAGAGAATGACAAACACAGCATGCAGACAGGCCACAGCATAAAAAGAAACAGGAATATCCAGACCCCGGGTGTGAGGGAAAGTCTGACTTTTCTCTGAGGACCCTACATGGTCATGTCAAAATCATAACAACCCAGAAAGCCATTGGAAGGTGCTGAATGGAGAACAGCTGGAGGCAGAAGACTGTCACTGACATTCTAAATGAAGTGGAAATATGTTTCCAAACCATTTGTTTTTATCCAGTCTCAACCTGGAGACCGTAGCAGTTTCATGGCTTTGTATGAAAACAACTTACAGTTTTAGGTTGTCTCCAAATGATACTGAATTTGGGATGCAGCTTGCATCACTGTGAGCACATTTTAAAAGAAAGATGTAGAAAGATACACTCCGCAGCTCTGACTGGCACAAGTTTTCCTTGACAACTTCTTAAAGAAAAATGACAGCCAGTGCCCAAGTCTCACTGTCAGAGACATTTCTGAGAGCAACTGATTGTTCTTTGTCTTAGACTAAGCAAAATTTTCATTTAAGATAATTACAGCTAAACATGAAAACAAGTGTAATTCTGTCAGTCTGCATTGTCCCACACGGAGGGCAGTAGGGTGGGATGGGAAAAAATATTTAGTTGTACTATTGTGATCTGAGCATTGATAGCAAAGCTGGGAAATGAAACACCAAAATGGAGATCTGACATTGTAATGCCACAATTCCAGAGATAGATAAGAAGCTTCAAGGTTGTGAAAAAGCTCCATGTTGTTCTCATTTCCCATTCTGGCTCTTCAGTGGCTGAATTGAGCATTAAACCAAGCTCATAACCCTGTAAGACTGACTCTCAGAAATGGCATCTGGTGACAGAAGGCACTGGGAGAGTACAGACAGGATATTGCTACCAGAGGCAGACAGGATGGCAGGCATGGCAGGCATCATCCTGAACTCCTTATTCTTTGGGGTGTATGGCAGATGTGGAGCTGCTCAGTAGTTATTTAAGTATACTATACAATAATTTAGTCATCAAAAAGGTTTTTTTCTACTGTGGTGTAGAAAGCTGTGGTGGTTTCATTCAGACAGTCTATCTGGTCAAGTAGGCAGGAAGGAAAAGCTTGGCAAAATAAGTGACACCAGTGTCAAAAAGAGGTAGTTCTGGTTTCTTTTCCAGCAACCTACAAAACCAGCTCTGATTTGGACAGACAAAGCATACAAATACTGCAGGATATTAAGAATGAAGGTAAGTCCCAACGAAAAGTCTTGTGCTTTTAAAACTGTGCTTTATTTACTAATAGAAGAAAGTAATCATTAAGTAGTATTATTTATCCAAATTCTAAATTATGTAATTCCCTCCTTCCCCCACTGCTGTACAAGATATTTTATGTCAAACATGCCTTCTTCAAACACAGTACACCATAAAATGCAGATTCCCCAAAGGAACTGTGAGTAACTAATGGCAGCCAGACAGATCAGATAGCAGATCTGATGAAGAGAATTAAAATTCTGCTTTGAGGTATAAAATAGTCACATCTTCTCCACTGAGACTAAGATTCATGCAACTGGCTTTCAGCCAGCAATTCCCTACAACTGAATATAGATAGCATGTGACTGCAATGTCATGCACCCTTAGCATTCCCTAAAAATATGTTTGAAACATGGATGGTTAGGAATAGGAGAGAGCCTGAAGCTTCTACTGTAGTGGCATCGAACTGGGCCCAGCAGTCAGAGGAATCCTATTGAAAAAACCCAGATCTTTGGTGCAAATTAGCACTGTGGCCCATTTCCCCCACTTTTCCAGAGTTCACCTTAGTTGGTGGGAGTGTTAATATAAGATAAAAACTCATGAGAGCATGAAATAGCAGAGTCATGAAGACTAATGCACGCAATGAGTTCTCTTCATTGAAGACAGCACCTTTACAGGTATTCACTCTGAGGCACCAGTAACATAATTTTGTCTTTTGAAAATTTCCACTGTGTTTCATTTCTTTGCTCACTGTGAACTTTATCCTAATGGACTCACAAGAGTCACACAGTCCACAAGATCCAGGTGCAATTTCTTCTTTTAGAGAGATTACGACAAAAGTGGAAGCAGTCAGCCCTCTCCCTATGATAAGCACTCTTTGATAAGGACTCTTCTCCTCAGACCTCATGAACCTGTAATGCTGTATGAAGCCATACTAAACCTCTCTTTACTTTCCTAGGCTGATCAAAATGCAGCTCTTGGAAGCTTCTTTCTAAAGCCCCAGATAAGAAACTTACTTTAACCAAGCTCAAAAATGCTAATGGAAATCATTCAGTTAGTTCAGAACAAAGTTGAAAACCAGGCAAAAATGGACATAAACTATCATTACCTGGCTGCAAAAAGACCTTTCCTCTGCAGTGAGGCACTGCTAGGAAGGTGCACCATGTCTGGAGGGAAACCACACACAGAGTTTTATCAAATATTACAGCCAAATACAGGTGGCAAAACTTGCAATTACCTGGAACTCCCTAAACAACAGGGACATTGCTTTCAGAATAGCACAAAGTAAGTGACCTAAAAATAAGTACCCTTGGCTAAAAAAAACGCAGTCATTCAAAAAACTATACTGAAGAGTAAAGGAACCAATGCTGGTGTCAATTATCTCCTTTAAGCTTAGGCTGAGGCAGGCCCTTTAGGAAGTTTTAACATTACAAGGCAAGACAGGAATAATGAACATACCCTTTGTTTTTTGCCATCTACTATTTTAATGCAGGCATAGTCTTAATGAAAAGAATATGCAACCTATTATATGCATTATATTACATTGTATATACATTGTACATATATATATATATTACATTATATGCATCTTATTATCCTATCATCCTTCACTCTGAGTCTGCCATTTTATTCACATTAAGTTCATAAATGTACGCTACAGTAGATTCTAATTGATCTTCTGCCATTACATACAGTCCCTTAGATTTTTATTTTAAATCAGCTCCTCCTTTTCCATGAGTTAGTCTGGGATAAGGCTTACTTTCTGATACGCTTTGCAGGACAACAGCTGGGAAGATGTTATCACACACGTTTCCCTTTTTTACTGGTTAAGTATCACAGGAGTTTATGCAATACATATACTGAGAGGACTCACAGATCTGTATCATTTAACTAGGAAAAATCTTTTCTCATATTCACTCAGGTCTCCATCAGGATACAGTAGTTTGGTGATTGCTGAATTCTTTTCCATGTGTTTACCTAGCCTGTCAAGGCAACAGTCCATGGTATCTTTTTCACAGGTGAGATAATAAGATGTCAAAATACAAAGTCTGCAGCACCTGAGTGAACAAAGAACATAAAGGAGGCCTTTCCCACATTCCTTCTCCCCCAACAAAGAAGCTTCAGCTTTTCCTTTTTGCTAACTCCTTCCACCAGCCCAAGACTTGCCACCAATGGCCAGGGGTGAGCACACAGCTGTGGGTTTAAGCTGATGAGCGGCTTGGAATTCAAATGAAATGGAAAAAAAAATAGGGAGCTAATTTTGATAAGATAAAGAGTTTAAAGGTCTCGGAAGCAGGAGAAGAATGTAAGCAAAGAGACAGGAATGAGACAAGGAAATTATTATGAATGTTCTGAAAAAGAAAATACGAAGCACCTCAGGAAGGGGAAGGTTATGTGAGAGTGAGGACAGGGGAGGAAGCAAGGGAATGCACTGGCAAAAAACACTGGAAAAGACTTCTGAAAAAGCAGAGAAAAGGAAAAACTGTAAGCTAAGATGCTCTCCTTCTTAGACGAACATTCCATTCCTTCTACTATTAACATTTTAGTATTTTCTCATTGGCTGCAAAAGAATTCTGAAGTTCTTCGAGCCTGCCACTATGACATAGAGTAGATAGGAGGGAGAATCTCTCAACAGTGACAGGATCATCAACTGATGATTGTCTTTTATCAACAGCTTGAAAAAGCCTTTACCATGTCTTTCTTTTGACTTGCTAAAAATCAAACAAATTAAAACCAGCACTTGCCCTTGAAAGGCAGAACCTACAAACAGCAATGCAGCAGCCCATTAAATTGTATGTGGCTGAGAAAATGACCAGAGATTGGGAAAAACCAGGTGATCTTCAATTTACCAGTTCACTGGTCCTCTAGGTGTCAACACTCCTGATATATTTATTGAGCCAACAATCAGCCTTGCAACCCATTAGCTGCATCTCTTCAAATTTCTTGTGCTGAAATGTGTAATTAATAGCGTCTGGTTGTTACATTATTTGTTCTGCAGTCACAAGAGCTAATCCATTTCCATGTTCTAGTTAGCTAGCTTGGGAATGTCTATATATGTTGATCATCTAATGCTAAGTAATTGAGTTAGTGATATTTAGAGGCACACAAAAGACTCTTGTAACGCAAAAAAAATTGTTCCTGTAAGTACTTTAAAACAGCTGACCTCAAAGCAAGTAATTCCATGAATTCAAAAGAAAACAGAATAAGAGAAGGCTAGCTGGAAATTCTAACCACCTTGTCATCTTCTCTCAATTCTTGATGTTACAGTAACTCTTCCAGAAATACAGCATGAAAATCAGGCAAATGCAACAGGTGTGTGGTGTATTCTAAACCCATGTCAATATCCTGGCTACTGAGCTGGAATCCCAAACAGCCCAAAACCTGTGACCTCAGGGCTGAGTGCTCCCTAAGTTACTCAATTCAATAGGAACCTTTATTACTAACTTCGTTATCCATGAGATCGCTTATGCACCAAGACAACACTCATCCTGCATTTGGAAAAGGCTTTGGTCTTCTCCTGGAGTAAGAACATCAAGTATCCTTGACAATAGAGTTAGTCTATGACCACCTGAGCACTTCCAGAAACCCTTCCTACCAGACAGTGACTGCCAGTGCAAATGCCACACCACTCTAAGGATGTAACTCATGGATGGCAGTACAGTTTGGAATACAAAAGGGATGTCTACACTTCAAGGCTGAATACATGCCACTGAGCTGGATAGACAACCAATATGAATTCCATCACCACAGAAACCAGGCACTCTTGAAGTATGAAACACGTCCAAACATTTACTTGATCTTATAAGCATACATATGTAGATTTCAAGTACAAACAAAATCTGCATTTTGCACTGCTGCAATTCTTTCAGCTGGGGAAAACAACTAAGGATAAACCAGGAAAAATATGAGAATACAGAGAAAAAATAGGAGAGAATATTGTTTTGGATTATATGATGTAAGCACAAGCAATTTTACTGAGATTTACATCTTATTAAAACAACCAAGTGGAAGCATAACTGAGAGACTGAACCTAAAAATTATCGAAGTAGGATTCATTTCATGGATCATCCTAAATCTGGGCACATAAATTCTCCTTTATACTTAGGCACCTATTCCAAGCCAGCCACTCCAAAGGCAACCTCATTATGCCTAGGGACAGCACCTGCTTTAGGATGGCCCAGGGAGGAACCAAACTCTCAGAGGGCTAAAACCACACAACAGGAACCTGAGGGTTGCTATTGCTATGGCTCCCCTGATTTTCCACAAGACTGCAAGGACCCAGCGAAAGCCTACAGCCAGTCTGAGGCATCTGGGGTAGCCAGATTCCAAAAAATTACTTGCTGATCACCAGACCCAGCCTTTCTCAAAAATCTTATACTAAAAAATACAGAAAATATGTTTTTATTAATATTGCTCTTTACAGAGCTCTAGGACTATGAAAGCACTGACCATTTTTTTAAGAAAATAAGAATGAAGTTTAATTTATTTTTGTATGCTTTATTCCAGTTTAACATTAAAAATATCTTATCCTCTTCATCTGGTTTAAAAATTAATAGCAAAAAGATGTATGAGAGTCTAAAACCAACCTCTGCACATATTCTGGGATGATAATCAAATTTGTTGGTTTGTTGTTCAGGCACATAATTTTAAAAAGGGATATTAATGGAAAAAAATCAACTGGGAGAGAAACATGACTATAGAAGTTTTGAGAAAAATGTAGTTTGTGAAAAAGATGTTTTATGTCTTCCTTATAAGGGAAATGAAGCACAAGAAAGACAGAAATTTTATATTACGTTAAGTTTTTTAATACACTGCATGCGAAATAGTTCTGTTAAACGAGGCATTAAAAAAAAAGAAAAAAAGAATAATACTTCACTGCCACTCCATCAAAAGCTGATGCATAATTAGAGAAGAGGCACAAGACATGAATTTCATGGCAAAAGAAGAAAATAATGCAATGAAAAAGTCTGTAGGCATGTGTGTGGATGTTAGCCAATTCCTCCAGCTAGCTCAAATTTGTATCTGCATGAATTTGCAAAGCCCTTTTTCTCAACAAATAAAATAAGTGTTTGAGGCACCTTTCTCTCATTTTTAATTTTTTGAATAAATTTTGAATAATTTTTATGTATTGAATTAAATTGTAATAGATTACTTTAAAAAAAAAATCAGATTCTCATCTAGCTCTCTAAGTCGTTAACTCTTTCCAAAGCAAAATTATAATGCTATAGCAAGTATATTCAGCATATAAGCAGGTCTACCCATCAGCTCTTGGAAAGGCCATTCAGTCCCAGGTTAGGGACAAGCCCTGGATGACAGTGCTCCAGGACTGCCAGCAAGGCAGTCCATCAAGGGCTGGACACACCTTTCTGGCAGAAATAGTGGTGTCCCCCTGCCCCTGCTCTAAAGGAGACAAGAGGCTCTGAGACAGGTGTGTGGGATATGGAATGTACCTGCCATCACTGTGAAACCCAGGCACAGCTTCCTGGCACTCGCATGGCACTGACCAGTCCTCATTTGGGGCCTAAGAAACACAAGCAAACAGCAGAAACTGCCATCAGCATCCACATTTGCAGTGTTTGAACACTAAGAGCTTTTTCCCTGTCATCCTGAAATTACCTGCCCTTAAGGGCTCTTAATCACAGGCTGTTCCACAGCAGGAAAGGCAAGAGCATGCAGACTTCCCCTAGGCTTGTCCAGTGCAACAGTGAGACCTGGGAACAGGAATGAAGCCTCCATGTGACTGAAGCATCCTGCCAAACACCATCTATTACCCTGGCACTGTATGTTGCCATGTATTTTTGTATAATACTCAATAAAGAGTTTCTAGCCAATATACCCATCTGTCATGGAAGGGAAAATAATCCCATACAAATAAGACAAGCAACGTATGCTTCCAAAGCAATAATAAATTTGGGGTTCTGTAACTATGACATTTGAAGTTTTATGAATATTTGAACTAAACATAACCTCTTGTTATGCATTATCAAGTGAGGTTAAATATTTAAGGAGCAGTTGTTGCAAAAAGTCTCTCTAAAGATTAGAGCAAATTATACAAAGTTTAAGATATTTTAAAATGAAAATATGTTGAAAGTAGTTATTTAAAAAGAAAAGCAGTCCTAAATACAAAACCTCAGAACCTGAAACAGCCTGCTATGTATTATACTATGTATTGTAATTTAATCCTGACCTAGGAGATGAAAAGCTATTGCCACAAAATTTATCTGTGGTGACAAATCTTCAGATCCAAAGTCAGAGCTGTTCTCAGGCAATGGAGTGGAATGAAAGGCACTGGCTGGGGCCTGGACAATCTTCTCATGACATCCACAGAACCCATTAGCTATAACCTTCCTTCCTCTGCTGCTGAACATACTGGTCACTGTTTAACTTGGGCCTCAAACTCCTGGAAATTTAAACAACATGCAACCAATATTTAAATAATTTTAAATAAAAATAATAATGGAAGACTACTCAAATTGAATTTATGGGGTGAACACTTAAGACTGCTGTATTTGCTCAAGGTTTTTTTATTATTATTATTTTTTATTTTACTGAATTCAAGCCCTAAACCAAAATGTTTTGATTACAGAAGATACACTTGAATTGGCAAAAAGCACTTAGACCTCACCTGTGAAAAGTACCGTGAGCCCAAGTAAAGATGTTACTTTATCTTTCAAGGGACAATGAACTTGTAGTCAATTCAGAGGTGAAAAATATACACTGAAGGAATATTTTTATATTGGGTAAAGATATGTATCTTGTAAAATTAAATATCTAAATCCAATACTCAAATATTGATCTTATATAAGAAGAACTTAAGAGTTAATACTAAAACAATACTACATCTGAATGAAACCCTCTGTAAATACTTACACTATTATAAGTCATAAAAAATACATGCCTGTATTAACTTTGTACAGACTAGTGAGATAATTGCAGGATAATGAGTTCTTTTCAGTGTAAACCACTAAAATGCAGCAGACTAATTCCTCTCTTTTGGATGCTATACCATACTGAACAGGAGTTGTGGAGTACATTTTTACCCTCCTGAAAGTCTCTAAGAATGTCTCATTGCCACTTGCAGTCATTCTCCACAACAAAGTTATTCAGAAAGAGCTAGCTTACATTTCTCTTCTTTTTAATTAAAGAAAATAAATGCTATTTCCTAGGCAGGCCAACACAAAATAAAATCCTAAAGTTAATAACTATTATAGTTTAACCTGTCAAGCAAAAACACCCCCTTCTGATAGCCATGTGATACAAACAAAGACAGCTATGCATCATGAACAAACCATGAGAATGCTGATGGAACTAGAATGGCTCCAGGGTATCACCAGAAATTCATTCTAGGTTGCTCATGCTAAACAAGCTGTATAAATCTGAACGAAAAACCTTGAGTGAGTTGACAGCTCATATTCAGATGCAACATCTCATGTTTCAGTTTATACACCCACTGCTCCTTGTCCTGTCTGGGCACTGAAGAGAATCTGGTCCCATCCTCTTGATACCCACCTTTCAGATACTTTTATGCATTCATAAGATCCCCTCTCATTTGTCTCTTCTCCAAGATAAAAAAGCCCAGCTCATTTCTCATTTCCCTTATTTGTGTTTTTACTAAAAAATAAAGCGTAAAGGAATTGCTGAAACTAATTATAGAAAAAATTCTGATCTGTGCAAAGGGCTGGTGAAAGAGATTCAATACTACCTAAAACCCTTTTGCTAGAATACTCAAAAATCTTTCAAGGTTCTGTGCAAGAAGTGCCTACAGACTGCAAACCATTTGGAAGGAAAAGCCTGGACTTTTGTCAAGAATAAACTGTACAAAGGCCCCAAAACAAAGGGAAGGAAGTCCGCTTCATGCATTTTGAGTTTCCACTTCTACATTGAAGAAGCACTACACTGTAAAAAAGCACTACTGGTTCACTTTGCTGCCATGAAAACTGCACTGGGTAGCTCTGATTATGAAAGATAAAGTTAAATTCTACTTGTTTTCGCCTGATCTAAAGAGAAGTCTTGCTCTGGGAGTCAAAACAATCCACCACTATACTTCCACAGAAATGAGCTTCAAGAGTCCTCTGTAAAATTTGTCACCATTTCCTCATATTATATTTTCAGTGTGAAAAACACAAAATAAAGGAAGTTTCTTCAAATGTGATACAGGAAAAAGTGAAAGGACAATAGGAGAGAATCAATATTATCAAAACATAGTACTGCAAGATAGCTTAATAGAAGCGATTTACGTGGCCTGTTTTATTACTGAGTTTGGGGCACTGGTATCAGTTTATTGTACAGTTACATCAGTTAATCAGTTTATTAACTGTTAAAGCCATCTGTATATAAAAAAGCATGTTCAGAGCACAAAATGGATACATAGTTAACATACACAATCCTGGTTGGTCCTGCCTTTGCTTCACAGTATCTATAAACATGAATGACCCCACATGAAGGAAACATTTCCCGAGCTAGCCCCAGACTTGCCCCAAAGCAGCCATGAACACCCATGGTGGCCGCATACTTATATTCCCTGTAGGAATACTCTGCCCAGTGCCCAGTCAGACCATGACCTGTGTACCTGTTTCACCTTTCTCATGTGACACACAACAGAATACAGTTATTCCTACATGCTAGCTTAAAAAAAAAAAAAAAAAAAAAACAACAAAAAGCCCCAACCCCAAGCCTCTCTAATCTCTACAAAGTAAAACCATGAACCTTCAACAGGAGTCACATTTGTGGTGTTAAAAGACAAAACAAAAATGTACAAACTTGGCTCTGCCATTTTCTTTCATAAGGCTTGGAAGAGCTCAGTATAAACGAAAACTGGTTTTACTTGCAATGGTCACAGAACGTTTTGCTCTAAAAACTCACAGTTGTGTGCATGTAGGGGTTTTTGCCTCTTTGCCTCTCATATAGTGGATAAATTGCTCAGAATTCGGATTGCTATAGAGAAATACAGCCTCTGTAATTGCTATCAAGGTCAATGAGAAAAGGCTAAATGTTTAAACAATGGGCATATAATGTACATCACGATGGAGCAATGTTAACATGAATTTTCAACTTGTTTATTCAAATGCTGCAGTTGTGAAAAAAATAAAGTTATTGCCTGAGTCTATTCAACAAAAATTTCTGTCTTCAGATACATACACTACCTTTTTTTCTAACCACCTAAAGCAAGATTTAGAAGAACTTGGAAGAACTTTGGATTTCAAAAAACCAAAATTAAAAGTCAAATGGCATCACCTTCCCTTTCAAAATATGAACAATGCCAAGATGCAGGTCGAAAACGACAAAAATGTAGAACCATAAATAGTAACTTTATTTCCTCACAGTTTGGGGATATGTTTTTTTGTGCAATTAGTTAATTGTTGTTAACATTCATTGAATTAAGCTGAAACATCTCAATTCCAATGCACAATATAGGAAGTTCAGTCTCTGAATTACATCTGCTACCAAAATGCCGCTAAGAGCAGATTTGTTTAGGTTAGCCGAGAATGTGTTCCCAGTGGATTTAGTTACACGGATGCATAGGAAGTGAAATGATAAAGATATCTGTGATGAGGAATTTTGACCCAAATGTACTTTATGTACTTTAAATTGCTTTATTTATCATTCCTATTTAACACCTCCTTAAAGCCACTTGGCACAGTTCTGAGATCAAAGTGAACTTTTGCTAAAGAGCAAAATTGATGCATACTTCATTAACCAAACCAGAAAACACTACTCTTGATGACAGGAGAAATGCAAAAGTAACAAATTCACCTTCTTTCTTTTTTTTTCCCTTCACACCTCTAATAAGAAAGCACACAGCAGTGGGACTATGCTAAGCTTATCATAAGTGCAGGATAAGAAGAGGAAGTTGCTGAATGTGCCCTTTTATAACTCACAGCTTTGACCTAAGAAAACAAATCAGCCTATTATTCTGAAGGTATTTATTTTACCCTAAGAAAATAACATATTCTCCACACACCAAAGATGACATTACCTTCCTCAGAAAAAGTTGTCTTCTCAAGCTTGCCAAGAAATCTATTTCAGCTCATGTACCTAACTACCTATTAGGAGCAAGATTGACTCCTCCTAAGTCACTGAAATACCACAGTATTATGTATCTGGTAAGATCACATTTTATGCAGCTTTTCTGCACCAAAATTTGGACTCAGTCAGTGCCTTGGTTAAAAATATTTGGAAAAAATAGTGCAAGTACCAAGGACATTAGAAGGTGATGTAAAAATTCTGACCAAGAGTGCTCAAATGCCAGTGGATGTGGTAGAGGAAGGCAAAGTCAATCTAAATTGCTGAACAACACTATCAAGCAGATGTCATGTCACACTCTATCTGTGTATATGGTAAGAGAAGTGCAAAGCAAGGACCAATTCAGGGGTGACTGTTTTCTTTTTAAAGGCGTATCAGAGAATCTCTGTGTTGGAAGGGACCTTTTGTTTTCCCTTACTTAAGCAGGCTCATCTAAGTCAGGCTACCCACAACCATGCCAAGTCTTGTCCTGACTCTCCACAACTTCTCTGGGCAGTCTGCTTTTGTGTTTTGACTACCCTTGCAAGAAGAAACTCCTTTTTCTTGTGTTTAGATGGAATTTCATGTTTTTTTTTTTCTTGTGCTTCTTGCCTGTCACTGGGCAGTACCAAGGAGCCTGACGAGGAGCCTGGCTTCCTTATCTTCACCTCCTGAGTAAACACCTCTGGTTTTATACACATTGATAAGACCAGAGCCCCCTGAATTCCAAGCCCTCCCTAGGCTGAAGAGTCCCAACTCTCAGTCTCTCTCCGGAGAAAAGATACTCCAGCACCTTAGTCATTTTCATGGCTCCTCACCAGATTCATGCCAGTATGTCCAAGCTTCTCTTGTATTTGAAACCCCAGAACAGGACCCAGCACCCTAGATGTAGTCTCATCAGGGCTCAACCTGATGTCCATGCTCTTCCTAATGCAGACCAAGTTGCTTTGGCCTTCCTACTGCAACTGTGTGTTCCTGACTCATGATCAGCTTGGTGACCATCAGGATCCCAAGGTCCTTCTCTGCAGAGCTGCTTTCAAGCATATACTGGTGCAAGTGATCGCTCCTCCCCAGGTACAGGACTTTTTATTTCCCCTCACAGAGAGACTAGAGGTTCTTCTCTGCCATTTCCCCAGCATGTCCAGGTCCCTCTGGGTGGTGGCACAAGCAACTGGCAGATCAGCTATTCCTCAAAGCTTTGTATCATTTACAAACTTGATGAGAGTGTGCACTGTTCCACCATCCAGGTCATTAATGAAGATGTTAATTGGCGCTGGCCACAGTACAGACCCCTGAGATGCTGCACTAGTGACTTCTACCACACATCACAACTACCTGGGCCCAGCCATTCTCAATCCCCCTCAGCACCCATTTATCCAACTCTTAGTTCCTCAAGCTGGTTTATTACAAGTAGTGTTGAAAGTCTTACTGAAGCCAAACTAAGCAGAATACACTGCTCTCATCCACCAAACTAGTCACTTCATTACAGAAAGCCATCAGACTTCTTACACATGATTTCCTCTTCATAAAACCAGGATGAAAACTTCTAACAATCTTCTTGTCCTTTACACTTCTGGAAATCATTTCTAGGATTAGTTGTTCCAGTAACTCACCTCCCGATGTAACGCTGACCAGGCCACAGTTTCCCTTCTCATAGACATCTGCTTTATCACAGTCTTCAGAAACCTATCCTGAATACAGGAACCTCTCAGAGATAATTGAGACTGGCCTTGCAATGACACCAACCAGCTCCCACAGAATTAATGGATGTGATCCCTTGGGCCCCATGGACTTACAGATGTCCAGTTTGTTCAGGTGTTCCTTAAGCTGATCCTCCTCCACCAAAAGTGAGTCTTTGTTGCTTAATACTTCTCTCTGGGTCGCAGTGGCCTGGGTTTCCTGAAAACTTGTCTTTTTATTAGGGGACCTGAACATACTGACCAAATCCAAAGCACTTCCACATCAAATCCTATTCCCAGATCCTCCCCACAAAAGACTACACATGAACAGCAGTATTTTCTCCTGGTACTTCTTTACATGTAGTTATTTTAAGTTAGGAACTTCTGCTGCAGTTCATGACAATACGAAGTTGTACAGCAAAAGAAAAATCAACAGAAAATTTACAGAAGAGCAATTCCATTGACTGAACTGTTAAAAATTAAAACTAAACAAAACTCATTCCAGCTTAAAACACAAGGCAGAGAAACATAATATTTCTCTAGAAAACCTACATTGATTTCAAATAAACCTTAAAATAGCCAACTCTAATAATTACTTCTAACAGCAATGAAAAGAAATACCCTTTCACATGAGAGGCTTTTGACTATACTGTAGGATTCTTCCTTAATGTGGAATGCAGGCACAGATACAGAGTAATTTAAAGACTACAAATCAAAACATATGAAAAACACCATTGTGGTGAGACTCATGTGAAGTCCACCAGAAAAAGCACTCTGCCAAACTGGCACAATAAAATCTGTGCCCTTGAGATCAATCCAGTTTAATCAAGTTCATTAACATAAACATAACAGTAAGTCAAGCCTGTATATAGGTTTATTTCCATGCTGCACTTCTTCCTTCCAAGTGTGCTGAAGTTGCACTATATTTCATTGGTAGAGTAGCTGTGAAAAGGGTTCTGAAATGGAACTGCATTTCTCAAAAATGTGATTGCAAACCTGGGTTTGAGATTTTACATGGCACATTTGGCCACTCACACCCAGGACAAAAAGGAGAAAATGAACACATTAGTACAGACGTGGACACTACACAGGAACAGAGTGAAAGGCTGAGACTCGATTGATACTGCAAATCAGTGCCTTTCCTGGGTCCAGCTGGCAAACATCATTTCATGTACCACTGATGGGAAGCACAAACACACTCTACAGACATCTGCACCTCCATTCTGTGGTTACTAACACCATGTCTAATGAAGGCTTGGAAAATACCTTCAGGGATATTGCCAGGTAAGATTCTGATAATGCCTCTGCATGATCATGACAACATGCCTAATAATCTTTGTGAAACCAGAAATTCTGCCAGGCCAGACTTTGATTAAGGACAAACTTTGGTGCAAGAAGGCTGCACCAAATTATATACATGCATCTGAAGTACCAGAAGTATTCTTTCACACATGGAAAAATACTGTCTGTTGAGGACAAAAGAAAGTACAGATCCAAAATCTGTGTGCCAGACATGCTGGAAAACTGCATAAATATATGGAGAGAGCATGGGGTGGGGGGGTGGGGGGGGTGAAATCACACTCAACCCAAAACAAAAAACCCAAACCCACACAGTGACCAGCTGTAAAAAGCCAACAAATACCTCAGTGAGAAACAACAGCTGGAAACAGTCAATTCCAGGACCTACTGCAGACAGAAGCATAGATCCCAAAAATGTAACAGGCCTAGATGGAAGGGACAAGAAAATATGTTCTACAAACATCAGCATATGGAATGGGACTGTTTTTCAATGTGCAGAGAACCAAACTATTAAATTATTTTTATTCTTCTTTTTCCATAAGTCTTAAAGTTGTTCTAACCATCTTTTCCCCTTCCTTCCCCAGACTCCAACATTGTGATACTGCAATTAAGGAAATAAAAGTTTCTTCAGTGTTCTTTGCTACAAGTCTCTGTACTCAAATTTTGTGACAAATGTTTGCAACTTACCTAAAAAGTTCAGAATTATATCATTAATCAACATAATATCTACAGGAAAAAAAGCTTTTTCAATCATAAAATAATTCACACATTTGCTTTCATTTCATATTAATTACTAGGACAAATAATCAGGTATCAGTGTTAGCTTGTTTTCTTTACTTTCCATCTCATGTTTTTATGAGCCTTCAAGACTGCTAGGAGATACCCACCCAGGTAAGAGCATGGTCCAAACAAAACCAAAATACAAATCTAGTTACAGCAGCACTCCTCATGATAATTTGCACAGATTCCCACTATTACTCTGCATTTCTCTTGTATCAAAACCCACCTGCAATATATGCAAATCTGTTCTGTCAGTTCTCTTTAGGGAGGAAGAGAAACTCGATGTTTACTGACATAATGGAAAGGTAGTATTGAAGGAAGCCAGAGAGATATGGGCAGAACAGAATCTCCAAGCAGAGGACAGTAATGTTGGAGAAGATACACAGGGAATGGCAGATCTTGCTGGTGGCCTTAAGTGGGAAAGCTAACCTCCAATTAGCTGTAAAGATGCACTTTTGCTCTGCTTGGTCTGTGCAGCTAGGAAGACTTATTAATTCCCTGCAACATGTTTGGACATGTTAATCACTTTGGGATCAAAATAATAATCCTGACTTTCCTATGCAGTGGTAAAATACAGCATCAATAGGCTTTTCAACTACTAATAACATGGTATGACTCATTAAGTGCTGTTTTAGTGCCATTCTTCCATCCACATAAAGGGGGGAATAGTGACTCCATTCCAACTTGAAAGACTGACAGCTATATAAAGGGGGGAGGCCACATACAGGCACCAATTCAGTGGTGCTGAACCTGCCCGCTCTAGACCTGAATCTGACCCAAAACACCAAACTGGTGGAGAACAAATACGCTCTTTGCAAATATCTCTATTAAAAACAATGAATGTAATAAAGTTGAAATAAGAATCATTAGTTCTGATAATTACATTAATTACATTTTTTTAATTGAGGCTTATAAATCATAACAAAATAAATACACCATACATTTTCTTCCTCTCTGCATATAAACTTCAGTATCCAGTACATCTTTGATTTCATCTTTAGCCACAGACAATGGAAAGATTCAACAGAGTAAAGTGACTTGACTTTGGTTTATTCTCAAACCTCTGACAAAACCTGGACTGCTGAACTCCCCATTATCTACCTTCTCCAAAAGCTCATTAATGGCTCCCCCAAGCCTTGCTCAGACACTGTGAGTTACTAGAAGTTACTTAAACTCATGCCAGCTAACCAAAGGAAGTGCAGCACTGTTCCATTAATCAGGTGTACCAGTGCAGCTCCAAGAGGAAGAATTCAGTGTCATCATTCAACTTGTGCTCAACGTAAATGACAACTCAAACTCCCCAGAGCTCTGACACTCGCCCCATCCAGGGAAAACAGGAGACTCTCTGTGGCTCCTACAGCCCCAGTGACAGGGGCACACAGCTTCAAAGTCCACCTGCAGGATATACAGAAGGCTCCTGTCATAGACAGTCTTGAGTTGGGATGACACCAAACACAAACATGAAACCTCTGCAGCATGAAAACAACAGACGTACTACCTATAAAAAGGGGAGAAAGCTGCACACTGTGAAGCAAATTTCACACAATTTAATAACATATGAGAGAATCTTCATTTTCAGATGCATTTAAGGCAGAGAAAATAATCACTGTTATACATGTAGTTTGATGGCAATTAGCTCAAACATGCTTTAAAAAACCACATGGTTGTTCCGTCAAAAAAAACCCATGGCCAATGAGATGCACAGAGTGTACAAGCATATAGAGAACTTTGCTTGAAGTGCCCATGTATCCATTGTGGAGAGGATACCTGTCAATGTAATCTGAAATCAGATTAGACAAAGATTTTAATTTATCTTAATAAGAACTCCATCCACCATAGAAGTTAAGCTTGTGTTTTGTGATACTGCTCTAATTCAAAAGAGCATAATGAGACACCTCACTGCCTGAAGAGAGACAGCCATTCTGACACCCTCGCCTCTCCAGGAGGTTTTCACACAGACTCATGTTCTCAGTGAGCCAGAAGTTACATGGGATCTGAAAGCCATTAGAGCTTTTCTGATTTTCCTACCTATCTACCCACATTACCCATATTAACTTCCCTTATAAATTCAAGATGTGATACCCAATTTACCAACTCTTTCAGTGAGTCTTAGCAAATCCACTTCTTAAAAAAACCAAAAAACAAAAAAGCAGGGAGACAAAAGATCAAATTTTGCTTCTTTAAGTCCTCTGGTTTCCACACACATTCAGGTATGGGTGGATACAAAGCCTTATGCTTTATAGCTGATTTTATAACTTACTAACTGCAGCAGTGAGTGATTACAGGCATTCACTTCGCCTGTTATTTCTGTAATTTTCAAACAAAATCTGCCTTTGCCTACCAGCACAGAGCCTGCCTTTACATACAAGTCTCTTAAACGAGAATTCTGTTAACATAGTCTCTCTGAAATGAGCCTTAAAGACTGCTACGAAATACCTGTTAAGAGTCTCTCAGAAATGAGTCTCTTTTTGTACTTCTAGAAGAAATTTGCCTTCAAGAAATGCAAAGGGAAAGGTGGCAAACTGAGTGGATCCCTAGCAAAGAGGTATTATGATTCTGTACCATTACAGTGGGAAAAAAGAGCTTTATTTATGCAGTAGATTGAGAAGTACAGAGAAGAATTAGTCTGATAATAAGAGAGAAAAACATGCTTGATATAGTTGCTGTGACTCTTCCAAGGAGGAAAGTCAGAGAGCACAAGGAAGAAGAAATTAAATGAAAAGGAAAAAGAGGAAACAGGCACCTGGAGAACAATAATGTAAAGAAAAGAGACAGAGGCATCTCAACACAAACATAGAGGAAAAAGAAATGGCAAAGGATGCAGAAAAGGTATCCAGGGAATTAGATCTGGTGAGCAGATTTCCTGTGCCAAATTTTCATTCAGGAACATATAAGCCTTGATGCTGCTTGCTGCCTCATAGGCAAGATTTAAAGATTTTTTTTTTTAGGGAAACTGAGACAATTCTCACCTGTTTTTTTTTTTTTTTTTATTTCAGAGCAACACTAAATGATCAACTGACTTTGCTTTTGTCAGTGTATAACATGCCACAATTGAAATAAATGCATCTTGAAAGGACAGCTTTTCAATACCACTAAATAACATATTAGGGGATGGGGAAGGCAGAACTTACACTGACAGGACTGCACCTGAGTAATATGTGAAGCACATAAACCATTTGGCTGCAACTACAGAAAGCAATTTAGCCACTGAAATTCCATGTTTATTTTCTGCTTTCTTGGAGAAGAGGCATGAAAACCTGCTACTGACATAGCAAACACACAAGAGCATCTGTCAAAATGCTGCTTTCTGATCTTAAACTGGCAAGGTTGCAGAGAACGACTCTGCTTTTAACTAATGAATGACAAAAAAAAATAAATTAATGCTTTCCTCAGTTCTTAGCAGCAAATATTACTTATCTCTAACTTAGCAATTTCTGTGTACAAAGTGGAGCAAAGACAATCAAATTGGTGATCCAGCTGTAGTGCAGCTTCTTCGGGCCAGTATCAGCAGTTTTGAATGGTGATGTGAAAATGCATCCTCTTCTTGTCTCAGCTGAAAATGAGACACAAGTCACACACAATCACCTTACCAAGCACAGGGCAGGAGCAAGGGATGTAGGAGATAGTAAATGAGGCAATATCAGTCATTTAGTTTTAGGACAATGCACAGAAATGTTTGTGTGGGAAATAATAAACATTCATGACCAATATTAATGTAAATGGGACTGTTATTGAGCATTTTGGCCAATTTTTCAAAAGTAAAAATTAACATTAATTTTTTTTTAGAGTTGCAAAAAATGCAATGATTTCCAGCAGATTCCAGCACTGTTACTGCATAAAATAAACCAAACAACTTGTAGACTGAACCTGGTTTTAAACCCGAGTACAGCTCATACACTGAAACAGACAAATAAGCTGAAAAATTAGCTCCTGAAACCCATACTACATGGACTGAGCTTTTCCTATTTTGCATTATTATTGCACATCATGAGTTAGAACCTATTATTACTTAGGGAAATTAAATTAAATATACAATCCCAAGAAGCCATTTCCATAGTAACTATTGTGTCATCTTTCTCTTAAGAAACCTTAGAGTGTAAATACTTAGAATGTGACACTGAAACGGGAAGGTTCCAAGCTGTTTGCAAAATGTAGGCAGAGACAAGGAATTCTGTTCTTCACAACTCTCTTGGCTCAGAAAGGTCAATTAGACACTTGCTAGTAGGAAAGGCATCCTGTAAAGTCATGGTTTGGTAAGAGACTACAGCTAGGCTTATAGGTTTTGAAAAGCAAAATACTGAAAGTACAAGTTGGCAATTTTGGTTTATAAATCCAAAATTACTAAAGATCTTGTTTGCTAAACAGGAAAAGCAACAGCTCTTTTCCCTTGTTTCATCTTGGGCTTCTGGGATTTGAGTTTTGTTAACTATTGGTCTTGATTACACTTTTATAATGTTCATTATGACTGGTCATCTCCAATACACCATATTCTCTATTTTTTTAATTTTATGCCATATTTCAATTAAGAAGTAAATCAATTTAACACAAGAGAAAAGACTTTTTAGTGATCTCAAACTCTTCAGACAAAAACTTTTGTGTAAAACGCAGGCCAGCCCAAAAACAAGCGAAATTACTCCCTTCTGTTCATCAGTGTTTTCATCATCAGAACAGTGACTTTATAGACATATTCAGAAAACTAATATAAATGGTCACAAACATCAAAGCAAATTCTTAGTTTTTACTTAGGCAAATGCCAGCTGATTCTTCAGGTCATGGTCACCTAGTTGTAATTAGAAATACCTGCGGCAAAGGCCACACTGAATCCGCCTCTGACCGAGCTTTCTCTGTAGGGGAATATACATAATAAAATATTATGTATAATGTGTATATATGGTGATACATGTCTATTTATAACAAGCAATATAAAAAGAATCAAGTAGGATTTGTGATAAGGATTTATGCGTAATTTGTTCTAGTTTAACACTTTTTAGACACTATGACATCACTATTAATTCCAAACCTCCTGATAGTTAACCTGATCTATAAGAGTTTCACATTCCCACGTGGGCACAAGAGAAAACAGAATACTGCACATCACCTCTAACACCCTTCCAAAAGGCACCATCCAGTATTTCATTGAAGATGCTAAACTCCAATAACACAAAATCCCAGCCATTAAAAGCCTTCACACATGAACCTATCAATTTACTGTTTCAACAAAAAGCTTTTAACTCAGAGCTGCAGCTCTCCTGAATAAACTGATTCTTTGTTTAACTCTGTCCCCACCTATGCAATAAGAGATACTAGAACTCAATATAATGAATATCATTATTAACAGATTGCATTAATTATTCTGTGAAACAAAGAACACTCAAGACTTCACAATGGACCCAAATGTTCATTGTGTCAATGGCAGCCAGCACATACACATTGCTGACAGAGTAGGAATCTAAAATTCCTTCTATGTAAATTAACAAAATTTCCTTCTCTCCATTTGTTCCTTAGTGGAACAGCTAACATGGCAAACCTGCTGTCTAACCACAATAAAAATTCCAGTGAATCCCTGCATTACTGTAGCAGTAGGTATGCAGCAGAACTCTATCAGCCAAACTTTAAATCTGAAATGCAAGACTTTATAGAAAAAAATAATATCCATTTGTACAAAGCATCCATCATTGAAAGCATATAAAACACAATGTGCCTACTCTCAGCTAAAATACAGGAAAAAATGTACTTACTAAATTCACTGCCTGAATTCTCCATGTCCCCACACGGTTTCACCACTGCTGCATTCCCTTTACAGCAAAGAGATGAAAGCAGGAATAGATGAGTGTTCAGATGGCTACAACAGTGAGGTCTGGAATTCCAGTCACTCAATTAGGTCTGAGCAAAGCCCCATGATCTTATGCAACATTTGTTTCTTGGATTGCATCACACATTTACTTCCTGTAAGATTCAGACTATTTTAAGTACAGAATTAATGTTTTCAGACGCAAGTCCAAGCCGGCAGTACAAATGAGCAGGGTGTTTTGGCTGCTGCTCCACTAGGTGGTTTAAGGAATATACCTCTTCCATGGAAAACAAGGAGTTTGTACTGGTGACACCAATAAGAAACATGATATCTCTGTGGAAGGTGGAAGACATAGCTGAAGCCATAAATCATTAGCTGTTTTGAAGGCCAAACTCAGAAACATGCTTCACTTTCTCTCACCGTGCCATCAAACACCCATCCTCAGCAGGGAAAAAACAGCTCTTCCAACAGGTACTTCTAAAAGACCTTTCTTCCACAGGATCTGCTGCAGTGATTTAGGGCAGTCCCAAGATCCTGTAAAACTTCCTCCTTTGTCTTTGGATCACTAAGTTTTAATTTTTTTAAATTCTCTCCAGACTCAACACCCCACAACAGCACTGCAATGGCATGACCTCTGTCTCTGCAAAACAGGTCTTAATCACCTCAGCAGAGGCAAGAGCAGGACAATGTAAACCCTCCTACAGGAGGGCTGTCCTGCCTCTGACAAAGACAAGGCATTTCCTTTATTCAGACACTTCATTTTTACAAACTTCTTTAAAAAACTTGCTGAGTGTGGACAATCCTCTGACATTTTTATCAGGGATGGACCAAGCTTCTCCTTCCCCTATACAGTACTCCACAAATCCTTCCAACAATCCCTATGATTCTCACTCTCACCTATTATATTCATCTGCACTTGTGATGCTTCAGGGTTGCACAGGGCCTGGGACAGCCTATAGAGAAGGCCTTGTGTAACAAAACTACAGTATCTAACGGGGCACCCCTTGTCAAATCTGGCAACAGTTCAGAGGCTATTAGCTGGGTCATGAAAGACAGACATGGGACAACTAAGGAATTCTCATCTCCTCAAGAAATCCAACTGAAGCAAAAGTTTAGGATTTTATTAAAGTTTTTTTCTGCAAAATCTAAGTCTGAAGTCTAACATAACAGCACAGCAATCTTCAGCCTGAAAGTCTGAGAAAGAGCTACCACAGAGTTTCGGTGGTGCATGGAAGGTGAAACATGTTAAAACTCTGATTTTATGCATTTATGAAAGCAGTCAGGAATCATTGGCCAAAAAGATGCTAAATAGAAAAGACATGTTTTAGACAATGGAATGGCTAAAATGATCATTACAGGTGAAAACTATGCAAGACCAACTCTAATGTGGAAAAGTATGCACTTTAGGCAAAATCATAAATACTAACCTCCACGAATGAAATTCAGAACTACTAATAAAAAAAAATAATTCTTTGATTCTGAGTTACTAGTACCATTTTCTTTGCTTCCCGTTGTGTTCCTTGGTTGACTTGCAGTCCCAGATAGGGTCTGATCCAGTAAATGTTTCCAGATGTAAGCCTTGTATTTAGTACTCCACCTAGAAGTAAATCTTATTCCCACTACTTACTGTTTGCATAACCCTTCAGAGTTCAGTCTTAAAGTAAAAGGGTGGGGGGGGCTGGGGGGGAAGTAAAATGTAAGTCCATATCCATTGGAAAGTTAACAACTTGCTTATTCCCTGTCAAAGAGAAGGGAACACAGACATAGGCCATCAATCAAGATCAACCATTTTTATAAGATAAAATTCCCACTGATTTCCATGGAACACACAACCTCCCCCAGTCATTGCCAACCAGACTCGGAACCACCCAGGAAGGAGAGTATGGGGTAGACAGTGACAATCTCCTGACCCTTCCCACTGCTCTGAGGAATAGCACAGCTTCCCCAGGGCATCACCTACCACTCAAGACACTCCAACGGGGGACAGAAGGCAGCTGTTACCCAAATGCCCATACCACAGCACGTCCACTTCCTGTAGCACTCCAGCACTGCCCAACACAAGGGGTCAGCCCTCGCTGTGCAGGGCACAGCAGATCCCTTCCCACACCATCTAGCAGCCTTTGGGACGTCGACTCAGTGACTCCAGGCTTTCCTATCACGTCTTAACCTTCCTTGGAATTCAGGCCACAAACCCAGCAAGGCATGGAAATGCTAAAAGCTACTTTCAGAAAACTCCTGCAATCAGGTCTACGATGCTGACAGCTCTCCTGTGTCCCACTGCATGCCAAAATAAGAAATCAAATGAGCCCTTTCAACATTGGCAAGAAGCCATAATGGGATCTCTCAACTTTCTGCAAAACCAGAAATAACTTCTACTTATACCAAGAAATCCAGTGCCTCTCAGATAATTTACCTTTCCCAGACAAACACAAATAGATATACACACTACAAACTGCCTGTAAAAGTATGTTCAGAGATCTTGCAAAAATCTTCTTTGTGTTCTTTTGTGTTCCTTGCAACAGCGTAACTGACTTCTTTTGAGCTACATTGTTTTGCCTCTTTTGAAGAAAAGAAAGAACGTATTTTCTCCTAGACATAATTTAAAAGTTGCTTTATTAATGTAAACTTCAGAAATAAGAAAACAAAAAGTCAAAGTAATAGAACATTCCAGACAGTTTATTAAATAAAATACAGCAGCACCTCTTGGGTGCTGGAAGCGTTCATGCTTCAGCCTGATGCCTTTACAGCAGCCCCATCATGTGTTAATGATTACATATATTCATTCACTACCAAAAATAGTTTCCTCTAGAATTATGCACAAAGAACATTTGTCCACAGTGAATTTCAAGCTTGGCTAGTCTGCTTGGGTTACAGTTACTCCTAATTTCACAGTGGCAAAAATCCAGAAGTCTACTTTATGCTAGCAGTTTATCTTTTATGTCAAAATACGTTCTCCAGTCATTCAAAAGTTGGGAAAGTAGCAGCACCTAAAAACTGAGATCTTTACTGATGGAGTTATCACAATACACAGATTACCATAACAAAATCCCTATTATCTTATCTAGGAAAGTATTCCTCTCCCTTCTTCACACCCCCCCCCCCCCCCCCCCCCCCATTTTGGTCTCCTCAGGAAACTGCAAGTAGGATCTTCCTGATAAATTTCACATGTCTTAAGGAATCAGTACATGCTATCAAGACCAAAACATTTGCAAGCTTAGTTTTCAACCTACAAAACCAGTAGAAAAGGAAACATCCAACAAAAAATTTTGTGTATTTTTAATATGTCCACTATCTTACAAAGTATGAGTGCTGGAGAGTGGGGGAAGGGGAAGTTGCTACACATTTTTCCAAGTTCAGACATATATTACTTAAGGTGTAAAATATTTTACCTATACTTTTAGTTAGCCACATAGAAGCCTCTCGAAGATTTCTCCTGTGCTGCTTTGAAGCCATATATTCTCCCCCTCCCTCCTCCTTTTTTTTTTGGATTCAGAGAAAAATTGCTCCATTCCTGCTTGGAATCCAAAGGAGAACAGGAAGTAACGTCTGAGCTCCATAGAGATTCATTTTTATTTGCTTACAGGACGTGGCGGATTCAAAAACTGGCTTCATTTTCCAGTATCCTTAAAGGACCTGACTTTTTTTTTTTTCTTTTTGGCAGGGAGCATGGTTGGAACTTCAAGTTCAGCCAAAATAGACAATAAAACAGTAAGAAGGCACAATGCCAAAAATGCAAAGGCAGCAGTGTCCAGAGCATAATTCCACCCTTTTTTCTCTTCCCCCCACCAATGATTTACAGAGGAAAATGTAAAAAATAGAAAAACCTTCTTTGTCCTAGAATGAACTCATATTTTAACAGCCTACAAACATCTCAGACCCACTGGAGGCAAGCTAAATAATGATATTGCTCATTTAAGATGACAGATTTTTTTTTTTAATCCATATGTTTTATTGTTATGTTCTTTTGAATATCTTACTTTGTTCTCCTTCTTGGGAGAAAACATTTGTATGAAGTAACAACATGTGGAATCTCTCACACAACACAATATGAAATTTGGTACAAGAGTAGCTTCTTTTTTTTCCCTCTCCTAGCTCATGATATGCATTTTTAGACATTATTCTCACTAGAAGCATGCCTGTGTTAGCCTCTAAGCCAAAACAGTCCCAATTAATTAAAAAATCTCATTTGTTGTAGCAGAAATTATTTTTTTTTTCTTTTCGGGAGCGTCTAAGCTGCAAATAATGCTGTGAAAATGATGTGCAGTGACCAACAAATAAGTAAAGCTTCTTTGTGAGGATATGTGCAAATGTTTCCTCACGTTTTCGACAGGAAGCTAGGCAGGATGAGTCTGGGGGGAAGGTCTGGAAACTGTATAGCAAAATTGGAGGGAAAGACAAAAATAGATTTTAAAGAGGATATTGTCTTCCTTACTGCATTAATCGTTGTTTGGAATTAGAAGCTAACTATTCAGTGTTTCCTTTCCATCGTATGAAATGGAACCTATATAACTTGCAGAAACTATCCAGAAGCCACACAATGCCTTCTATTTATTAACAAGAATCAAAGAACTACCTCTGTGGAAGCTTGCGCCTAACTTGGAAACCAAAAAATGGCAGAGTAGAGGCCAACTCCTTTAAGTAAGAAGTGCAAAGTGCACCTGAAAAATATTGACTTTTTCCTTCTAAAGAGGGAAAATTAAAAATAACTATGACACGTGCATTCAAAACAATTAAACTGTTAGTTGAAGACAAAAGGATAGACTTTCTGGCATGGTGCAAAGTATTTTTGCAAAGCATCTGTGAGGCCAAACACTAGAAATGTGTGTGACTGTAAGGAAAAAGACAGAAAAGACCATCAAATCACCCAGAATTTAAACAGATGGTTTTCTGAGGAACTCTGGTATGAGATCACTTTGAAACAGGTGAGGCAAAATGGCACAGCAAATTGAGCTGGGGAGAATACAGTTCTCCCAGCAGGATTAGTAGGAGCACAGTACAATCAGCAGTGGGAGGTAAAAGGGGGAAAAACCCAACTTTTGAGTAAAGATTCATGGCTGTGGCATTTCAGGTTACCCTATTCAGAGAAGAAAATGCAGCAGGTATGGTAAGTTTAAATACAAAACAGATGGCATCTGCACAAACTTCTGCTGATCCTGGAAACAGAAAAATGCAACACAAAACAAAACCCCCCAAAAACTTCACACCCCATGCAGTCAATCAGGAAAATAGACCCAGAAAGGATTAAACCAATGGCTGCTATAGATATCTTTTACCAAATCCCTCAATTTTAAAATGATGAATAATAACTTGCCTATTTGAATGCTCCAATAAACAAGTATTTGCATGAGAGATGTATCTTGCTTACTGTCATGGCAAAAACCACATGACATTACTAAAGAAAACACCACACAGCATTTTGGACTAATGCAGCCTTCTAAAACAAAAAACAAAACAAAACAAAAAAAACCCACACTACAGTGGAAGACAACAATACAGCTGCTACAAATATACCCACTAGGATGTCTATGTTTCTAGTGGAAAAAAATTAGGTTTTTGATTATAGATGGCCTGGACAGAAAGGTCAACTTCTTCTGAATTTTTATCCCTCTTGTGAGAATTCAGTTTCCTGTCCATTTTGTATCCATCCTACATAGGAAGTCCAGCTTGCTGGCTGGCTGATGGGACCTGTAAGGGTGTGTTTGGAAAATGCACTAAGCAGCACAATTCCCAACTGCTCCAGTGTCTCTCCCTGCCCCCAGCCTGGCTGGCTGCTGTGACACCTGGACACCCCTTTGGCTCAGTGCTGCACTGACCAACATGCACTGATTTGAGGCAATTCCCAAATGTTTTGCATCCATTTGTCTCCAAGGCTGACCCCTTGTACAAAAGAGAGCAGTTTAAATTTTCAAGCGCTTTGTGCGAAAATTTTTTTAGATTGTCAACTTATATTCCAAACTTCACTCAAAACTGAACTCCACTTTACCCCATGGCTAAATAGGTCAGTCTGCAGTTCTAGCCTGAAATCATACACCAGAAATAATAACCATTTGTACAATAAAATCAGCGTGACTCCTCAGGACACTACAAACCCAGCACAGCAGATGCACTGGGGTATTTTGGAGTGGAATATTGTTGCAATACGCTCCAGTGATATCAATATTGTTTGGGTCTGTAAATGCAAATGATTATTACATCCAAAGAACCTGGAGATGGGTGCTCAAAGTCAGGGCTGTTTGCAGTTCGGGTTTGGTGTTGATTTCAGGTGAGCTGGGGGAAGTTTTATTTTCAGGTTCTTTTTCTTTGTTTGGCTGATTCTTTATGCATGTACAAACTCGAGGGGGAAAGACAGCACATTGGAATCTTTCCACTGCTTCTGCAGTGATGTCAGGTGGAAGGGCCCATCTAAATTCCAGGAGGAGCAAAGTACAAAGCGAGCTGATTCTAGAGCTGAATAATTTTCACTCTAATAGGACTCACTCAGCATTAACAGAGATTCTGTGTGTGTTTATTTACTGGTACCATGTTCTCTGTTAACGACCCAAGAAATAAAAAAGCCCATCCCCACATGCTCTTTATCAGCCTCAGGAACACACTGTTCGAACGACAGCGGAATGGTTAAGTGGCCTAGTGGGCCTACAACCAAGAAAGAGAGCTAAGACCAGAGGAACGGGAACCAAGCCAATTGTCTAGACAGCAGGCAAAAAAACATGCCGACTAAATTTAATCAGCTGCCTCCTCTACTTTGTAAAGTGAATGGGTAGATTAGAGACAGGGTGATACATAATTTGTGATTGAAATTGCTTGTTTAATCATAATTTTAAAAGAGATGAACTTATCCCAGTTCCATATCCATCATTCTTATAGGTATACATAAACCAAGAGCCATCTTCACAATAAACAGCAGCTGGTGAAAGCCTCCAGCTTCAGCAGTGGCTCTGCACTCTGTATCTTTATAGATTAATTTGCTCATCCCCTTACTTGCCTTTACAAGAGAAAAAAAAAGCCCTTTTTCAAGCTACCATAAGTTTTCTGCTCTTCACAGAGGGTCTTTCAAGATTCAGACTGGCAGCTTCTTTCTTGAGAAGGGGCAAAGTTGGCAAAGGACAAATAACATGATTTATAACATCTACTGACTAGGACCCATTGCCCAGACTGTGGTACAGAACAGCTGGCAGGACAGTGAACAATAGTTCTTATTAGAAGTCTGCTATTTAAACCCAGTAACTATATCCAAAATTTGATCCAAAGCCCTTAGAGGAAACATGGTGAAATTCTAAAGCATTAAGGGAGGTGAGGGACAGGCATAGGGAGAAATCTTCCTTTAGTGGCATAGAAGTCTGTAAGTCTTAACACCCAATATAATCTTGCTCTGAAATTAAGGGTGGAATTTGTGGCTAAAGACCTCAGGCAGTACATCATCAGTGGGATAGAAAACAGAAAAAAAGGAACATTAGAAACATTCACAGCTTAAGTAGAAAACTATCAATCTCAAAATGGTGTTAATGTAATTTCTTAAACTGCACCTCTCACCACCATTCTGTCTTAAATAACTGAGATATGAGGAAAAGCAAAATGAGTTAGTAAGATTATCTCTAGTCACTTTTAATCAGTAACACAGCCACTGAAAATCCCGGTGGAAATTTTAACGAACATCTGAATATTAACCAATACTGTTGTTTAAAGTTTCTGCTCCTCACATACTTTCATTACATTGCTTATGGCAGCAAAAATAACTCTCGAGCAATTGTATACAGAATTGACAAAGTGTTGCTTAAATCTACTTTTTAAAGTATCAAATGAAATATTTAATGCTGAAATAGTCAGTTTTTTGAAAGTAATAACTCTCTTTGATTTTTTTTTAAGAAAAGGTCTAAATACTTTATATTACTTTCTCAGGTTGAAGTAACGTATTATGACTTTTTAAAAACAGAATAGCTTCAATGCACATATGGTGTGAAGACACTGCAAAAAGTTAAAAGCTTTACTGTTCTTCTAATCTAAAACAAAATCACTAAAATACATTTAGAATAAATTTAAAATATATTTAGACTAAAAAGAATACTCCAATGGATATGCTGGGCAGTGCTTTCTGACACACTCCAGTGAGTTACAGCAAGCTGATTAATTTCAACAGCAATAGCTAAAATGAAGAAATTACACAGAAAATATATTCAAAGTTCATAATCACAAGCATTGATGTTAAAAAGCCTATCTCCTGCACTTAGATTCAGAGAACATACACACACCATAAAATTCACACTGCAGTTCAAATAACCCCTATTTCACATGATGTCAGAAGTGACAGACCAAGTTATTTATAGGCTTTTGATCATGTCTGTAAAACCAAACAAACTCCAAAAAATTGCATCTGATTTACAGATAATCATGATCAAAGAGATTATATTTAAGTGAATGGCTATGATCACAGCAGGTTCCCATAATCACCTCACAATATAAAATACTGAAAAATAAACACTTTCCTGCTCACCAAAGGAAAGCATGGATATAATTTATTAAGTCAACAAATTACAGCTTAAAAATGTCTGCTAACACATAACTACAATATGCCCATAACAATAAACACATATATCTCTTTTTTATAGATACACAGAAACACCCACACTTTAATTTTTTTAATAGGTGCAACTATTTAAAGGGGAAAAAACCCCAAGAAGAATCACCAAGTGAACCTATATGGAATCTACAGACTAGTATTGGGCTCACCTACAAAATGCGACACTGCAGATTATTTTCAGTCAATTTGCAAGCTTTCTGTTATCTTCCACATCAGGGTTGTTTGGGGTTCCATGCACCTGCATAAAAGCACACCAGCACAGAGCAGAACAGCACTAGAGGCAAGACAGGCTTGGTGTAAAAAACTTTTAAAAATAAAACCCTATATTTGCACTACGCATTATCACGTTCCTCAGTGCCCTGCAGAGCTGCTGTGACTGTGTCACCTCTCAGAAACAGACAATGGTGAGTAAACCAAACCACTACAGGGCACAGATAGTCGGGGCTTTATTTCAGTCCATAATCAAAGCATACAGGATCTAAAATACAGCCCTCAAAGAGGATGGATTTCAGCCTTTCTTTACTGCCTTAGATATATACAGAAACAGGCAGAAGGCACATGCTGTGAGCCCTGAAACTGTGAAAGATGAAGATGGAAGACAAAATTCATATGCTCATGAGAGAGCAAACATCTATGCTAGGAACTTTCTGATATCCATAAATGCATGCAATGGAACAGATGTTAAAAAATATAAGGAAGATACAAAGCAATACAAAGTGACCTGGTATAGCAAACTGGTATGTATTTGATTCCAGGGTTAAAAGTTAAATGAACAGACACATCCTGGCAAAAGGCCAGCTCCTAAAAGAACACAAACCTCCTAAGATTTGAGTTCTGGTTTTGATTTCAAACCCATGAATTTTAAGTGGATTTGAAATCACGCAAAACATGCTCACCCATTGCTATTCATAACAGGAAAGACAGACAAACAAGCTCTTATTGGGGCACAGATTACCCTGTGGCTCCCCAGCCTGAAGCTGGCAGAGCAGAGCCCTTGCGTTCCGCTTGGAGACTGCACAAAGGAGTGACCCGCAGCTGGCAGTGCCCCTCCTGGGACTGCCGAGCGACCCAAAAGCTCTCTTTTGTCTGGGCTTTGCTGCTGTTGTTGTTGCTAGGTTTACAAGAAAAGGTTTCTATTCAATGAAGCAAAGAAGGGGGGACTGGGGAACCTCATGCAGCATTTCAATGGCCTGGCTGGAGCTGTACCCATGTGCAGCAGTGAAGCTACAGTGCCCACGGGCTGAAAAAACAGGAGGAAAAACCTCCAGAGATCAGTAGAAACTCTCAGAGGCAACCAGGTGTAACTGGGAAAGGAGAACAGCATTCGAGGCACACTGACACTTTTTCACACCTGCAGAGAAATTGCTGCATCCGCACTCTCACTTGCTGTATCCAGTCTCAGGTATACAGCACAAAATTGTTACTTTTTAAAAATCATTATACGTAAAATTTCATTTATGTTTGGAAGTCTAGAACAGGCTTCAAAACTGAATGGTAAGCACCCCACTAGCGCTGACTCTGACACTCACCCTTCACCTGAAAGGGCATATCCTAATTCTGTCCTAAAAGAATGTGCTACCACCACACTTGATTTGGAATTAACTGTGAAAAGGAGACAGGACAAAGATCCTGCTGCAGTTGGAACATGCTATAGTTTTATGTTCCGTGTCATCCATACCTGGTCTCTTGGTATTGGTCTCTGGAACACTTGGGAGGTTTAGGTTGGTTATCAAGGTTCTTCCCCCAGAGGGTGTTGGGCACTGCCCAGGCTCCCCAGGAAATGGTCACAGCCCCGAGGCTGCCAGAGCTCCAGGAGTGTTTGGACAACACTCCCAGGGATGCATAGGGTGGGATTGAGGGGTGTCTGTGCAGGGCCAATAGTTGCACTCAGTGATGCTGGTGGGTCCCTCAGGATTCCATGAACACTGCACCCCTCTCTGGAATAGCCGGTGTTCCGAAGGAGTAAACCAATGGTGCAGACTGGTTACTGCTGTCAGCAGAGAATACCAGAACTGTTAATGACAAAGAGGAGCAAGAAACTCATTCTTCAGCTTTTTCTCCTTTCCAACAAGTTCAGTCAGAGCAAATTCTTTGGCAAAAAAAGGTAATGAAAAGATCCAAGAAATCAAACATAAATCTGGTAATCTGCCAAGAGGGGAAGAGCAGAGGGAAGAGAACTGGCAGGCTTTATTATTAAGCACACTTTGTGTTATCCAACAGATCCAAGAGTAACATACAGCAACTGGACTCTGTACAAGAAATCTATTATACTGCCTGCTCTCAAGTTAAGGATATTGCTGATTTCAGAAATATCAGAATGCCTAACTCTGGATGCCTCAGGAATAAACAAGAATAAATTTGTATTCTACTATGCTTGAGACAGACCTAATCAAAATTTTTCCATGAAAGCTGTTCGTCAGCAATGAACCAGGTTTTCAATAAAGCCTTTTCTTCTCTTTTGGTGAAAAGTATCTGCTTTTGGATGCTTTCCTGAGATGCAATCCAGCAAGGAAACTGGGACCCTGGAGCAAGTAAGCTTATTTTTATAATGAAAACCTGAAGTTTTCAGTTTTTCATTTTAAAGTTGCAATTCTCTTTGGTGGGAAATTTTTCTGGTGAGACCTCTTTTTTTTTGGGCATTTCCATGCAGGGAATCCCTTTCGATTCCACAATTCTGGTACAATTTAGATTTTAGAGGCGTGAACCATACTTTTTTGCAGTTTTAGTTTTCCTTTAAGTAGAACTCAAAGGAAAATACTGATCACATGAGATCACAGTTTATCCTGACCTTGATCAGAACTAGGGATCCTTAGGATTGCGGACCTGCAGCACTAGTCCCTGACCTTCCTGTTTGAATAGATTATATTAAAAGTTTTAAAAAATGTTAATACGGCTTAATTGCTCTACTATTAAAGTCAAGAAAATCTTAAATTAAGGCCTTCTAGGCTGAAAAGCTTCTTTGTGTAATTTTTAAAAGCCCACTTTTCACTATTTCATCAGGGAACAAGTGCTCCCAGACAGAAACCACAGTACCAATCTATAATCAGACTATGTGTTTATGGCAAAAGTGATAAATCCTTGAAAAAAACTGTCTCATAACTGAAGCCCACCACAAACACTTTTGTAGCAAAATTAGTAAAATAACTTAGAACCAAGGAAATTGCTTTAGACTTGATAAAGAAAATCTGCATGCAAAAAATTTAATTTCTTTTAAACCTTCAACATAAATACAGCAAGATTCAATGCTAAGTATGAAACAGGTCATGTTAAATTCAACAACATTTCTAAACCAATGGATATCTATTTTTTACATTTTTAATTAAATAAGCTGTCCTTAAATTACAAAGAGTCTGGAAAATTACAAATATTTCAATTAATATTCTACCTTGGAGAATGCTTTCAAGACACTGATCAATAGATTCCCAAGATTAAGTTAAGAACTACATTAATAATAAGCACTTTCTATCTGTTACACATAATTTCTCTTTATACACAGAGTACGTAAAGGTTTTTCTCTCTCCCTTCCCCAAACTTACAAATCAGCAAGTTTGGTCACAGTAACAAGTGCAGAACAGCGACTGAACCTGTGCAATGTGCCTGATATTTGGATTAGAGCATTAATTCTGCTAGTTAGCCACAGCAGTGCACTCTTTTAAGATACTTTTGATATTGAGTCAATAGTTTTGTGCTACTATATGTAGTCACAATGCCTTGATTGGATTTCTTTTAAGACTGCAATCTTGTTCTGTGAGACAGCACTGATTAATTTCAAAAGAACCCATACAATCAGGTCTGGTTGGCTGTGCTACAGAAACCAGAACCTAGAGTGCCAGTGAGTAGTACCTATTCAGGGTAATATGCATTATGTATAATTAAAAATGGATAACCACACTGGCTCCATAGACAGGAGACTTTTCCAAATGCCTTTTCTGTCCCATAAAACCCATCTGTGGGTTTCCAAATTTGCAGTTGAATACTAAGAGGGATGCATGAGCAACTCACTTCTAGTGGAAGAAAAAGAATTAAGCATCTTTTTTACTCCATACCTACTAATGAAGATGAATGCCATCCTGCACAGAAAAGGATTCCTTAAGGCATGACTTCTGCATCATAAAACATGTATACAACTAAAACTGTGCAGAAACTGGAGAATTAGAAGACCAGATAGCAACAATATTTCATACCTCATAGATGTATCAAATGTTCTAGCAAAACCTACAAAGACCTAATATCTTCCCTTAGGTAAAAGCCCAACTTTTCCAGTCTTCTCAACCTCCAGCATCTTATGTACAGCACTATCTTAAGGGAACAACAAGAGGAATTTAAATTTGAACAATACAGAAGTCAAGTGAGAAAGCGAAACATTGTGTTTTATAACTGATGGCCATTCCAATTGGAAAAATAGCCATATTATTTTCCCCACATTTATTTTAGAAGAAGTACAATACATTGCAAACATCACTTCTGGAGAAACAAAAAATTAGGACTGACATAAAAAAATTTCATAGGGAAAAAGCTGCATGCAGAGGAATGACCAACACACAGCTCAGAAGGCAAAGCCATTAAATCCAGCTTACAAGAATCATGTGTCTGGAATTAAAAGTATAGCATTTCAGCATGTTTTTTACTAAAGAGAGAGAAAAAAAATCTCAACTCTCCCTCACTTTTCCAGACATTGAAAAAATATACCATAGAAGATGCTGAGAAACACCATAGTGCACAGTTGGAATTGCAATTTGTTCAGTTTGTGATGAAAGCCTGTGCCATGTTGATTAGAGGCCACTCAAAGCATCTCACATTTTCCTGACTTTGTCCTTCACACTTCACTATCACAGGGAAGTGGACAAACAAGTTTACATGTAGACATTATTCCATACAGCTACAGTGCATGTACTGAGGCAGCATCTGGTGCCCAGCACACGCTCCTGAAAGTTCTTGCCATGCCCAGGAGCTTTTTGCATATCTTTAATTATTCGACCAACTTGTGGGTAGAGACCAGTTAAAGCAAATACACTTCTAACTTTCCTTACATGCCAGAAAAATAAATAACAGTGCTATCTGCTACTTCAGCATCTTGAAGTTGTTTTAACACTTCTGAAAGGTTACAGAATGAGAGCAAACTCAGAGAAGCTGTACTTTGGTATTCACACTGTATTCCTGAGAAGCCAACACACCCTCAGCTTCCACATCCTTTTCAACACTTCAACACTTCTGTGGTTCCAAAGCAAAAACGGTGCCTGGGAATGGAGTAGCAGTACCTACTTTATCTCGTCTTCATATGCTTCTCCCCAGTATCACAAGAAGGGTATAGATAATTCCATTTCAGCCCAAGCTATGCAAGCAGAGGGCAGCCTTCGCTCTTGGCACAGTATTAAAATGTGATGTTTTTCTAACCTCCATAAGCAGTCTCACTTCTCCAAAGTGAAAAATTTTATATAAATAATACAACTGAGAGCTGGATGACAGCAGAACATTATCAGTATATATTATACAGCAATCGTTCATTGTCAGGTATGACATTCCTACTGAAAGATTTTTTTGAAGTTTAATTTAAAGGCACTACAGCAAATGAGTCCAAACAATGAAACTGGAATCAACTTGTTCGCAGAAGGATGGGGCAAAGACTGGTGGAGCCATGATATATAATGAAAGCAACTACTTTAAACTCATCAGAGGGACAATTCCAAAAAAGTTTAGAAGAGTTTTTCATGTCTTAATCCTGAAACACAGGAACATATTTTTCTAGTGTACTGTGTGGAAACCAAGCAGTATTTGTTGTTTGTATCTGCACATAAGGGTCTGAGCTGATAGTGATGACATAGTGACACCATGGCTGAGCTAATAATGATGTGACACACATACAGGCTCCAGATTGCCAACATGTGCAGCCAAAGCTTGCTTGCTGAACTAGCTCCTGAGAAGTGTCAATAAATCCATATTTAAATTCCACTTTCAGGATCATTTTGTTGTTGCACAAGAAAACCAGTGATAAATTAACACGTGACAGGATTCAGGCTTAAATACACATTAAAATACCATCCACTATCAAAATATTGCAAAAGAAGGACACTGTGATTCTTCATAATGGTAAGACTCAGCAAACTATGTCTGTCTTTTAAAATGTCTTACTGAAAACATTTAAGCTCGTCAAGACAACTTTGATTCAACCAGGCTGGAGCAGCCACACAGAAGTTGTGTTTGCAGAATACAAGGGTGAGGGCCTTCAGCAAAGTTAAACCCAAACCAAACTAGAACAAAACTGATAATGAGGTCAGTCAGTAAGCATGGAACTCCAAACAGCTGTGGCCAAGAGCATGCTTGACCATACCCTAAGTCATAAATGGAAGCTCCACTGGAAGAGCCTTCCTTTCTTCCACCATGGAGAATGTTTAGTGGAAACTCCAAGGATTTTAAAAGAAACCTTTTACATTTGTTCCAATACACAAACTGGTATCCAGCTACATTCTGCACAAAGGTACCAACAAGTACTGCACAGAAAAATCAACACTTGCCTGATTTTCCCTCATTTATTAGAAGAAACAAAGCAAAGACAGACACTTTCTTTAGAACCAAAGGGAGACATCTGACTAATAAACAGACCAGCTTATCAGCAGCTGGATCTTTGATGCACATTCTATTGTCTCAGCCTGCTCCAAGCCCGTGTTCATGTCACAGGCTGCCAGCAGGTACAGGTGGCACTGACAGGAGGCAGACTGCTGCTGTGTTGTGTTCACAAACACACAGCACTAGGTGACTTCCTTTTAGTTACAAGCTAACCAATATTGAGTAGTGACAGTTTTTATCCTCCAAAGTTCCTGTGTATTACGTTAAAATACCAGCAAATTATATTAAGGAATAAAAAGAGAAACAACTGTGTTGTTTGCATTTTGAAATTTAATTTATAAGTTAGAAGTTTCCCTCTTTCCTAGTCACTTTAAAGTATCTTGGATAAAAATTTAAGGTTCATTTTACTAGAAGTATTAGCAGACTAAAATTAAGAATTGTTTACAAAAAGAATCCTCCAATCTTTCTCAGCTGCACACATCTTCTCCCTAGCCTAGCAGAAATAACTTAGGCTAGTAGTCATATACTTCATCAAATCTGAGCCAAAGAAATGGACTTGTGAATCAGTTTTTTTATGAAAGACAATCTGTTATTTGGTAGAATTATAGTAACAAGCCACAACAGAGGTTCTGGTAACTCTGCTATCTGACAAGTGACTTTTTCTAAAAAAAAAATAAGGACACAAACCAACCAGTGTTTCTTTTACCTGAGCTGCACCTCTGAATGAACTAACAAGAAGATTCAAAGGGTAGGAGTCATAAACAGGTAGGGGAAAACTTAATTAAGATATTAAGCTATTAAAAAAATAACAAGAAAAACAATAAAACCAAACGGCCCTGATTTACAGCTGGAAGCAGCTCATTTCCTCCAGGGGAGTCAGCAGCAGCTGTAATTACCTGCTGCATGGATTTACGCTGGCTGGGGAACTACCACTCCCTTCAGCTGCTAGCAGCACTCTGCTGCTCCTGGCCAATGCACAGAGTGTTTACACCTACAGCTGATCACTGCAGCTGATTTTCATGTCCTTTTCCATCCAGCACCCCAAGGAACTTAGTTACTGCCAGCACTTAAAGTAATACAGAAGAAACTTTTTATTTGGGAAGTGCACAAAAGGAGAAGGATAATCCCAAACGGTGTTCACACTTGCAGGAAGTCTGAGAAACACTCATCTACTCTATCCACTACTCCATCAGCAAAGATTTGTGTTAATTCGGACAATTCGCTCGGCCTGACGCTAGGGCCATGCTATTTTTCAAAGGTTATTAAAAAACTTTCCTACCTAGACATAACAGAGGCTTAAAATAAGTCAGGGCCAGAAATCACATAGATATTAATTCAAACACTAATTTCAAACATTATTTACAGAAGAATTAGGTTTCAAACTGCTTTACTTTGTTCTACCCTGATCTAGTGAAAACATCATGTCTCTTTCCTCCAGCCACTGCTGTTTCCAAGTAAGCATCCAAACCCCAAAGGTGGTATGATACAGCCACACAATAGGTTCATGGGGCACTCCTGGAAGACTTCCCTAAGGTCACAGGATTAGAAAAACCATTAAGCACCTGAAAATGTACTCTCCATCTATACTAAAATCTGGCTTAGTTAATTGAAATGGAAAAAAGGTTCTGGCTGACTGTGCCAGGTTTCCCATGCAGAGCTGTACATTTTCAGATGTCTGGTTATGTAATGGGGAATCCTTCCCTTTGGTAAATGTTAATATCTCCACATTAACAAAATAAAAGTATATGCAGCAGTAAGCCCCTTCTGGGGGCAGTTTCTGCTGTCTAGTTACACTGTCTTTTCTTCATACTGTGTGTTTATCAAGGTTTCACTCTATACGGAGGTAGATTCTTCTTCCTCTCTGCCCACTCTAATTACCTTCCTTGAGACTCACATTTACTTTGTAAAAAAATTTAAATATGTATTTCTGATACAGAATGTGAAGTTAACTGTACTCTCTGATTAGCTTATATTTTATTCTCCAGCTCTTCTGCACAATCCCATCCTTACCCTGCATTCTTGGGAAAAAAAAAAAAAAAGAAAAAAACAACCATGTAGTGGGCAAAGGCATATGGCACACCCCATGTATTTGGATTTTGGTTTTTTTCTATGATCAAGGAAACACAGCATCAATCTGTTGATTTCTACATCTTCTGTGAACTTTACATTACTTATACAAATATAAGATATGCTTATCTGGAAACCAGAGCATTTTAAAGCAAGCATCAGCTATAATAATGAAAATTCTGAAAGTCTAGTCAAAAGAATAATGACCAGGCAAGTTTATTTTTAAAAAACACTAGCTATTTTCAGGCCATTTAATTTTACTATATTGCCTATTGCTTTTGGAAAATACATATAATGTATTTTGAAATGTAGATGTCAAAACAGGCAGTCCTGCTCTCCAAGCTGTCATGGGAGAAGGAGGCACTGTATAGCTACAGCCCCTCAGCTACTGCAGGTCTCAGTCCCAAAGCACCAGGGTCGACCTTCACTGACACGTAATTGACTTTTTTAAGAGTCATTTTGTCAAAAAATCCTACATGGAGACAAGATTTCATTTAACTACCCCCCCGCATGTAGAATGTCAGCATTCGGATTGTTCTGTGCCGGCTGTTTTGTGAAAAGAGAGCTGAGGTGGGCTTTGCTGAAGCAGCTCTAGAGGGGCTAGTCAACTCAAATTAAAGGTTTTATACACAGTATCATGCTTGTATGTGACCAAGTCAGAGATTATGTACAAATCAAAAGTAACTGAACTAACTTACTTCCAAGTCACATTTAAGGCTTTTAAATATTAAGTACTACAGCAAAAACATTTTAAAGCTGTATGTACATGGCGTATACATCACTACTACTGTAAATATGAACGGAGGTTCACCAGCACCCTACACAGGAAACAAATATCCAGAACTTTATGAAGTTTTATGAAAAACTAGATTGTCTTAACTTCACATCCACTTCTTCATTACCCGAGTAAATAACAACTGGTCAAACAGAGAGGGATAGAAACCATAAAGGCCAGTTCAGCAACAGGTGTCAGCAGGAGCCAGGGAGATATCACTACTGAGCCCCAGTGAGTACCTTCTATTGTTGAACCTATTCTGTGAGAAGGGAGAACACATCAAAATCAGCCTTCAAAATGCAAGGCGAAATCCTAGTAAAGAAATTAAAATTATAAAAAAAAAAGGAAAAAAGAATGAATTACTCAAAAAATAATCATTCCTACACTGCTGGCAGCTACTTGAGAGAGTTACAAATGCATTCGGATTTATTAATTTAAAGGGCTGCCGGAAGAGGGAGAGACTATGAAAAAAGTGAAGTGTCTTTGACAATTAATTTATCTCCTTGTTCCCTCTGCTCCCTGCCCCTGCCAAGTTAAAGCTCAGAAAGAAGGTCCTACTTCTGACCAACCGATACAACCTTAACTTATTCACAAACCAGGTAACTAGAACATCCAGAAGGAAAGAATGGATGCTGCCTGTCAAACTTATCTCCCTAATTTCACAGCAGAAGATGCTAGCACACGTCTATGCCATCACCTGGCTCAATCACCATCACAGACACCTCCTTCACGCCCTCAGCACCACCAGCAAAGCCTTCCCCACACGCCTTCCCGGGAGAGCGGGCACACAGGGACCCGAGCACGGGCTGGGCAAAACCCACCTGCCGCTGGACTTTTCCGGGGTCCTGACCGAGGGGGCGTTTTTGCGTTTGGGGTTTGCAGAGGGTTCTCCGAGATCCCTCCAGCCCGGCTCCGCCGACATCCCCCGCCTCAGGCGGCTCCAGCCGGACAGGGCGGCCCTTCCACGCCTCGGCGGCCGCCGTCACCCCCTCCCGCTGCCGGGGAGCCGCCGGTCCGCCCGCGGCCCCCCCAGAACACAGCGCTTCCCTCACGCCCGGCTCCGGCTCCGGCTTCGGCTCCGGCCCCGTGCGGGAGGGACCCCCCGTCCCCCCCTCACCGCCTTCCACCTCGGCAGCGCCGGCAGTCCTGGGGAGCGGCTCCGCGCCGGCCGGCCCGGAGGGCGGGCGCTTGTGCCCGGGCAGGGCTGAGCCCGGCCCCGGCAGGGCGGCAGCGAGCGGCTGCGGGCACCTGCGGCGGCCTCGGGAATGAAGCGGGATGCCGCCCGAGGGAGGGAAACAGCGGCGGGCAGAGCCAGCCCGAGCGGCGCTCTCGGCCGGCCCAGCCCGCGGGCAGCGGCTCCCGCACCGCGGCCTCGGGCAGCGAGCGGGGACGGGAGAGTCGCCGCAACGCAGCACTCGTCCGTGAAGGTGGCATTGCATTGCACTGCACTGCATTCCATGTCATTGCATTTCATGATAGTTTGGGTGTTTTGTTTGCGGTTTTTTTGTTTTGCTTTGTATTTTGCACGCTGAAGGGGCTACGGAAACCTCTTTAATGTATTTCCTATTAAAGCAATGACGCTCATCTGAAAAACCAGTGTGTTTGTGCAGAGCGTTTATTCCCAGAGCAGCTGACGGTGCGCGGCCCTGACTTCGGGCGCTGTGTCCTGCGGTGCCGTTCCCGGACTCCGGTATTTCCAGGATCCAGGTGTTCACACGTGGCTCAGCGCGTCCCCTCCTGGGAACAGCCCAGGTGGAGTGGAGCGGCTTGGTCCGGCAGCTCCGGTCCAATTTGGGAGGAAAAAAAAAACAAAAAAAACCCCAACAAACCCAGGATTAAAGAGGAAAGACAAGAAACTACTTGATACTTCATTTCTCAGTTCATCATATTAAAGGATTAATGAAATTGCTCAAAGCTCCATAAAGATGTCGAGTGATAGCATTTTGCTGTGCATTTCGATCACCTTTTGCATCCAGTCCCAAAGAGGTGAAACGGTACACCTTGCTTCTTCAATCCTAGACATCTATCAATAGTTTCCCCTAAGACTGTAAAAACTTGAATGTTTACAAATCTTTGGATTTGGAATGAAACCCAGATAACAATTGTTAAAAATAATTTTTTTTAAAAAAGTATTTTTCAAAATACAAATTTTGTAATGTAAGAGAAAAAAAGTATTAAAACAGCAATTTGGGATTTTTTAGTGATCTTTCTCATACACTGAACTTCTAAAAGAACTTGCCTGAAATCAGTTCAGTTAAAATAAAGGAAAATCAAACTTTAAAAGACTGTGGAGGTTACAGTTCATAAATTGGAGCCCAGTTGCAGCTTGCTGGTATGATATCCTTATAATTCCCTGCAGTATTCCAAACCATGATGGTCTGGATGAAATGTAGCTCACGCCTCCAGTAATCAAACTTCAGTCTCTGTTTTCAGTTAAATTATTTCCTATTTATTTCATTAAGTAAGTAATTAATTTAACCTCTCAGTACCTATTTTGGAGTGATCAGATGCTATGAGTAAAACCCTTCAGCGTACAGGGGAAATTTCATTCCCAATTCAAAAGACAAAAGTGTTCGAGTGGGTTTAGGTATCTATATATGGACAGAAATGTATAAGCAAAGCTTTCACTTCAGACTGGAAAACACTGAAAAAAATGAAGATATTTTTAAAGCATAAATATAACAGAAATTTTATAGACAATATAAACGTGTTGGAAATGTTTTGTGTTAAAGATACTAGTGTTTACTTTCAGCTGATTAGATGCTCATGCATGTTAGGTGCAAAAATAGAAATAAGAATTAGTCACCACATCAATATGAAAGCCCAAGCTACTCAATTGTTATATTTTAGGACTCTCTTATCTTACCAAAGAAGAAGCTTAAAAGCATTAGTGTCAAATAAGTATGATTTCCACACTGCCTCTTTTTAAAATAGACATCAACCATATTTGCTCTGCCGTGTGTTGTGGAAAGGCCTGATGTTTTAAAGTCATGATCATCATCACTCCTAAAAGTGTCTTCTTTCATATATTTTTTCATGTATCTTCTTTCATATATCCAATTTGTCTCCATGTCTTTTTGCCTGTTGAAAGTAGTATGTATATAAGCCTCTGGAAGGCCTTTCATGGCTGGAGAAATGGGACATTAGGACATAGGGACATTTGTTTGAAGAAATAAATATAGTAAACAACAAAATTCTGCTAACACCCTTCCAATAGTGAGGTGCGATCTATTTTAGCAAGAATTGACTCAAGTGTTAAAATTTGGCTTAGCTGAGTAATTACTTACTTATACACAAATTGTTGGAATTTCATAGTAAAATATTAAGCTGTGAGCACACATTCTTGCTACCTTTTTTATACCAGTTCTAGATATTTATCCATGCATTACAGCAAATAGAAAACCATATGGTTAAAATGAAATTTCAGTTCTATATGTCATTTCATCACTACATTTTAAGGTTTCTTTAGGCTTGACCTTTTATGTGTTTATATCCCACATAAAGGATTTATTAGTGATTTTTTTCAAATGTAAGAATAAGTTCAGTATAGCTTTAGTTGAATCATGCACATTAGTGGTTTGCATTTTAATATCTCAAAGTTGGATCAACGAACAGGACATGTTTTCAACCTGTAGTAAGAAAGAAAATACTACGTCAAGTTAGCTAAGAATTTTTTGAGGGAAGTATAGGTTCCTAACCAATGCTGGAGTGTTTAGGTTCCCACCAAGAACTTATGTGACAGCGTTGCTTAAAAAATTAATTGAAAAAATTCATGACACTAACAGAAGCAAATCTTCCATTCTGAAGCCATGTCCAAAAAAAATCTTAAAACAGCATACTTTTTCCTTATTTTTAATCAAGTTGCATACATGGCAGATACACTGAGATAAAAACCCCAAACTTAGAAAACTACTGGAATCTTGATTATGGTGCCAGTTAAACTGGCAGGCTTGGAGCAAATCAATATTGTTTCAGTTGTTTCCTAAGGCTGAAAAACCAGCCTGCAAGTGTTGCGACCAAGCTAGATAAGCACAAGCTATTGGCACAGCCTTCATTGTACTTATAAAATAAGAGCCAAGAGCAAAATTTTTGGAGGATCAGCTGGAAATTTTGACCATAGTGGAATTTTACAAGGAGAAACATAAGAATTATGCATTGTGTCATGCCAAAACTGTATTGCCATACTTAAAGAAAACTTGCTATTGAAAAGCAGTAATTTAGGAAATGAGAATTACATAGGTGAATATATTAGGTTATAATTTTTTTTTCATTTTTTCCCTTCAGATTAAAACAGGGGAAAAAAATCAGATCTAAAGAACAGATCTAAAGCTAAAATAGATAATGGCAATGAGATCTGACACCCCATGTCATACAGGATTAGCTTCTCATCACAGACACATAGTTTTTGTCGATTAAAAACAAATGTGTGGAAGCAGACATCAGCACCTCCCGTTGCAATTAGGAGCTGGCAGCCAAGGAATTATGTATTGCAGTTCTGGTCTATTTGCCACTCATTTGTACTGTTTCTGACACCCCACTGCACAAGAGTTACTGACTGTAGGTGAGTAACTTAATTAATACACAATTCAGGATTACTTTGAATGGGACGAGGGAACAGGTTCAGAGAGAACAGGAACTTGTTTACCTGGCTGCTGTTAGAAACACTAACTAGAAAGGTGCATATACCAAAGATTTAGGCACCTGACAGCTGGCAGCAGGAAAGTCCCAAACTGGTTTTGAGTCTGGGCAGCGATGTTCTCTTTCAAATTAAAAATAGTGTTGTGGGCCAAGCCAAGAGAGAAAAGAGGTTTTACCTTTTGAACTCCATCCTGCTGAGAAATCATTTTGTCATATGTTCATTTAAAATAAAAACAGTTGCTCTCTGGTCACCGACTAGAATACAGAGCTCCCTCTCTGGGTCTTAAACACCACGTTAAGAGGTCATTCTCAGTCTTGGGTTTTTTATCTCTGCTCCTGAGAGCCCCTAGTTCCCTACAAATCTGCCAGCATTTCCAAGGAATCTAAGCGACCTAGGTTACAACCCAGGATGTGCCCAAAATCTATTCCATCACCGCTTTCATGAACTGTTAATGGGCCCATCAATGCCTTGCCATGACCCATAGATAACTCCCTCTAAGAGCTATCTCTGTTAATGGGCAATCAAGGACCTACCGCAGGACTCACAGAATGATACTATCCCATTGGGATATGCTCCGCCCAGAGGGAGGAGCCAAGGATTCTCACCTGCATATAATGTGGGATTTAGGCTCTTACTTGCGAGATCTTCCGCAGAGGACAAGGGCTACCAGACCTTCTCTACGAGATCACTGCTTCGACCAGACTGCTTCATCTGGACTGCTACTACCAGCCCAGGATTTTCCACCGTTCCAGCTTGGTGCTCTCGGAGTTCCGCACCAAAATCAGACTGCCCCAGGTTTTGTAAAACAAAGCCTTTCAAGGTCCCTAGTTCTGTTTACTTTTAATGCTGTAGTTATTATTCTTGTTTGTTTGTCTTCCTATGCACATGAGTAAGGAACTGTTATTCCTATTCCCAGACTTCTGCCTGAAAGCCCCTTTAATTTTCTAAATTATAATAATTTGGAGGGAGGGGATTCACATTCTCCATTCCAAAGGGAGGCTCTGCCCTCCCTAGCAGATACTTTTCAAACCGAGACGCTAAGCAAGCAGAATGCTGCAAAATTCTGAAGCAGCAATCAGGGTAGATTCTGCATTTGTACTGAACTTGACCTGGTGTCACCCAACACTGCCAAAATGGCCCAGAAAATTCTTTGGGTTTCTGCTCATTTTTCCTGAGTTGCTGTCAGTTTCTGGAGGAGTAACAGAATCCTCACCTATGATTTTTGGAAAAGATCAGTTCCTAATCCCTAAAATAATCAAGCAGAACAGGATGCAGCCTGTTTAAAATTTTTTTTAACTTTCCTCAGAGTTCCTGCAGTTATGTATACGCTTTGCTGCTCCCTTAGGACCATTGGCAAGCTGAGCCAAGCAGGTGGATTTTTGTCCATCTGAAGAAAACCCATGGATACCAAGATGCTCCAGCAGCCTGTGAAGGTCTACATGACCAGGGTCACAGCTCCAGCTTGACTACCTAGACTTTCCCATCACTTTCCTTTATCCTCACAGGCTTGCATCACTTTGAAATCTAGAAATGCAAATAACAGCAAATCTCGATCTGAGATCTTGAGAGCTTTATAATTAACCCTACTTTTTAATCTTTGGTGCAAGTTGGTGGTATGGATGAACCACACAGCTAAATATCCCAGTAGAGCCCACAACATATCAAGATTCTTGGAAACAAAATCGGAACTTTTTTTTTTTTTTAAAACCACCTACCATTGAAAATGAGTAAATAGTAACATTAAATAGAAGTTACCATAAACTTGCTTTCTACAAAAATTAGAAGCATCGGTGTTCTGGGCTGCTGCAGTCATCAATTTTTACTTATCTGGCTTGACTCACAACAGCCAGCACTAAAGCAAGGATAATGGGATACACTTCAATATTCCACGTGTTATGGGAGGGACCAGAATATTATGACCAGCTCTTTGGGAGTGCTGAGATTAAAAATATGCCAAAAACATCAGATTTTCTAACTGCTGCATCAGTTAGAAAGATCTGCATGATTTTCATCAGTCTGCTATGGAATCAAGGGGAGCCAGATTAAAACCAAGCACAAGTATGACTAAAATCATACAGACTGTCTGCAGGTTTATTTTTAATGCAAGAGTACAGTAATATAGTGACCACTGGCCAGTAGTTTTTCATCACACACATATTGAATGTTTCAATTATTAATATAATATCTCACAGGTCCTACTCAAGTACAAGTTTCAGCTCGAGGAAATCTCCAATGAACAGGAAAATGATGAAATCACTACTTACAGAATCGAACATCAAAAATTTCAGCTAGATTAAAAAAATTGAACATTGATTAAATTTTACATAATAAACATACACTTATAGGTATTAAAATGGCAGTTTGGCTTCTATACCATGGCTTAAACCAGTCATCACAGGAGTTGTCAGCAGTATTTTTTATTTGCTAGAGCATATTCTGCATAATGCTGTGGCAGATAATGTACTTTCAGGTTTTGAGTTGTCTCCACAAACAGGAACAGTCTAAACACAGCTATATGTATTCTATTATTTAGCACTCTTCTTAGCATTGTAGCATTTTAATGTGCCACAGCAATGTTACTCACATGCAATCAGCTTTTAAAATGTGGCATTTTTAACCTGGAAGTATTTTTTAATGGCTGAATAACAAGGAGGGGGCATGGAAAGAAAGGGCTGACTATACTTTAATGATACAGCATCAATCAACAATACCCACCAAATTGTATGGTCCTTGGCCTGCTGCATCTGCTGCAAACATAATCCAGACACCTGCGGGAGAGATCCATAATGAGAATGATGGAAACCACCAATTTAATAGGTTTTATTTAGTGCTATCCTATTTCATTGCTTTAGACAGGTGACTTTACCAGGTAAGCACATTGTCAAAACTTGTTTCAAGAATATATATATATTTAATAATACACTAGTCTATAATAGCCTACGATAGTAACGCAAACCGATATTACCTAAAAAATGTAAAACCTAATATAATTCAATTAAATACCAATCTAGCAATTTTTATGCAAATTACTTTACTCCATCCTGCACATTCCTTTATCTCTGGAGATCATTCTCAGTTTCTTTTTCTGTAGCTTTTCTAGCACTACACTGCATTTTGTTAATATCACCACTGAAGTTGAAGACAATATTTCAACTCTTAAGCCTACCAGAAAATTATAGTTAGATTTACACTGGCTTTAGTCACACAACTTTGCTTTCCAATGATTTTTCAAAGTACTTTCCCATAAAGACTAGAAAGTTCAGACAGAACACCAGCATTTTTGGTTTATTCTGAATTTCAGACTTGTTGTTGAGCCTATTAATAACCTTTGAGCAAGAATGTTCATTAGAAGTAAGGCTGTTATTGCATCCTAGGTTGCCAAACTCTTCCCATTTTAAGTCCCAGTTGCTTATAACTTTGCCAAACACTAAATGCTTTGGTTGAAATTTTCCATGCCATGTCTGTGTCTCAATCTGAGAAGTGTTGGAAAATTCAATCTAAAATAAATAGAATGGTTTCCAAGAATGAGTGTTGGGGCAAAACATTCTTCTTTTGCTGGTGGAGGGCACAGGGGAAGGAAGGGGGAAAAAAATCAAGAGATATTTTCACTGCAGAGACCACTTGCTCTGATTCCCTGCCCTGAAATTGGCAGGAAGGGATCATTTTGTTCAGAATTACACTAGTTTTTGCTTTCCCTGTGAAAATCAACTGAGTATGAACCACATATAAGCCTTTGAAAAATTACTGCCTATGTGAATTTACTGCAACATGGGATTGGAAAGAGCTGCCTGACAGGCTGAGATCAGCCCCATGCCATTCTGATGTGTGCAGTAGATGCCCAGGCCCAGAAGCTCCACAGACAATCCTGGCATGTGCTCCTGCAAGCCCTTGGCCCCCAGACACTCTCTTGTATTTCTCTCTTACCCTGGAAACATGAAGCATGAGGTGAAACCCATTATACCAGTTCAGTGCAAGAAGGAAGCAGAAGAAGCTGGAGAAATAAGTGGGATGGAATTGCTAATAGTCACTAAATATCATTTCAAGATGACCTAAGGACCAGACAAACTGCAGGGGAAGGCAATGGCACTGTGCAATTTGGTGTGGGGTTAGATTCTTCTTGCCCCAAATCTGGAGTGTAGTTCCAGCAGGAAATTCATTAGCAATGACATCCACACTGAGAAGATTTCCATCTCTGGCTTGAGCATTCCTAGTGTGAGTTTGTAAACAGAAGACATGGTATCTGTCTCTCCAGTACTTTAGTGACCTGCTGCTGCTGACACACTGGGGTAAATTGATTAATTCAGGAATCAGAAGAACAAGATCTAGCCCTGCAGCAGCAGCAGCTGCAATGCCTACAGAGAAAGGGAGTCAATGGGAAGAGAAACCTGGATTAGACTGGTAGTGTTTTAGTCTGCAGGGACAAGGGAAGACTGCAATGCTCCACAAACCCCTCATAGCACACATCTGGCATCTCCAACTTAGATACCCAAATGATTTCAAGAGGCAAGGCTGTCCTGCCATCAGTCTTCCAAATAAACAGGGATATTAATCTTCATAAGCCATGAGAGAAAAGATGGGCAAAATTACTGGATTCATGATGGGCAACAAACTGTGTCAGGGTCAGTCATAAAGAATGCACAAAATCCCATCTTACCTGAACTTGGTTTTTGAATTGTGTAAGTTGCAGTTGCTTTCTATTTTGGTGCTTTAGCTGGCTTTGCTCCCATATTCCACAAAGTCCTGGCACATCCATTGTGTCTTTTAAATCCCTTTTGTGCTTAGCAGCCTCTGGTGTCTTCACAGGGGCAACATACAGTCAGAATCACTCTGACAGAGTCCAGAGCATTACTGTTCTCCTTCAAAGGCCTCTGGTGCAGATGGAAAACCTTTGTTCTCTGTGTCATAGGTAGCCATCTGTGTCTGCCATCACCAACTTTATTCAGAAACTGAAGATGTCTAGGGTGTCGTGATAAAAGAAAACTGTGAATGGAGAGAGGTAATTTGTAGGCCTTGAGTTCAGGGCAAAGCCACAGAGTTTACTTATTGTGGAGAAGTGATGGAAATTAGAGGATAAAGGACTATATCTGCTTCTGCTGTAGAAGTCCTGTGTGGTGGGGGGGGGGGGGGAAATAATGATCTTTTCCACAGCTAGACACCTAACCATGTGATGCTTCTTTTCTGGCTGGATATTCAAGATCTTCATCTGAGGGGTTGCAGAGCTGTCACAGCTGGAACAGCAGTAACTGGGAATTGCAGCTTAAGCATATTAAGTGCAATAATAAAGTGATGAGCTCTTGAAGCTGGGTAACTTTTAATTCAGCCTCTGACATTTGTGAATGTTTTTAGCCTCAGGTAGTCCCTATGAAAGACAAGCAAGTTGTTTGGCAGACTAACCAGTTTAAGGAAGACCATGGAAAAGTGACTGTTATAAAGGAGGGATACTTATTGTTACCTATGACTGTCATCCATTGTTATTTAGTTGGGTGTGAGAATGGGCATTTGTGTTTATATGAAACTGTTAGACTGTGTGAGTGAATGAAAGCACCTGCAAAAATTATCTTCTCAAAGTAACAGCATATATCACAAAAAAAACAAAACCAAAACAAACCACCAAAAAAACACACACAGAAAAACCACCCCAACCATAAAACCCCCACCAGAATAATAAACTGAAGAAAGGAGAAAAAAAAACATTTTACTAATGTTCCATGAAATGCTGCCACAAAAATAACTTGTCCTAACTTCCTTCAAAAGCTATCTGACATAAAAAGGAAAGAGTGGAGGGGTTTTGTTTTTTTCTGTTTGTGGCAGGAATAACAGTGTTTCATGTATCAGAGCATCTTTGAAAATCTTCCCCATTTTACTTTCCATTATGAGTAGATACACCTATCTTTTCATCTGAAAGAACTGTCAGTGAATCATACAGGTTACTGCATTTCTGCTACAATCATTAGAAGTAGAATTAGAATTTTTCAACTGAAAAAACACAATTCTCAGTCACGTCAATCTTGATGCTTAAAAGAAGAGTTAAGCATAAACTGGGCAACAATATTTTAAGTGGTTTTCTTTCCTGCTTGACTTGCTCAAAATGAACAATCTAATTTTATTCTTTTTTCTCCTCATGTAAGTGCATGAAAGATCTACACAATTTAAGCATTGCATAGTCTTTGTTTTGCATGTGAACAATTTGAAATAAATGTTTTTTTATTGACTTAACAAAATACACTGAAGTAGAGGAGAAAGGACTCAGTGCCATTGGGCGCTCTGTCCTGACTTAATCTCTTTCATACAAGGGCTTTACTGACCTGTGTACTAGTTAGTTTTTGCTTAACTCTATAGGAGTAATAGGGTCATAAACTAATGAATACTTTTGTAATTTAGGATACATATGCGACCACAATGAAAACAAATCCCAAGTTTAAAAATTAGGGGCTCTTTGGTGAGGCACTTCAGTAATTCAATGCACTGGTGATTTATCAATGCAGAAGAATTCTCTCTGGTGGCATAGCTAGAACCACTTGATGAAGGTTTCTGTTCCACAAAGGTAATGTTCAATCGGTCATCATGCCTGAGCTAACTTTGAGGCTAAATTCATTTCTTGAGTGTCTCAGGTAAGGGCTTGATCTCTCAAATTCATACTGCACGATTCTTTACACTGATTTTGCTTGTTTAGAAATTAAGAAGGAAATTTGCAACAACTACAGTGCATATAAACTTTGTTAAATGCTTAAGGAACCTTAACATAGCTAAGTCTTTTTAATGAGGGAAGAAATCTTAACTATGCTGAGACACTGTAGATGCTTAAGTCTCCTTAGGAATTTAGAGTAGCCCAGCCATGATAAGGCACTAAGAGCTTAAAGAAACATTAATTGGTTAATAAGCCATAAATTCTTAACCAATCTTAAAAGAGTTAAGTGCTCTAATCCCAAATGCTTGATTCTTTTGTCCAGTCAAAACAATCAATGAGATCAAATTGTGAGCCTCTGAAGTTCAGTATAACTTTCCTTTGTATTGCTGGGCTGAAGTCTGCAAACAAAGTCTGAATCCATGTTCAACTAAACCTTCATGGCCAGGGACTTCAGCCTGCTTGGAATTAATATCTCTCTGCCCTGTGGATGAATTTGTGCTAAGAGTTTGGTTGTAAATGCTGATTACCTGAAACATTATCCAACCCTCTTTCCTCATTTTTTTTCTGCTGATATTTTATAGTAGTAAAAGTAATTTACTGACCCTTGCTGGTAAAATACCATTAGGCCAAAAACTCAACAGAATATTGTTTAAACAGACTATAAACAGAAATCTCTGACTGTGGGGTCAGTAAGCCAAAGGGAATGTGAAGATTAATTTCTTGATGTTCCAAGAAATTTATAGAATTAAGCTAGCCAGACTAATTTAAAATATTATGTCTCAATTGTATATACATATATGTGTGTGTGTGTGTGTGAAAAAATAAATACATTTATTAGAATGCAGTGACTTCCTTGAAATTGTAGTAATTATTTCAGGATGAAGGAAGCTTTTAAAACCACCTAATAAATTTGGGTAGACTGATCCTATACAGTGCTGCTTTACTGGTAGTGACAGATTCCTCTCACATACATCAGCATTTTATTAAAGGCCATGCTGCTTATGTTTTCTGATTTCTTGGAGAAAGTTAGTTTATGACCAGTAAGAGATGGTCATGAATAAATAGTAAATTATGGACACTACTCATGGCTCCTTGGTATAGAAGGGCTTTACACACAAGGCCCTGTATTTGTTGGACAAATTTGTCTCAGAACTGTGGCTCTAGTGCCAGTAAAAGGTTAAACTGCATTTTTTTCAGTTTTGAAGTGAATCAGAGGGCTTTATGGAAGAGCAGTTATGCTTCTTATGAACCTCTAAACTAGGTTTGAGGGATTTTCTGTTTCTTTTTGTGTGCTACTGAAGCCCTTTAAGCCGCAGCAGTTCATAGCAAGGTATGGTGTGACATAATGCAGGGGAGAAAACAGACAATGAATGAAGAAAAAGAACAAATCCATCATGTTTGGTGCCACTGAAAAAGATGCAGTAGACAGTTTTAAGGCCTTAAAAGAAAAAAGATTAAGAAAATAATGTTATATTAACCGTGTTTAATGCAAATCTCTGCTAGAGAGTTGTGCGTACATGGACAAGGGAATAAGAGTGTGTCCAGAGAAAGGAATCTACTTCTGGGGCCACACTGAGGGTTCACAGTGAGGGAGAAAGCCAAGGAGGCCACTTACCAAACAGTGAACATCCTGGATGACACATTTTCATAGCATGCATGTTTTTGACCTGGTGAAGTGGCTCCACATGGCCTCAGAGCTTTCTGCCATTACCAACTGCAAGTACTCAAAAGTGCCAGTCAGTCCTCAAAATAGGATGACTTTTAAATAGTTCTATTTGCAAAAATAAATATCTTACCTGCTTTTTTGATTGCTATCTCTGTGTTTAGAATCAAGCCAAAGTATGGTTCAACTTTTTTTTCTCCACAACCATCTAAACTAGATGTCATAGTTAAAAATACATTGTTTAAAGAGGTGGCATTTCCCTCTTCTATCTCCTCAGTGGAAGGGCTGGGACAAACGTGCAGCTTCCATGAGCTGATCTGTTTAGCTCTGCCCTGTTCCAGTCAGTTTTACTGGAACAAACTGTAATTATGCCCTTCATTTAATGTTTGCTCTTGCCTGAGTGTAACTCAGTTTAATAGTGCAGTTGCTGTGGATTTAACAAACTGCTCCAACAAGACTGGTCTGAGACCTGCCGGAGGCAAGTAAAGAATCATTACTACTCTTTATTATACATAAAATTCATAACTGAAATATTGCTTCTTTTCATCCAGCAACTTATTATTCACGAAACTTTGAAGTCTAAGAAGGCCTTGCAGGTTATTCAATACCTACCCATTACAAGTTTCCTGGATCTTGAACAAAAGCATTTAGGTATTTAAAAATTGCAAAGCAAGTCTCTGTTAAACAGCATAAATACCTTTGAAAAAAGGTTGTTTTCCCAAAGGCCAACACTCTCTAAATAGCTTGTAAAAGTACTTATTTTACTTTATCTATCTGTAGGTACTTTTGAGGGAACATTTATGCTTTTTAGGTATGAGAACAGACTAATTTTCCAGCCTCTATTTTTGCTGTAACTAGATTAAACTGTTTCTAAAACTCAAGCTATTAAAGTTATATGTATTATAAACATACATGTCACATTGACACAGAGACGTATCCATATACATTTGTAGATTCTCTTGGCTGACATGAGGAAAAAGGCAGAAAGATAAAAAAGATGGAGGATAAACTGAGAAGAAGATTGTCTCTGGTGAGAGATTGTCTGAGCCATCAGCTGCCCTGCACACCCAGGCAGGTTCCTGCTCAGCCGCACTCCAGCCTGTTTGGTTTGAGCAGAGCTTAGATTCATGTTTGCTAATCCTTTCTAGCCAATTTTGCCACGTTTTGCTTTATCTGTCTACTCACTTTTCCCAAGCTAAACTGATTCAGGTTGCTCGGGAAATTTTTCTGGTTCGGTTTGGTTTGTTTCTTTGGCTCCTTGTGGCATCAATTTTAAGTCACATTTCCTCCAACCTTTATTTGATTATTGCCACTACAAAGACTTCTGGACAGTGAACAACTGCAGCTGTTACGGTGTTTTTCCTAGAGCTTTGAGGAAAAGATTGAAGAGGAACAGATCCTAGTGTACTGGAATCTTTTCCTTTCCTTCCACCTTACTCTACTAAAAGAATAGCATCTCCCAGATATATCTGATACCACACTTGTGTACTGAACATTGATGGGTTTGGATATTTGTAGCTAACAAAAAGGGCTTGAGCCCTGATACTTACTCAGTGACAAAGCCAAATTAGTTGTTTGATGGTAGGAGCTACTCAACAGGTGCCAAGGCTGAAACTGGTAGGAGTCTGTGAATGTTATTTTGTTAAAATAAATTGGTAACTGTGCATTTAGCAATTTGCAATTAAGCATCTGAGAGTGGCTGGGCTAGAAACCCACTATGCATTTATTTTCCGTTTGTGCTCAGCAGGTCTCATTTAGGCCATTATTGTTAACAGTATTCAGCAACAAGAGACAAATAAAGAGCTTCTTTCTATTCAGAAAGGTCACTGCTTCTGATACAAAAAGTTGTACTGTGAAATCTTGTTCCATTTCCTTATTTTGACAGCTTTTATACCTCCCCATGGTCATTTATAAAAAAGGTGGGAATTTTTTTCATGGCGTGGTGACTTTTCCCAGCTATTTACTAGTTACCTGATGCCACAAGGAAAATAATTAATGGATAGTGTAGAGATCTAATGAATTTGAATGCATACTTACATTCTAATGAAGTCCATAGGTCTTAGTGCACAGTTGAGTACTTGGCTGTGTGTAGAAGAAAAAATATAATTAAAAAAAGCATGCAAGCTTCAAGCTTAAACAGTGTCAGTTGTAATCTCTGGAAAGATGCACGTATTTTACCAGGTATATTGCTTCTACTCAAGAGTTGCATTTAATTTCTAATTTACCCACTTGTGACGTACCTTCTTCTTTCCCCCATTCTACATATTTGCAGAGAGGGCGCAGTCTGTCAACAGACAAACATATATAATGAAGCTTGCAAGAGTTTTGTAGTGGCAGGCATGCTTTTTGTCTTCTGTAACCTCAAACAACACTAGCCTGTTGTATTTTTTCCTAGCGGACTTAGGTGAAAGAAACAAACTTCCATTTGTGCAATTTGCACAAGCAAAAGGCAAATGGAGTTAATTTTAAAATCACATGCTGGTGCTGAAATGAGTGAGCAGTGTTGCCCTGTTCCAAAGATGCCAAAACAAATAAGTGATAGCACAGAGCACTACACTGCAGTATCCGTGGGATGGGCCCCCTCTGCTTTCTTCCCCAGCCTTTCTCTGGTGAGAATTTACATTTCTGGGCTGTGACGGTGCTGAGGCTGTGCCCCATCTCTGAGCCAGTGTAAGCTCTTCACATCATCTGGAAGAGGGCATCACCACACACTAGCCTGTGAGATGCCTATTAGACCCCCATCCTTTAAACTGGGAAGTGGGTTCAGGTTACCTTGCTTAAATTGCATTCTCATTTTTCAATACCATTAACATTTAGAAACATTTAGAATTATCACCATAATTCAGGTGATAATGGACCAGAATGGCTCATCATTGTTCCCCAATAAGACTCGTCTACGATTATTGAAGGAACTGGAGTAAGAGAAAACTGTGCCTGGAAAAGAAGAAATTGCACATATGAGGACTCTAGATTATCACATTACATCAGTTTTAACCTATGGTAGAATTTTATATAATGAAAATCCAAAACCCAAAAATAAAACACTAGCAGCATCTCTTTTTAGCTGAATCAACATTTTCACATCTATAAGTTCAGAATCATTCAACTTCCTTTTCACAGGTGTATATGTGTATGGCCATACATTCTTTGTCAGCTTCCAGTATGAATACGGAGCCAGAGACAAATGGGAGTGTCACCTACAGTCAGGGCTGCAATAAACTGTACATAACTAAATAGATAAATAATTAAATAAGACCCACCAAATCAAACTCACCCCACCAAAACACCTTTTCAAAAGTGAGGTTGTCATGAATGTGGCAAGTCAGACCTTTAAAGTCTTTTCAGCTGCGCTGGAGGTGTGGAAAACAATCCGTTTAAGACAATATTCCAGACAAAGACTTTGTGGTGAGGCGGGGGTTAATTACAAACAACAGAGGCTCATTATCCATGCCAGAATGTTGTGTTCTCACACAAAAGGCGCTCTCACTTGTTAAATGTCTAGCCTAGACTATCAGAAATTGCATTACACTTGCTGCCCCTCCCCTTATTCCCGGACTTTCTTACTCTGGCCCTTTTTTCCCCCTTCTTCCCATCTCTATTGAAAGACAGTAATTAAACACTAAAGCCTCTCAGTTTCTGCAGCACTGCGGGAGAACTCCTCCCTGTAATAAGCACCAATTACTGGCTGCGAATGCAGCTGATGAAGGATTATCCTCTCACTGAGCTACGGCAAGCTCTAGAGTATAATCTTCAATTAGTTCAATTCATGGAGCACACTGGCAGGCAGGCCACTACGTTTCCCACGACTTACACAAACAGCCTTTCTTTGACACCCCCCAACTCTGCACAGATGGTCCCAGCACTGTCTGTTGCAAAGTTCAGTGCATCTGGCCCCTAAACCCACCTAATGCAGGCAGCAAAACAAAGCCTGGGACTCAAGTGCCCTACAGTACCTATTTGTTTCAGTAGCAGCAGGCTGGCCTTTTTTTTTTTTTTTTTTTTTTTTCTAAATTAAAGAAAGAGAAATTATTCAAGGAGTCAGAAAACAGGTGGATAAACAAAAAACAACCAACAATCTTCTAGACTGACACTATAAATCACTTCTAGTCATCTTAGCTCTGCTTGAATTTTTAATGACCCAGTCTTACAATAATGTAAATAATAGGGCTGCAACACTAAGGGATAGGGAGAGCAAAATTAAAAGTCTATGTTTAGCTCTTTTTCTTCATGCTTAGGTATTGCAGAGATCCTCAAGAAATAGTTGGGTTTGAGTTTTTTTACAGTGTGTCTGTTCACTACTTGGAACAAAGGGTTTTGTGAACCCAGATTTACTCTGGATTTTGACTTCTTGCTTCTGCATACAAATATTTTATAAGGTCTTATGTATCAACTTTCTTTAATTGCTGAACCTAAGAATAAATAAAATGATACTCCAAAGCAGGTGGACTTTAATTGATTGTCAGTCTGCCTTTATCTATGGTTTTGACACTGGAAGACTTTGCTGTATGACTGCTAAACACAATAATTAAATAGACTAAAATAGATTAGTTCCACTGACATCATCATCTTGCACACTGACTAATTCTGTTGCCACTGCCTTCGCTTCAGAGGAGCTGCCAGGACCAGAAGGCACAACGTAACTAAAGGCACAATGCCCAGAGCACCTGCTTTTATGGCCTGGTACTTATATCCCAGGGATGCAATTTCCAACTGCTGCCTCCACGTGGCTGCCTCAGCAGAAGAGAACAGGATTTTTTCCAAAATCAGGGCATGTCCTCACCTGTAGAGAGGTTGTACAACCTTGCAGGATGACTTAGAGCAGATAATTACCCATCTTCATTTGCTTATATGGGCTCTCATATGGGCTCTTCATTGCTATATGGGCTCTTAGAGGTCTTCAGATCTGGAAAAGCACTTTTATGTCTGAAAGTGTTTCTGGTTGGGATTTTTTCAACTATGTTGATTTGGATTTAATAAAAGATAACATTTTAATGCATAAAGTTTGCCTCAGTAACATTCTTATAATGCCATTTATATAATCCTTCTGAAATACTACCATATCCATTTCAGTCATGAAAAAACCCAAGTCAGACAAAACCACCACATTTGTTTTAGCTGAGCTATTTATTTCAGTCTGACTAAAGAGACCAAAAGTAAAGTGTAAATCCAGTTTGTGAAATGCCAGCTTTCAAATAAATGCTCCCTAGCTGTTCTTCCCCATTCTACTGCTCTAACTGTTCAAACTATACAGTGCTGTAAGTATTTTCAGAGTGAATAAAATTTAAAAAAACCCAAAAAACAGAAAACAAAAAACAAACAACAAAAATCAGCCATTACCTAAGGAGCACAGAAGTTGTATTTGCAGCAATTCAGACTTTTAGACTTCAAGTGCCCCAGGCTGGTACTGTGTAAACACAACCTCCAGACTGAGGCAGGATACTAATAAAGAGGATCTTGGATAGAATGCCCTTCCTTTTTCCTATAGATCCAGGAGTAGAGGGAATTAAAGTTGTAGATTTCTAATGTCTGGAGAGTGACAGAGTGATGAAATGAAGAAAATGTAAAAGAAAAATAGTCCATGAAGCTGACTTCCCTTTCTGCTGGGAATCCAGAGGGGAAAAAACCCCAAACCCGTAGTGAACAATGGGCTGCTCTCACTCACCATGTGGAAGGTTTTTAAGTGTGAGGCCTTGTGTGCATGTTTTTCTCCCACATCTGGTTGTTGAAATGGGCACTTAGTTTTATTGCAGTCATGAGACTGTCTTCAGTGCTGCTATAAACACCCAACTGTACGATTTGATCAGATTCAAGTGTCATTTTTAAAAGTGTATTTATCATAGCCCCCAATTTAAAAGCATGGAAGATGGGGGTTTTTAATAACTCAATTGACAGACAGGGAACTGAGCCTAAAATCACACTACAAACCTGGCCTCTAACCAGCTGAATTCCTGCACTGACCATCTGATCAGTTTAAAGGTGAAATTGTCTGATAACAGTTGTGTCAGACAAGCACTCTGCATCCGAATTCTCTGATTCTGGTCATCCATTTCTGTCTTCTGCTTCCATCATTTCTCTGACATGGAGCAATTTATTTGGCTCACTCTGCAGCCAAATAACACACAAAACAAAATGGGGCTCATGCTCACCTTTGTCTCCTTTGCACTATCATCACAGAGAGGCACACAGAGGCAATTACAAACAAGAGAAAAGCTTCCCTCAAATTGGTGGGACATCTGAACTTCGAGGAAACAGAGAACAAACTGAGGAAAATCAGTGGAAAAGTCAAGTGACCACCTAATCTTGGATCCTTGTCACTTACAGCTGGGGTAGGCAGCAGGTCATGACCATCATATGGTGCAAGTCTTGCCTCTGCTGCACAGTGAAAAGTTCATGGGTATTACAGCTCCATTTTCCACTCGGGGGAAGAAAAAAGTGAAAAAGGAAGCTGAAAATTATCAATTTTTATAACAATTTTTTTAAAAATTATGAAGCACTGAACAGAAAAGTGGACTTTATACATTTAACGCAAAATGCAAAAGGGTGTATCAGAATCTCAAGCTGGAAGAGATGCATAAGGATCATCAAGTCCAGCACCCTGAGAACAAAACTTCTGGCCTGAAAAATTTACAGAGTTTGCTATAATGGTACATGTAAAAGATGGAAACTAGAAAATATTCATATGAGAAGAAGATGACACCAGGACTTGCTGGGGACACTTTGGATAACTGATTAGTGTTTATATAACTAGAATGAAAGGAGTAGTGCAAATGTAAGCAATTGTGGCAGTGCCTTCACTGAGGGATTGTATCTTGTGTTCATTTTCCTCAGTGATCTAGCTCAGTTTAAATTTCTAGTTTGGGCTCTAGACCCTATCAAATGCCATATTCAGATAACAGGAACTTTGGTTCACCTCATAAATCACCCCACAGATGTTTTTATATGTATAGATACATTTATGACATGTATTTAATGAATCTGTTGACAGTCTATGGCTGCTGCCTGTGAACTGCCGTGAGCTGCGTTGGGAATGAAGCACAGGAATTGGAGGTCTGTGTGTCATTGCAGGGCTACGGTCTTGTTGGGATCACAGGGACATGGTGGGATAGCTCAAACAGGAGTGGCAATGGCTGGATACAGTCTCTGTGGGAAGGACAGGCTGGGAGGATGAGGAGGGAGAGCTGCTCAGCACATGAGAGAGCATCAGGAATGTGAGGAGCTGTGCCTAGGACAGTGAGCCAGTGAGAGCTTTGGGGTCAGGGTTACAGGGCAAATGAGCATAGGAGATGTGGTGGTGTTTGTTTGCTGGGGTCTGCCTGGTCAAGGAAAGCCATTTTCAGACTGCTTCACATCCACATGCCCTGGTCCTTGTGAGAGGCTTGAAATTCCCCTGGGTGGGATGAAAGGCAACACAGCAGGATACAAGAGCAGGGCTCTGGTGCTGATCCTTACAACAAGGAGGATCATGTCAGGAAAGAGAAGGCTTGGGGCAGTGAACAGTGAAGTGTTTGTTTGTTTAGAGCATAAACCAGCAAAGAACATCAAGTTTCAGGGATCTGATCACCTACTTAAGGATAGGTGTGTGCTTAAAAGCTTTCCTGGATCAGAGCCATTATTGGCCATTAATATATACACTGGGAAAAAATCATGCCAAATAGGTTATAATGCATCTAGAGAGCAAATTGAGTCTTGAACACTGCACATGCATTATTATGCTCTGACCTGATGAAGCACACACAATTACAGTGTTTGCTTTAAATGTGCCATATTTCATGTAAATGCCATAAACAGGAGGCAAACTGGACAAAGAATTGTGTCATACCTTTTAATTGAGAACAGGAGGGTTTAAGATTAAAAATCTCCTTGGATAACACCAGTCATGTCCCTTTATAAATTGTTGAGTTTGTTAAAGGACAGCTTTCTCCTAGGAAATATAAATAAAGCCTGATGTGTTATTACCAAAAATATTTGTAAGATATTAACAAAGTTTGCAACCAGCATTATTAACTGCACAGTAACAGGGGTTTTATTCATCAGGATGAGCATGTAATTTATTCCATGTAAAATTCGTTATCACAGATATTAAACATGCTGTGGATAATAAATGACCAAGCAGAAATAAAACAAAAAGAGCTTTGTTTCAAGACACAAAAGCTAATTGACCCTTTCGATTTATTTGTTTTTCTAAAGAAAGGAAATGCTCATTTAGCAGATTAAAAATGAAATAGGGAAGTAGAACAGCAAAAATCTTGATGAAGACAGTACTTGTTAGAACTGTATGGAAAGATAATAAGTGATTATAATGAAAATGTGAACAGTCCAATAAAACACAAGTATGATCAAAGCTGTGCAAAAAGCAATTAAGCTGTTTTGACACTTGACTGATGAGTTGAATGTGTGCATGGATTTGAGGCATTTAAACGACATTCATGAACAATTCTGTTTACAGGGCACCTACTAGCATAGTCCTCTTTCATCTTGCCATATAAAGAGAAAAGGAAAATATTTCAAGAAACTGTCACTGGACAAATCAGATTCATTTGCTACACTTTATTAGACTATAAGTACTCTATATAGGAATAACACCTTTAAATTACTGAATTGGAAGATTTATTGCAAACACAGGGTGGAAAAGTAGTTCCAGATTATACCATTTCTTTTTGGAGAAATGTCTTTATGTAAATAACTGATTTTCTCAATATGCAAGCCTATCAAGGTTATTGGAAGCTTTGCTCTTTCCAGGCTATGGGGGAAAAGTGAAATAGGGTTTATTAGTCTAAATCCAAGACAAAATTTGATCCTGAAGGTTTTTTAAAGCTCAGTACAATTCAATAACAGTTCAAATGAGACTAGCATTAGACTGAAATCTGCTACACAGTAGTTTGAGACATCCTCTTGAAAAGAACTGTAAGGTGTCAGAGGACAGTTTTTCCTAATTGTTACCGTATTTTTGAGGCAAGAGCCTAACTGCAGGAGTCAAAGGAAGTTTGTCCACTGATTTCAGTGAATTCAGGGGTTCATACCTATTATTTCTACTCTCAAATGCTCATCTTTTTTCTTTTTTTAAGTTACTATGTGAGGTGCTTGACAGGAAATATAAACAGATTGTAGCAGTAAGAGCTAGACATGACTTTTTCAGTGTTTATGCAAGTGTAAGGCAGGACTTCAGCTGTAGACATTTAATGGGAAACTCTGAACAAAGCATCATGTTCTCTGCCATGGCAGAGGGAGCTCTGCTCTGGCTGAGCCCCATTACACTGAGCACAGAACAGAAATGTCTCTGTCACCTGACTTACAGGAAAGCAGAGGTGCCACTACAGAGGTCAGCTTTGAATACAAGACTCTTAAATACACTGTCCTGGAGACCTAGTGCTTTGCAACACAGGAAGATGACAAAAGTTCCAAAGAAAAATCCCACCAAACCATCAGCAAATACAGTCCAGCGGCTCATATTCTTGTTTGCTTGTTGTTTCCAAAGGAGTGAAATAGCAATGGAAAAATAAGATTTTTTTTGTGGAAAGCAAATGGGAAAAGTCTAGGAATAGGTTGGTATGTTACTTTTTCACCTACCCCACGGCAGACTGCCTTATGCTCTCACAGCTCCTTCCCACTCAGGAGTGGTGGAAAAAGGCCAAAAGATGCAAGTATGGCTCAGGCTGGCTTGCCCTGATACCATACCAAAAAGAGACTGAAAAATAGAGCAGTGTGGAAATGGGCAACCTTGTTCCTAGACACTGGTTTTGAGTGAGGGCTTAAGGACAGTGAACTATGACATGACAAGGTGAGCATGTTAATACATCCAGCTTAGTTAAAGCACGTGCTGACAAACCTGAACCAAAACCTGCATGGTTCCTCTTAGAGGTTACATCACCACAGCTGAAGTTTCAGATGTTCAGAGTGACACCCAGAGCACACTGAGACAAAAGAAGAGAGACAGGTAGGAAAAAACTAGCCACAAGGCACCACTGGGGCACAAGAACTGCTATTCCATGCAGTCATACATCAAATACCCCACTGTAAGTCTTGGAAACAGGGAGTTGTAGATAAAAGTGCAGACTTGACAGTTTGGAAGGAAACCAAAGGCTGAATTACCCTTGGATAGAGCTGTCAGGGCTCTCGCAGCTCGTGAAGCCTGAAACATTCCAGGGCCTGTTCTGCTGCTATTTGTGCCACATGGAGCTTGGCTTTGGGTGTCACATGAGTCACCACAGCACTCTCAGCTTACACAGAGGTGGGCAAGTCTCACGCTAATTCTCAGTGAGGAGAGGAGGACGGTGCCTCCCAGAGGGGTCTCTTTCCAGGTGAACCAGTTACAGAGATTCTTGGTTTGAAAAGCTCCTGCCCTGCATAACACATTTCACAGTGTGCAACAGAGAGTGCTGCAAAGAGGGGCTTTACAAGACAAACCCCAAGGTATTTCTGTGACACATCAATTCACACAGCTTAGGTACATAACTGGGGTGAATATAACTCTCCTGCACTTCAGCTTTTTGGGGCAGAGGGTTGGGTATCTCTGTTTGCCCTCCCTGGCCAGTCTCAATCAGCAGCTGCCCAGTTCACTTCTCTTATGCTCTTCTCCCCTCAGTCATGCATCTCCTGACAGCTCCCCTTCCCAGTTTCCTCCCCTTCCCCTTTTCCTTTCATGCCTTGTCATGTTCTCCAGACTGCTTCTGCCTCTTCACGTCCTGCAGCACATCCCTGCCCTCCAGAAGGGCTTCCAAATTTCTCATAATGTCCCGGCTAACTTCTCAAAACACCACTTCTGCTTACTGCTCCTGCCAGTATCCCAATCATTTCATACCCACACCACCCTGCCTGGCCCCCCTGTCAAGAGAAGCACACTACCTCATTTCTCAACAGCAAGCAGCTCACCTGCATCCTTTTACAAACAACACTTGCCAATCCTAGACATTAAGCAATCCTTATAGTAGCTTGGAATACAGATGTTTTCCAGAAAACAAACAAAAAGCCATTGTAGAACCTTTTAAAAATTTATTTCTGGGTTTTCTTGAGCCTCATCTTGAATTTTTCAAACTCTCTCCAAAACATAAGCATAAGAATGCTTTTATTTGTTAATTAAAAATGTAATTAAGTTTTTCCATACAGTGTTAACTGGCATTGTCAATACTATTCTGAAAAATAACTAAAAATATTATACCTCAGAAATAGAACTTGCTTTTTTATTTTGTTTGGTTAGAACATGAATTCTGCCAACAGAATAAGTACAAATGCTGACAACCACAATACTGTCACCTGTCTTCTTGCACCATACTTTAAATTGGGGTTAAACAGTGCCCTGGAGTTTAGAGAAACAATTCTGTGAATATGAGTTCCACCATTTTCCGTATGAAAAAGGTTAGTGAAAACTTTGGATTATGCTGCTTCAAAAGACCAAAATCCCAAGTTAGTCTCAAGCACTTTTAGTGGCAAGAACTGAAGGGAGCAGCTTTGGTGGGAGTGGATAGTACTTTTGTTCTTCTTTATTGCATCATTACTGTTATAATTATTCTGGTGCAAATCACATACAAGCAGAGGTCATCCTATGGGCTTATAAACAAATAACTCCTCCAAAGCATGGTTACACTGCTTACACATCCATTGCAACGCAAATAGAAGTCCTTAAGCTAAAACATTTGAAACACAAGCAGCTAAGAGTTGAGCTGAGCCTCTCTACCTTGATTTATCACTTTTTATGTCAGATGATTTGAGGCTTTTGAAACTTTGTAGCAGTCACAGAGGAGGATACTCAACATGGGGATCAAACCTATCCTGTTGCCCTGGCAAATAATGGCAACATGCTGAGAAATATGTAATTGCATTTACAATGTGATAATCCCTTTAGACGCTCTGTCTAGGGTGATATCCCTTCTAATAAAGTTGTGGCAAGGGAAGAAGCCTATTCTGTGGATGAGAAGCTGACAGGAAAAGGATAAAATCACACTGTCATGTCCTTATTGCACAGCTTTTGAAGGACTAATCAGACCTGGGGCTGAAGGGATTGTGTTGGGGTATCAGTCATGGGTCACTGCTCACCTGGGTCCTGGCTCCTTTCTCTTTAATGCCAACAATAAAACTTCCCTATGTGCCACTGAGAGCAGACCCAGGCCTAAGTTTACAGAAATTAAAGAGGTGTTCGATAGCACTGGACACTGCTTGTGTGTTGGGCTTGGAAGAAGTTTAAAAGCAAACCAGTTGTGGTTCGGACTGAAAAGTTTCACTGAAGCAACAAGATGGATCTCTCTCTTCTTGCCAGAAGCATGCAGAGACAGAAACACAGAGCTGAAGGAGAGCAGTGGTACATAGTATTGTTATTATAGAATTAGGTTGTATAATAATTGGGTCATTACAGCCCTTTCTGCAGCAGGTAAAAATAGGAGGAAAACACCAGCACTGCAGGTATTTCAGTTATCCCAGCACACCAGTGTTTGCCATGAAACCACTGGAATTTCAGAGCTGGCTTTGGTAAGCATTGCGAGGGTAACAAAAAGGCAATTGCAGGAAGACTTAATGTTAACAACAGTGTGTCACAGGAGTGTGTTTGGGAGGGGAAAAATCAAAGCTGTGCTCGGTGAAAATACAGAGTGCTATCATTAACAGGGAGTGTAGGGACAAGTATTTTGGATTCAAACTAGGGGCTATTAAGGTAGAGTCATCTGGTTTCATTAATTGACCACAAGTTGACTATGAATTGCTGATAGGATGCAGCTATGGAAAGATATATTGAAATTCATTACTGTTTCCCTGAAAAAGAATTATGAAATTTATTACAAGGGTACTCATGAGACATGGTGCATGAGAATATCTGAGTGCTGTTCTGGTCATAGAGAGATGAAAACCAGAAAGCGTGTTACCAGAGGAATAGAAAGACTGGAAAACAGCTTGACTTACTTAGTTTAGGATTAAATAAGACTCAACGGGGAGTCTAAAATACTACAATTGCCCAAAATCAATAATAGGGAAGGAGAAGGATAATTTAAGTGGTAAAACAATGTTAGCCCAGTACAAAGTGGTGGGAAATAGGAATTAAAGTAGACTTAAATCAGAAAGATTCTGGCTCAGCCAACTTCTTGAGACAAAAAGAAAAATGTTGCTGCTTTTAAGGGGGTGAGTTGAGTTTATATCAGATTGGCCTTAGGCTTAGGTAACTTTGCTAGTTATGTTTCTAAAAGGGGTAAATTTAAAGAGATCAGAGTTAATGAGTAATTAAAAAATTGCCTGGAAAACATAATTTTAAGAAAGCTACATGGTTGCATTAAGACAATGCAAAGCACTTGTCCTGGACTTCGGCATGTCTTAATTTCAGAACTTCCTAACCATAAAACTCTAAAGTTTGGTTTCAAAGTTGAGCATACAGTTGAGTTTGTATAGTTTTGATGAAAGACAGCAATAAACTAACTAATAGAATATGAAAAACACATGGGTGATGGTTTATCTGATGGACAGAATGCATAAGGTAAATTCAGACAGCGAAACACATTTTTACTGGAGTTTAATAGTGTTGTTTTGGAGTAGGACTGAAATTTTGTAGTTTTAGTTTCGTAACACTGCCCAGCTGGAATTTCCATTTCCAGTTATTATAATGCAAAGCTTTACAGTGGTATTTTAACTGTTCATTTTAGATGGTTTTCACACAGAGAAGTTTACTTGAATACCAGATATACTGTAAACATACTGAACATCTGGTAATTAAGTATAGTGCACAGTAATCTCCATAAAGCCCATATCTGTGGTGAAATCTTTTTAATAAATAGTTGATAATGGAATGAAGCTATTAAAAGAATTACAGCACACATGGTCAAGTACAGCCATTATTAATCCTGTAGCATGAATAAAAGCTTTTAACTGTCCATTTTACCAAGAATCCTTAAGATGGGCCTGTCCTGAAATGAGTGCCAGCATAGAAATATCCATTTGCAATAGAGAAAAAAAGAGACTCAATCATTCCAGTAAATCACTTTTATAACTATTCAACTACCCAGTGAGTTTTGTACTTTTCTCAAACTGTTCATACCCCATTTCATGACAGCACAACCTCCATAGTCTTCCCTGAGGCAGCCAGGACACCAGTGGGAATCGAGGGTCACTTCTGTGTTGCCCTCCTCTTAAGAAATATTTCACCTTGCAGCAGTTTGTGTGCATCACTGTGGGTGTCTGCAGAGAAGTTTTCTTGAGCAGGGGGAGAACACATCTGAAATAATAGAAGCAATTACCTCTCCTGGGTTAAGATTTATTCTTAAGATGACTCTGGCACTGTGTTGATGAGGATTCATTTATTCATTTTGAACAAACTGGAGATTCCAATCTTTAAGCTGAATTCACTCACACTTCACAATTTCCAGAAGCAAGTCATGATGTCACCATCCCTTAAGATGCATTACCTGATTGCCACCTACATTTTATTTCAAGAAACACCAATCAGAACAAAACAGTTTTGTTCATCTCCCTCTACCAAAGTCTAAAATAAAGATCCTAACTTCTTTTTAATAACAGTACTTTCCCCCTTGCATTTGATCAAAAATTCTTATTCCTAAATCAAGACTAAATTCAGCATCCACCTTGAACTACCAAGTTTGAAAGCTGCCATGTCTTCAGATTCATAGGAGCAATCTGTTTATACTACCGGGTATTTTCCAACATCAGCTTTTCCAGCAACTATTTAAGGCCTTCTGCACTCTTCCCAGAAGTATTGGTACATTGTTTAAATCACTGGTGTGACTCATTAGCTTATTCTGTATTTCAGCCAGTTAAGTTCTTCTACCTTACACTTCTCTCTATCCTTTTTTTTCCCCAAGAAAACTATGTCAAGGCACCTTGTGCAGTGGTTGATAGTTGTCAAACCAAATGTGAATGCACACCAGCAAATGTCAATGCCACACACCCACCCACATCCCATCGCAGGAACTGCGGCTGTGGCACTACCTCCTTGTGTACATCCAGTTTCCAGCTGCAAATCATTCCACTTCCATTTTGTTTCATCTAGCTCTGGAGAGGAGACTAAATAAAATCAGTGACAGCAGTATTCTGTTAATGATGCTTTTCAGGACACCCCCTTGCATCTGTTCGCCTCTGATACATCTGGGATCAAGCAGGTGACTTAATTCCTGTTGTCAAGATCTCTACCTGCCCCCTCTTTGCAAGGTGCCCATAATCCAGTTTGACACTGCATTCCATACTCCACACTTCACATGTGCACAAGAGCATGAGCCCTGTTTCCAGGAAGCCTCAGAGCTCCTTTCAGCAGCCTGAGCCTGTTTTTAACACTGAACACTGACACTTTCCAGGAATAAATTCAGCAGGTATTCACCAAATCTGATCAAAACCAATATGGGAGCCCAACTATGTTCACAAGAACTGCTCTTAGTGAACTTTGAACTTCCTCGGTCCTTTCCCCTCCTTTAAAAAATCTATCCAGCTGCACAAACACAGCACCAGTTGCCACAAACCTGGAATTGTTTGGCAAGCAGTTTATACTGGGAGAATGACAGAAAAGGTATTTCATTAAGACTTCGAACTCCAGACAGTTCAGTCCATCCTCTCCTCTGCTTGAGCAGTCGTGTCTGGCAAACCATCTTGGAAGCTCATGGAAGGTGGAGCAGGTGCTAAACTCTTAAAATAAACAGGAATTTTAGTAGCTGCATGAGAACAGTGCAGCATAATCTGTTATTTCACCATGAGTTCCAGAGCTGTAATGGGCTTTTTTTGGCACAAAAAATCACAGAGGTTCTGTTCAGAGGGGTTTTTACTATTTGGTGTGTTCCTTCTTGTCCTTTATCTTTTAGGGGCTTCTCTCCAACAATAAGCGGGGGGAAAGGACAAAACTGGGGAAAAAATATAAATACAGTATTATTAGAATATTAATGTATTCAGGGAGTAATCCTAAAATACTATGAACTTTTGGTGCCAACTTCTATCTTTGATTTCTAAAACTCAGTCATTACTCTTCTGAACAGAAGAAATGTTTTTTTTCCCTTTTTATTTTGGAATATTTTGATGAGAAGAGCTTTCACAAAAATGCGCCTATTCAAAGGACTCAGATTAAGAAGGTTTCTTTCTAAAACAATGGATGCTAATTTTCTGAAAATCTGAAAAAATCTAAATCTCTGTAGCCACTAACACCAATTTAAGTTTCAAATGCCATTAAAAAAAAAAAAAGAGAGAGAGAGAAAGAAAGAAAGAAAAAAACTACCACAAAACAAACCTGGATTTGGTGAGTTGTCAGAATCACTGAGTGTATCTGAAACATATATGATTCTGAGTCCATGAAAATCTGAATCTTATCCGTAAAAAAGCCTTCCTATTCTCTTATGTGGGCTGCACATGCAGGACTAGAAATCTAGGAGGCAGGAAGGGAGAATTTTTTGTTAAATCTTTGTTTTCTATTAAAACACATTCTAGTTTTGGTGTTTGGGTCTTTAGTCAACAGTTACATAAATATATTGGATAGTCATATTAACTATGTTTGAAACTATGGGAACAAACATACAGTAGCACAGCACAGGATGAATCCTGATTTGTAAATTTACTACTTCATACTTTATTGATTGGAAACCTTCCTGGAAGCAATGGAATAAAAAAAAAACCAACAAAAAAAACCCCAACAAATCACACTGTGATAAGTCTAACATAATAATATAATACAAATTTCTATAGCTTCTGGCCAAAAGTCAAGAGTGAATTATTCACTGATCTAGTCAATGAGCATCTTCACTAGAACAGCTCAGAAGAAGCTAGAGAAGAAAAATTGTGTTAAAAATTCCCTGTGAAAAGATATCCTATGAAAACTAAAGACTGTTTTCCACTTCTGTTCTTGCCAGCAAGATCTACCAGAGAAGACAGAGATATGGATTTGTGCACGTCCTGGGGATACTTGGATCTCACTCCCTGCTCCAGGATAAAGCTCTGTTGTGAACCACCAAGACTCAGCTCCGGTGGAACTTGTGCTTCCTCAAACAGAAGTAAACAGCTCAAGAACAAGTTACAATTTTGACTTTCTACGCAAGGAATCTCTGCTGGTGCCTGAACACTGGTGACCAGGACAGGCCTAGTAAAGGAGAATTCACAGGAATTTTCCACAGCACCTTTTTATCTGACAAAAGGAGCCCAAATCCAGAATTGCTTTATTGTCAGGTCCTGATCCTGGAGCAGTGAGTAGGTAGGTAGACTGAGCCTTGATCTACCATAGTTATCACAGCACCTTTTTATGACATAATGAATTTTTCTAGTATGAATGCCTTAGCAGCTCAAATTTGTTCCTGAAATGTTGGCATTACCAGCTCAGCCTTGGCTGCCCACAGCACTGCTGATCTTATATGGGGTCTGGTACCTGCTGTCCTACAGCCAGCACAGAGCTGGCTCATAAGTAAGAATTGGCACAGTCTCCACATTCTGCTGCCTGCCTAATTCCATAGAAAAGTGATAAGGTGCTCATATCTGACTCAGATTCACTTTCTACTCTGGCCCACGGTCAGGCCAAGCTGATGAACCCAGAGTGACAAGGGATACAGGTCATTCAGGGACCCTTGCAGTCAGATCATCCCAAACTCCTCAAGCCTGGAATTCAGAAACTCCCAACTGAACCAGAACACACCCAGCAAGCCTTTTTATTTTGTGATACTTTGCAGTTTGATGCCATGCTACCAAATGAACTTTAGGGCAAAATAACCAAGACTGCCCTCAGCTTTCCTCACCATGAACAGTAAAGTTACCACCTGACATGCCCAGGGTTGCACTGTGGGGTACTTAGGACAGGGAGGGAGAAAGTGTTGAGAAAGTAGTTTGCTTTGATCCATACTAATTAAGTGTGTCTGTGACTGAGGAGTTTAGATACGTCTGCCATCTAATACTGCTTAAACAGGAAATCCGAAAGAATTACACTAATGCTAAATCAACCCAGCTGCACGTGCTGCCCACAGAAATTGAAGAGGTGACTCTTCCCACCATTATTCCTTTGCTTCAGAAGTAACACCCACGTACTAGTTGCTGCATCATTCCCTGAGTTATGAATAAAGTCTGCACACTGAACTTCTAACCTAGATCTGAAGAGAAAAAAACCCACTCATTATTTACAACATTCTTCTACCATGACACTTCCATTCTGCAAGGATTCTTGAATGCAACTTACTGCACAACTAAAGTTTGCTGAGCAATGGAGACCTTTGTTTCCTTCTATACTGCCAGCTCTGTTTTTACATTGTATTGACTTTCAAGTTGATCTGGGCCGCCCAAGTTCTGAAAGAATTTAACTTCTCTATGGAAGATGTCAATAAACAAAATCCACCACGTGAGCATTAAGACATACCTTGAAAGGACCTAGAGGTTGCTGCCTTCCTACAGCAAGCACATCTACTTGTTAGAGACAGAAAACTGAGTTTGCTGAGCTACAAGTGAGCTACAAGCAGAGAGAACTTGAGCAGTTTAGGGAACCACCTCACAGGAGGCTTTTCAGATGAAATACACTCTGCTGTAATAAGGTACTTCTCAACTTCCTCACAAAGACATCGTATGTTATATTTCAGTATGGCACTTTTCATATATTAAAGCTTCAGTAAAGCTGCAAGATGAATGTTGATACAGGATTGTCAATAGTTATCTACTAGCTGTGAGCTAAGGGGAAGAGGAATGAGAGAAAAACCAGACACTAGACATACAGCCCTAAATGAAAGGTTACTTCAAATAACTCTCCTAAAGAGGAAGGCGTGGAGTTGATTATTTAAGGAATTCAGTGGCACTATCTCCAAATCAAGTTTTTCTGAAGAGTTTAAGACCGCAAGTCAGATTTCAATTTACTGTGAACAGTTGCTTGGATGACTTCTAATCAGGTTTTTAACCAGTCCAGGCTCTAATCTGGGAGGGATTTTCCTTTCTAGGAGTGGTGAGAGTGCATATACAAGAACTGCATGAGTAAGTGCACTTTCTCTACCTAAGAAACACACTGCATTGTGCAAAAAATATTTTATGGACAAATATTTGGACAATACAGTAAAGGTACAAGGGAGAAGTAAAATATATGCACCCAGAAATATGACCCAAATGGAAAGGATTTTCCTCAGTTTAAAATAAAATGCTGCCTTTTCACATAAAGACCTACCATCAGGTATTTTTCAAACTGCAATTTAGCCATGCCTCTGCATAGACACCTCTGCTTTCAGACTACGGGATTGGAACTGAACAGGCCACATATCTCAAAGTACTATAAGTAGAATTATCTTCCCATTACCACCTTCCCTTTTGAGGAATCTAGGCATTTATATTGAAATAAAATAGCAACAACGTCCTAAACTAGGGTGTTATTCTGTAGCATCTTACACAAGACCAGAACAAAGGATGTCTCTGAAAAGGCTTTTTAAAAGTATGCAGTTTAAGAAGATTATTCCATTGAAACTAAAACTTTCAGATTAATTCAACCTACAGCAAGCAGGAAGACAGGGGGGTCAAACATGGAGAGGCTGGAGCCAAAGTAGCATTTCACAACTGATTTTATCTTGCTGCTTTGTCACCAATTCATGAGCACAGTGAAACTTGAGTTATCACTGCCTTTAACCTGCCAGTAGAGGAGCAGAAATCCCCAACTGCAATACTCCAGAGGATGACCACAATCACTATCCATTTCTAAGCATTAACTATAATGCCCTGGCAGCCTCCCTGGCCCAGATCATTATGGAATTTGTCACTTGCACTTCCCTTTATGTCAAAAGCTTTAGTGCATTGCAATAACAGCCAACTTTTTTTTCTTTTTTTTTTTTTTTTTTTTTTTTTCCTAAAATATAAGTTGGCTTTTGAGTACTTTTCACACCTGGCTTCAGAATTCCATTAGATTGTCTCACCTGTGAAACAGCCTTTCCATCACATCCCCTTGCTCCCCCTGAGCTGCTGCTGTTCAAACTTAATACAATCACATCAATACAGACAATCTACAAGAACATGTTACCAAAACTTGTGTCTCTGATCAGGTGCCTTCACACAGCCACAACCACCTTCCTGCAGCTCATCTTTGAGACAGGGACAGTCCTGATGGGGTAATATACTGCACAGGGAACTTCTGACAAAAAGTTGTAAGCTACACCTGGATTTAAGTGATCTGACAGGGCAAGAGCCTCAAACTGTGCCAGGGGAAGTTCAGTTGGACATCAGGAAGAATTTCTTCACTGAAAGGCTGTTCAGGCATTGGAAGGGGCTGCCCAGGGAGGTGGTAGAGCCCCATCCTTGGATGTGTCCAAGCACTCAGTGCTCTGGTCTGGTTGACAAGGTGTGACTCAGACACAGACTGGACTTGATGATATTGGAGGTCTTTTCTAACCTAAATGATTCTGTGATTCTGTATCTGGTCATTCTCTTTTCATTGAGGAGATCAAGGGAGTAATTGCTGGTAGCCCTCTCACCTTACTGAAATTTAGGAAATCTGTTGATGATAATTAAACCCAGTCATTTTCCCCCCTTTTCTCAAGCATCTGTGACAGCAAGTAACTGACTGAGGGCTTTGCAGCTCCACTTTCACAGGGTTTGTCCAGGGAAAGGCAAAATAGGTCTCCTCACCCTCTTTATAGTCATTTACTTGGCTAGAGCTGATTTGTGCATAGTCCTTACAGGCTTCAGGCTGCCACATCATCACTCTCAGGGCACATGAGCTGCTCAGCACACGAGGAGCACTGCTGTGCCCCACCAACACTGTGCCCTGTACCCCAGGTTTGACTCCCCATGTCCCAGGTGGCCTTCCTTCATAATAATAATAATAATAATAATAATAATAATAATAATAATAATAATAATACAAAGTGACTTTTGACAAGGCTTCATTTAAGCAGGACACACAGTTTAGCAATCCAAGCTGACAGGTGGGGCATTGCTAGGTGACTGCCACATGCCTCAGATGGCAGCAAGTGGCCAAAGCACTAGTGACTTCAGCCACCCAGCAAGAACCATAATACCCCTGCCATGCAAGGCTTGGGTCTGCATCCTGGTGGGAACATCAGGGAAGTAAAGCAGCCATCTGCGCTTAAAGGGTATTATGGGAACAAACACTATTGTTAAATAATTCATTCAGAAACACTTCATAAATCAGAGAAGGTGCTGAATGATGTCCTTTTTTCTGTTGTGTCTCTCCACAAACTGTGATTGTGTATTGACATGATTAACAAGAAACACTCTTCTCTCTTCCCTGCAAGAAACAAAAGGGTGTTACATGTTTCATTCCACCCCAAAAAAACCCAAACACAGAACACCTCCATACTGTCCTGCTGTCCTCTAGAAGCATGAGTCATAGGAACCCAAGTTCCAGCCTCAGCAGGACTTCTACGGGAACAAGTGACCTGCTGAGGGTGACTCCAGCACAGGCTATCCTTGTCAGTGAGCAGGGCTGGGGCAGTGTCTTGGGCCAGGAAAGATGATGAGCTGACCAGGGCTCCAGAGAGCACCATCAGCAACTGGGTGAAACAAGCCTGCTACCTATAACAACTTCTCCAGCTAGGAAAAATGATCAGAGACAGGCCAGGGCACAGAGGTACCTGAAGCACAGCTTCAGGGTCCATACAGAAAGGTCACTCAGGAAACTGGGGCAGCAGGATCCAGAGCAGAAAGACAGCCCAGTGGGTTTTCTGCATGAGAGAAATGAAGCTCTCAAGATGAGATTGAACAGGGCTCCTGGAGCAGTAGGTGGAGTTTGCCCAGGTGGAGGCCCCAGGGTTCCTGTTCAGGGCACCCAGTGCCCTTGGTTCCAGGCATGGCTAGGGCAGCTGCTCTGACATAGCAGGATGAGTGGAGGTGGAGGCAATAACCTCGTGTGCCTCATGGACATTGATTTGTGAAGGAGAGCCGAGTCCCAGTCCTCTGCTTAGCCCTCTTAAAGGTGAAAGTAGCTGTAGAAACAGTCCTGAAAGGGCTTCTAAATTAGCTGGAGTAACTCAAAGTTTGGCTTGCTTCAAAAAAGACACAAGCAACGGGTGCTTTAGAGAAGTATTACGGGCAGCTTCCCACCCCTCCAAAGACAGCCATGCCTCTTCAGTGTTTCAGAGAGCACTCCAGGATTTGGGCTTGGGACCCTTTCTGTGGTGTGATTACAAGGTGTCTGTAAGGTGCTTTAAGTGCTGAGGAATCTAGTAAGGTCTTTATTTAAACAGTAAAAATAGCATGCACTCAGAAGAGTTGTTATTAAAAGCATAGATTCCTCCTTTCTAGATGTAGTTCACCGTGTATGAGAGTTACTACATTATTCATAGAAGTATGTGAAACCACAGTTAGCTGAGGAGGATTAGGAGACCCCTCCGAAAAGGACCCCTATGGAATAGGGTGATATGGGACAGCCCACTAAAACATTCCCTACACACTACCACAGTCCCTCAAAAGATTCCCCTGCTGCATGCATTTCTGGAAACAGATGCAACAATTTCCTTACTGTGAATGAATTTAGATGTTTAAACCTTTTTGATTCTGTTCCGTGCTAAAATTTCTTCAATTCCAAGTTGAGCTAGGCTGGGTGTCCTGTCTCTTAAAAGTCAGCTCAAAGCTGCTGCCCCTTATTGTCTACCTCACATGTAGTTCATGGGAACTGAGCCCTCAAAAGCCTTGTTCCTATATCATCATCTTGTATACAGCCAAACCCCCCACCCTGACCCCCCAGAGGAAACAAGAGCAGTATCATAGTGGCTGCTTAGTCAGGCAAACCAGTGTGTTGCAAACAGCTGACAGATGCTGCTGGAAACTCAATTAATTACCCACCAGGCAGGTTGTCCTGCTGAAGAGATGGTGTTAACATTGTTTAAAGTGTGGCCTCAGTGACCCCCTAGTGCAGAATACCTGTGTCCTGGGACCAGAGTCCAGCTAGTGTCTGTGTGGGCACCCTGCCATCGGAGCAGATGGGCACGGATGGATGTGGGCAGCCAGGAGCCCTCCACCTCTGTGTGCTCAGTGCAGGCACTTGGAGCAACATCAGTAATGGGAATTGTCCAAATGTCCCTTCACCCCAAGTGCCTAAATCAAGCTTTGTGTGTGAGTGCATTCAGGGATAATCAAGGATATAAAACCCAACTTCTCTGTCTCTTTCATCCCTACCAATACACCTTTGGCAATGAGAAATAGAAAAATACAAAAAAAATACAAAAAACCAAAAACAATCCAAAACTTCTCCAGGAAGTAGACTGGTTTATTTTCAATTTCTAATCTTGGCTGTGTTTGCAATGAGCCAGGTGCTGGTCAATGTCCATGATATCCAGTTTTCAGGATAGAGTGAGGAGTTTGCCCTTCTCATATAATCCAGGAAAACAGGAGTTTTGGGGAATGCAAAGGATGCTCTCAGTGTCCTGAGCCCTCAAAGGGCACCATGATAAACTCTGAAAAGCATTTTTTTCTTTTCCACGAAGAAATGGAAAATCACTCATTGCTGTGAAAAGAACAGAGCTTTCTCTTCAAGGGAGTTGCTGAAGTTCTCCAGGACTTTCCCTTGCAGTCCTGCTAATTGCCTCAATTAGATTTCTGCTCATTCAAATAATGTTTTAAGTTCATCTCCCAACAGGGAAGTTAAAGGAATATCTTTGATACAACAGATGGGCATCCAGGGAGGTGTGGAGAAGGCAATAAGGTCTGTTAGCACATAGGGGCTGGATGGGCTGTGTTGTTCTCCTCCAGGAGACTTCTTGGTGGCATTGTGCAGTGGCTGGATCTTCATGAAGCACAAGGCTGCTCCTCCAGTGTGCTCCTGCAAACATATTCCTAGAGGTTCTTCCTCCCCCATATTCATGACCATGTGCAACCCTGAATCTACACTTTGGCTGAGCAAACACATACAAATACAGAAAATTAACTTCCACCTGCATTGGGCCCTACGGAATTTTCCAGGAAACCTGGCCAGAGTTTTGTGTTTCTAATAAAATCAAAATGGTTTTTAAATCCAGCTTCAAGCTTCATTGCAAATATTTCTCACAGCCCTCTGTAGCAGGAATAATTACTGTACTTATTTATCGGGTAGATTATACAAATCCCCTAGTAAGTAAATGGTAGGATTAAGGTTAATGTGCTAGATTAATCTGACAGATTTATTTACTTCCTCCGAGAAGGAAAGACGAAAGGATGATGACCTATCATGTGTATTAATTCAACATTTAACCCTGCCACAGCTCCAGTGATTATCTCTGCAAGTGCCAAGTCTCAGTGTAGCAGATTAGAGTTGCCATACTGCACACCCAGGGCTCTGTTGTCTCCAGGATTTTATCTGTTCAGCTCCTGGTTTTTCAGATGGTAATGTGCTGTACTTTTGCTGTGCCCTCTCTCTGGAGTTTCAGAGGGCTCACATGCACTCACCCTGCAGAAAACATTACTTATCCTCATGTTACAAGTACTCATGCTGGTGCAGAATTTTTTTCTATCACTTGTTTGGATGAAGTAGACAATTAATGCATGATACAGAGCCACTGGATTTTTTGGGAGTCCCTTGGAGTGATTTTCCCTGTTGTAAAATGCCACATTCCAGGCTATGGAAATGTTCCAGACTTTTCATACATCAGAGCAAGGCGGCCAGCTGGGTTTCATGCTACTTTCTGATACTGACACTGGTATTGTGGTCAAGTTATCTGAGGGATGATGCTGCAGTTTAGGACAGGAATGAAAAGACAAGCATGGATCTTCCCTTCTGTTAGGTCTATCCCATCAGTGCATGCAGCCTGAGCAAGGGCCTAGCTGCTTTGCTGTTCAAGTGAATGTGTTTTTCATCTGCTTTCCTGTATCTCTCTCTCCATCAGTAAAGCAGGTTGCATCCAACAGCACTGCCTGAGCATGTGATCCATCCTGAGTAGCACATGCTGCCCAGAGCTGTCCCAGCAGATAATTTCCTGCAAATTAGTATAGGATATTTCATAGGATTACAGAGGTGGAGACTGGCTGCAGCATGTTGTGTGTCCCCTCCCGTACCATTTAACTGGCCCATGAACAGAGGAGAGAGAAATACCAGATGGATAAGCAACTTTCCTACAACCACAAACAAGGGATGTGGCAGAAGCAGGACTCTGGTCTTCAGAAAACTAACTCCCAGTGCCTAGATTCCCTCTTAGTGTAGTGAGCTCCTCAATAGTGACATGTGGTAATGAACCAAAATAGACAACAGTGACACAGACACATCTTTCCTTGCTGCCCCACTAGTGTCATACCTTCCCCACTCTGGTAACCTTCCCAGAGGAACTTGGAAAAGCTATCTAGGTGCAAATGCTGCCTATGCTTGCACAGCAGACTGGCAGCAGGGCTTGGATTTACCTCAAAACCTGGACACTGCCATCTGTGAGTTCTTCCCCCTTCAAATAAAAGCTTTTTCCCCATGTGCTGGCCCCAACAGGTTTCTATATTTATCTGTCCTTATTTTAGGAGGTCTGCAGAATAAATGTATAGATTACAGATGTGGTGCTTCTCATCTTAGCTAAGGTTTTCTATAGGGATAGTTGTTCTGGGACAGAATCCCAGCCGAGAGTCATTTTGCTGCTTGCCTGCCAAGTGGACTATGAGCACTGCCAATGCTCTGCTTGACTTAGCTTGAACAATTCACAGCCTCTGAGGAAGGGGAGGAAAATTCCACCATGAAATAGCTGATTTAAAGTGCTGTATCCCACAGTGACAGGAGAGTGTTCGCTAATGCTAACACATTTTTCAGAGAGAGACTTTTAGTTCGACTTTCAGAACGTGTTCCTGCTTGGGAGAGGGCCAGAGTTAAACCCCTCCCTCAGTTCAAAACTTCAGTAAGTCTTTGAAAGAAAACCTATTCTGCTTCCACATCTGACACCAGTTTTGCAAAATGTGACTTGTTACAAGGAGGAAGAGGAGGAGGAGATTCTAGTGAGACATCCACATCCACTATTCTCTATGTCCTGTCCCTCAGTGAGGCCTGTCCTTCAGTCAGCAGTGGGATTTTGCTTGTGTCAGAAAGAGATAGACAAAAAGAATATAGGAAGTGAGCCTGCAAGATGGAAAATTTATTCAGAAATTGAATTTAAGGAAAAATTTACATTGAAAAATGCGTAGTATATGTTCAAAACTCCCCTCAATTTACATGTGATTTTGGCAGATAATATGATATGTAGAGGTGCTCCAGAAAAAAAATCGAAAGCAAAGAATTATGGTGTCTTTTGGACAGCCTGATTAAGACCATTTTCAAAGGCCAGCATAAACTTCTTTCCATCAAAAGATGCTAAAAACGGAAATAATTTTATCCAGATGTTGAATCCATCAGAATTATCTCAGTTTGCAAGGGTTAAATGGTCACAGCATTTTGATGTGTTTACATCTGATAACTCCCAATAGAGATAAACATATTTAGTGCTTGAAATGTAAGTTAACACTGGACATACTAAACATATGACAGGAGATTTCTTAGAAAGAACATTAAAGACAATTATTAGCCCCAGCTGCAAGTATCTATCAGGAAGGAATGGCTCTGTGTGTCAGTTGCCTTCAGAATGGTGGACCTTACCAGAAACCCTTCTCAGGGCATGCCTTTCCACTGATTTCAGCAGTGTTTGGGTCGAGCCTTCTTTTACTAGAAAGGTATTTAATTTAATACTGAGAGGAAGGACTGAAAACCAGACACTCACATTTCCTTCACCTCTTAATCTGGCAGGGCTACTCAGTATAAGTAGCAAAAAAGATTTAGAACTTTACAACCAGTGTAAACTGAACATCAGCTGCCGGGAAATGTCTGTAGTGAAAGCTCAAACTAAGTGCATCAGGAGGAGAATAGGGGCCTATTCCAGCATCTACTAAAACCAGACAAAAAATTCTATGTACTTTGAAGTAGCACTAGTTCCTTTTCTATTACAGACAGCAGAGATTTTGCTCCTGACTTCAGTGAGGGAAGAACTAAAGCCGTGTGCCTTGATGTAATTATACAGGAGGTGTTCTGAAAGGACACAAAGATCAGGTGTCTACATGAGTTGTACCTGGTTTTGAAAGAGCAACCTGTGTGGAGAAGGACTTAGTATTACAGGGGTTTTGATACAGAAATCCTAAGTGTACACCTAATTTAGCACTCTAGTTTTCCTATGATTAAGTTAAATTAATGTCAATTAGGATAAATCTATTTTTCCTACTGAAGAGCTAGATACAGGAAATATGATGTATAATGGAAACAACGTGGAAGAGCTACAAAAGATATACTGAATTATGATGCTTTTTTCCTCTTTTTGAATAATTAGATGGGGCCAGTCAGCTATCACTGTCAGCTTACCTCTATATTGCATCCTTCCACAGTATTACTTCAGTAAGTAGTTTTAAATTTCTTGGTACAGGACAAGAGGAACAGTAGGAAAATCAAATGCTAGATCAGGTCCAAGTGGCCTATCAACTTGTACTCAAGCACATGGCTGCACCAAAACCAGAGAATCACTGTAGCAAGAGTCATGTGCAACCTGTCACAGGTGAATTTTGCAGGAGAGCAAAGCCATGATCAAAGTCTGCAGAATTCATCCCAGACACCTCCAGGGCCCTGGAGCAGCTGGGTCACGCCACATCTCTTCAGGGGTCAGAAGAGAGGAAAAAGGAGGCAAACTTGAATTGAATGGAAAACCCCAAAAAAGAAAGGCCTGTACAAAACAGTGTTTAAATAAGTAGGAAAGGAAAGACAGCCAGACGGCTTATGAAATGGATGGTGTTTTAACTTTAGGCTCATCTTTCATATTTACCCCAGGCTGTTGGTCATTAAAACTTGTTGCCAGGGTTTATCTTTTACCTTTAGGCTACTTCTTAGTAACTACATAGCCACTTCAGAGTACTTTCATCAGCACTACACTCTCAAAATGGGAATAGTGGCAACTATTTTCTGAGGACACCAGGCTAATTAGAATATTCTGAGTAGTCCAGAGGCTTCCACTAAGTCCATTAATAATGACTCATGCTGGGTAAGGGGCAGAATTTGGCCCTTGCTGCTGTTGACAAACAGGCTGAGTAACTCACAGTTTTGGTGACTCATTTCCAACAGGTTCAGATGGTGAATCTGGAAGGCAGGATGAAAGGGTTACCTTTCGTTGCCTGCCAGTAACACAAACAGACACATCTAATTGGCCTATTAGCACTCTACAGTGCTTTCTAGGTCTGGTGTCACATCTTCTGACAGTTTTTAGCTGATGCTTCATGTTCTTGTAAAATGTCAAGCTACATTAGATCATTAATCTTGTGTAATATAGTATCAAACAATGCCACTGAATGAATACAGAATAAAAGTATTTTCAGTTTCCTTTTTCTCAGGGAACTCCACCTGGCCCTTGGCTTTCTAAAAAAGACACTATGCTGAGACATTTTAAGATAGAACGGAGAGTAAGTACTACAATTATGCAAAAAAGTTCAGAAACATCAGTGATTTACAAAAATATATACTTAAGGATTTGCAGCCCACCCAGGAAATTCTGCATGTTGAAACACCACGCTACTCAGGACATGTATTTTAATTTCTGGGTAAAGGTCATAGGCGCAAACCAAACTGCTGAAAGAGCAGCTGCCGCAGTGTTACCACAATAATATGCAAGCCACAAATCCTGTTGTTGAAGAAGGTTATTCATAAACTGCTTCTATGATAATCACTGTCTATGAAGTTAACTAGGCTTTGGGGGGAAAAAAAGAATGTCCGATATTCTTTGTTACCTTCTAGGCATTAATTCATTGACATAAAATGAGATATTTATTATACTTGTGTTCTTTCCATTTTAATTCTGTCCATATTTCCTATCAATTCATAGCCATTCTTTACAGATGGTGCTGTAAAAGAGCCATCACCTCACTGATACCACCACGGCCCAAGCATGCAGGCATCCTTCAGTGAATCACAGAGGATCGACCCTGCTCCACAGAGAATAATTCAGGTTGGAAGGGACCTGATACCAACCTCCTGCCCAGTGTGGGGACAGCTATGTGGCCAGATCAGCTTGCTCAGGACTTCACCCAGCTGGGTCTTGAAGGCTTCTGCGCATGGAGGCTGCACAGCCTCTCAGTCCAGCCTCAACAATTGCCTTCTGGTAAAGAAGCAGGGGTTTATCTCTCCAGAGAGGCCACCAGCAGTGAAGCAGTGGCTGAAGGCGAAGAGATCACATCTTTGGCATGTTTAAGAACCAAGGGGCCGTGGAAATTTGTACCTTCACACAGATGAATAAATTCAGTGCCTGAACTGCTCATGTGCCTTGGGACAGGACTGACTGTGCCATTACCACATTCCCAGGCACTCCTTTGCCTGGCCCAACTAAAACTTTTCCAAATATATCCTGGGCACAATTTGGCAGCTCAAATACCTGACAATTTGCATGCAAACACCCTGGTTTAGGGACTTGGAGTTCACTAATACAGATGTTTGCTCTGGGCCAACTGGGCCCTGAGCCCAGGAGGTTCCCAAGCACCCTTTATCAGCTGATATGTATTGAGCCATTTTTCCCACCAATTCAGCTAGTTCACATGTGACTTTGTCCTGATCAATTTGTGCCTTGTCTGCCTGTGAGATTTAAAAACTAAGAATTAGTTGCATGATATAGTGGTTTTTTTGAGGGCTCGCACTAATCTAACTAAATCACTTGTGTGTGTGTTTATGAAGATGAAAGCTACTCTGTAGATAATTTTCCACGGAAGCTTGTACAACAGTTGGTGTGACACAGTTTTGTCACAAGCATGGATAAACACCATCATGTAGCATTTCTTTTGTTATCTGAACAGTATCATTAAACTGATGACACCCAGGTCCATTCAGAGAGTTAGAATCCTCCCTCATGTATGAACATGATGTTCTCACAGAACTAGAAAGCGTGAAAAAACATGATGAAAGAACTGGCTGCTAAGATAGAGAAAAGTGACTTTCTCCAGTCAGACTTTTCAGAGGTACAGGAGACACCCATCTCCCATTAAGGATCAATGCCAATTAGCCAGCCCTCCCCATACAGTGCCCTGCAAGCTCTACAAAGGGGCATTCTGCATCCCTGTGAAGGTAAAGCTCCATGACTATGTGCCAGTTGCAGGGCTTACCAGGTTGCCCACCTCATGTTTGCAAGCTCACTGGTTCCTGTAGCTGACCAGGACACAGCCATACACCCAAATGTCATCATCATGATGAAGACATCTCACATGTCTTCATCAGGTTAGGCCTCCACCCCATGAGGCCGCAGAGCAGGGAACAGCCTGGAGCTGAAACCTACCTTTAGGAATAATTGAAGCATAATATCCAGAGATATTATGAGAGTAAGCCAAAGTGAGATCAGAGTTTTCATACTGCATTAGTTTTGTTGATATCTAAACAATTCCACAGATGTGCTCAACCATGAAGCACATAAACATGCAAGAGGAAAGACGTATTTTGTCAGTAAACTTTATGTAAATGTAGTACAAATATGAACACATCAGTAATGGGATAAAGGCTAAATGAAAACATGGTCAATTTTTTCTGGATAAAATAGCCAGTTTACTGTAATACAAGACTTCTGTATTAAATTAGTAGTTTTTAATTATGCTGATTAATTTTCTTTTTTTGAAAGGACTGGTGAAATCTTTTCCATATCATGACATGAGAAAGAGGAAAGAATTCCTAGCTTTCAGTCACAGCTTGGTGTGCCATCAGGAACTGTGCAGGGCAATTGTGGGATACAGAGATCCTCCCATCACCCTTGCCCAGGGGAGGAGCACTGTGGGCAGCAGCAGAACCCAGCTGCACCCATGGGGACACTGCATCCTGCAGGAACAGGCCAAACCTGATTGGTTTCCTCCTCACTTATTCCCCCTCTCTGTGTGGTCACCCTACCAAAGCAATCAAGGTTACAATAAAAAATGCTTTCATGACGCTTCAGTCTTGGGTAGATATGCCATAGGCCTACAAATTGGCCCAGACTCTTATCAGACAAACACAGATCTCCTAAGTACATAACACTTCCTTCTCTCTGCCTTCAAGGACTTCCCCAGATCTCTGCCTGCCTTGCCGGCTTACAGTGACAATTTACTGATGACATTAATGATATGTGAGAAGGCTCCATCAGTTCAGCAGCAGCTAGGGAACAGCAACTGTCTACAAAGCCTTTTTTTTTTTTTTTCTTGTAACAGACCAGTCAGGTTTGCATTATGGTGCCTGTTTCCATGGCAGAAAGCTCAGACTGGGAAATGTCTGTCTTCCAGTTTTTAATCAGTCTCCTTGTGATCCCAGACAGGGATCCCTGTGGGCCAGGACAGATGTTTTTGCAACCATCATGATGGAAAAAACTCACATGTGTTGAAGGAGGGATGAGACTTCACCCTTGTCAGAAAAGTTTCTAGGGCTGAACAAGATACTGATTTTATACTAAGATAAATGGTTTTATACAAACAGAGCTGTGGTTTAATCTCTTCTCCCTAAACTAGCACTCCTTGGGGTCTATGACTCTCAAATTATAGCTCTCCCTCAGAGGAAGACTGCAGGATGAAGCACAGGGACAACTGGACACAGGACAAAAAAGACAACCTCTCTGCATTAACATGGTGCTGCTTTTAAGTCAGTGATGCAAAAGCCCAGATGAGAAGCAGAACACCAAATACTTCATTATTGTGGCCAAAACAAAGTTTCAGCTTTGTTAACTGTAGGTATTCCTACATCCTTAATGCTAGTTGTAAACAGAATATCCAGTCACACAAATCCCAGAAAGGTGCTACCTACTCCGAATTTTATTTGTATCTGCTGTACAAAATTTTTGCTGGAATTCCAAAATATTTATTCTTCTGGCTACGCAAAACCCACTGACTTCACTTTGCACTGGCAAAACAAAAGAGAAGAAAAACAAGGCCTGGAAGAGCACCTACTTCTATTCTTCAAGTTTTCTCACTACACCATTCAAAATAACCCTTACATTTGTATATATGTATATCCATTTGTTTACTTGCAAATGCATGTAGAAAAACATGAGACAGAAGTGTCTTTGTCCTTCCATCAACTACAAAGGGAGTTTAGATGGTGAGATCATCTGTCAACATCTCTCCCATAAATGTTTAAATATAGACAGACGAGAGTGTCATTGATTATCTGGTTCCTTTATTCTGTAGGTTGGAGAGTAGACGAATAGTGCTGTACCAGGAGCAGCAGGAACCCGGCAGTGAGCCATCAGTCGCACCCAGCCCGTGCAGAGATGGAAAACTCCCCTCATGCTTACTCAGCAAGTAGCAGGGAAGACAGAGCACTGGTTTTTTTGGACAGTATCTTTCCCTTTCCATCCTGAACTGCATACTGTTTGTGTGTGTTGAGCTCTCCGAATTTTTAACTCTGTTATATAAATGGCAACTAATTTAAACACAAGGAGGAGCACAAAAAAAGAGCGTGCTCTAAAACTGGTAGAGGTCAGTGTGGAGATCTCAGTGTCTTCAGAGGGCGCTAGAGCAGGTTCCTACACCTTTAATTGAAGTTAGAACATAAATGTGAAGTGCTTGAAAAAAAAAAAGAGCTTCCTATGCCAGTGTAAAAAAAACTTCCAACCTGTGCCAGCTCAGGAAGTTAAGCTCTTTATGGGGGGAAAGAGTAACTTTTATCCCTGAGATAAAACAAAATAGAAACTTTTTGTGGAAGACTTTCCAACTATTTGTTAAAAGCATACAGAACTGATATAATATTATTCAGCTCTATATCATTGTTACACCAGGCTTCCACATTTTTTAGTTCTGTTTTGTTTTCCAGGACTGGGCTTTTCCTTGTTTTTTTCTTACAGTGGTATCTTTTGGAGGCTGGTTTCCTTCCTGCTATGGCACTACACAGCTGCCCTCTGGAACATCAGATCTCACAAATGCCATTTTAATCTCCACTGGAGAATGACACTAGTCTTCATGGAGTTTACATTCTTTGGAAAAATCAAGAGTGATGCTGCACAAGTCTACAGATTAAACTGAGATGAGGTACATATCTTCCTCATATGAGGTCTGTATTCCCCTGCTTACAGAGGATTTCTCAGGATTAGGACTACAAATAGGTTGGAAGAGTATCTGTGCTATCTTGGAGTTTTATGAGAGCATTATCCCTCTATAAACCTAGAGACCAGAATGTGCAAGTCAGAGTATTCAGGCTGCTTCTATGAAGGCTTCAACTTAAACTTTGTTAATTCTCAGTTTGCCCATCTGGAACAAAATGTCTGAGAACAAAGAAATTGGAAATTTAATCTGTAGAGATACTTTAGGTACAGAACTCTTAACTATGAAACAATTAATTTTTCCTTTTATAATATATGCTTTAATATATTTCATATACCCTCCACCTTCTTAAACTCCATCAATATACCAGTTTTTGCCACATCAGAACATACTTTTAAAATGCTGTTTAAAAAGAGCGGTCTCATCTAATAGAGTTGTTTTGGCCACCATAGAAAGACCAATTTTTCTGTTGGTACTTTCACTGCATTCCCCCATCCACTCCCAAAACCTGCAGTGGAATCAATGCATGCTTAAATGTGGTGTAGCTTATAAAGCACAGACACAGAATGAGCAACGGCAAAGGAAAAAGGGATCTGCTTGAGGAGAGGGAAATCATAAAATCATTGGCTCTGCAGTTCAGAGATGTGGCAACAGGTTTTGCTGCAGCAGCCCAAAGCTCCCAGGAGATCTGGAGCACCTGAAGGTCTGTATTGAATGATGCTGATTACTGGTAAATTTTGTGTTCCTGAAAAGGACACAGGACAGGAACCATGCATTTCTACTGAGCTTATTGAGGTATCGTTACTTTATATAAGTATGCTGAATAAGAATTTATTTTAAAAGTAATTAATATTACTAAAAGTAGTTCACTATTTCTAATCCTAAGAATTTACAGGAATCACAGGCTTTCCTGGAAGGAAAAATAACATTTGAAACGTCAAGATTTTTTTTTAGAAGTTGGGATCTTTTTATGCTCCCTTTTTTCAGATCTTAGATTTCATATTTCCAGCTTCTCTCTACTACCAGGAATGGTTAAATGATGAAAGCTGCAATTCTGCTTTCAGAACAAGGTTTCTTTCACATGATATACAGAAAATCATCAAGTGTAAGAAAATAAGGACCAAAAACACTGAATGTTTTTTTTTTTTTTGCTTTTTTCAAGTGCTCATTGTAGTTTAGGGTTTTCAATTTTTATTATATTTTTTATTAGCCAACCTCTAAAATGTTCCTGAAATACATGCCATTGTTTCTTCCTCTATATTTTTAACCAGAAAGCTGATCTCTCTTTGGGTTTTTCTGAAGAAGGGCAGGTGCTTCCAGGAAACAGTTGACTTGCAGAGAGTTATATGGGAATTGTATAATTATGTACAAATGAGGGGAAGAAAGCACACAAGTGTGCTTCTCTGCAGTCATAGTTTTGTCAAAAGTCAGCCAAGGGAACAATTTCAAATTGCCATCTGTCTTTGTCACTATCTCTGCCTCAGAAGCCGATCAAAGACTGCCTGCTGGGGAGAATATACAGAGAAAGGGTTAACCCTACTAATATGATTACTAATAATAAATAATTCATTGCTACTGTAATGCAAAGCAAAAGAGGCTAAAACCAGAGCAGCACATGGCAATCCCACTGTTTGAAATTTGGTTTGTTCAGGAAGTCACGAGGGCTAAAACCCAGAGCAGAAGGCTGAGCTATCACATGCCAATGGACCCCAGCCACCAAAGCTACTGCTGAGCATCTTCATTAGCACATTCTCAAAAGGTGAGGTATTTCTACCTGCTCAAAATAAACAATCTTTTGCTGTGCATGAGGTCACACACTCATTGGCAGAAGCTTGTAATAAATCTTGGGTATTTAACTAAATGACAATTGATATGTATAAAGGATTTTTAAAAATAAAACATTTAGAAAAGTAAATATAATAGAAGGTGCTTAAAGTTAGGCATCCTTTAAGAAGGAAATAATCATGGCTTCAGTCTTCCTGCCCATAGAGTGGGGGTAACATTACATAGCCATTTTCTAAATTACTACAGGATGTTAAGATGGGAGTCTCTAAATTTGGGCATGATAGTTTCAATCTCTTTCCACACAATATTAAGTGCAATGCTTCCAGAAACCTGCCCCGTCTACACTGCTGCAGAGTCAGATCTGTTTTAAAAAAAATAAAGGAGTGAGTGATCAAGCACACATTACAGCTGCACCACTGGGTCAGTAAGTGAGAAGTTAAAATAAGAAGTTCATTCAATAAAATATTGATTCTGGAAACAGATTACAGGAAATCATACCATACCACTAACTTAATTTATGAGTATTTATATTGCAGGAATTATACCAATATATCAAACACAATGCCTTCAACCTTAGTTCAAAAGAGAATTTTATCTCTAAGCTTTAACAACAGGGCTGAAAATAATTCAGATTATATGGGCAGCATTTTAGCAGCCCATTTTCATCTTCTTTAAAAGCAACATTCTAATGCATGATGGTTAAGGATCAAGTTAGGATTATGAGGAGAATGTTAAACATATACCAAGTAATACATCTGTTTTGAATAAAAGATACTATATAGAGTTCCAGTTCATTTTTTTCCCAACTCTTTTCTGTACGTGTTGTAGCTGCTAAGTGAAACCATGCATCAGATAAATACATCATTTCAGCAACATATTGCTAATCAATTATCTGACATATTCTGAAATATGTGGGTTAAAAATACTTGCGGCAAAGGCTTTTCTAGTTTGGAAAATGGTTTCATGTTCTGTTGTGGTTCATTCTTCCATCTCTGAGCTTCTAGGATGTTCTGCTGTCTCCAGACTGGTGCTAGACCATTCCCTCATGGCAGGAAAGCAGCAAGCTTTACACCATGGTCCCTGCCCATTTCCAAACACCAGTGTAAGGGAAAGGCACCTTTACTGGCCTGTCAGTCTCTGGCCAACAGCTTGCTCCCAGTAAGACAATCACTAAAATATTCTATTTGATTGCTGTATCTTATGATTCGGATATTATTTTGAAGCAACTGATTTTTCAGAAGGGTAATGTAGAAGTTCTAATACACGGATTTTTTTTATTTTTTCTTCAATTGGAATAGGAAACTGGAAGCTTGCTATAACATACAGTTTGTCAAAGTTACTGTGTTTGACTCACTAACACTTTCATTCATGTCGGAACTTCACACTTGTTTTATTTTAAATAGCCATCTAATCAAATCTGTTTGAAAACAATAACCAGCATGACTAGTTCCTAATATGCAACCAAAAATACTTTGAATATTTCAATACAAGGGAAAATGGGTGCACATAGTGCACCACGTGCTAGGCCGCAGCTACAGTTCCTCCAGAATTCTGGAAGCAGTCCTCCCTTTTTCCCATTCTGCTATCCTCCCTATCTGCAGTCTCACCTCCTCTTCAGACCAGCTCTTTGTCAGCTTCCTCAAGGGGCAGAGAAGGAGGGCATTTGGATTTTTATTTTTTTATTTTTTTATTATTTTATTTTATTATTCCCCTGATGAGTGGGAATAACAGTAGAAACTGCTGCCATATAGAGGCCAAGTATTTAAGATCAGTGCTCTGGTGTACTTGTCTCATCCAGCCTCCAAACACCTTTACTCAGGAACTAGGGATATTTTCCAAGTACTGAGTAATTTAAACTCTATTTGATGCCCTCTACTTGCTTCTTCATTGCACTAACTCTTATTGTGTCACTATCCAGTGACATTTTTTCCATGCTAAAGGGCTTTGGACCATTAATTTTGGTCAAAGACCATCACAGTCACATTTCTTTGTCTGCCACTGCTGCAAACCATCCAAGCTTTCTCACATTCATCTAAGAAAGAGCAATCTAACAAGTCCACATACACTATAGTCCTGAAGCTGCTGGCCCCCATAAACTCAACCATTCCTACATCAACAGGTATCAGAGACAGAAAGCTTAGTAAAAACACAGTCCTCACCTGTCATTCAGACTGATCCTGGGCTGACCTTTGAATATTTCCTCACTGTTGAAATTCTCTGTGGTTTTCTGATAATCTAAGGTAGATGCATGTGATGGCAGAAGAAACACTTTGAACCTGATAAAGTGCTGGGTTACAGGTTTGTGCAGTCCTTTTGCTGTGACTGTGAAGCAGGCAGAGAGTTCTTCCTGTAGTATCTGCTAAGAACCAGAGGCATTTACAGTCCCACTAGGATCTGGCTGAAGACCCAATTCCTTTCTACTACACAGAGCAATCCTCCTGGGTCAGATTCTTTAGCATTTAGCTGCCAGTGAAAGGGCAGTAAATGCTCAGTGTTTTTGAGGCAAAGAAAATCTAGACACAGCAGCAGATGTTCCTGCACCCAGTGGAAACTGTCAAACATAGGAAATGTATCTTCCAGGGGGAAAAAAGTGGATTTATGGAGTGGAAAGTTTTCAAAGGAGCTCCCACAGTCCAAAGGGAGACCTACTAGCAGACCTGGCAATGACTCTGGGTATCTTTGTCTCCCCTTTGTTCTCACACCAGAGCTGCGTCTACAGGTATAGTCCCTGTGAGCATTACAGAGCCACAGCAACAGAGCTCTGCAGCAGAAGTCCAGTGTTTGCCAGCTGAAAGAGATTTTTTGCCATCGTAGATACACCAGGCTCTAAACCCAACAGGTTCTTCTGGCAGCAGCCTTTTCCTGGCAGCACAGCTGTATCCACACCAGGAACTTTGCTGGCTGAACTCCACTGGGAAGATGGGATTTATTTTACTTTCAAGTCCAGGCTAACATCAGTACGTGAGCAGAAGTTTCTAATGTAGGCCTGTAAGAAACATCTCTGATCTAAGAAGCTTCATTACCTCTGCACGTAGCAATGAGCTGGCTCACCCCTCAACTCCAACTACAAAAACACTTAATTTGTGTCCTCCAAAAAAGAAGGTGGGAAAACTGATTATACCGATGGATCACAGGAATGTCAGAAATGCTTATGAATTTTCTTGTTACAGAAGCATTTTATTTCTGCTCTAATAAAGCAATTGGTGAATTCTTGTTACTGCTGGTATGTGAGAGACACAGGATTGTGGTACATATTACAGCAGAATCAACTTCAGCTTTGGAAAACAGAAGTAGAACCGCTGCCATGCAAAGTTGGTTTTTTTGTTTGTTTTTTTTTTTTAATAGGAGTTTAATGGGCTTACAGATGTCCTATTTTCAATTCCAGTTCAGGGATGGGAAAGTTACACAAAATCAGTATGTATTTAGAAAGGAATCAAGACATTGAGCACTTATGCCAGATTAGCTACTTATTTGTTGTATTGTGTATCTTTTTGATATAGGACCTCATTAGTCTTGATAAACAAAAGACCCCTCTTTGTATGAAGCTCCATGGAACAATAATGTAAACTGGAGATTTTACTCTGTATGAACTGTTGTCACCAAGTTCATCCTTCACTGTCCTTAAGGACCTTTTAGCCTTTTACAGGTATTTTTTTCCTGATTCAGTTGATTTAAAAACAAAGCATAATTACTGAGAAAAATTCTGTCCTTCATAGGACAGATACCTTGAATCAAGATCAGTCAGATATCCTCAGTCTTGTGTCAAATATAAAAAACTCCAATACAATATTAACAATACACCGGTGCAATATTAATACTGGGTATTTTATAAATGTGAAGAATGAAAAAGATCTTCAGACATAAAATGAGACTCTTTGTATTCAGGGGGTATAATAGATATTTTTGATTACTAGATACATACATTGACCTGATTTGTATTTTAAATTAAATATCACAAAATGTACAGGATATGTAGAGCATAAAGTCACACACCTTTTAAAAGCCTATTTGTTGCATTTCCTGACTTAAAAAAATACCCCAATATTTGAAAACTTGTTTCTTTCATAAAAGCTGCAATATGGTATATTAATAATAACTCAGTGTTATGTAAAGCAAAAATCTCCTGTCAAACCATGAAGGTTACCAAGTTAATATTGACTTGCAGATAACCATTATCACGATGGAGAGCTTTTCCTGAATAAGAACATATTCACTAAAAATGCAGTTTTCACAAATCAAAGCAGCCCTTAACTCATGCAAAATCTGACAAACACATCTGAACAGTTTTTTTCAGCAATGAAAATCTTTTGGCTTTATTAATCAAGCAGATGAAGAACATTCAAGAGCATGACCCCACAGGGCAAAGGTTAAGTCATAAGTTGGGATATCTATTTTGCTGTTTCTCTTCCAAATTCTCTTAAGATGACTTTTTGGTTTTTAGTTCTGCCTCACTGGGCTGCTAGTAAAAGGAGAGGGGAAAGGAAGAATGATGAAAATTACCATCTGCTCCTACTTATCCAGATATATCTGTGTCTTTTTACTTTCATTAAAAGTAGCCAGAAATATTTTGCCAAAGACAGTTATGTTAATGTGCCATTATTAAAATGTTTGAGTTTAATTCTACTTGAACCAATATGCAAAACCTTATCCTGGCTGCCAAAACCAAAACACCATTTATTCACCTTTTTTTTCAGATCAGTACCTTTAATAATGCATTTTCCAGAACTCTCTTCCTTTAGAAAAACATGTCTTGCAGAACCCTACTACATCCAGAAAAATAGAAAGTGATCAAATACAGGCAGGATGTAAAAATCTCACTGCTGCGCAGGGACAGGAAGTAGAAACTATATTAACAATCAATAACTAAGAGAAATATCACAGAGCCTGGCTTTTACCAAAAAGAACAGGCTGCAGGTGCTGTAGCCGACATATTCATTGCAGAGAAATGCAGATTTTTATCACTTAGAAGCTTCAGTTCCATATGTAATACCAAAACACCACAGTCAGCACGTGAACCGCCTGGAGCAGGCGATGGAATGGACTCTGACCAGTCACTTTTGCTGCAGTCAGTGTCCCTCAGTGCTCCTTCCTCAGCTGCATTTAGTATTAATCCCACCTGGTCCAAGTCAGATAGAGCTGAAACCCAAATTGGCTACCACTCCCACTTAAAATATAAACCAAAGCAAATGATATTGATGTATTTCAGAGGCTTATAGAACACTTCAAGTTAATTTAACTAAATGTTCATTAAGAAATCACAGCAGGTAACAATGAAGGCACCCAGATGGAAACTTGTTTTTCCAAAGTTATGGATACCTTCTCCATTTCACTATTTTCTTTTCTCTCACAAGTTTCCTGTTTCAGACCTTTTAAGAAAAAGCTGTATTTAAGATGTCAAAAAATCTTCTTAAGAACCAGCAGTACTCTCTCTAGGGGTTGTTTTAGGCAATTATAGTTTTACAGTTTCCTCTTCACATTGGATAAAGATCTGGGATAACGTCAGATATCTGGTATGTGGACACGATCTTGGCCCCCGGATATGAAGTTGTCATAGCTACTCTGGATGGTTTCTAAACATGACCAAATCCTCCACAGGATCCTTCCCAAGTTTCATGGTCTGCAAAGAACTTCCCTTTAAAAAACAACAGTTTTCAAGACTGTGTGTGTAATAAACTTTTTCAGGTAGAGTTTAGTATTTTTTTTTGAAAATAAACATTTTTTTTAAATTATAGAATAGGGAAAGGGTGAGAAAGAGATACTGTAGACTAAGAGAAAGCTCATAATCTAAGAACACAGGAAAATAGTCCAGTTCTTTCATGCAAACTATACAATAAATTCTGGTTTGGTCACAGCAGTGTAGAACTGGAATAAATTCATCAACACTGGAGAAGCTAGGCTCAAATTATACCAGAACAGCTGAGAGTAAATCCAGGTCTTTAGGTTTCATATTTTTTCAGCTCTCCTATAATTTAAGAAGAATCATAAAACAGTAGCTCATAATTTCTGGAAATATATAGAAAACAAAGTAATTTTCTTCTGGGCCCAAAAACATAAGAATGGTTTAATTACCTTTAGATTCAAAGCAATAATCTTGAAGTATGGCCATACTTCAGAATATGGTTTAATAATCCTTTTAACATGGGAGAAGGAATATTTTTCCAAACTGTATTTCACCCTAGATACTCAGATTAGTCTCTGTTCTTTTCCATTGTCAGTGGAAGAGGCAAGAGCAGAATAAATAATGAACAGGGATTGTTGATTCCAAACGTAACTAGGAATAACAAGGTATGTTCATAGTAGAGAAGAACAAAAAAGTAAATTTAGTAAATGGAAAGTGGTTTAGAACAAGCTCTTCAGCGAGAACTATTGCTACAAAGTACCACTATTGAAAAAGAAAGAAAGAAAGAAAGAAAGAAAGAAAGAAAGAAAGAAAGAAAGAAAGAAAGAAAGAAAGAAAGAAAAGAAAAGAAAAGAAAGAAAGGAAAGAAAGAAAGAAAGAAAGAAAGAAAGAAAGAAAGAAAGAAAGAAAGAAAGAAAGAAAGAAAGAAAAGAGAGAAAGAAAGAGAGAAAGAGAGAGAGAAAGAAAGAAAGAAAGAAAGAAAGAAAGAAAGAAAGAAAGAAAGAAAGAAAGAAAGAAAGAAAGAAATCCAACTCATCTTAATAGGTTAGGTTCTGCTTTGAGTAGGAGGTTGGACCAGATGGCCTCCAAAGTCTTTTGCAATCTAAATCATTGCATGGCTCTAAACAAACCGGACTTTTCTTGTAAACATGTCTGTTTGAGAGACCAAAAGAAATTTAAAAAATCAAGATTAATTGGATAGTACTTACTATTACTGCAAAAATTACAAATAGTCACTTACAAGTAGCAAAAATATTACTTCCTCAGAAATACAAAAAATAATGACCCTATAATTTGAGCATTCAAATGAAGTATGGTCAGAGAAAAATATAATGCCTAACACTTCCATCATTTTCCCTAAGATTTCCCACTGAGTGAACACAGCCTTTTGGTCACGTGTATCACTGCGTGTCTCTTAACCACAGGCCTCTTGTTGGATTCCAAAAGACCCAAGGAAATGATGTTATTGAATACAAAACTTTATGAATGTCCTAATGGAAAATGTTTCACTGTATAACTTCTAGGAAATTTAGCCTTACTATGGGATCACTCATTAACTGGGCACTTAATTTTTATTGCCTTGTTGGTTAAGTTAATTACATTGTGACTGATAGCAATTTTACCTCAAAACAGGAGGCTGTTTTACCTTATCTTTTATGTTTTGCTTATCTAGAGTGCACTGGAAAGTACCACAAATGTAGACAGAGGACCATTGTTAAATGGTGGTATTTGTGCTTGTAAGTTTAATACAAAATAAATTTGCCATAATCCAACAATTACATGGAATATAAGACTGACATTAAAGAATTGGATTTTGTCACAGTGAAGTAGTGAAAAGAGGAATCTTAGAGGTACATTGGGTGAAAAACAGGTAATATGTAAATCTTATTGTATTGAGTCTCCTATTGCACATGTTACTTGACAGTGCTTTGGGTTTCCAGCTGTGGACACAAACATGCTTATGTGAGCAACTAAACAAAAGTAACAAGGAAATAGGCACAGAGACTCTGCTGATGCCAGTGTGTATGTACAGACCCAGCTTCCCTACCCAAAAATCCCACTGAGGTGTCTACTTCCATCCTACTCACTCTAACCACAGAGAGAATTCCTTGCTATTTCAAGGAAGATATTAGAGTCAAAATGGGCCATATTGCACTAACTTGAAGAATAACTGCAATAATTCTTCCTAGTGCAGTTAGAATATGCCCAACGAGCTCTGTTGGTTGATATGTTGGCACTTTCATGCTTGCATTTGTGTGCAGAGCTGTAACCCTAGGAGTTATTGTGGTATTCACTGTGTCCATCTCTGTGTTTCCCCAGTGTTTTGATGTGAAGCTGTTTTTAGAGCTGCTTGCAAGTCTCTGAATCAGCAGCACAAGAGAATGAACTGTTTCAGTGATTAAAGGCAGACACCACTAAACACTTCCAGGACATAATTACAGAGCATTTTCACTCCCTCTGCTGCTATTGGCTTAAAGGAGTTTGAGTTTCTGCTGATAGTTATCCTCTAACAGCTGGGGCCACTTTTGACCCAAACACATGGACCTGATCTATGTGGTACCGCTGTGGTCCTCAGAGATATCTGGTTAAATATTCTTCAAGATCAGGCCCAAAGCATGAAGGAAAGGTTACTCAACTGTTGTGAAATGTACATGTACCATTGTAGAACATTTTTCTGTTTTCTCTACTTTTATCATTACTCTGTTGGTAGTATTTCTATTTATTTCCCCCTTCTGAAAAGACCACAGTTTAAAGCCTCTCCCCCAAAGATATATTTCCTTCCAAAGGTTTTATAGCTTGACATTTTTTGGCTTTTATTTCCCCTGCAGTGCACCTTTAAACATTTAAATATTTTTAGTCTGTGTGCATCTTACAAGGAGCCACAGGTATCTCCTGAGACAAGGAAGATGCAGAGACAACAAAAGTCTCCCTTCTCACCACAATGTATATGCACCCTCACCCTTCTTTTATTTTTTCCCTTTGTTAGTCATCATTTACTTCGTAATATGGATTTAAAATATCAGTCTGTCTTTCTTCAGATGAGGGCACATCTTATCACCAGTAAGTGTAAGCCTGAGCCACTGCACAAGATGCTATAACAGCACCAGCTATAAAGACAGTTCCACCCCTGAAAAGCTTACTATAAGACATCACAGTTGGACACAACACACCCAGAAAAAGAAAGAAAATGGAGATTTTTAATGGTACTTGGCAAAAAATCAGGTACATTTTCACTTGGACAATACACCCCTCTTAGGAGATCACTGGTAAGACCAGTGTGAATATATGAATGCTGCTCCATTGTACTTACCCAGCCAAGCTAAGGCTGGGGGAAAACAAACAACTATTCCATGGAAATTGTATTCCTGAGTGAGAAGACATGGTGTTCAGCAGGACATCACAGCAGTTTAGGATTCAGATTTGAACCCTGGAGCCCCCGTAGATCTGGAGAAGGCAGCCTCCCTGACCTTCCCAAAGGGTAGTATTTAGAGGGCTTTTTCTACAACTGTTCTCTCACTTAATCCTTTTTAAAGCCACTGCCAAGGAGGGAAGAAGTTCTAAAGACAAGAACTTAACAGTTCACCAGGATCCCACAGGTGTGGATTTGGCTCATCTGGAGAAGATTGTTTCCTCCTTCAGTCTCCCTCTTCCCTCTTCCTACACCTGCCTTGCCACATAGTCCCTCCATACTCTTGGAAAATTTAGATTTGAGCTTAGCTGTAACCAAACTCTACACTCACTGTAAGGCTCAGCTAAAGACCTCATGAGGAAATGCTGCTGCTGAGAAACATTTGGGCTTTGTTTTATGCAACCAATGAGTTAAAATTATTGTCAGAAATACCATAATGTATAAAAGCTGCAAACACCCAACTGTAGTGTCAGACTTCCAAGCTGTACAAATGTATTTGTCTCTCTTATTTGTAAAAGTTATTTGAACAGAAATGGCACATTGTAACAGCCTAACAAGAAGCAGTGTTTCTGATGACGTTTGAGACTTCTTTGCTCCACTGTATGGAAATATTTAAGACTTTAAAGATTTGTATTGCAAAATAGAATTTTAAATGGCTTAGTCCTATTCCCAGTAAAGTCAAAGAGGGGATTACTCTCTGCTTCAATGAAAGTGGCATAAGGGCCAAGATGCATTTTAACATGATTATTTTTTTCCTTTTTGTTCCAAGAGACAAGAAGTCTCTCCAAAGCACCTCCCTACTCCTTAACAAAGAAAGAAAACAGAAAGGAAAAAAAAAAAAAAGGAAAAATAATCAAGCAAGTCATCAAGCATCCATCACTGCCATAGCCAGACATGAACATCCATCGAGACCTGTGAATGTCAGGACTTCTACCACACACAGTATGTTGGGCACAGAGAAACACTGCGTATTTCCAAGTTTAGGATTGGAAAGTTTCTGTTGCCTTTTAAAATATTTTCTCACAATATCCAGCACACCGTCCCACTTGCTCATCTTATTCACGCACTTCAAAGCTAAAACTCAACATGGACAAGTAACTAATAAAGTCTGATCCTTTAAAAGAATTAGAGTTTGAGTAAAGTCAGAAACCTTGGATTAATTTTCCTTTTTTATGGCTGATAGATGCTCAATTAAATTATATAAATGAACAAACAGGCCCGTAATTTTTTAAACCCTTATTTTAATTTAAATAGCACAAGGACAAATGTTTATCTTCAACTGAGTTTTCCCACCAGCCTCCAGAATTACAATGCTTTTATTTGTTGGTTTTTATGTTTTATGCCCAGATTTTTTAAAATAATTTTTTGCATTTCTGTTGATACTTAGATGTGAATAGCAAAATCATATCTAGCTTCTCGATAAATATTTACAGGAAACATGGAAATTACATATCCCTAGAGTTTCTTCTTTCTTCTCCTTTTTTATTATTTCTCTTCCTTTTTAGTAATTTATTTAGAATTATAAGCTCTGTCGGAGACCTTATACCATGCATTTGTGGGACAGGACACCCTTCACTAGTCCAGGTTGCTCCAAGTCCTGTCCCACCTGGCTTTGAACACTTCCAGGGATGGGGCAGCCACAGCTTCTCTGGGCAAACTGTGCCAGGGCCTCACCTCACTGTTTCCCCTCTGGTGCCATGCTTTAGGTGTTCTGCTTGAGGAGCCTTAAGTGACCTCTTTAAGCTTAAACACAGCCAGACAAGTTTCACCCCATAAGTTTGTGAGAGACAACACGGTAACGTCATGCAAACGTGACCAGTGACTTAATTAGAATCAAATTAGCAGAGACAGAGCAAAGCTGTACATCTCCAGAGAGTCCCAGAGGACTGCTGCTGCGAGAGCTGGGAAAGGGTACTACAAGGACGCGGGAAAAAAAAAATCTTACAAACCCAAACCAGAACAAACTAACACGCATTTTATAGGGGGGGAAAAAAGAGCTAGAATCCAGTTGTATATTTTAAAAGGGAAAGGTTAGAAAAACATTCAGGGAGGGCGCCCTAAGAGTTAATTTCCAGCAGCACTTGAGGCAGCAAGGCCTGGGAAGACTCCTGGCGCCCTCTGCTGTGAGGCGGCAGCAGCAGTGGAAATTTCCTCTGGAAAACAGCTTTGTCCTAAAGTTCAGGCAGATAAAATGACTCTCTAGCGTCCCGATGGGAAGGGGGTTAATTTGACTCCCCAAGCGAAGCCCGCCTTGGGGTGCAGCTTAGTTTTGGGGTGGAAAGGAGGAAGGTTGCTTTGTATTTTTATTCTTATTATTTTTTCTTTTCCTTTTTTTTTCTTTTCCTTTTTTTTTTTTCCCTCCGGAGTCTCTAGCTGGACCGGCTGCAACATGAAGAAAGGAGTCTTGAAAGCCGGTGAATGAAAAGCTCGCAGGATCCTCGGAATAATGGTTGCAACATGACAAACATTTTTTAAAAACAACAAAACCTCCCAAATTATGCACGCCTGTTTCCCTCCCATCTGGAGTTTCCAAGGGAGGGATAGCCTAAACGAGAACGAAGGAGAAATGTCTTCTTCCAACATGGCTTAAATACTAAAAGGGAAAAGCCTTCGAACAAAAGAGAAAAACAAGCAAACAAACAACAAAACAGAAAAGGCATTCTTGACTTCAAGCACCTCTCCCTTAAAATTTAAGGATGCTCCCTAAACCCAAATCGACACCCCTCATCTAACTGGCAAAGAGTGAGGAGCGCTCTCTGCTAGCTACGAATTCACATTTTTAAACATATATTTTTGCGTTTTTACAATCATTAACAGCGATAATAGCTATTTGTGAGGAACAAATGCATAAAAGCCCACAAATGCAAAGGGGCCGACAGAGCAAACCGGTAAAGCAAACATCAGGGCTCTTCCTTTAGGTACCTGCTGACGAAATGTACTCCAGTTTTAACCCCTGAAATTAAAAGGGGGGTGGGGCGCGGTGTTTATGCTGATTGGAAACAAATACGCAGAGCTTTCCAGCTCATGTGTACCAGCAGTTTTTCCTTCACTCCTATTATCTTCCAGCAAATGTATCACCCAGCCCCTCCCAGGAGACGTGATTTTTGGCAGGATCCGCTTTTTGACGTGGGGTGGTCCCGCAGTCCGGCCGCGGTGGGATCTCGGCTGCAGGTCCGGCCCCGCGGGGTGTCCAGGTGGGAGATGGTCCCGCCTCGGGGATGGTAACGGGGATTTCAGCTGCCCTTGGACTGCGGCTCTTTCTCTCGGCATCCTCTCCATTTGGGCGCTGGGCTTCCCCCTAAGCTAAGGACAAATTTACCTTAAAAGCAAAACATAGGTTTGTTTTATTATTTTTTTTTTCTTAATTACTTTTTGTAAAAAATATTTTTGTTCGTTTGTTTTTGTGTGTTTATTTGGTGGGGATTTTTTCTTGTAAAAAGGAGGCTTTTTATGCAAGTGCTTTCACCTCCTGATCTGACAACGCTTGACAAAGTTTGGGGAACTTAGCGGCAAGACCCTGACGGCCACTCTTTGCGTAACAACCAAAACACACTTCCTTGGGATAAAAAAAGCTAAATTAAACACAATTTATTTAGTAAAACCAGCAGATTTCTGTTGTCGATGCCGGCGAGGTTCGGCACCTTTCTTGCATTGTAGGCATACACGCGTGTTGCTTTTCCACCCCAAGCTCCCCATCGAAGTGCTGTGAAAGAGAAAAGATACTAATAATTTTTTTTAATTAAAGGACCCGTTTTACAGACAGCGATACGTCAAAGCAAACTGTAGCTGAATTCTTGTAGGAAGGGTCGTGCGCGGGCGGATTTGTCCTATTAATAGGACACAGGAAGAGCCGGGAGAGCAAACGCCTGCCCTGAACACAGCGTGGGATGTTATTTGAGGTAATAGATTGAGAACATACACGAAATCTGTACTTTGTGGACGTTCAAACGCGTCGTTATTTCGCGTTAAATAACATTTTAGAAGACGCTACCCCGGCTTTTCTGCTGGAAGGATGCGGGTTTATTTAGAAGCACTTAAAATGGAGAGGAAAAAAAATTGTATCCAGACGACAGCTCCCTGTAGGAAGATAATCAACATTATAGACAGTAAACGTTCTACTATTAAGGGCTACTTTGCCGCAATTGGTTTTAAATCATAAACATATAAATACAGGAAATAATTCTGAGACCACATCGGAGTTTACTTGGAAATTACAGGAAAGTAACAGAGCATTCCCGAAACTGTCAGTACCTTTCAGGGAAGCCTGTTGATGACGAAGGACTAATAGTTGGTGGCCAAAAAAAAAAGTTTCTAAAGATCCCTTTCACTTAATTGTTACTTTTGTAGTTAAAATACCGGCTGACACTGTATTAAAGATGTCAGAAACACGATTACAGAAGTACAGAACATTTAAAACATGACCCTACCAGTTGAAGAATTAAGCATTTTAGGTAAAAAGACTGTGATAGCTATTGATTTTCAATAATTAGGAATTGATGAGCATTTTAAAGAATTCTTTTTACAACAGAGACTCACAAAACAAGATTTCAGTATTTTTGCTTGTATCGGCCTTCCTCTTCACAAGCAGTAAAAAATGTAGAGTTCAGGAGGTGCTGGATTTTTTAGCTGGTTGTATTTTATTTGATTATTTTATTTTATTTTTAGCTTTTATTGTTGTTTGTTTGGGTTTTTTTATTTTTCAGTATCCACGTTGTATCCATGCTTATTACATTAGTCCATTACTAAGACTTTCCAGAAAGAAAAAACAAACAAACAAAAACCAAACAAAAAAAAACACCAAAAAACACACAAACCCCCCACAAAACTGTGGAGGCAATGAGTAGGGCCTTGCTGTACATTTTTAAATAACGGAAAAACAAAATTTCTATTGACTTCGGGTGGAAGGGAACGAGGCCCTATGAGAATCACTACAGGAGCCAGGTGTATTTTTCTTTCTCTCCGCAGCCTTGAGGGACGAGGGGGACAATGCCGCACACCCGCCCCGGCGGCTGCACCATCCCGAGGCAGGGCTGCTCCGGCCCAAGTGTCACGGAGACGTTCCGGATCCCTCCCCACCGTCCAGGATCCCTTCCTTTGCAGAAGGAGGCACACGAGGATTTACAACACTGGGATATTTCAAAAGAAAATTAAACTGTTGTCTCCTGTCTCCTGGAGTAAGTCAGAGTGGAACAAAAGAAATATTAAGGTGTCGCACAAGTGGCAGGCGGCAGCTGCCCTGCTCCCCTGCTCGAGCGGCACCCATGACCGGTGCGGCAGCGGGAGCCAGAAACAGGGGCTTTGCAAATACTCCCTTCCAAAGCGCAGCGAAAAGGGATTGCACTGAATTATCAAGTACCCCGCAATATTCTGCTTCTATTCACGCTTCAAATAAAGTACGTTTCTAATAATCCATTAACTGCTTTAACGACCAGTGTTACTTATTCACCAGTGCTCCGTGGAAGTTATTATTCATTTGAAAATTCTTTGCGATTTCCAGTTGTTCTCCACATAACATGCATTACTCGAAAAATGCAAGAGGAAAACGCAGAGTTAATCCCTCATTTTGCAAGACGGACAGGCCACCGGGGCTCCTAGTTTCATTTTTAATACAAAGAAAAAATTATTTTCCTCCTTGCTAAGCACTCACTATTCCCGTGGATCTCCCTGGCAGGTTCTGGGTGCTGAAGCCTTAGGAGAAAACGGGCTACCTTTTGAGAAAGGCCTAACTATGGACTTAAGCAGCCTCACTTGAAAAGCCCACATTAACAAGCAATAAACCCTACGACTTCGTTTCAATCTCAAATTCACTGTACCACGCTCAAAGGACGACATAAACTACGTGAGCACTACGGAAACAGTGTGCGAAAGTTACAGCCAAATCGGGAATTAAAAAAAAAAAAAAAAAAAAAAAAAAGGGCTCTCGTAACCGAAAAATGCTTCTAGGAGATGTGACAGCCGCACTCTGGAGCAGGATCTGCAGACTCGTGCGTTCCCTGAGAAAGCACAGCCAGCACGCTCCGACCGCCGTCCCACGGACACCGCAGCGTTACACGGGCTGTAAACGCCGCTGCCCCGGCACCCACCCGCAGGGGATGCAGCACAAGGACGACCGCCTGAGAACCAAAACCGCCGGGGGAGAGAGCCGAGGGTGCCCCCGACTCCCACCGGTTGTTTTTATCCGCGTCCGGCCTTTCCAACCCATCAAATATTCGCTGCGAGGCGGGGCGATAGAAGAGAACCCTCAGAAGGCAGCCGGGGTCGCAGGAACATACAGAGCCCACCACGGGGAGCGAGGACCCCGCGGCACCCACAGGGACCCGGCCAGGGCTGTGGCGTCGGGCCCGCACGCTGCCCTCCCTGACCGTAAAATTAGCAACAGAAAGAGGTCATCACCTAAACCCAAAATATTGCGGAGATCTCAGTAAAGCAGAGAAATGAGATTAAAAAGCAAAAACACACTTCCAAATACCAGTTAAGGACAGGTGGGCAGCAGCACAGCACTGCTGGCTCCCGGAGACTGAGCTGATGCTCAGATTACCTTCCGCGATGCTCCAGCCACGGAGGGAAGGAACCTTCTTTTTTGTTGGTGGTTTCGTAGTTTGCTTAGTTTGTTTTTTGTTTATTTGATTGTTTCTCCCCACTGCAATGACTCTTCTTTTTTTTTTTTCCCCTGCAGAAAGCAACAACCCCGTCCCTGTGCACTAGGCCTTGCAGAATCTCCCAAAACAGTTTAATAAAAGGTAAACCCGGGACTGAGCTTTTCTGACTGGCATTTAGTTTTTATACATATAAAATATATTAAGTACATATTATATATTTATATGCACATATACAAATATATATCTAACCTCCCCCCCCCCCCCCCCCCCCGGCCTTTTTCAATATATCGGGAAAAAAATCAGACTCGAGGTAACGCGAAGTCAGTAACATGAGCAGCTTTTCTCCGGCTCTGTCTGACAGGCTTTGTCTCTATGTCTGCGTCAGACAGCGCTCAGTCTAAACCAACCGAATTAACCAGGACGATGCCCGGGTGATCCCAAACAGCGTGACAAACCGCAGTGCTAAATATGATCGTGCCAGTCTGAGCAGACACCTCGGGATTGTTTCACAGTGGTACATCCCCGGTTATCCCTCTGCTCCTGACTGCCGGCCGCGGTGCTGGCTGCGGGAGTTAAAATCCACCCTCGTATCCGGGCAAAGTTTAAATCCAGGATTCACTTTCCTCTTCACGAACAGTTAAAAATATTTAGATGTAGTAATAAACTCTCGTGTTAAAATCGTGACATGGTGGCAACTTTTTTTTTTAGTTATTTTAAAATAATAATATTTTAAAATAAGAAAATGTAGTGTTCGGGAGTAGTGATAAACTCACTACTTACACGGGTTACACGGGTGCAATAAAAGTATTTTTCAAGCAGTCGTTATGGGTTTCTTAAAAGGCTTTAGTATGATTTTAGCAACCTTGTCTTTGGAATACCCTTCGGGGGCTCCAAATGTTACGTGCTCAGTTACTCGGGAGGGAAGGGACAGACCGGGACGTAGCGGATGCCAGCATTTTGGGGAATTTTTGTTATATGCAAGGACAGGAGCCCCGGGGGCAGCAGGCGGTCCCTGCACTCCGCCCCACGCAGACAGCCTCGCCATTTTACAGCCACCGCTCCTGCGCGTTAAACGGGACAGCGGAGGACGGGGCGGGATTACATCCAAGGAGCGGCACAAAGCGCTAATCCGGGGCTGTGTAGGAGCCAAGGAACCCCCAGAGGGACATGTGAGACGGCAGAGCGCTGCGCCCACCGCGCCCCTTCAGCGCTGCTTCCAGAGAGCCCAAGATTTAAAAAAAACTGGTGATAACAAGGGAGGACAGCCGCGACCTCTTCCAGTTTGTTTCCAGGCACGGCCCTTCAAGCGAACACGCCTGTGTCCCCCGGCGAAGGGGCGGCCGAAACGGAGATGTCTGCACCGCCGGGTCCTGCCCCTCACGGCGGAGAAAGCTCTGCGCCTCGTCAGCCGTGGTCCCGATGCCCAGCACCCGACCGGCGGCCTCCCGGCCGTGCCAGCCCGCTCGGCCCATAGGGAAGGCTGCCTGCGGGGGAAGCCCAGAGAAAATGGAGGCAGGCGGGCTCGCAGCGCTGAGTGGCTGCATGGCGGCCGAGGGGCGGTGCGAGCTTTGTGCTGAGACGGGAGCGAGTGAGCTTCCCCCCGCCCGTCTGGGCTTTAGCGGGACAGGGCGGCGACACACGTCCCGACCCTTCCCGGGCTGCGGACGCGGCTCGGCCCCTCACGGCGGCCCTGGGGCCGTTCCAGAACGTTCCCTGCGCGCGGGCTCTGCCTGCCCGGCATGGCGGGCGGAGGGCGCCCCCTGCTGCCCTCACGCTGCGGTCACGGCCCTCAGGGACGCCGGCACTGTTAAACGCGTAAAATTTTAGTAATTGTGTGCGGAAACGTCATCTTTCAACGCTGGCTTGGCATCCTGCTGTATGTAACCCCCCCGCCCCACACCTGCTGAGTGTATAATTTGTGTCAGGATTACATCGAATCTTTAATTTGGCAGTGTAAATCACAAGTGCAGAGTTGGCAAGTTGAAATGGATGTTAGCTCAGCTGATCAGCGCAATACAGTTTCTTTTCCCGTGTTTCCCCCCCCCCCCCCCCCTTTAATAGTACGTGCCCATTTTATTAACGCTTCATGGTGTTTTATGGTTCCTCTAAATGGCCCTGGATATCAGATCGCAAATACTGAAAATGTAAATCCGGTTTGTCTAATCTGGAGTTTAAAATATTCTTGTGATGTCAGAAAGTGATGGCTTGTAAAATATTTTCATTTAATTAGGAAGTGCTAAGAGGGTTTCTGCAAGGAAAAAAAAAGGCAAGGAAGCTCAATTTGAATTATTTATGTGCTATGAACTATCATGATTGCTGTTGCAGCTTTTCAAGTACAAAAATGCAGGATTTGCTTGCCTTTCATTTTTAGAAACTAATTCTTTAATTATTCAGGCATGCAACTTACTGTGAACAGGGATTAATTATGCAGGTAATCAAGGTTTTATTCTACGTTTACTTTTAAAAAGTAAAGATGGGCTGTTACCATGTACAGTGATGCTGACATTGGGCTTGGGCACTGAAATACTCTTTAAAGGTATGATAATAGTTTGGTATTTCATGTAAAACAGGTAGGGATGAATTTGTGCCTTGCATAAGATGAGCAACACAATGCATGGCATAAATCTTGCTGTCCTGTGAGAGAGAATGTTCTCCTTCCTCAGGACCAAGTGCTCATCATCTCCTTTCTTCTCACAGAATCACAGAATATTCCAAGTTGGAAGGGACCCACAAGGATCACCGAGTCCAGCTCCTGGCCCTGCACAGATGCCCCAACAATCCCACCCTGTGCATCCCTGGGAACGTTGTCCAAACACTCCTGGAGTTCTGGCAGCTCTGGGGCTGTGACCATTCCCTGGGGAGCCTGGGCAGTGCCTGACACCCTCTGGGGGAAGAATCTTTATCCTGATATCCAGCCTGACCTTCCTGTGACACAGCTGCAGCCGTTCCCTTGGGGCCTGTCCCTGGTCCCAGAGAGCAGAGATTGGAGCTGTCCCTCCATTGCTCCTTGGGAAGAAGCTGCAGACTGTGGTGAGGTCTGACCTCAGTTTTCTCCAGCTAAAAATCAAGAACTCTTCCCCTCAGTGGTGTGTCCAAAAAAACATTTTGCAGAATGTGCCTTGAAGTGGGAAGGCCAGAGGTGTTTCAGATTGGAAAGAAGCGGTAGTAAGAGGAAAGGGGAAGATCCTTAATTCCACCATTTTGTCAAGATGACTGGCCTCTCTCAGGGGTGAGATATGGCGCTCTCAGGGGTCTGTCTCCTCCAGGAAGGTGCTGCATCCCTTACACAGCATCATGGCAGTTTAGTTCACCTGTGCTCAGAATCTGTCTTGGCATTGGCTATCTCAGTTTGGCTGCCAAAGCACACAAATCCAAGTGGCAGACTGTAAGATGGAGAAGCTCAACTTGTGTGCATAAATACTGCTCTGAATAATTTAAATAAATGATACTGTCAAAAATACCACAGAAGTACATCATCAGTGAGCACTGGTTGCATTTCTAAATGTTTTTGCAGCTGTAATCACACTTAGATGCTTCAATTAGCAATCCCTTATTTAAGGCTGATGGATATACTCATATACTTTCCAAATATACAAGTGGCATTGTATCTTCAGTATAACTGATTTCAGTGGGATTATAATCTGTTATGAAAAACCTTCTCCTGGCCCTTCAGACTCGTGTATTCCATTGTGAAGCTGAGCATAAGTCACTGAAGATAGTGAGGCTTACAGCAGGGAGCAGTGGAAGGGGGCCAGTGCCTGTTTCAAGGGTCTCTTACAAGTTGTCAATCACTTCAGTGCTTCTGGCTTTAAGGCATGTCAAGCTAGAAACCCAAGATTTGTGGATTAGCCTGCTTTGGATGCTGCTTAATTATGAGTCCCTTTCGATCAGTTATAGAAATAAAGCCTTACCCTACACAAGGCTTTTTTGGTGTTGGAGAAAGAGGGATGTTATATACCTCTGTCAAAAGAGCTGGATCTGTAGAAGTAAGGAGTAATATTATCTTACTCGTTGTCCAAGGAGAATTATCTCATTTGTTGTCCAAGGAGAAGAAAATAAGAGTTTTGTTAAAATGTCAGAGGAATATTTTTAAATGTTAGGACAAGAGTTAAAGGTCTGTGGAATGGGGCAGCCTGAGTCTTTTGGAGGCCTCATGACTGGTTTCATCTTCCTCCCTCCCCAGAGCTCCCATTCCATTGCAATTGTTCGAGGCACCTTCTGGGCAGCAGAGAGGAGTCCACACCATTAAAAAGGCTATTTTATTTCAGACTGACAGAAATGTGCTACAGTGTCTACTTCATGCACACACAACAACTAACAAAACCTTTTAGCTTCTTACTGCCAAAGTAGTTTCCTCAAGCATCTTCTAATAGCCACTCCTTAAAGCAGGAGAAAAAACCCCTCAAACACTATTCTCCACCAGCTACTCTGCTGGCAGATTAGCCAAAAGGAGAAATGGACCTCTTGCTTTCATTGAAGTTTTACTTTTTTGACTCACTGATGAGAGTGGTAGTTTAGAAACAGCAGTGTAGTGGCTCTGACAATGTCAGAAGGAAAAGATGGGGTAGGGGATGCTGATACAGCAGGGGAAAAGTCTGTGTGCTTGATGACCAGTTACATTCAGTTAGATGAATATCACAGTGCAATTAATTACATGGAGATTGATACAGAAGATGTTTATAGCAAATATAAATTTATTCCTTACAAATAGTGAATAGCCTTCTCAAAGAATGGAAATAGTAATGCTCATAGTTATCAGCATTGGCATTAGCACTGGCATAGTGGGATTTAGCCATCTTGAAGGCAGACATCCTGTTATGAACAAAACATAGATGTTCAAGCTCCTTCTTTGTTCTGAAGATAAACTCTCCAGTCTAAGAAAAAACTGCTTGGAAAAGGAACATGATTAAGATAAATCATGACTACAGAATGTGCACACTTGTATATTCTGATAATGTACTTATGGAAGAAAAACGGTGGGCAGAGAGAAAGAGACAAACTCACAAAATAATCTCATTCACCCCCTTTGTTCACATGATGAAACGTGAACATGGAGAAAAAGCCCATGCACACAAAGGACACAACCATCAGCACTTAGTAATGGGGTTATGAAGCTCAATTTACTTCCTTGTAACAGTAAGGTGTTGTATAATGTCCCCGCTTTCAGGGCAGTTTACAGGTGATTTACAGAATGTTCACCCTCGGGACATGCCAGCCATGGGGTTGGATGCTTCACTGTACTGACATGGATGTAGGCATCATGGTGCAAGCCCTCTGTAGGTACCATAGTGTTGGTAGGACTGCTGGAGAAACTTCCTGCCTAGGGACAGGAGTGGGTGGGGGGGATCAGACATCTCCTCCTTGCCCTTAGTTCAGTTTCTCAAAGCATTGTTTCTTCTGCCCCAGGAGTGGAAGCTGCTTCCAGCTTTGGGTGATGGAAGAAGAAAGGGCAAGGAGTTGATTCTCAAATGTATAGAGTGAACAACAACAGATGGAAAGGTAGGAGACTAATTAATTTTCCCTTTCCTTTCTGGATATCTCTCTGGATTTAATTATACTGGGATTTTATAGCTGTCAACTGATGGATGTGCAATCTACCAGTGCCTGCTGGCTAATCCACTTTGGGGCTATATTAGATTGGTTGAAAATGACTGGATTAGAATAATATTCTGCTGTAAGATATAACAATAATGGGAGAATGAGGAAGTTTATGGAAAAAGTATGTTTGGTGTCAATAGAAGAAACTGAGTGTCAATTTCTAAGAGGTAGATCTGAGTTTCGCTAACATTAGTGCAGCAACAGAGAGAGTTGGGCTTTGTTCATATTACATAAAACAACAAAAAAGACAGAAAAATGAGAAAAAGAAATAGGATATATGGTCTTGCGGTTTGATAGGAAACCAAAGACAGGATACTAATTGCATCTTGCAAACCCAGTTGCAGTACAAGTGTTAAAAACAATAACAATTGGAAGAAGAGAAATGGAAAGTTGTAGACCTGTCAAAAGAAGTACAAGTGAGCTCCTTTAAATGAGTCCTTCAGGTTTACATAGGTGAAGATATCTCTTAAGTAATGAGAATTCTTACTGTGTGTGAAGTTTTTATTTAATGATTCATGCTCAAACAACCCACCACCAAAACCCACAATGCTGCATAAACCTGAGTGTGTTTTGACACCGTGTTTCCAGTTCCTTGCTCTTACTTGTTAATAAAAGTTTACTCTTAAAGCACTGATTTGGAATTGATTGTTTTTATATATATATGGTTTTTTACTTTTTTGTGCTTGGTGCAAAAAACACACAGTGAGTCTTTTGGCAGAAGTGTGAAAATTGTTTCTGTACCAATGCTATGCTTTTATCATCCTGAATTGTTTCCTTCAAGATATGTCTACATGCCAGTATAAATATTATCTCGTTTGAATTAAATATGATGCATTTTCTCTAAGTGATTGGCAAATAAAAGTATTTTTTCATGCAAGCTGTTTGCAATCTGAGGAATAGAATAGAATAGAATATAGAATAGAATAGAATAGAATAGAATAGAATAGAATAGAATAGAATAGAATAGAATAGAATAGAATAGAATAGAATAGTTTTCAGTTGGAAAGGAGCCACAACAATCATCTGTTCTAACTACCTGGCCACTTCAGGGTTGGCCAGAAGTTAAAACATGTTATCATTGTCCAAATGCATCTTAAGGTCTGACTTTGATCACTGATCACCTCTTTAGGAAGGGTTTCCCAGTGTCTCTGGAAACTTCAGTGCTTTTAGAAACGATAGGTAAAATAATTTTTTTAGTATCTTAAGGGAGTAGAAGTAGCCACAGAAATCAGTCTCGTTGTTCTTCCAAAATCTCCCTGAACAAACCAAGAGTGATTCAGGGAGTATCAGAAGATCTCATAGAAATACATATGGTGTCTTTAACAAGGTAACCCTGATCTCCTGTCTGGTTTCTCCCCCTGGGAGGAAGTAGTAACTTTCCCCTGTTTCATCCATATTACTAATTAAACAGATAACTTATGGAGGACCTCTTAGGTGAGAATATCAACAGCTAAATTGCCCGTAATGAGCAACAACTGATGCAGTCACTAGCATTCACAGATGCTTTCTGTCGAAATGCCTTCATTACAAATTGTGCTAAAGTGACCAATACCTTGCCCTTTATGTAGAAAAGTGTTAATAATTTTCTCAGTAATAACATCAAAACATCGATGTTGCTTTTTACAAGCCATGAATACAGAGGTCTAGGTCACAAACCTAGGGTTTGGCATTTCCCATTTGGCAAAACTATCTCAAATTCATGTCAAATTCAGCATCCTCAGGCTTCCTGAAGTCATGACAAACCACAGAAACAATGACAAGCTGAAGTAATCTGTGACAAAGAATCAAAAGGCAGAAGGCACCCACTTGCCTGTTGTTTGATTTCTATGGTGGTATTATTTTACTGCACTATCAACAGTATGACTTGATAGACTAACAGTATAATACACTTATTATAATTATTATAATATTATAATACACTGAGCTGGAGCTGAAATGTATTGGTCTGTCAGCATCTAAAAGGAAGACCATCAGAAAAGCCAGTCTGAAGGAGAGGTAGCATTCTAATTTCAAAAAGGGAGCTCTAGCCACTGAAATTGTAAAAGAAACAGCATCTTGTGGATTCTAGAAATACTACATGCTCTGTCAGATTACACTCTTGAAACCAGATTTCATTTTTGTTTTTCAAAATATAGTTGCTAATTTGCAACAAATTCTTAGAAATAGCAAAGAAATGCTGCATTTTTAATACAGTGATTAATTTTATCAAAGTGCTTGATTTTGTTTGGTTCCAGGATCTTTCTTTCTTTTATTCCTATTTAAGTTAACTCCTGTTTCCTTCAGTCCTCTTCTCTTCCCTCTATTTGCTGATTCTCTTCTGCACACCATTTTTCTCTTATATCACTGTTCTTCAATTTCTACCTTCCATTTTCTGTTCTCTTACAGACTCTGTTTTTTGGTCAATATATAAGTAGAAATTATAGTCACCCTTAAAGCCCTCTAAATATTTATTGTCCTAAATCAGATTCTTCCAAAACATGTGCTACATATCGAAAACAGATTGCTCTGTGTTATGACAGAAAGAAAAGTAAGATTTTTTTTTAACAGGGCAAACTTTACAAGAGCTGACACAGTACAGCTCTAAAAAAGACAGACAAGTTTTGATTTTCATATTACAAATGAAAAGTTCTCATACAGCAATATGGTAATTGGGAGGAAACTTCTAGGAAATTGCTTTTCTTTCTTCTTAATTGCAAAAAGTGAGGGAACATCTACAGCTGTCAGCCAAAAGAGGGGTTTTCCTCCCTACGTTTATGCCTCATGATTGTGGAAGATGCTGTCCATGGGCCATTGTCTTCAGAATCAACCCAAGTTATGACTTTTTAAAAGAAGAAAAAATGTAGTGAAAAGATATGATTAAAAAAATGTTTAGCCAAGAGACTGTGTTTCATCAAGGCAATAAATAGGTTCTCTCTTTATGGCTCAGGGAGGCTCAGTAGACAATTTGTAACAATCAGCTGGAGTTTGAAGGGTCCTAAATAGCAAAGGGCAAAAGACTTTATTAGCTCTGGCATGCACAAGAAGAAGCCCAGAATGATTCTGTGAATAAAGCTTTTGATCACTTTAGAGGGAATAATTAACTCAGTATGAAATAATTTATTCAATATAAATTTCCCCTGCATCCAGAGACCCCATGGACACAATGTGAAGTGGTAAGGATCATTCCCAAGAGTGATACTGGGTGTTGGAGCTTTGCTCTGGATTTGAAAGGATGTTGGGGACTACACTGAGTAATCAGAAATTCTATGTTCAATTATGTGAAGATTACAAAACTAGGCTCCAATTTGCTAACCCTTCTAGGTACTTGTAGCAAAAAGTCATTGTCTGCACTCAAAGAATGAAATAATTTAATTAATACCCTGGGGTGAAACATGTTCATCCTACAGGAAGCATTTGTACTTCCTCAAAGATTTTTCAGTTCTTCACTTTTCTGAAAGCACAGGTAGGGGTGTGAAGGTACAAGCACAGTGGCACTTATTCATAGTTCCCCCCCTTCTTTTAAAAAAGCAGAAAGATAAATTGATTCTAAAAACCACAGAGAACTAAAGGCTTGCTATGGCAAAGCCATGGCTGAAGACACTAAATAAGTGGTCTCTGCTCTGTGTTTTTGTTCTGCTCTCGGGGTGGTAGGTAGGGCAAGAGCCAGAACCTGCCAGCCCAGTGTCTTACAGGATTGGTTTGGGGTGTTTCCTTAAATGACTGTCCCATTCTGGCACCTTTCAGGGAGGTACTGAGCTGGGGGAGAGGCTGACACTACGGTGGCCACACGATTTCAGACAAACATAGGATTGTAGAATAGTTTGGAATGCAAGGGACCTTTAAAGGCAACAGATACCAAGCCCCAGAGCAGGAGTGCAGGTCTCGTGCCAGAAAGGCTTAATGGGGAATCTTCTGCCCTTTTGAGCCCTTGCTCAGAAAGCTTGTGCTTGGTTTGGAAATAAATTTTTAGATTATTTTTATAATGCACGTAAGGCATGTTAGGGCTGCATCCAGACAATCTGTGGAGAGCTTTCAGCTCCAAAGGAGGTGATGAAAGAGTAGAGGCTGTCAACACCATGTAAGATTTAAACCCTGTTCTCTGCAGATATCTTGTACTGAGTTTAAGCAGACACTGGAGTCGAGCAAAGAGTTAAATCTGTTAAGTGAAGTATGCACTTTTAAGCATCTCATAAATTGCTTGTAATGGCACAAAATACCGCAGGGTGCATGTGAGCACCCCCACATGAGACTGAATTGCAGCCAGATAAAATATCCTGCAGCTTTTGCTGATAATCCTGATGAAAGAGAGGCTTATTGTAATAGAAAGAAAATGTGGGAAAGATCTGTAGATAAGTGTCCATTCTAAGTCAGTGACATGGGGGCGGACATGATGCAAATGACATTATTTGATAAATCATTGAAAGCTGTTAAGGGAAGAGTGGCAAACCTTTTTAGATAATTTCAAAAGTCTGGCTATTACATATATATATCCGGTTCTACTTTGTCATAGAGCTGCAGCATGACAACACAGCTATCCTGATACTCAGAGGCAATGCTTAAAATATCTGTGTAAAAGAAGCAAATGTTCTGGAAAACAGATGGAGGATGAATGAAGAGTAAACTTCATTGGACACATCCTTATAAAAACTACACACTGGGGATCATCTTTACCTGAACACCTCTTTAATGGGGCATTTATTTTAGATTGAAGACCCTAAAAATATTTCTAACTCCTAAGAAGTAGCCTAATGAATGGACATTTATTTCAGTACTTACTTTACTGTAGCTGTAAATAAATTGCAGACTCTCCTAGGTAGGAGCAGTAGATGGTTTTAAATGATGGCTGGTAGCAAGCTAAACAAACCAATGCTCGGGTTTAAGTTGGCAACATTAATATCATCAATCCTGTGCTTTCAAAAATAATGTCTTGACTCTTCCTCCCCCGCTTCCATTATTAGATTTACTTTAAAAATCAGGATAATTTTAAATATTGCAATTCTAGATATGCTTGTTTTTCTTAGAAGGCCGTAGTTTCTGTGAGCAGGGGGAAAAAAATCACATTTAGGAGTTTTTCTTGGCATTTCACATGTATGGAACAAAATAATCCAGAGGTTCTTGTTTGTCATTTAAAAACGTCAAGAATTGGAAGGCATGTGATTAGCTTTTGAAATCTAGAAATAATGTACTGTCAAATGTATATAAGTACAGATCATCAGAGTAATTTTTAAAAACAACCATGCACAAAATTGAGAGATGATATTTTTATTCCAAACAGGAGGGCTCATATTCACACAGATTTATCTCAAAATAGTAAGCAGTGTACAATAAAACAGATTAATAATTTCAATATGAATAAAGCCTGTAAAGTCATGTATTTTTATGAAGAGATGGTTATCAAGTCTGTTAATGACTTATTCTTAGGAGAAAAATGAATGTTTAAAGGCTCAATTACAAGATAACGAATATGACCTAAACATAGGTCTGCTATTACAGTTTCTTACTGGTTGCTGAAATAAGTTGGTTATTTTCTTGATATGAGAGGGGAAAAAACATACTCTTAAATCTGTACTATTTGCCTTTTAGAATGTTTCCCTGACAGGAGACTGCACCAGGTAGCAGGACACAAATAGGCACTTTGACTCTAGACCTGAGATTTCTGGCAAGTGTAGTCTAGAAATCAGAAAGAAAGAATAAAAAAAAAGGTTTTTTTTCCCTTTTCTAGATGGTTATTTGTAGTTTGTGAAATGACAAGGTTTCTGGTTTTGCAGTTAATGAAGCTACAATTTTGTATTTGCAGTTACTGAAAATGCAAGATTTTTGTGTGTTTGCACACAAAATGCAGTGATGCTGTTCTGGTCTGGGGGCACTCCCAGAGGCATGTATTTTTTCTGATGACAGAAATGCATTTAAGCATTTATCTGTGAGATTATGAGCAATACCTTCAAAAGCAGTAAGATGAATTGCTAAAGGAGATTAATATGATTAAGCTGTACCACCCGTGATGTATTTACAAATTAAGAAAGGGGAAAACTCATCCATGTTGTGGTCAAGCCAGTGGGAAGAGAGTAATGTTCACACTGCTCAAATTAGAAACAAGTAAATTTTCCCTCAGTACGTGGCAGTGGAGCCAGAACATGGACGGATGGAGATGAGGCAGGGTAAGTGGAAACCTCATGATGCCTTAGAGCTCCAAATGTTGATGTCTGGCTCGACTGGAAGAGAGAAACATTGTCACATTCTATTTGCCAATCAATGCTTTCCCCCCCTGAATTTCTCTTGCTTATTCTTACTAAGGCACCCTGTCTTCTTACAATGAAAAGTACATCTCTGGAGGGTTACCTGAGGAAGGAATCCAAAGGACCCTGCAACTCTAGACTCACAATCTCTCTGCATACAATAGGGATAAAACAAATATCTAGTAAGGTGATAGCTGCAGTGGTGAAAAACCTACAGCAGGGCCTGGTAGGCTTTTTTCTTTGGCAATTAAAGGGTAGGAAGGTTTCTGTCATAATTCTGCTAAGAATCAATCTTCCCTTGGTAGAAGCATTGATAGAAGAATGTCATGCCCCCTATCTACAAGCTCATCCCCAAATTTGGCACTGTGGCCACTTTGGCCTTGCACTGGGATGCTGCCCTAGTGACAAACACTCTATGGGTCTCACTGTATCTGAACCAAGGGGAATATTTTGCTCACCTCAATGAGATTTCAAGGTTTCTCCCTGTGATGCAAACTGTAATTCCTAGTTGTGTTTGAAATCTACAGTGGTGCAATTTCACTGGGACAGAACATCAGGCCGAACACAGAACAGGTAGAGCTTTAGTCTTCTCAGGCTGAGTATCAATGCTTATTGCTTTGCAACTCAGAAACTAAAAAGCATTTTGCACGAGATGGAATAAGGTTACAATAGAGAAGAACAGTTAGGAAGAAAAAACTGCTTAACAATGTGCAGCTTCCTTTGTAATATTTACAAAAATTGCAGTGCTCAATAGGCAGGCATAACAAAATTAGTGTATCACATAAAATTGTTCAGTCCCTTAGCTTTTGAGAGATTATTTTAATGGTTTAAGTGTAATCTTAACCCACCATGGTACTCATCTTTCAAAACCATAGTTAACTAAAAATGTGTTTGCCCATCTAGACCTATCTGAGAATGAAAAAAGAAAATAGGAATGAGTATGTAAATCACAGCAAAAATTACTTCTGACTCCTGATTTTTCCTTTTGTTGCATCATATGTAGCTGTAGGGCCTAAAGACTTGATGATTATAGATTAAATTACTAGTCTAAAATTATTTAAAATTTATTCCAATATAAATCTTGCTAAACTCTGTTGATCATGATAGCTTGAGACTCGTCTCCCGTGTTTCTTCCGACAAAACTCAATATTTAATTTGCACTCATTTGGTATAAGGCTTCTTTAGTAGGGCTACCTTAGGCAACTCATGGACTTGGGTTCAGATGATGTCTCAGTGTATTATCTGAAGCATGGATAAAAGCTGTTCATGAAACTTCAGAATCTACAGCCTCAAACATTAAGTCTCTGAATTGTTGCACTGATTAGAAATGTGCAAAGGCTCCTTTCTTTAGACATTTGCTTCATGGGGAAGGGGGAGAATGCTTGTCTCTGCAAGATAGGATCAAAGGGCTTGCTTAATGAAATACAATCTAGAAAAAACTGCTCTGAGTGTTCCTCTAAAATCCTGGATGCAAACTCCATCTACTCTGGTCAAACTAGATGCTTTCTGAAACAATTTCAGGAGTCGGGAAGCATCTCACCATGCTTTATGAAGGTGAAAGGAATTTTCACAGCACAGTGGTTGAAAAGCAGAGTAACAGAATCATAGGCCTTATGTCTAAAAGGAACCTGGATGTTTGTAGGCTGTGGTAGTATCCTGTACTACTAAATTTCTCTGGATGATTTTTAACCTAATCTTAAATCTTGGCAATATTTGCCATTAAACTAATTTTGTCTAAATGCTGCTCAAGTCCATTTATCATGACAAAATTCCTTGCCTTGCTGTCTTTGCAACATGTTTTTGTACATTTGAAGACTATTACACTCTCCCTGCTCAGTTTGTGTTTCTGTAAAATAACATAACCCTTCTTCATGGGTCATGTATTCTATTGTTGTAGTGGATCATCTTCCTGTTGTTCACCTCTGGGTCATCTCTAGCTGATCTGTGTGTACTTACTGAAGTTCACTGCCCAGAAGACAATTTTGTATGTGAGTCTGAACTTCCTGCTGCTGCAGAATAACAGAATGTTACATTCATTCCCAAACAACATGCCTGTTTATTCATAGTATTTCTCTTTTTTTGCAACCATATGATATTGCTGACTCACATTTCTTTTTAACTGCGCAACTTTCTTCTGCAGAGAATTTTTCAAATTAATGCAGTCAATAAAGTAAGAAGTTAGTTCATGAAGAACAGAAAAAAGAATCTAAAATCATATTAAGTCCTGTGCAACAAAACTGTAAAGCTTCAGTTATCAAGGGAGGAATTTGTGAGAAAGTCTGTAAATTCCACTTCATGCTGCTATAAAGATATGTGTACTGTACCTCTGCTTGAACAGTGACTCTCAGCTTGGATGAGACAAGTAAACATAAATTTTCAAACCAGCATTTAGGTGTAAGTATGAAACATCTGTAGCAACTGAGCACGGTTAACTGTGTTACTTAATCTAATTGGGTGTCTGCTGAAGTGATGGAGGCTTAACAGGCTTGGGAGTTACAGGAAGACTGATAGTTTGAGAAAGTAGAACATATTCCAGGTAATGAGATGTAAAAGAGAGGAAGGAAAAAGAGGGAGAGAAACAGGGAAGGAACCGAGATGAAAGCCAAAGATGAAAAGGTGATCAAAGATGTGGCCAAATGCTTCTTTTGCATTGTGCCAAGTGAGAGAAGAACTAAGAGAGCAGTGGGCAGGTCAGTTACTATGTAAGAACAGATTCAAACCTTGAATATGGGGCAGGCTTTATTGCCATTAAGTCGTGCTGTGCAAAACACCATTCCAGATGCACATGCCAAAAATATAATGTCTTACCAGATGAGTTTGGTACCCTTCTGCTGAATCAAAGCTCAAGGACCAGACGATTGAGAACAACTGGATGATTAAGAACACATCTCAGCATCAGAGGGTCAGTGAAGGACATCCAGAATATGAAAAAACTTTGGCATCAGAGAGTGGGTTTGGTGGTCTCTCAGAAGGAAGGAACATCTTAGACCTAGGAAGCAGGTGAGTAAATGAAATAGTGTGATTTAAGGAAAGCCTCCATGTACAAATGCATGGTAACACATGTACAAAATGTTAAAGACTAGTATTATATGCATATACTTAACGTACATTTGTTAAGAATGTGTCTAAGTTGTGTGTAAGATCCTGATCAGATGCAAGATACCTATGTTTGTATGCTTACTTTAATTTTTCTTTTATTTCTTTTCCTCTCTTTCTTTTTTAACCCCATATGCTCTGGGTGTTTCCCCTAAGGAATATTCTTGTGCAAGTGTTTTTGTAGTGGTATATGGGGCCTTCATCTACAGCTGCGTGGAGCAACAGTGCCAATCCCAGGCTGGTTGGGATAAATGCAGCTGGGTTTGCCTTGTGGTTAAGCCTTTGGTGCTTAAAACAAGCACACACAGAATCACAGAATATGCTGAGCTGGAAGGGGACCACGAGGCTCATTGAAGTCCAGCTCCTGGTCCAGTGGTTGAGCTGAGCAGTACAGATAGAAAAGAAAAGCACATAGAGTGGCCCATAACAGGGTAATTATCTCTGTTGTCTGCATTCCCTAGAAATGTTGCTGGATTTACTCTGATTTTGAGCACTATTCTTGAAAAAATGCTAGGAAAGATGATGTGAGCTGTGACAACAATTCCTTTCCCTTTTGGTCCTGCTTGCTCATACTTCCATTTACAGAGCTGTACAGGCTGCAAACTGTTTCGATACTGTGGGGATTGATGATCCTCCTGCTTGGGCAGAGTTCCCTATTCATGAAACCCTATAAGCCCCAGGTCAGACAAACAGCACTGTGTCTCTTGTGATGCATCCTGGAAAAAAAGGGACCCATGCCTGGGCCAGTGACTCTCATTCCCGTCCTCTTCATATTTTAAAGAGATGCATACCTAAGATGCCCCTGAGTACCTGCACCCATTCATTGTCTCCTGTTGACTAAGCTTTCAGATTCACAGACTGACCTCTGACTTCTGAAGGCCACTGGGACTCTCCTCCCTAGGTGAAGGAAAAGGCACTCCAGTTGGAGTGGGGATAAATGTATTTGTGATGGATTGGGAAACTGAAGCTCAATAGGGACTTGAAATATTTTACCACAGGAGCCACTTTATCAAAAGGCTATGAGGAGTGGGAGGGTTGTGGGGACCAGCGGCAGTGGGTGTAGATGACCTTTCCTTTGGCAGGTTTTGGAAGCATGAATGTTGAGCTTTGTCAGCAGAAGGTCAGTGGGTGGAGAAAGTGAATTACTGAATTTTTCATTTACTATATCTCCTGCTATGTCAGTTGTTTTGGATGAGTAATAAATAAGAATTGTATGCTAGAAGAGCATTCAGGAAATGGTTTCAACCCCCATCTACCAATGCTTTTGTATTTAGGAGTATTATCTTGTGTCCAGAAAGTCTTTTAGCATTATTAAGGTGGTATTTGTTTAAAGTAATTCAATGGGCTTTATATATTTGGCACATAATCAGGTGAATCTCTGAATACTAATGCAAGAAATAAACATTTTAATATTCTACAGAGAATTTTCTTAAATCACAGAATTATTAAACTTCATTAAATCTTATTCTCAGCCTGTTTTTAGGATAGTTAATCTTATATGTGAAGGTAAGAAGATATATAATTTTTCCCCGGTCCAGGATCTTCAAATCAATTAGCTGAAGATAACAGTGGAGTAAGGGTTAAAAATACAGGAATTTTTGCCTTCTAAACGATGCTACAATCTAGTCTAGTTTCTGTTGTTGAAACTTCTTGGGTTTGCAATGAAGAATACTCACTAGTTTGCAGAAGCAAGTGCAGTCACTGAGGAGACGGAGACAATGTGAGTTGTATTCCCACTTCCATGGGGTTTGTGAGAAAACAGGCACGAGGGGTCTGTAGAGGAGACCTGTAACAACAAATGGTTGTGATGCGGAGCACCTCGCTCCTCCTAATCTCCCTGGCCGGTGAATGCCGAGCTCCTGCGCACGGCCTGACAGGCGGGGGAGGCAGCCTGCCCTTCCACGCCGGTTCCGGACACAGGGAGGTGGCCGGCCCCATAGGTAGCCTCCTATAGCCAGCGGCCGCGGGGCTGTCAGCCTGCGCGTCCCGGCAGCGCCGGTGCTCCTAAGCGCATCCCAGCCCGACAGGACGGGGCCGCGCGCCGAGCTCCGCAGCAGCCCGCCCGGCGGCGACACAGAGCCGCGGGGTGGCGCTGTGACCCCGCGGGACCGGCGGGGACTGAGCCTCCTCCGCGGGGCCGGGACGCATCCCCGGGACAGCGCTGGGGACAGATCGCCCGGAATCATCCCCGGGACAGCGCTGGGGACAGATCGCCGGGGATCATGCCCGAGGCAGCGCTGGGGACAGATCGCCGGGGATCATGCCCGGGTCAGATCCCCGGGGCACATCCTCGGGGCAGTGATCCGGGGCACATCTCCGAGGTACATCCCCAGGGCACATCCCCGCGGCGCCCGCCCTCGGTATCGCCCGGCCCTGCCCTCCGCCTCGTCCCGCCCCGGCCGCAGGGAAGATCTTTGCGTATCCCTCTCCTCCCGCTACCGCATCCCCGCGACTCTAGTGACGGACACATGACACTTCGTTTCCAAGAAGTTTCAAAAACCGGGAAAAAGATTCGCAGGTGGCAGGTGGTGGTGGGGCTGCATATCGTGAATGACCTTTTGGTGTTGGTCGAAGAGTTTGGGAGGCAGTTGTGGGTAAAGTTAGGAGGCTGTTGGAGACGTGGTTCTGCAAAAGGGAAACAGAATCAAAGAGTCACAGAATATTCTGATCTGGAAAGGCCCCACAAGGATCCTCAAAGTCCAACTGGCAGACCTGCACAGGACAGCCCCAAGAATCGCACCATATGACTGGGATTCCTGTGGTTCTGTGAAACACGGCCTCATCTTACAAAAAATTGCCTAAAAATAATGGGGATGAAGAACAAAAGCCCCTTATGTTGGGTCAGGAAAAAAAAGTAATAAATTATATTTAGACACAAGGAAATGAGTGTGAAGGGAAGATTCGGCATTTTTAAGGACAAATTGTCTGTAGTTGAGTATTGATGACAGTGTAGCCGAGTGGACTGGAGGAGAGCTGGCCGCCTCTGAGAGCCAGAGTGATGATTATTAAAGAATAAAACTGAGGAATACGGGGGGAAAAGAGCCAAACCGATCCGCAGCAGAGGAATCGGAGCTGGCGGTGGAGTGGGAAGTGTCGGCCGCCTTCATCGCTACTGGGGGATGCGCTCTGAACCCCCCTTCCCCAGCATGACCCTTCTCTGTCCTGCTTCGCTTCTCCTTCCCGTCACAGGGTCCCCTTCCCGTCACTGGCTTGGAGTGTCTGCATGATGCCTGGAGAGGACCCTGTTCTGTGGGCTGGGTGGGTGATGGCAAGGTGCGGGCAGCCTTTTACTGTGGGAGTCTAAAGATGACCGACGATTTCACACTGCACCTCTTCAACCACGGCAGCCTGGCTGGCTTTAAAAAATCCTTTGTTTTCTCCGTCAGGATAGATACTTTACGATGAAGTTCTGTGTTCAGCGTCTTTTGCTTGTCACTGCCTGCTTTCCTTTCAGCCTTTCCTGATGTGTGTTTAGCCGATTCTCTCTGAGAGATGCCTAAAGCCATCTGTGCTGACTGTTGCTACACGTATATGAATGTATGTGTAGGAGAGGGCAGAGGTGCACGAGTTTTTCCGTATCTGTGTAACTCCCTACAGCCCACAGACTTGTATCGGAGTGCTATTTAAGCGTGCATATGCATGCAGATCTGTGCCTCTGGACAGGCACACATTGTGTGGTAGGCTGGAATAGATAATTCCACAAATGCAGGAATAAACGGAGCAGCTCAGAAATCAGTGAGAAAGAAAAACAGAAAAAAAAAACCAGAAAGAAAGAAAAGAAAAAATAATAAAAAACAAACAAACAAACAAACAAAAACAGAAGAAAAAGGAAGCCTTGCTTCACTGTTAGTGTCTGAATACAAAGTGAGGTTTTGTCCCACCAATTAATCTCTCTAGGATCAACAAACTGAATATCCTAAGGTAGTATTAAAAGCCAAGTGTATCTGTTTCTCAAAGAAGGAGACGTATTTTCTTACTACGGAAAATGATGCCAAATTTGGTCTCAGGCATTTGTGTCCAGCACGGTCATACGGCCGAAGAAGTAGTCTGGACACACGTTGCCTTTTAAGATACGGAGCTGCCAGCAAATGGGGATTAACGCCTGCCTCTGTTTAGAAAGAAAGAAAAGGGGGGGGGGAGGGGAGGAAAAGAACAGAAAAGAAAATAGAAAAGTGTAACAGTGTAACAGTTTCTTTTGCGAAGTCCGTACATTGCAAATTCAGCCGCGTTACCATACTAGAGGAAATGAAAAAATGTTTCGGTTTGGGAGGACGAGTCCTTTATTTCCCTTATTGGATACGTTTCATGTGTTTTCCCCAACACTCCGGGTTAAAGACATGCCTTTTGAAACACAAACACACGCACAGCTCGCACACGCACACACAGATAAGATATGTATTAGATCCTGACACATGCGGGGTGGAGGGAAGAGAGAGAGAGAGAGAGAGAGAGAGAGAGAGAGAGAGAGAGAGAGAGAGAAAGAGAAAGAGAGATCCTCCTACCTGGAGCCATAGATTGCAAGATACGTAGTGTTACCTGGGGAAGTCAGAACAAGTAAAAACAGATTGAACTTCAGGGCTCTATGAGGCAGTTGATCAAGATCAGTGCTTGCTCATTCTCTCCCTCAGACTATCTGTCTTGGGGTTTTGTTTTACTGTTTTGAGCAGCCCTTTCCGTTTTTTTCTGGTCCCCTTTAGCTTTAATATCGGAGCCGGTTTCGGTCACCATGGCTCTGGGAAGAGCTGCCTGTCTGCGCGGAGTTGACTTTTTACAGCTCGGCCGGCTTTGCTTCTGGGTAGCTTCAGCAATGCTCTTGACTGGGATTTAATCGACACGATCACTTCGGCTTTTTGTGCAATTTTTATGGCTCAGTCCATTTTCTAGATCATGCACAGAAACTTTCGGAAGTGGATTTTCTACGTGTTTCTATGCTTTGGAGTCATCTATGTCAAATTAGGGTAAGTCCTTCTGCACGACAAATATCCTTGGCTTTTGGGTCACGTTAGTGCGGAATTGGGAACAAAATACTGCGGAGGAAAAAAAAAAAGAAAAAAAAAAGGTAAATAAAATATGTGATTATTTCTGTCTCCGTCCCGGAGTGTCCAAGCGCCGGCAGCCCCCCGAAGCACGGCCGTGGGTCTCCCCCGGTCCCGGGCCATGCCCGGCGGCGGGGCGGTCAGCCCGCCCCGAGCCTGCAGGGAGCCGGTCGTGGGTGATGACGGATTCTTTTATTTTGTACTGCTTAAGCGAACTTAAATATTATCTCTGGCTTACAGTACCCTCAGAGGAAAAAAAAAAAGAAAACAAAAAAAGAAAACAAAAAAAGAAAAGGCAGCCTGACAGAGTTAACACAGGCGCTGCTGCTGGGACAATAGAGCAGAGCTGAGGTATTAGGCGAAAGGGGCGGGAGGAGGGGAATCCCTACTCTGAACCTGCGCTCAGGGATTTGGTTTATGCAGGCCTAGACACAATTTGCGTTTCTATCCATCACACGGACGTGTTGAAATTAACTTGACAACTGGTCCGGCTACCTCTGCTCTGGTGCTCCCGGGAAGCCAAGCGGGCTCCAGCGAAGGGACCGGCCCGCGGCCCTGGAGGGTGCGGCGGGGGGTCACGGGGAGCCCGCTGTTTGCTCCTCGGTGTTTGATCACCGCAATCGAGAGCACGCGGTTATTTTGGTTGCCAAGTTTCGCCCTCTTTCCCTCTGCCTCTCCCCCCAGTGCCTGTATGCCCTTATTAATATTGCTCGTCGCAGTAGGCTGACTTGAGTTGAATTTCCACATTCCTGAGCCCCAGCCGAGTCCTTACCTGTCGAGCTACAAACTCTTTAAAGATCCTGTCTTTGCATAGCTGCGGGATTTTTTTTTTATGATCAAGAATACATAAGGTGAGTTGCAATCCAAAAATGCTCACTTCCCACATTGAAATCAATACGTGGAAGAGGACGGGGAAGTCAAAGGGCAGCTCTCAAAGGCAGGAGAACAGGCACAGCTCCCCAAAGCGACGGGCAGGCTGGAGCCCGGCCGGGGCAGCGGAGAGGGAGAGCGACGAGGATCGAGGAGCGCCTGGGCTCGTCCCGGCCCTGCCCGCCGGGCTCCGCCGCCGCGGGCGCTGCTCTGCGCACGGTGCCCCGAACAGCCCCGTCCCCGCTGCCAGCAGCCCGGGCAGCGGCGGGAGGAGGCGGCGAGGGAGGGAGGGAATCCGCAAGTGGGAGCGCACCAGAGCCAAGGAATAAGGTTAAACAGCGAGGGGAAGGAATTAAACTGGGCTCCTCGGGAATGAGAAAGGGAGCGGCGGGCTCTGTATGCCACATCAGGAGCTCCCGCAGCTGCGGGCGGCAAAGGCAGAGCTGTCCCATTCACAGGGTGCCGGCGAGACCCGCGGGCTGCTTCCCGGAGGGTTCCCAGAGGATTGCTCGGCGGGCACCAGCTGGATCGCATCCCTTTGTGTTTGCTTATTTAGGTATTTCTGGCACGGCTCTCGGCCCGCCCCTGAAGCCGCAGGTGCCGCCGCGGTAGCCGGCGGAGCTCGGCACTGCCCCGTAGGCGACCCGCGGGGGATGCGCAGATGAGGAAGGGGTACGAAAGACACCCTCGGCGCTGCCCTCTGCCCTGTCCCGGTGGGGAGCCCGTGTCCGTCCCTGCCCTGGCTGAGCCACGTGCCCGGGGATAGCTCCAAATCCTGCCTGCTGGAGACAGGTCCTTTCAGGGCTCTAACTTCTGTGGGGCCGAGAACCTGCGCCGCCCTTTGTCGTAGCCGGAGTCGGCAGCGATGGGCTCTGTCCCCCTCTAGGCTTGGATCACCAGGAGTTTAGATGCGTAGTGAATTTGTTGAGGCTGTGTATCCATAAATGAAGCGATGGCAGGGTACCCTATCGACTTCAATGTTGTGAGGACTTTGTACAGCACGCCCCTCACAGAGAGGTAGGCGAGCTCAAAGAAAACGCCTTGCAAAATAAGGGCAATGGTACAGATATTGCTTTCGCTGCGGTGGAAAGGGACAGAGGATTTGGGCGCATGTTGCAGTCTGGAAGGCAGATCTCCCTTCGAAATTGATTTTGGCTATTTTAGAAAGGAATTCATAGCAAAAAATCACAAGAATGCTGTTGGACTGAGCCTGGAAGTGAAACTGAGCAGACATCAGGAACAGTAAAAGCCTTTGCGGAAACCCTATCAGATCCATCACCATGCCTGCAAGGCGATGAGGATACTTCACTTTCTCTGAACAATAGGAGAGAAATTTGCTCTGAGATCCAGGGCTACTTCTAGGCTAGGCATGTGGGATGCAATTATTTCCTCTTTCATCAGCCACTGGAACTACCATTTTGTTGAAACCATATCCTTTGGGTGTAATGATGCCTTTTCTGGTGAGCTCTTTGCTTTGAAAAGGGGGAGGTGAAGGTGGATAAAATGTCTTCCAGGGCATTCGGGTGATTTTCAGCGGGAAGGAGAGAGCCGTCGTGTCAGCCACGGCAAGGAGGGGAGTCTTGGCAGGTGTTTTTGTGGGGTTTTTTGTTTGTTTGTTTTGTTTTTTTTCCTTGCTGCTGAGCACGTCTTCGTGTCTTAATACAACGGGCTAAAAGCTGCACTTTCGGTGGCAAACATGACACCGAAGGGAGAGAAAATAACGCAATACATAAGCTGTTGGACGGGCGGGGGTGTTGCATGGGGTGTCATGGCAGTGTCCCATAAAGAAACCACTATCTCCTACATTTAGGAGAAGGGAGCAGGGTCCCACTCAGGCAGTCCTTCCTCTCGGGGATCTTCCATTGTTCCCGTTTCTATTTCCGGTCTCCCAGTTTGCTGGAGAAACACGGGTGGGTTGAAGCATACCTTAATATTTCTATCGATGACGTTTCCAGGCACTGAATCATAAAGCACCTGCAGCCCTGCTGACAGGTTCACATCAAATATTGACCTCAGGAAGGACTGAAACAGAAATATTTCCTGCCGAGATCACAGAGCATTCGGATACTGTTTAATTAATAAATAAGTCAGAAATTACAGTTCACAGCAGTACTACAGATGCAAATCACAGCGGAAGCTCTGCGTATGAGTGATGTGTCTTTCAGAAAGATGAAGTCGCGGGCAATATCCAGAGCAGAGATTTGGGGGCAAACCCTACCCTTTTCCTCTTTATTCTGGAGGAAAAGAAGGGTGACAGCCGGGCAGCTCCAAAGGGAGCGGGAAGACCCCCTTTTCCCTCGGGGAGAAGGTCACTATGATGTTAGAGGGATGGGGGCGGCGGGAGCTGGCGCTGCCCACGGGAGCAACGAAAGATGTCAGCCCCTTTGGGGGGCAGCAGGGACGCTTCTTTCGTGCCCATTCGAGCTGAGAGCGCAAAGGGCTACGGACGTCGGGGACTCCGGCCCATTCTGGGAAGGCCGGAGCACTCCCCGCCCTCTCGGGATTCCCAGGGATGCTGTGACGGGGAACGTGAGAGCCGGTGTCACTCGCCTCCCCTGCGGCAAAGTTCGCCTTGGCTTTGCGGCGTTTGCGGTAAAGGCCAACGAAATCCTTCCCCCCTCGCCGTCCCCGGGGCTGTCCGGCCGCGGGGAGCCCGCCCGGGTCGGTCCTGTCCCTCCGGTCCTCGGCAGGCAGCGGCCGGAGCTCAGCCTCGAGGGAGGGCAGCACGTGGAGCGCCGGGAGCTGCGGCGAGGCCCCGAGAGGAGACCGGCGCGATTCCCGCCGGGAGAGCCGGGAGGTGCGGCCGCGGCCCGGGGCTGCCTGGCGCCGTCCTGCCAGCGGGACCGTACGCTCCCCGGCCTCTCCACGGGCACTTGCCGTTGTGCTGCCGCAATCGCCTTCCCTGCTCTCCCATCGCCCGGACATCTCTCATTCCGAGACTCACTGTTGCCTTCTTTTCCCCGGCACCTGACTTGCAGCTCGTGAGATACAAGAAATGCACGGTTCCGCCCAGAAAAGACCCGGTGTGCTGCCCGCCTGGCTCACCTTCCCGGCTTCCGACGTGCCCTAATGGCCGACGTGCGAACTCTCCCCAGACTTGGGGTAAAAAAGGAACGGCGGCTGGGAATAGATAGATATTAGGGAAAAAAAAAATAAAGGCCAATAGTTTATTAGTGCCTGCCCGACTATAGTGTCGGCAACTATTTAAGTGTAATTCTGCCTCATTTTGTCCAAAATACAGCTGTTTGTGGAAAAAGGAGAGACAGATGCTGAAGTGTGCGTATTAGAAGTTACCGACAATGCCTCTCTTCCACTGTGACATTTTATTGAAGGTAATGTTTTCATCTTCAGTGAACAAAAATTAGTGTGGTTCTCTCTGCCCTGGCTGACATACGTATAGAAACCATTTGGATGGAATTCACAAGGTTATACTCATCATTGTCGTAATAATCGTCATCCTCCTCATCGTCATCATTCATCATCAATAATTTTTCGACGTAATAACCGGCCCGTGGTTTTAAAATAAAAATTAACTTCCCGAAAAGAAGCTGCCCGGTCTTTATACGACTTGTCTTCCCCTACACAACAAATCTGTGGATAAAGTCAGTTTCGACCAGAAAATTGCAGGAATTGGTAAACCGTCTTCATTTCAGGTGGAGTGGGTCAAACTTTGCCAGCACAAGTCCGAAGTTTTCCAGTGCCAGCTTTTACTTTGCATTTTTACAGTTTACTCTGCCCCTCCTTCTTCCCCCCCCCCCCCCCCCCCCCCCCCACGCCCCAGGCACATCTTTAAAAACAGACGCACATTTAAAATACCTATCCGAAGCGGAACAAATGCTAGAAATAAAACATTCAAAGTGTCTACTCGTTCTCCTGGTTTCACGTTCAGCAGAATTGCCCAAACAACATGTCTAGTAGGGGAAAGGGCACTGCAGGAGATATAAATCTCTAACTCTTTCGCTATATATAGACTTTCATGCACGCTTACAGAAGTATAAATACGTCGACTTTAGAATCTTAAATAATTATCAATAAGACGGTGCTGGGATGCAAATAATCGTTGAAAGGCTTAAGCTTCCGTCTCTTGTTAATCGAGATCAGCGTTTCTCGAAGGGACATTGACTGCCCTAACATCTGTGCTGAACTTGCAGATTAAAGTGGTTAAAGCAACCAAGCCCCGAGAAGATTTTTATCGCATATTGAGTGGTATACAACGCTTTTGCACCAGCTCTGCAATTCCCGTCCGATCTGAAGGAATATTTCGTTGTGTCGCTGAGACAGCTGCACCCATGTTCTGGGACTGGTTAACTGGAGGAGGTGTTACCAAGGTGTTTGGTAGAGCTCTTAGCCAAGACATCTTCTTCAGTCATTAGGCAATAAGCCTGAGACAAACATTTACAGACCGAGGGCACTTCGAAGCCTGGTTCTTGCTCATTTCAGCTGCATTTCGGTTTAAGTGTCTTCGGTGGCCGTTTCTTTTTCGGGGTTCGTTTTCAACCCCCAGCCTCGGTGTCCGCAGGGCACGTACTTCACCATCGCTCTCAGCACTTCCGAAATAAAGGACAGACGCCCAACAAAGCAGAGGAAGAGGGACTGTCTCCTGCTCGCCGGAGGGCTGCTCGGGTTGAAGGGCTCCCTCCCGCCGGAGCGGGAAGGGTAGAGCATCTCTTTGCCGCGAGGCGCGGCGGTGTCAAGGGACAGGAGTAGCTCGGCTCAGGGGGAAGGCGGGGGAGAGGCAGCTAACCTGCCGGGAAACGTCTCTTTGGAATTGCATCTTCTCGGAAAAGAGAGAAGGAGAGGGAAGAACAGAGAAGAAAGCTCTTCCTACGGAGGTGGCGAGAGGTGTGGAGAGCCGGGAGCCACCGGCAGCGGCTCCCCGCTCGCTCCCTACAGTGGCTGTTCCACACTAGTTCTTTCCCTTCCCTGCTCTCACGCGAAACCCAGTCTCGCCAGGAAGCTACGAGTGTGCATGTCTTTATTTCTCACTCAGTAAGGCTATGACTACATATATGTTCCTTTTTTTTCTTGACGTTGCTCCTGAAATCGAAGCCTAGTTTTTAATATCGGGGGCACAACAACAGCCAAACCCCCGTCGAGGCTGGAGGGAGGGCGGAACCCCTCGGTGGAACCGGGACAGCTGGCCACAATAAAGCAGTTTACCGAGAATGGAGCTGGGAGCTGCCAGCTCGTCCAGTCTCTCCCAGGGCGAGCTAAGGAGACGCAGACGTAGGGAGCTCTCAGCCCGCCGAGCACTGGGGGGGAGAGTTAAAAATGCCCCACTGAGCGCGAAAGGAGCACTTGTACGAGAGGAGAGGTGTACGGCGAGGGCTCAGCCAGGGAGCACGGATTCATTGCACCCCGAGCTAAATCAGTGTCTTTCCGTTGTCATTCTCTCCCAAAAAAAAAAAAAAAAAAAAAAAAAAAAAAAAAAAAAAAAAAAAGGAGAGAAAAAAAGTAGGCGGATTGCAGTGACTGACTGCCCAATGGCAGCCCCGGGTCTCAGGAGAGTTACAGAGAGAGAGGGAGAGAGAGAGAGAGAGAGAGAGGCACTTTCTGCCATCCAAATCCCTTAAACCATCCTCATTCCAACACGAGAACCCACTGTAACAACTTCCAACCACTGAGACATGACAGGCAGGAGTCCAGAGGCAGCAGCAGCAGCAGCAGCGAGAGCAGCAGCAGCAGCAGCACACACTCTGCACAGGGAGCAGCATTAGCACCAGGGGAATACTACACACAACAATACAAACAAACAAACAAACAGACAAAGCCCCCCCAAGCCCAAGGGACTGGATTCCAACTCAGACTCAAGCCACAGCAGACACCAAAAAGGGTGGGGAATTACGACCAGGGGGGGCCAGAAAGGAATAACCAAGGAAGCGAACTCAAGAGTGTAAACGGGATTCAGCCATGATCCTTTTTTCATCTCGCAGTGTGTTACTCTCAGTGTATTACCCTCAGATTTTCCTCATCCTTACCAGTGGGAGTTACCTGTAAGTGATCCAGATTTTTTTTTTTTTCCAAATACTGTTTGCAATACCCCCGCTAGCAGCTACCTAGGGGCAATGCGCAGAGCGAGCAGAGGGAGCCGGGAGAAGCCAGCACGGGCGGCAGCTCCGTGCGGTGCGTGGTGGTGAGGATGGTGGTGGCGGTGGCGGTGGCGGCGGAGGAGATGCTGTGCTGGTGGCGGTGCTGGCGCTGCTGGTCGGACCCCGCCGGGGGAAGGGACGCACCGCCAGGTAACTCCCGGGGCTGCCCCGCCGGCGAGGCCGGGGCCCGGCGTGCCCGCAGCGGGGGCGGCGCACCTGGGAGGGCGGCGGGGCAACGGGACGCGGAGCGGCCGGCGTCTCCCCTGGGGACTCCGACCCCGACTCCTCCTCCTGCCAAACCGGAGATGGGCATCGCTTCTCGCCCGTCGGGGGAAGGCTGTGTTTGTGCGGAGATCCCGGGGAGCCGGCGGCGAGAGCCCAGCCCGGGCCGCCCGCCGAGCCCCCGCCGCCGAGGCGCTCGCCGGCCGGCTGCTTTCGCTCCGGAGGGATCTCCCGTCCCGCAGTTAGAGCTGGCTCCAGGACCTTTCCTTGTGAGGAAGGGGGTGGAGGTAGGGGTGGGGGAAATGAGAGTCGGTGGGTGGGACTGCGAGGAATTTCGGTCTCTTTTTTTAATATCTATATCTGTATCTATCGTTGCGGTGGATAAGAAGCGGCTGGGCTAGTCCGTGAGGGCTGCGGAGTGTCCGCCGTCGTTCTCCTGCAGGTCCCACGGCAGGTCTCTGTGCCCGCCGGCCGCCGCGTTAGGGTGGCGGGGGTGGTGGGCAGGGGTCCCCGCGCCTGCCGGAGAGGAGCCGAGCCCGTCCAGGACTGCAGCCGGAGTCCGGAGGGGCTGCCGGGGCACTGTCAAAGGCTTCTGTTCTCCTGCACTCCGGAGAGATTTGACCGCGCCGCGGGGCAGCCGTGCAGAGAGGAGGGCACTGGGGCGGCAGGTACCCGGTGGAGGGAGCCGCTTTAAAATCGGGGAGACCTCTCTCTCCCTTGAGCATCCCCCCAGCCCCAGGGCAAGAGTCTCCGTGCCGGAACGCGGGGTTCGGGCCCAGGGGAGCCCTGGGGTGGTTCGGAGCCTGTCCAGGCTGTCCGGGATGCGGCAGAGGGCTTCACCCCTGTCGGTGATGGGGAACCCCGCTTTGGCACCCCCGGCCCCGCATTTATCTCGGCTGCCGGGGCCGGACGGTTTTCCCTACTCTCCCACCCCCAAGCCGGCCTCAGTTCTTTGTGCCCGGACGGGTGCGAATATGAGGTCCTATCCCTGAACTGTATGTGGATTTATAAATATTTGTGTTTTTTTTCTCTGTATGCGCTCACAGGATCACATGCACATAAACAAGCACGTGTGCGTGTGTTCCTCTGTGTGTGTGTCCGTCTATTTTCTGTGGGCTATGGAAAAAGCATGTCCCACTGCTATGGGAGAAAAGTGGGAATAAACACACCCATAAAAAGAAACTAAAAGCCTATTTCTACATTCTTAATTCTTAATGAAATACACATGTCTTGGCCACCGATTTTTTAGAAGCGCTTAGTTTTATGGAATCATGTTAGATTAATTCAGCCAGAGCTGCTGTTTCTTGTTCACAGGAGGGATATGTCTGCTGCATAGGTGACCGATAGCTTGTAAAAAAGCTTGCCGTGCTATCTTTGGTTGGTTGGGGTTTTTTGGTAGGTTTTTTTTTTTTTTTTTGTACAGGAGGAAGGAGTTGTAATAAATAAATAAATACACCCTTTTAATATAAGCGTAGCCATATTTTTCTCAAAACCGTAGGAAATTACTATCCTACAAAGTTTTCCTTCTATAAATAGTTCAAATCTTAAAACAAAAGTTTGCAACCGCACACCAGATGCTGGGATGCTGGCGGTTTCCCTTGCTGTGTGACATAATTACAAGGTCCGAAAGCAAAAGCTATAGAAGTATAATAATAATACTAAGGCGACTGCTGAGGGGAAATACATGGGAAGCAATGCCTGCTTTATTTAAAACCAACTGCTTGGGGATCTTTCGAGCGCTGCCTCGCGACAATGAAAAGTTGTGGTGGATAAATAATGCTCTCTCGCCTTTCCCTGGGCCGTCCCCATTTCATCCCCTCCGCGGCAGGTCACTCGGAGCTGGACCCGCGGAGCCGGAGCCGAGGTTGCTATTGCAGCCCAGCAGAGCAGAAGCGAAAGGGATCAGGAGGTGAAACCCAACAAAGCAGAGCCCCAAAGCGACGCGCACCTCCCTCCATCCATCACTCCGGAGGGACGGAGCCGGCTGCTTTCCCGGGGAGAAAGCAGCGCGCACGGGGCCGCCGGGGACAGGCTGCCCCGAAGCCGACCCCCGCGCTTCTCCTCCGTGCCATCCCCGGCCCCAGCCCCCGGCCACACTTGCTCCATCTCCGCTGTATCCCTCCCATCCCTCCCAGAGAGCGGGAGAGCCGGGCGGGCTGCGGTGCTTCGCCTCACTGTCCGTAGGAAGTGAAAAGAAAGAGGAGCTATTTCAGTGCTTAATGGAGAGTAGCCTACTGAATTTGTGGTGTTTGTCTGGTGGGTAAATATACTTCTCTGGCTTACTGATGGTAGCTTTTGAAGATTAAAACATAGTAGAGCCTGTTGGAGCATTATCTGCTCGTGTCTGTTTCTGCTACCCCCACTCTCCAGAGGTGAGGATGCTTCCCAAGCTGCTATTTAGTGACCTCTCAGGGACTGCAAGTAACGTTAATTTTCCCCGAGATCTCTAACATCTTTTGACTATGAGAACGGCTCCTTGGCTTCTTCATTCTGCATTGCTGCTCCTTCAGGGATAGAGGGGGCGAGTTTCAGCGGGCAAGCAAATGGAGTGTGGGGTGTCCGTACTCAGTCTCTCTCGGTGGGGGAATGCAGGCCGGGGGAGATGGGATGCTTCCCTGTTATTCTGCGAGAAAACCTGTCAAGCAAAAATCCCGTCGTGATGAAATGGGGTTTTCAGAATGGGAAAAGCAATGGTGAAAAAATAGGCACCCCATCTCAGCATTTTTTTGTGCAATAGCTCAGAAGAAAGTTATAGTCAACTACATCCAAAATTAATTTTAAAATGGACTCCTTTATAAAATTGATTTCTATATTGTAACTGTGCTATCTGATAAAGTGTGCTTGCCTGGTAACCTTTGGCCTGCTGAGGCACTGTGAAGGTTTTTACAACCAGAAGAAATTAGTGTCTGACTCTGAAAAAGAAAAGTGACTTTGGCTCCAATAGCTGATGCATTTTAATGCTGGACATATTTTTGGTAATCCAATTATTTAAAATATAAAGCTGCCATTAAATAATATCACTGTAATTAGCATAAATGTCTAAACACCTCCGGGGATTATGCAGAACCCTGGCACTGTTTCTGGCAGTGCATGTGGGAGTGTGCATGTGTCTGTATACATACCCATCTTTAGCTGCTTCTAAAGAAGATGGTGCTTGTTGGTTTTCCATTTGTGCACCCCTTTCATTGTTCATCTTATTTAGGGCTGGATGCATTCACCAGCAACATGAGAGTTGGTTCTGAAGAAGTTTATTTGGGGGATTATCTGCTGGCACATAGATACAATTACTTCAGTTATTTGCTTTAAAGTGATTTGGAATAACTCTTAGAAGTATGTGTGTGTATGTAGTAATAGCATCCAAGTCTTCAAAGCAGATATATTTTCTAACACCATAACACAGAAAATGATTTATATTGGTGAGTAGATATCATTCCTTGGTTAGGAAATGTAGAGAAGAAAAATCCTCTGCATGTTTTGCATTGGGTCTGCTGGTGCTTCCACATCCTTACAATTCTGTATTCTTAACAGCAGGGCTTCTCAACACTTGGAAGCAGATTAGAAGGAATACAGATTGTTCATATGCGTACAGGAAAGTGGTCATGCCTAATCTCTAACAGATTAGGACTGCTGTAGAGAGTCCCTGGAGTTTGCCTCCTAGTCTGTCAGTTCTTGAGGGAGCTGCAGAGGCAGAGAACAACCCAGCTGCTCTATGAGGCAGAGCCTTAAAGGGGATAGTGGGCACAGGTTCACTAGCAATGCCAACCAGCCTGACTAATGCTCCTGCTTTAGCTGGTGCAATCAGAGTTACACAGGCTGGCCCACTCTTCCCATCCTGGTTAGATCAGGGCAGGATCAACCTCTGTGGTTAAACTGGCTGTTACAGAAATGGGATTGTTTCTGGTTCAGTCACTGAGCTGGAGTGTAAATCCATCATTTCCCTGCTTTTGCACCTTGTTCATTTTATAACTGAGACTTTAGGGCATGCTTGCTCTCTCAGCCTCTAGTTATGCAGTGTACAAGTGCCCAAGGAGAGCTCTGTTGAGATCCTAAGATTCTTCTTTTACGTAGTAGTGTAATAATGATTCTCTATAAGAGGATTTGTAATTTGTTCTTTCCACTTTACCATCCCTCAAAGATGTGTTTGCTTATAGACAGAACAGTTGAATCTTCAAAGAGTATCAAGTATTTTCAGGCTCATCTAAAGCTAATGCTTTTTCTTAGCAGAAAAGAGAAAGATAAAGATTATTTTTATGCTGGACTGCCATAAGCTTGGCTTACCTCTCTGTCACGGGGTATTTCCATCTATTGAAGCAGCTACAACAAGATGGGAGAATGATTGTGATATGACTTCTTGGTAGCTCTAGAAAGCAAAGTCCAGCATTGCACTGTGAGACCCAGAATAAAATTCCCTGTCTAAAATCAGAGAACTCTGGTAAATCTGTGACTGGCCACTCCTCTCCCTGCCAATATCTAGATCAAGCATTCGAGTCCTAAATAGCCTTGAATCCAAATGCATTTGGATGAAGGTAACTGTCTCAATCCTTTATTATAGGATTATAATATGATAATATTATAATTATAAGGAAGGGTGGCAGCCTCCAGAATGTATGCAGGATGACAGCACAGAATTATTACATATATTGTATAACTAACACAAAATAAAAATGGGTATAAAGCAATATGAAATATTCAGATGATTAGGTAAGGATGAATGCAGATTTCTTTGCATATTAAACACCCATCAAGGCTAATCCCTAAGAAAAGAGGTTTTTAAAGAAGGTATTAAAGAGCTAAACAAAATGACCTGCAATCAGTCAGACTGACAAGCACCTTTTCTGCAATGGGAAAAACACCATGTGTACCTGAAATGTGGCATGCTGAGGGTAGAATGGTGTCATAGGCTTTGTCAGTGCAAGGGACTGTGTAATTGGGGCTGAAAGGCAGTCAGAGAGCCTCCTGACCCCAAAATACAGTTTAACCCTCTAGTCCTCCCAAGTTACGCCAAGCAATGAAAACCTAGGACCAGCTGTAGATCAAAGGAGTTCTACAGATGTGCTGACACTATGAGTTACAGAACTGGTTAATGTTGCAAGCTCAATTTCTTCAGCCCACAACTTTTGCACATTGTTTTACCCTCCGTGGACTCTCACCAGTGCCTTTCATGGCTGTTGGCAAAGCATGTCTACCTGTTAATTACCTGACAGATGAATTTTTGCAATGCAGGTTCACCTGTCTGTTTGGTTCTTCTCATCATTTTTGCTCTTCCCCCCTTGATGCTCCACTGCCCTTTTGTAGAGCATCTCTCCAACCCGCCCTAGGTATGTAACTTGCACAGTGTTACAGTAAAACTCTTCATGGTAGGGTTCTATGAAAACCAGACAGGCCTCTCTCTGTGAGAACCATGACTGAAATGCAAAATCTCCATGACTTTTTTGCTCTGGAATTGTGTCATGAACATGTGAATACCCCGTCAATGAACTGAAGAAACTTGTCACCAAGAGCTTCAGGTTTGCAAGCCTAGAATTATGTAGGAGGATAAGAAAGTCCAGGAGTGTAGGCACAGGAGTACTCTGGAAGAAAAGCCAAGGAAAGCATGTTTCTAGAGAATGTCTTTCAGTCTTCTAAGGATTGTTAGAACCCTCTCCTCTTTTGCTGTCCCTTCAATCTTTCCCCAAATGTAGAAAGATACATTTTCTCTCCATTGTGGAGAGCTGCATAGGACTTGCTGTTAACTTCTTGCCAAGAACAATTTCTATGCATTTGCATTTGCTAAGTAGCATTGCAAATTCTGCACTAGCAAGAATGGAAAGAAATTCCAGATACAGAGACTTAAATCAGTAGATCTTTCTGTCTGTATGCATTTCTATGACTTTTCCCTTCCATTACTGCCAAAATGCTTTTAGGACAAATGTTTAGATAACATGCTGAGCTGTTTTTTTATATGTTTTCCTCTTGGGCTGTCTTTCTAAAAGTCAGTTATCTGGATGGAGCTGAAAATTCACTGCCTTGTTCAGTCCTAATAGAGCATGGGCAGTTTTTCTGAAGTTAAGACAGTTAAGGCCAAATAGTTGTTCTCATCATAAAAACACCTTTCTTCCACTAAGATCTGATAGTAAGATGATTATCACCTACTAATTATTTTTTAGCAAATAATACCTTCTCTAGAAAATCTCAAGGCAGAGTAAATCAGAGAATTAGTGTATCTTTCTTCTCTGGAAATAATTTTAATAGCATACACAGTTTCTACCCGTATTGCTGTTACGGTTTTGAACATTTATTTTTGTTTCAGCCTTTCAGATTTTTCTTTAAAAAATGATAAGCTTCGTGTTTGTGCAAAAATTCTACTTAATCATCATGGTGACAGTCTTTGTTCCAGCTCTATGTCCAATGTCAGATTTTACCCTGAGCCCATAATAAGGAGAAAAAAGACATCCAGTGGTATAGGAAGTGTGCGAGTGAGGACAGAAGTGAGGGTCAGGTGTTTGATAGGTGGCAGAAGAATTTTCTCCGTGTAGTGGCACCAAGTCCACTGGTCCCTGTCTGTCCAAAATGTTTTATCTGATTGAGAGCTACACTGTTACTAAGCAGTGGCACCACTTTCAAAGCTGATGTAATTCTGTGGACTTTACTAGCAGATTTGTGATGCAAAAAGTAATGCTGGTGAGTTGTGTCTCCACCAGCACATACTTGGAATGCACAACAAAGGCATTCAAAACAATTTCCTTCTGGGTGGCAATCACTGTGTAGCATTTTGGAAACGCTTACATTTTGTCTTTTAAGCACAAAGGGCCTAAGGCTTCTCTCCTCTGAGGCCATATCCACAGCTCAGCAAACTAAAAAAACAGGAGTAAGTCTGCTGCAGCCAATGGAGTGACTCCAGTGCAATCAAGAAGAGTACCAATCAGAAATTCATCACCAGCCTTGTTCTTACAGTATCTGTTTGAATGCAGCCTTGACATAGGCTGCTATTTTATGCAATTTATAGGGAATCTGGCCATAGTTCACAAGAACATACAGTGAAGACAATATTAATTGGAGGCAATGCCAGACAAACCGCAAAATCAGTTCCATGGGCCACTGAAAGAATCATGGCCCTTGGAATCAGCAAGACCAGACATAAATCCAAAACCTTATTTAATTTTTTGAGGGGAGAAACATATCAAAAGCCTTGCAGCATTTGCTGTTGTGTGTGAGGTACTGCAGAGCAGCCCAAAGCTGGAAGCAAGCATAAGCCAGGAAGATATAAACCACTGCCTGCATGCAAGCAGGGCCTGGGAAATGTTTTGAGTTGTGTCTAATTTAAAATTTTGAAGTGCTGCAATACTGGGATGGGATATCATATGCACCTTCCTAGTCTGGTTAAAGTGAGACATAATTATCAAATATGTCTACTATTTAATAATAATTTCTTTCATTCATGGATTTTAAGTGAATTAATCCTATCAGTATTCAAGTAAATTGGGTAAGGATCATTTCCCTTACTCTTGGGGTGGAATGCAGCAGTTGCTGTGCAGCACCCAACAGAGCTGTATGGACATGCAGGAGCAGCACCAGTCCTGACATTCCTGGCAGTAAGGAAGGAAAGCATCTTAAAAAGCCCAAGCACATCTCTAATTGATCTGGACCATGGCCAGGGCCAGTCCCTCTAAAGATTGCACTTTTCCATGGTGGGTTTCACTCTGTGATGAGGATGGGAACGATCTGAGATTGGGTCGATATCTGAGATGCTGAATAGCAGTATTGTGACTTCTACCTGCCTCAGTTTCCCACAGCTTTAATAGGGCAATAACAGCCCTGGCAAGGCTTGAAGGCAGGGGAGGCGCAGGAGAGCAAGAGCTGCCACAGCACTTTGGAAAGAGAAAGTGCAGTGTCATTATTTTCAGTGACTCTCTTTCTGCCCATAAGCAATTGTGTCTCATCTGAAACATGGCATCACCATCGCCCTGTTCGTCACCGTGCCCAGCATGGCCCTGTGGAGAGGTCAGGGGAAAGGGCTGCTCCCAAAATCATGAACATCATTTCTGACAGTACCTTCTCCTTGTGTGGGAGCCAGACAGCCACTGTGGGCAGTGTGGAACAAGTCTTGGCCTTGGAGAGCTCTTGGCCTCAGGGTACGAGGTGGCCACTGGCGTGCTGGGCAGCAGGCAAGACATAGTTAAGGGAGAGCTGAGGGGAATGGCCACATCTCTCATGACTTCTTTGGCTGCTTGCCAGGGAGCCATGTGACTCCTTGGTCAAAAGAGTCCTCTCAACCATGAGACACTATTTTTCCCCCTCTGGATGTACCTTTTATTTTCTGATGTTAAAAGAAAACAAAACGTACCCACAAAACTTTCCGCATTAAAGTTATATTGTAGTCCGATGACTCAGGGTGAGAAATTCAAGGGGAGTGAAAAGGAAGGGAAACATTCCTGAATCAGGTCTGTTGTACTGAGCCTTAAAGAAGAGGATGATTTTGCTGGATGGAGAACAGCTATGCTGCAGCACAGTGAGCAAGAAGCAAAGGATGTGATTTAAATCCCTTCCCTGCTGCTATGGACTACTGCTAAATTTCTCAGGGTAGCTTCAAACCCAGTCGACATTGACGCTATTGAGAGAGCTGAGTGTGGAAGCGCAAATAAATATGGCCTCATCTGATTTTACAGTATATTCCTTTTTCTCCACTCCCATGGCCTAAAGGGTACATCAACTAGCTGTACAGATTTTGATTAGCTTTTTTTTTCATTGGCACTGCCCACAATAATTAGATTGGCACATCCCTAGTAGACTCCCTGGAGTCTTTTGTTCCTCTGCTTACTCTGTCTCTGGGGAGCTCTGCCCAGGGTAGATGCTTCTGAGGGGAGGGATGGGGTCAGGTTATTGTTGTTAATGTCACTCTGGTTATGTTGTAAAAGATGTATCAAAGAGGAAGTTCTTTGCACTGTGACCTAAAGGTCATCAGACTCTGGATTAGGCTAATCTCTAAAAAATTGTTCCCCAGACAGATCCTTTCGACCGAGAGTAACTTACCTCTAGGCACAGATCTTTGTCATGTGTTTCATGATCTCCATTGTTCCAGAGGAGCTCCACAGCTGAGGCAGAGGTTTGTTCTGTCTTCTCTTGCTGGGCCACAATCCACTAATAGTTGTGTTGAGTTTAGGCTTCACACCTTGAACTAAGGATGAAAGAGAACAGGGGAGATGAGAAGGACTTTAATGCAGAGGTGATGTGAGGCATAGCCTCACCCAGACACATGTTGTTGACTTTGAAGTCAGTATGCTGTATTCATGGTCAGAGCACTTTGGAAGTCATAAATTCTGCATCTCATTGTGACTTTGTCCTCTGTTTGGAGAAAAGGGCAAAGCATTTTGAAAACTGCCAGCCAAGAAGTTTTGCAGGCTTGCCCATCTCTTTCGGAAGCTTGTAGGCTGCACTAAGTGATGGAGAGTGGCAAATTCAGGGATGTTAATTAAACAGTAACACAAAATGCAAACTGTGCCAAGGGTGTGGAGGTACAGGATAGGATTCAGAAACAGCAGCTTGCTCCTTCCTCTGTAACCCCCAAATGCAGACATGCTTCTGAGCAGAGCCAAGGTATCCTCTTGGTGTAAATAGTCACTTTTAAGGAATGCACTTAAAACAAACACGTGTGCCTGGCCCTGTATGCTCCTCTCCTCTCCCCACCCCAGTTATGCACTGTGCCAAAGCCAGTTCCTCAGCAACAAGAATTGGCAGGTGGCACCTGATGAGATAATTGTGCCTCTGGGACATTAGGAGTCATGAGGTGCAGCCAGGTGCTCCTGATCCATCCACGGGTGTGATTTTCTGTTGTAACCACACCCTCAAGTGTTGTTTTACTGAAATTAGGAAATTTGTTCAGTTTGGGTCAAGTACTTCTATTAGGGTGTTCTTCACACCTAACATATATTGGTATGGGAGAAATGCGTGGAGGTCCAGGGCCAGGAGATGCACTAGGCTGAGGGGTGTTCCTCCAGCTAACAGGGTAGAGATCCTACTTCTCACCATCTTGATCACAATTTATTTCCAAATCTAGACCTTCCCTTCATGAAGACCCACTAATCTGAGCATTGATTCAGGAGGAAATATTGAAATGGCTCCCTTGGACAAGATGGTCCTTTTGTGCGTAACAGATGAAGAACCTTTTAAGAGTTTGCCACTTTTGCTTCCTGGGATTTCCATTTTGCAAGATCTTTTGAATCTCAAATATGTGAGGGCCACACAGCAGCACAAATCAAATGACAGTTCCTTTTTGTATTTTGAAGATGCCTTGCTGTCCCAGGCTGGCTTGCCTTGCTGTCTTACCCCTGGTGAAGAAGCTAGAGATTGAATCAGTCACACCTTCTAATTAATAACTTGGTGTAGCAAAGTGCAACATAAATGAAGTGCCCTGGCTATCAGGGAGGTGAATAGAAAAGTGAGGCCTCCAGTGAATTGCAGAGTTTGTTCTCTGTGTCTTTCCTTGGGCAGAACTGTCATTGCTTGCCATGTTTGCTGCAGTGCTGTAGGAGGCAAGAAATGAGACAGTTGAGAAGTGGCTTGAAGTGCTGCCAAGTCTTGCTTCAACTTTGGGGAAGTCTTTCCTGACAGTGCACAGGAAAGTTCTTCCAGCATTGTCTGCTTGACCTACAAGCGGGGGAGGATGGCTCTGTGCCTTCATGCAGGGAAGCACATGCAAGGCTTGGGCTATTTGCCCTTCTTACAGCCACCTAGGTACTGCCTAAAGTTGAAGTTTAAACTTTGTTCCATCCAAACATCACCTGAATAACATCAAGATTTAGCTCACAGTATTTTGTTAGAAGAGTGCTGTTTTTTGCAAAGAGAGGCTGGTGCATTTTACCTCTCCAAAACTGAAAACCTCTTTCAGCACTAACCGAAGTCCTTCTTATCTTTGTTATGGCCAGATAGGATTTTTTTAGGTGTATCAGATCTTTTTCTACATGACAGTTGCCATTGTATACCTAATTAGAAAACAGCTTTAGCTTTCTGACAATAGTTGGCACAGATTATGTGCACTCTAAGACATCTTGTGAGATGATTAAAGTGTTGACTGAAAACACAGCAGAGCAAAAGGAATGTTTCTCAAAGTAGAGCCACTTTACAGGTAGGTTGTGTGCGTTTGGTCAAATGCAGCCCAGGCATAACTACCTTGACTTGGATGAATTCCCCAGAAATTGGCACCTTATTTTTTGAGAAAAAAATCCTGAAATTCTTTCAGTTTCTGGCTTATTTTTAAATTAAACAGATGTATATGAATAAACTGCTTGTGAAGGGTGCCTGAATCACAGCCCTGAACAATGAATTCCTCTTCTTACCCACAAAACCAGCACAGCACAAGCAGAGGGTGTGTGAGCTTCTCCACTCCACCCCATCCTCATGTCTCATCCATGACCTAGAGGGGCAACCTCTAGCTAGGCATAAGCGGGTGGCTCAGTCTCTGTACTTATTTAATCCTTGGCCAACCTGCCAAGGCTGCCAAAGAGGGTGCCAATTGTGGTGGTGGTTTCTGTGATGTGGATAGTCATCCACTGGGAACTGGATTAAGACCATCAACTCATTTCAAATACTCTAGGCCACAAAGCTTCTGCCAACCAGTAACAATTTTTTTGGTCACTACTGACTTGGGTCATGTTTGGATCAGCGATGAAAGGCTCCATATCCCAATACCAAGCCCCTGAGCCATACAGTTTCCCGAAATAATTTTTTTAAAGAAGGAAAATGGTATTTTTGTCCTAGATTCTACTTTGATCTGCTGATTTTTAATGTCCTTATTGGCACTTTAAGAGACATAATTTTCATTACTTGCTGTAGAGGGCTCAGATGGTGGGAAGAAGTTTGGAAGATGGCAGGTGGCAGACCCATGTGGTGTGACCCAAAATAAGCTCTCTGAGACAGTGGTTACATACCCTGGCACCCCAGTTTACATTATATTTTGACCTGAAATTGATTTTACACCTTGAAATTTATCTCAGGAGAAAAACTGCTGTTAAAATTGAAGATCAGATCCTCTATTGCTCTTGTTCTTTCAGAGATACCTAGTTCTGCATCAGATCTGGTAGCATTTCCAGCAGCAGCTTACGTTGTCAGTGGCTCCTGTTGAGCACACCACAAATCTCTGTGCATGCCCACTAACACCCCGAGTTGTTGGGAGGTGATTTGTTTCTCAGAGATAGAGACTAAATCTTTTTGTTCGAATCACATGTCCCAGCAGAGCACGGAGTTTCAGCTTAACCCCCAAACCATAAGTTCTCTTCAGCACACTTGAGAGTGGAGTTAGGACCAGCTGAAGTGGTTTTGTTGGCAATGAATGATATTGCTTCCTGGGGCTGTAGCTCTCACTCAGAAGAGATATAGCCCCAGAGAACACTGAAGGTGAGCAGCACATTTTCAGCATGCCAAATGAAAGATTCTGGCCTTTCTCAGGTGATATATAACCATGCAGTGTTGCCACCATCTCTCCCTTGAGCTGATGCAATTCCTAAAGGGTAACTGGTTTTGTTTTTCTGGGGGTAATTTACATTGAATCTAGCATGAAGGCACTACTTTGATTGCTTTAGTTCCTTGAAACAGTGAGTCACCTGTCTCTTTCTTCCCTATTACACATGGACGTGATGTGTGCTGGGATAACAAAGGAGTGACTGTTAAGATAGTAGAGAATTCTGAACAAATCCATTGCAGCTATGGATTCAGAAGCAATAAATAGAAGAAAAAATGATGGTATTTATTGATGGTAATGTGAGGCTGTGGTAGAACCTGCTTTCTCATACACAGGTGAAGTGTCAGAGGCATCTTACTACTGGTTTGTTAGTCTTGGACCGTAAAACATACATTCTGGTTTTCCTTTTATTTTGTTAAACAGAAAGGGAAAAGATTTTATTTTATGTATCCATCTGCTGTGAAAAGATATCCCTGTTAAGAGAAATAGAGGAAGATAGAATAGGGTAGAAATTGTGCTTAAAATATTATATGTAGCCATATAGATATGCATAGAAATAACATTTTTTTTATTTTAAATAAGTGTGTCTCTTCTCTTTTAGAAGTTTCTCTGCTCATTCAGAGCCCTTTATATGTAATTTTTCTTTCCAGAGTAGAAGCTTTGCTTTCAGTAACAGCTGAGGCTTAAGTTCATGGAGAGCTGGAAGTATGCAGGCTTTGGAGAGTTTGTAGTTACATCATGTATTTAAACAGATCATGTCACACACATAGAAAACACAGGATATACGCAGTGCCCAGCACCCTCCTATGTTCCCTGAGTATAAAGGGATTCCAAGACATACTTAACTCTTTCCTGAACCAAGCTCTAAATTTGAGTGGCATCTCCCATTTTTGCTTTTTCCCTTCCAAACCCATGAAAAGTGAACTGAAAATATACCTTGTCAGAGAAGTCTCCGTTTGGAACACATGAGTTTATGTAATTAAGTCAGATTTTCCTGTCAGCATGTTGGCTGTGTGTGGATACCAAGCTTACCATCCATAGGAGTCTTGAGATGAGGGATGGTGAGCAGTGATGGTGGCATGGGAGGGACAGCCAGGGAAGGGCCTACATGTTACCCAGGGAGAAGGGAATGGAGAGAAGGATGGGGTGGAAAAACCCATCTGGAAGGAGACTAACAAGTGAAAGGAAGAAAGTAAGAAGTCCAGGAAACCTGGAAAAGATGGATCTGGAGAATGAAACAGGCTTTAGGATAGCTGGCAGAGAGGGGGCCAGTTCTTGGGAGGTTCAGCATTTAGCCAAATCATTGCTCAACCTGTTCTGTTGCTCCAAACCATGACCCTATCAGCTGGTCTGAAATTTAATCATCTGACAGCAACTTTTTTGCCCCTCAGCATGAGGATCACGTCTTGGAGAGGTGAATATCCTGGAACCAGAATGAAAGTAGGGCATTAGGAAGTATGATCAGGAGGTGTGAGCAGGGTTGCTCAGAAAACCAAGCTCAGCCCAGAGACACCTGCTGTACTCCTGTGGCTTGTTTGTCCCCAGACAGGATGCGACTGACCATTGCTGGCCAGGGAGAGAGACAGCATAGGACAGAGTGCAGGTCACAGCTGGCTAGTTTCAGTTAGCAGAGCATGATCCCCTTTTGAGGGGAGTACAGGAGAGGGAATGTAAAAGAGATAATAGACAAAGCACAGTTTACATCTATAAGAGAATTTGGTCTTGGAAGAAGATTTTCTGCATGGCTACTCCACATAAACTGTGCTCAGCTCTACAGGTGCAGGATTTTGGGGTCTCTGATGAGGCTCTTGAATTGTCCTAAGGACAGTTTTGCATTTTAACATTCAAGAAACATAAGGCCTTACATCAATGCACTTTTAAACTTAGAGATTCAGAAATACTCTAATACTGATGGTAGAAAGAGGTGTGGAATAGGGGCTGTCTTTACAGGTTAGAATTTGTGGGCATGGGGTAAAAATACTGTTTGGTCTGAGAGTCCACAGCTGCAGTGTGTACTGGGAATACATAATATTGCAAATCTTTGGTGTGACACTGGTGTGTGAGGCTGAACTCACACAGTCACTGCTGAGGGGATGCTCAGCTTTGCCTTCCTCTAGAGTATGAATTCATTTCAAAAGCCAGCTTTCAGGGAGTACAGCATTGTTTGTGTGCAGCCAAACCATAAGGGATTTTTTTCCCAAATTAAATTCAGCTCTTTCCTTGCCATGTTTAGAACTATTTTCAATATTTCAGCTGACTGGGATCCAGTTTTAAATATATATATATAGGAGTCTTTGCTTGGCACAGAATAGAGACATTGGTTTTTATAGCATCCATGCACTACAAGGGTCTAGTTTATTACTTTGTAAAGTGTTTTTGGGATATATCTTTTTTATATAAAACTAAGTTCAGTACAATTCATATTTCACATCTCTCTTCTCTGTTGTTTTCTTCATGGATGCAAATATATATATAAAATGTTTATAAGGTATAGAAAGACTGCAGAGAAGGTCTGACTGAGTGGTTTTGGGATATTCTTTCTAGCTTTTCTTAGAGTCCTCTTTTCAAAGTTACACACCATTTATTTGAAATTGGTTCCTCATCCATACATGTACGGTTTTGGTGTGTGCCCAAGCCTGATCCTCAGAGTTTCTCTCAGCAGTTTTCACCAAGGACATATATGTATAGACCTGAGACCAGGCAAATGTTAGCATAAGCTGGCTGCTGTATCTCACCCTTTCTGGTAACTCCAATTAAAGTCCTTGAGATGAAGATTGGTATCTGAAGTAAGCTATCTAATCAAGGCTTATCTCAGTATAGCTATGCCATTTCAGTCTTGCCATACAGTTGGAGAGCTGTATTTTCTTCCCCTCCCCCTTCCCTCTACTATTCTTTCAAAAATAAAATTATCAAGGAAGGAGATGACTGATAGAGAAACACATGAAACTCAAAGGAGGCTCAGAAACCACCTATGATTCCCATTGGTGTATTCTTCTATTTGGAATAAACCTCAAGTCACTCACTTTCCCGAAGATGTGAACCCCAAAATACACTTCCTGGGGACCAGGAAACACCTGGGAAATACCTGGAGAGAGACTTGCTCCCATGTTTAGCAACACATGCAGGCACACATGTGCAGTTGTCCAGACAGAAAAGTAAATGCTGGCTCCAGTGCTTCCAAGTTGAGAACACATATCTGGGCAGGCATAGGTTATTATAACTCTGGACAGCAAACCACAAAGGCATTCAAAGAATCACCACCACAACATTTTACAGAATATTATTACAACTGTCACTAGGAGTTCTCTCAGAAATCTGGAAATTGCAAAGGACAAAAATTTAACCACTGAAAAACAGGGAATTCTCAAAAATTGTCTGGCAGTATGCTGGCATGTTTGACCAGACAGAAAAGTGTCTGTTTTTTGCTGCTAATGATCTTGGAGAGTAAAGAGGGAAAGTGATGTCAGACTGATACATGGGTACCCCTGAATAATACTCATGTGCCCTCTTCCTTTAAGATCCTAATGCATTCTCATTAGTGTTTTCTTGTCTGCCTGCTTTCCTCCTCTATATTACACCACCTCTGAAGCTGGACTAACTCCAAGGTCTAACTTTAATACAGTTCAAAATCTCACATCTCATTAGAGCTGAGACTTTGCAAATAGATTTGAGTTTTAAGAAGGAGAAAGCAAATGGAGCTGTTCTCACGCAACCTGCCACAAGATTGTATTTAAATTATATCTGGTTGGGCATGACCTCTTGTCTGTTAAAAGCCTTATTTTGTGTGTTTGTATATTCTGATATGATGCATGGCATTTTGTGTTGCTTCCAATTTTAATTTTACAATATGAATCCTTTCCTCTTGTTTCCTTAATGCAAGAGGCTATCAGAAGAGAAGTAGGGGTTGGGACACAAGGATCTGAAAGGTGACACCTTTTAAATGTGGGAAGTTTCCATAGGAAAGGGTTTTGGTAGTTTGAGTGCTTGGGATATCTTTTAGACAGGAATTGGAGCAGGGCTGTATGCAAAGGTTCAGTGCTTGGATTCCTTCCTTAAGTCCCACATCAGCAATGGCTCTGAGGAATCTTCTCCACGCTGCATCCTTTCTAGATGCTACTTCAACTCAAAGTGATCCATGAGCACATTGCCTAAAAGCTTTTGGTTCCATTACTAGTAGTGCAATGATTAAGCACACTAATTACCATTTCTGCCAGATTCCAGGAAAAGATTTGTGGCATGAAATAGCCAGCTCATGTTTCTCTTGGAGTTAAGGTTTTAGGCTTCTTGCAGATGGAGGGGAGCAGTCAACTGCAGTAGCTTGTGTGTTGAAGGGTTAATAAACTCATTTTGGAAGCGCCAGTGATCAGAATGGGGCTGCAGCTCCAGCAGAGAGTGAGGACACGTTCATGTAGCTGGCCCTGGTTCTGTCTGTGGGAGAGCCTGCCAGTGTGTGTGCAAAGTGCTGCTGGAGATGTGTAGCTCCTGGGAGCAAAGCCTTGCTGCATCTGTCATCGTGTGTTCCAGGGCTGGCTTTCTTGGAGCCCCACACATGGCACAAGGAGACCCTGTGGGTGCTCCTGTTTGGAGCTGGAATGGGACTGCCACACTCACAGTAATTCTGTACCTGCCTTCTAATTCTTCTGTGATGCTTTGTACAGAAAAAGGTTTATTCTGGAAATACCTGAGAGTTATGAAACATTTTTACTGCTGGTCATGCTCACCTCCCTCCAAAGCCAGGTGTCTCTAATACTGACAGTTCAGGTTGTCTGTAGCACAGTACTGGCACTGTGGAGATGTGAAAGTGTCCAGCTGTGCAAAATCCTTTTGGCTGGCACTGCTCTGATGACTTGTCTTTTAGTGAAGATCTGGAAATTGAAGTTCAGCTTAAGTTTGACAAGGCAAGAGGACATCGGCTTTAGCTGTGCCAGGGGAGGTTCCAGTTGGAAACTGGGAAGAATTTCTTCATGGAAAGGTTTGTAGACATTGGCTGCCTAGGGGAGGTAGTGGAGTCCCCATCCCTGGAGGTGTCCAAGGAACACCTTGGTTGATAGGGTAGGAATTGGTCACAGGCTGGACTTGATCTTGGAAGTCTTTTACGACCTTAATGGTTCTATGATCATATCCTCCCACTTTATCCCATCCAGCTCTAGGTGGGATGGCATAAACAACCATTTTGTTGTCTAGTGTAGTTATCTGCAACCAGGAGAAAACGCAATTGTATTTTTGTAAGTGTAGAAAGCCTCAAACTATAGACCAAAGGGTGAATGAGAATATGTCAGACCAGGGGAGCTTTTTAGGCAACCTGAGGCCATAAGCTATGTAAAATTGTGTATTGCCACAGAGTCATATGATCCTGTAAGGCCTAGAAGTGGACAGAAGACAATTCCTTGCTCCTCAGGGGTGCAGCATGCCCTTTTCCAGCCAAAATTACTTAGGAGGTATTACCTTTGAAGCCTGTTGGTCATCCAAGGCTGGCTATTGTGTCTGACGTAGGAAATACTGATTCTTGGGGGAAATGTTTTTATGTATGTGCGGGTGGTTTTATAACTGCTGCTTAGGTTTGGGGCTTCAGAAGTGGCTCCAGGGAGCCTGGATTAATGGGTACAAGAGGTGCAGGGTAAGTACCGTAGGAGGATTTCCACAGCTTAGCAGATGATATCACCACAATGTAAGTGATATCAGTGTCTTGCTGAACAAAGCAATCTGCTGTACTGGGTTCCCGTCTAGGGTAATTTCTGGCATTTTGTGGCTGAATTTCACCAAAATGCTCAAGTCTGGGAGTATCCCCCTGGCTCTGTTTTGAATTCAGTGGGACCATATAAGTGTTTAAAACTTTCCACACACAATTTAGAGTGTGTCAAAAGCCCATGCCTGGTGTGCTCCACAGGGCCATCACCAAGACGCTGAGTACCATCAGCAGCCACCAGTGACGTCCATGCTTCAGTCACAGCCTGCTCCCCTGGGTGGGTGCTTGCTTCATCAGACTCTTTTCAGTTACATTTTTTTCCTGACCAGAGATGTTTTGTTTGTCCCTTTCCCCTTTGCTTACAGTTTGTGTTTCTCTTTTTAAGAGCTGCCTTTAGCACAGGAGCTCAGACCTCCAGGGAATCTGCCTGCAATCAGCAAAATTGGAAGTGGCAAATCTGCATATGGAATGTGCTGAATGTGTAATGTCATGTACTGTCCAAAGGAGATACGAGCTCTTCAGGAAATCAGACTGGAAATATGGCTTTCAACTCTCTGGAAAATTTGGCTGCTGGACTGACTTCCTTTTAATTATCTGCCTCTGAAGCCATTCCTAGCACAGCTAAAAGCTTAGTGAAGGTAGTCACCTTCTCTGAAGGCCTGAAGAACATTAATTCCCTTGCGTGTCCATGCTATTGCCAGTACACTCAGCCGAAGATGCACACATTCCCTGGCTACAGCTATAGCCTGGATCCCATCCCAGTGCCTCTTTCCACAGAGGTGCCCCCAGGGCTGCCTCACCACCCAATCCATACTCCAAGATGTGGTGTGACCCTTTATTCCTGGTCTTCTCCATCTCTGCCCTAGGGGTGGTCACACCAGCATTGTCCTTTCCCATTTATTGCTGTTGTAACATTTGGTATTTATTTATTTTAAGATGGGCTCTAAAGCTGCCCAAATTTCTATCTTCTAGACTCAGTCATTAGCACCCACGGGGTCCTCATCCACTGCCCATCCCCTGGTGTAGCAGGGAAGGAAAGGGGAAAACATGCACTGGCAGGGTCCTGCATAAGTCAGGAGCACTAAGGCAACAATCACGAGCACAGATACTAATCCTGGCTTCCTAATATACTAATTTCCAGTGAGAACAGTAATTTCTTTGAAGTCCCCAGAGGCTTGTAGACTTAAATGGACTTTGGCTCAGGTTGCCTTTTTTTGGTACAATAATTTGCTTTAATGATGTGAGTCAAATTACTTCAGTTCCCTTCCGGTTTGAGATGCAGCTGATTGAAGGGGAGAGTGTGGAGTTGCAGTAGGAGGGAGGAAGAAGGAATAGTCTCCTTTGAAAGCAGATAAATGTTACCGCTTCTTCTAATTACATAAAAATGAAAACCTAAGCCATAAATTGGAGTGCAAGTTGGAGATTACTTGACACTGATTCAAATGCAGAATGCTGGATGGAGCAGATAGAGAGGAGCTTAGCATTGGAAAAGGCACTTATCTTCAGTTGTGAAACCCCTGTGTGTATGAGAAGTCATCCCCAGCCTGGCAAAGGAAGATTAGTGCACACCCGTCAGGATTAAAAGGCATGGACACAAGAGACTGTAACACCAGACCCACATGGCCCCTGATATATGGGAAACTGGCACCTCAATCTGGCCATAGGTCAGGCCCCTTTATCATGAAACATTTGAATCCCACCTGTCTGTCATGTACTGATGAACATGTAAAGGAATCCTTTTGCTATGAGAACTGAATTTCCAGTCCAATTAACCCAGCAGAAAGACTCCTGGTGTTTTCAATGAGCTTTAGATCAAGCCCAGGAGTGGCTGATAGCACACACTGCACATTCCTGCATGGCCTAGAAGGACAGCAGATATTGCTGCTGATGTTTGGCAGCTCCTGTTAAAGCCAAAGCACACCAGAATGGCTCCTCAGAGACGACTTGCTACGGAGTGACAGAAAATTGGCCTCGGTGTAAAAATCCAGGGTTGCGGAATGCATTATCTGTGTGTCAGATTTTTACTTTGAAAAATTCAGTATGCAGAAACCACAATTGCTCTATGATAAGAGAGAGGTAAACAAAGAGAAGAACAAAAGGAGCTGTGAAAGGCAGTGGTGTGTTGCAATCTATTTGAATGTTTATCTGCAGCAACATGCAGAGGTGGTTCATACAGCCAAATTTAGGCATTGAGGAAGATTCTCAAGTTAGGAGTCCAGTCTCCCTGGGTGCCTCCTGTAGTTAATGGAGAGACAGGCAGGTCCATGGGGTAATTCAATGACCTCTGTTCTGGATCATCCTGGGAGATGTCTGACTCTTTTCTTGATGGTAGAGGGAACCTGATGCATCTGGTTGCTTCCTTCAGTGACATCTGCTGGCACTGTGAATGGACAGAAAACAGGACCCAGAGAACAAATCTACCAAAACTCAGGATGTTCTATGACTCTGTGAAAAATCCATTTTTAATTCCCATTAAAATTAATTAGACCTAGCCTGGTTGCCTCAATGATGAGCTGGAAGAGAATTAGGAGCAAATGAGATGTTAAAGCAGCAGAGGACCAAACTGTGCTCTGTGGCAGTGATCTACCACATACAAGGAACCCAAGCAGTGTTGGGGGAAATACAGCAATGGCAGTCTTTGTGCTGCATGGATTTGTGGGTTGCTAAATTGGAGCTGTAACAGCAGCTTGTAAATCGAAATAGATTTGAGGTGCTGCACCAGCGGCATCTTTCTTTAGGCTGCTGGACTGAGGAGTGTGGCAACATGGACAGATGGCTATAATTCTTTGAAAGTGGGATAGTGTATCATTCTGAGTTGGAAGGAATGGACAAGGACTGTTGAGTCCAGCCTTTGGCGCCCAACAATCCCACCCTGTGCATCCCTGGGAGCATTGTTCATACACTCCTGGAGCTCTGGCAGCCTCGGGGCGGTGACCATTCCCTGGGGAGCCTGGGCAGTGTCCGACAGCCTCTGGGGGAAGAACCTTTCCCTCATATCCAGTCTAAACCTCCCCTGACACAGCTTCCACTTACACCAACCCAGTCCTGTTCCTGAGGCAAAACAGCTTCTCCAGCTTTGTTTCGGTTTATCAATATACAAATGAGAAGGAAGCAGAGCAAAGGTGTTTTCTCAAACAGGGTAGGGGTTCAGCAGCTCTTTGAGCAGAGGAAACATAATCTCTAAAGCTGCCAGTGTGTGCTTGGGACTTCCAGGCAGTGAGGGTGAGTCACAGGGTGGGACAGAGAGAGAGAAAGAGAAGGGAGCTCAGATCTTCGAAGGTAGAGAGTGTGGGTGGAAGGCAATTACCATGAAAGAGCAAAGGGCTGCTGTGTGAGTCAATCGAACCCTATAGATGCTAATAGTTATCATAAATACCGAAGAGGTTTTAGCAACCACAATTTTCAGAAAGTAATAAAGGAAAACTGTTTCCTGTGGTTAGAAGGACCAGACAAGACGATGGGAATGGAGGAAGAGGAGATATCAGAACTGTGAACGCAAGGAAAGGAGCATTGTGGAGGATGACATAATGGAATACGGATTAGCAGCAATTATGTGGCATGGGCAACAAGACTGGATGATTAGCTTTTCCAGAAAGATGTTGCGCTGTTTTTCCCAGTAATCTCTTATTAAATGGGTGCTAGAATGCATGAACAATACAAGAAAACCCCTTCTTATTCCAGTGGCTTTTCTTTCCATAACTCAGTAAGTTTTGCCCAGAAAACATTGAAGGACACTATTTTTTTTTTCTAGCGCTGCTTCATTTCAGTGTTATGTGTCTTGCTTGCTTTGGTTTTCAGGGACTACCTCACTAAATGTGAGGCAGTCTGCAGAAATAGTTTTTAACTCTTGAAATTTCTTTTTGGGAGTTCAGTCAGTGCAGAGATCACTGTTTACTGCTTTTACTTGCAACATTGTCCCTTACAAAGGCCTGCACTGTGGGGTGCAATAGACTATCAGTGATTCATTTATCTTCTTTCTTTAGAAAATGCACTGAGAGGTGAATAAGCGTTATAACAATCTTTTCACTCAGCTTTTAGATGTCAATAACAAAACAGACATTGTGAAATATAAAAGATAGAAGTGCATCTTTGAAGCTAAGTGGTTGTAGGCTTTCTTCTAGGGTCTGTGTCTGGGCATGGGCTGTGCAGGGGGAGCAGAAGGGTCCTCTGAGTCAAATATTTGAGTGTTGCTCTATGAAATTTTTTTTGTTTTTAAGTGAATAGTAGCTATTCCCTGTATTGGGTTGCTTGATTCAGGTTCCCAGAATGTGACTTGCTGAAATGGGGAATGATCCCAGCTGCAGAAGAAATCAGAAGGATCAGACAAATAAAATGTTTTGAAGGCTGACGTCCTAAGATTTGTCAAATTCAACTCCTTGGACCAGTGAATTCTCCAGAACTAAATCTTGCTGAATTTCTGAGGTGGGAGGAATCATGTCTCCTGTCCTCAAAGGGGTATGATGAGATAATTTTTCTGTCATTCTCTCACACGTTGTATTGATCATCACTATACAAAAGGCAAGGTCAAGCTCAGAATCTTTCAATAAAATAGAGTTTTAAATGCTTACAAAGCCTGGGTATGCACAGTGAACAAGGAGGAAGCAAGACAATACAGTTCCCCATCAAGAGAGTGCATCCACCCTATGCACCAAGTGGATGAGAGGGTCCTGTGGAAAAAAAAAGTTGTGTTGCTGTAGAACTGCAGGCCGCATTCCTGTGCATGCACAGGAGACAGGTGAATTCAAGTTTCGCTGTCAGTCCTTGTCCTGGCATTTTCTGACTTGCAAGTGCTTGACCTCATGACCTGAAAATGTTAGTGTAGAGTTGCTTTCTATCGCCTAATATTATGTATGCTTAGAGAGATTTGAATTGAAAGACTGGCAGAATGAACTAGGACATAAAACCCTGATGTAAACTTTTTTTTTTTTTTCATTTTAAGGAATAGTTTTTTTCATACTTTATTTTCTGAGATTTTATCTGTGATGTACTGTAATATATTGGCTCACTCACTTTTAAATTACCAAGTTAATTGAAACCTGTTAAATCCTAGAGTTTAACAGTTTGGCATTTTAGGGCCATTGCTCAAATTCATCCATCATATTTCTCTAATGACTTTGGTATTTGGCTTATTGCACCCCTTTCATTTTGGAAGGCTAATCCTGCTAGTCCTACTTGCAGTGAAGAGATACCTTGACATGGCATATTACACTGGACTCCTTTGTATCAACAATTCAGTACACAAAGAGACATATCTAGATGCTTTTGCAGGGAACAAAAAAAAATATATAAAGAAAAAAAAGAAAAAAAAAACTACTTTGCGTATTGCCAAAGAAATACAAGCATTCACAGGGCAAAGGAAAACTTTGCTACATGGGTGATGGAAAACCGCTAAGTGATAATTTCAGTAAGTTTGCTAAAGGTTGGACCCTGCTTACAAGCTCTTGATTAAATCCATCCTAGCTCCTAAACTCTTGATCTAATTAAAACAAAGTGTATTTTTAGATAAAGACGTTAGAACACTCTGTAATTTCTATGGCTGATTGTGCTCCGCAAGAGCAGGGGAGGAAGGCGAATGGCTGGGTGTGTATGAGCATAGGTACGTGTGTACGTGTGTGCCAGTATCTGAAACAAGGTGGAGCTGAGTCTTAGTTGAAAGAAGAAAATCAGCCTCAGCAATTTTTGGATTTGCTTTGAATTTTTTAAAAGAAGGAAAGCCTTGTAAAAGGTACAGCCTGCAAAAGCAGCTTGGCTGTGTTTCCTGGGGTAAATGAAAAAAAAGGTAGTAGATAGTGGAAGCAGGATATTGAGGCATGTATCTGGATAGAAGAGTGGTTGACCAAAGTCCATTGAACAGAGATCTCCCAGTTTCACAATGAGCAGCCCAAATTCTCTCTAGAGCAGTATTAGCTGGGGGACATCACCACACCACAGCTGCTGGGTGGCTGAGGAGAAAATAGATGTTGTGGCTTCACAGCAGCTCTCCCATGGGGCCCACCAGGCCACTTCTGTAACCAGTAGCAATTAACACCCTTATTTCCAGTGGTAGCTCCATGGCCATGATGCAGGCCTGGAAAGGTGAGAGTTTGAACTCTGAGAGGCCCCTGGGCTGTGGCTGAACTTGTAGAGTAAGCACTGTAGTATCTTTTGAACACACAAAGAGAGCAGGTAGTTGAGCAGAACCTAAGATAGGGAAAGAGATGGGTTAAACCTGCTCTCTAACTAACTTGGGGAAAAGCAGTGAGATTGGTTAGTGAAGAAAGAGAAAGCATCTGTATCTAAAGATGCCACTGTCAGAATCATAGGGCAGAACTGAATTTCATATTGCAGATGTTTCAGTTTTCTTTTTGGCTGTCATTTCTTTTCTGTGACAAATATGTGTGTCTGAATCAATGACTGGAGGCAGATAACAGAAAAAATTTTATTTTTATGTTTGAATTGGAATTACTAGAGCAATCTGCTGTGGGAAGTAATGGGCTGTTCGTCTTGGAAAGTGCTAATGAAAAATCAAAATCCATTCCAGCATGTGCTTTAAAGCTGTTTTTCTCAGATGAGTAATTTGTGACCTCTTCAGGCATCAAAAGAGGATTTGGGTGATCCTACAAACTGTTACATGGCATTGTGCAGCCCCTTGGTTCCTGAGAGAGAGGCAGTGCAGATATGGGTGTCCTGTAGTTGCACCAGCCAAGGCACATGGTTTCAGTGTGCTGTAGGAGCTCAGCTCCTTCAGACCTGTGGAATGTGCAGCAGGCAAAGACAGTGGAGCAGAGAAGAGGTGTGTTATTGCCAAGTGCAGAGTCAGCACTTAAAAAGTCACAAAACTTGAACTGGATTTATAATTGGTACATCTATGTTAAGAATCCAAGATTTAATATATTCAGGATGTCCTTCTCATTCTTGGTGGGAGATAGTTGATCCACAAACTAGCATTAGTATCCTAGGCATGTAACTAACATGCTAGTTAGTGTGTGTCTGTTTAACGTGGCTGAATTTGAAAATTGTCCTTAAGATGGTACTCCTGAGCAACCTGAAGGAGATTTTTAAGATCTGCTGTGCCTACACTCATGTACTTTCTCTGGGGCTGGAAAGCACTGACATGTTTGGCAAGAGTGAGGGGGATGGTTTGTTTTAGAATTACTACTTTGGCAACAACACTAGCTCAGCTAGGAAAAATCTGTGGGCAGCTGGAGAGGCAAGACCAGATTCCAACCCAACATCTTTCTTCTGTACAAATGAATAATAGCAGCTACAGCAAAAAATTATAATTTAAAGGAGTTTGAAAAGGATAGTTTGGATGGCAGAGGGAAGCACTAAAACTTATGGTACTCTGATTTTTAATGCCTCTCCTTTTTGCTGTCAGCCTGCTTGTTCCCGGTGGTACCTATGTGAGAGTCAGTTGATATATATCTTCCAATTAATTTTCAAATAAATTAATGCCTAGCACTCAGTCTGTAGCATGGAAAAGATGGCAAGTATGGGCAAGTCAGTGTCCTGGCTCTCACTCTGTCTAGGAAGGTAGGACTGCAAAGAAGCAGAGAAGCAGCACAAGACAAGGAGGTGGCTCACTCAAACCAACACAGCAAATCAGAGCCAAGAGTAGGACCAGATGTGGTTATTTGATCCAGTACTGGAGCCACTGGAGAAGTGGTTCTCCACTTCTCATCTGTGGATCTTCTGGAAGAATAGGTGAATAGTGAAAACAAGTTTAGGCTGCTCTTCAGGACCAGGAGACTCAATATCCTACACCTACTGGATGCATCCTTCCCACAACCTGCCTTAGCTTGTAAACATGAGAAGTGAGCTGATGTTCTAGGTGTGAACAGAGCAGTGCAAGATGTGAGTCAGGTTGCCTGATTTTCTATGAGTCTGTGACTCCAGAGGACAATCTCAGATTTTCATTTCAAATCCTAACCTATGGGATGAACTGGCCTATCATTCCCATGATTCGACATTATAGTCCTAAGGTCTTTCATTTAGAAAGACAACAGGAATGTAAATGTTGTTAAACATTGCCCTCAGTCTGTGTCATGGAGACTTCCCATGGCATTTGGAAGCTGTAAGCTTCTGAATGTGGGAGATATTGGTGCAGACAACTAAAACCAGCAAAATGGAATCTCCTGCCCAGCAACTGCTTGGGTTTGATCCTGTAAAGATGTACATCTGCTGGAAACTATAACTAACAATTTTCTACAAGCTCCTGTGTGGGTTTTCAATCCCTTCCTTTTATATTGTGCTATAATGCTTGGAATTGTCTCCAAAAAGGAATGGGTGATTCTTTAAGTTTCAGTAATCACCAAGGAGCTGAGCAAGAGGTTGGTTGACAAAGATGTTGCATGTGGAAGATGTCACTTAAGTTAAGATGGTAGGGAGCCAATTAAGATAATTTTCATTAGCTTTTTCATAAAAATTCATTAAAACTTTTGCAAACCAGAGGATGTTTTGGATTAACTGCCACATTCAAATTCAAAACAAACAGCTTTTTGCATAGTTCTGTGCTCAGCATTCACATCTTAGAGTCACACTTCTCATCTATTTCTATTGCTGGAAATTTTAGTCTGATTTTTTAAAGACTCTAGGCTTTCCTGTATTTCACACCAGGTAGGTTTGTAAATTATTTCATTTGCCTTTACAGTATCTCACCATGCTCATGTTTGGATGTTTTGGATCCCACCATCAGCTGATGCCAGTTAAGAAGAAATGATGGAAACTAACACATTGTAGCAAGGATAATAGTAGAGTTTCTGCAGCACCACTTAATTCCTTGATAAAGTTGATGTACAAAAGCTGCTGGAGTCCGGCTTTGATTCCTGGCTTCAGCAACTCACAAGATCTTCTCAGGAACCTATTTCTTCATGTTTTCTTTTTAGTCAGAATCAGGTTACAATTTGGCAGCTTTCTACACAACTTTCCTTATAACTATATCCAGGCCAGGACAGCTGTAAGCTTGCAAGTCAACAGCTTGCAATCAAACCCAAGGATCTCAGCCACTAGAAACACAGTCTGTCAATAAGACAAAAATAAAAGCTACCCACCAGTTTACTATGCTTCAGTGTCAGGGATATTTAATTCTGCCCCTTCTAGCTTGAAGTAATAGCAGTTTGAAAGTTATTAGCTTACTTCTGTGTGAATTCACCAAATTTAGTGAAGCGTGGGGAATATGGGTGGAATTTTGGTCTTTTATGCAGAATTTTAAACTCATGAATATGCAAAGAATTGGTGGCCAGTGAGATAAGTTATTATAGCCAAATATATTACAACTTTTTATTTTTACGTTTTTGATTCAGATCAAACCAGTAGTTTGGAATGATGTGAGTTTGGGTAGCCTTGGAATAATTTCCAGAACCCAGAACACCACAGCTGTTATTTGTTATTGCCTCATTGATGGTCTCTATGTAGAATTCAAGGATTTACTGGTTGTAGAACAGGAACTCTCACTTCCTCAGAGAAGATTTTTCCAGTTCAGCGGTGAATATGGCAGTCATTGCATGTGGGTAGGGAAATAAGGGAAGGAGAATATCAGTTTCTAGAAACTTACCGAAAGAAATGTGCCAGAATTTTTCTTCTCTCTTTTCATTCTTGCATAAAAAAGAATACACTTGCTATATCTTGTAAAAGCTGAGCAAGAACCTTTTTATAACTGGAAAAAAACCCATCAGGCAAACACTGAATTATCACTTTTTTTAAAATGTTGGCTATGCAGAGTTTTATTTTTCTCTGCAAGCCCTGTATTTGTCACACTGAGTCATCTGAGGTCAAGCAGCTCAATCCTCTCTGCCATAGCGCCCATCTTTTCTGGGATCAGTCTTGGCATGCTGGCATTGTACAGCTGTTGGCATTCCCAGGCCCAGCTTGGCTTGGATGCCCCTGGCACTGCAGTCAGTGGTGCCTGGCATGGACCAGCAGCTGCTTCAGACCACACCGCGTCACCTTCTCCCTTCTTGTGCAGAGCTTCTCCTGGTGTTGTCACAGGTGGGGCCACATCATGGACATAGTGACACTGACAGTGGGGAGCAGAAGGTTCACTCTGTGAGACTTCTTTCTCCCAGTACTTCCAGTTTTCTCTGGTCTGTCCTGTTTTATTCCTGGAATTCATTACCATTTCAGCCTTGCTGCAGACTTCAGTCAGTAAAAGTGACTTTAGTTGGCTGCAGTGTGTTAGGACCTTATACCGCAAGGTATTTGATCTCTCTTTTGGGTTTACATTTTTCTTCTGAGTGATTTTTTTGGCATGGGAAACACTTTTATTCATGATTAACTTTTCTTTGTGTTAGAGTTTCGTGCAGTGATGTTGTTTGGACATACATGATGATACACTGCTGAATATTTGGCAGAACTGAGAATAATCTCTTCACCTAGAACTGGCTGTCAATGTTTGTTTTTCACTGAAAGACAAACAAATTGAAATAGCACAGTGGTGGTTTTGAGCTAAATAACCAGACTGGATGGGGAACTTATCATGACAGTTATGATTCAAAAATAGTCCACAGTACAAAAATCATTATAAGGTCAAGTTTCCCATTTGAAATCTCTAGATCTGTGAATCACATTTTCATCTATTAGTAAAACAAGGAGGATCATCTCTTCTGTGCAGTGTGGATTCATTCATTACCATTTCTAGAAACTCCTGAACAAGCCTATTTCATAAGTCTGGCTCTTTTGAAACCCAAAATTCTTTTTTGGTAGCTTATGGCCAAAATCTATCCTGGCATCACTTAACTTCTCCAGCCAGAGAGAACTCTAAGAATCAGATAAAATGTTACATCTTTTCTTTTTGAGTTAAACCCACATTCACCTATACTTTGTATGCATTTCATACAGATAAGTCATAAATATACAACATTTATGTCCCCAAATGAGTCCCAAAACAGTTGCACGCCTCTGACATGTGCTCAAATTTTATATTTATGGGATTGTCCTCTTGAGCCACAGAGTTAAATATTGTGTCTGAACTTTTAGGCTGAATCATTTGAATCTGAACTGGAAAACATCAACCCTTTACTTAAGCTGTTTTAGTTAAGTAGTCAGCAGGTTTAGTACCCCCCACCCCCCCCCCAAAAAAAAAAACAACACAACAAAAAACTAGGATGGTTTTTGCAGAGAAAAAAAATGCAGAAAAACTGTTTAAGCAGAAAGAACAGAAAAATACAACATCTAGTTAATACTTATAGGGATTCTACACAGGAAAGTTTAATTATCTGATTTTCCATCAGTTATTTGATTCCAAAAATGCCAGAGGATTTTTAACACCACAAGAGATCAAGCCCTCTGTTTCATCTGTGGGAGGCAACAACAAACTGTAGGGCATGTGTCATTGTCTATCACAATCTACATTGTGAATTAGGCATTTGGTATCTCCAGAGGAACTGAATTTTGGGTTAGCATGAAATCTCATTGTTTTGTTCTACAACAAAGACACTGATTTTTGTTAGCTTTTGGGAGTTGCTTTGTGATGTTTGGATTGTATTATCAGGATCATGCACCATATGTGTTAGTTATCAGATCCTTCACAAAGTTATAGTTTTCCCAACACCAAACAAAAAGCCCCAAAGGGGCGATTTTCTTACTCTGATCTTTCTGTAAGACAGAAGGAATGCTGTGGATTTTTTTTCCTTTCTGGTGACACAAAATTTTGAAACATAACAAATAAGATGCTTAGGAGAGTTCTAAAGCATACTTTAAGACATGGCGTTAAGGTATTATTTATAATTCTTTTTTTCCTGAAAGCATGCAAAACATTCTCTTAGTTAAAGTAACTGAACAAATACATACGTTGTATGTGCATTAGTGCAACTAGCTTTTCCTTTAAAACAAAGATTTTTAGCATTCTGTATTTTTTAGAACACACCAGAAGACAGAATAAGAGCACTCAGCTTGGAAAACACTGGCCAGCCCAGGAAGCGCCTTGAGAAGATGGATTTTGAACAGCATGAACTGTGATTTTTTTTCCCTGTCTGTGGGGTGGGCTTCCCCACACAGAAAGGCAGTTTGTGTCTCATGGTCAAATTTTCAAAATAAGCGAGAATTCTATTGACCCTCCAAATGGGTGGCCAACTCATCACAAAGAATTGTCTGTCAACTGAGTAGATTTGTGAGAGGGGTGAGTGGTCCTACTTACGGACTGAACCCATGACCTCCTAATCCTATCTCATGTGTAGTGCCTGCCAGACTGTTCAATGGTCATTAGACCTGGGTGAACAATTTGGACAAAAAAAAATTGAGCCATTCTGGGGATTAAAGATCCAAAGAAACCAAAACCCAGCTCTCTAAGTTACTCTGGTCTTTCAGCTTCCACTCAGTTTTATTTTATAGTAATGTCTTTCCCATGCTGCATTTTTTTACTGCCATGGCAGTAAACTTTCATCCTGGATCATATAGGCTATGCTAGGAAAACTTGAGGATATGGCACAAATGTTTTATGTGTGAGATAGAGAAATTGGAGTTTAATAATTCATGTCAATGGCATAATGCAATGGTAATCCAATAAAATCAGGCACTTTGATTTTTACTAGGGATGAAATGCTCAGAAGTTGGATGAAAAAAATATAAACATTGGCTTAATTTTAGAAGTGTTACTGGATAGAAACTTTTATATCATACTCTATAGCGAATCCATGAATTACAGAAAATTCAGAAGCATTGAATGATTTGAACTGTAAATCTTAACTCCTAGGGTCCCTTGACTGTACAGACTGGCCTAGAAATCAAATAAACTGTGACAGTATTTAAGCTGGCAACTGAAAGACACTTTTTCACCAATACATGTAGTTCCTTAAAAGAAAAACTTCTCTAGCTTTGTTTGGAGACACAAGAGAATGACTTAGTAAGGCTGGAAGTGATGCCACCTCATCCTCTTAGTTCACAGATCTCCAGTTGGAGCAATTCTCATTCTCCTGAGCAGTTGCTCTGATTCTCAGAAGTACAATGAAATCAAAACACATCAAGCCTTCTTTAGCTACTGTTTATTGGGAAAACTGGTTCCTATGTCGTAATTCCATTCAATTCTGCACCAAAACCTGGGGTAGATTTATTCAGGCTGTGTATCAGTCAGAGGCACTATATGCAATATTTTTAAGACTCTTAAAATGGGTGCTTTTAAACCACAACCTTTGTGTATTTTAGGTACTTAGTGAAGATGTTTTTACTAGACCTGTCTCAGACAGTAAAACCTCTAATGTAAATATTAAGTTCAATCTAAGCAAATTGTTTTTCTACACTTTTAACCATACTTCCCCTCCATCTGTCCCATGTTCTTGAAGTCAGATGCTGCAAGTCAAAGGAGTGCTCATAACTGGACACTAATTTCTGAGCTGTTACTGTTCTACGAATGAGGGGGTGAGACACAAGGAGTCAAAATACTTTTGGGTCTGTTTTCATAGCTGCAATGCAGTCCATGCAGGAACTGAAGAAGTCAGAAGCAATGGTAATTCACTGAAGAATGAGGACTAAAGAGCCGCTTTAGGTCTCAGGTCTATTTTACTAAGTGGAGCTGAAGACATGGAATGGAAAAATCAGTTATCTTGTTTTTGTATCCCTGAGAGGAGAAGAGAGGAATGTAATTCCAGTCATGATGTGTAGTTTATCTTCTTGTGCAGAAGAGCTTGGACCAGTGGAAGAGAACATTGAAAAGGGGGATAGAAATGATCAGAGATCTCATGCATGACAGGAAAATTTGAATAAGGGCTGTTTTGCTTTGCAGAAGATTTATAAACAGCGTAAAGGATAGTGCAAGGTCTCTGGGGACAAAATATTCTGTTCTCATTGGGTATTAGAGATTTAATTGCAGAAATTTCATAGAATCATAGAATAGAAACATTGGAATATTCTGAGTTGGAAGGGACCCACAGGGATCATCATGTCCAACTCCTGTCCCTGCACAGAAGAACCTCAAGAACCTTACCCTGTGTCTGAGAGTTCAAATGCTCTTTGAGTTCTGTCAGCCTTGGAGCCATGACCATTCCCTAGGGAGCCTGTTCAGTGCCCAACCACCCTTTTAGGGAAAATTAAGGTTGGATGATTTATAAGTGGTATGAACTGCCTGTCAGGAATGGGAAAGGTGTAGCTGATCCTGCTCAGCAAAGGTGGATGGACTGCTGTCTCCTCAAAGTCACTTACTGTCCAGTTTGCTCCCTTCTCTGGATCCTGTGCCATCCCAGCACCACTTGGACAGATGTGCTCACTTCTTTGCTTTCTCACCAAGCTCTCTTGGGGCAATGTAGCTCAGTCTCCAGCATTCATGGCCTCGTACTCTCTCAACAGGAACCTTTCCACGTGAGCGCACACAGCTGCACACACAGCTGCCAGTCTGACATGCCTTGGCATGTGCTTTCAGATCCCTTGGTGCAGGAGTTCTTCTGCAGTGCCTAAAGACATGCGTGCTTTTGGCCTAACACCATGTACAAAGGCATATCACATCACTGGGGGAACTGAGGGGGCAGGCTGCAGACTCCACATCATAGAGAATGTCCATGACTGTCCTTGCCTATGACCACAACCCTTTGAAAACAAACCCACCTTCTTAGTATGCCATAGTGCTTAAAAGATATTTAAGTCCTAGAGTTTTATGAAACTTATTTATGATAATTTCTCAGCTTCCTAATAGTCTGTGATACTGCTGTTAGCTTAAGGTTTTCTTCTATGGAACAGATGAATGTAATTCAGACAGAAAACCAGCACTTCTCTTTCTGTTTTACCTAAGTGTAAAAAGTTAAAAAGATCAGTGGCAAAAGAATGGTAGCATCAGCAAGAAAAATAAGAGTAATTATTTGTTAGTGGTGAAAGGAGATTTCTGTGAGAGTGGGGGACTGACTGAAGGTGAAGACTAGACTGTGACTCAGATGTAGCTGTTAAGCCTGGCTTAATCTGCTCTGCATGCTCACTGGCTGACACTGTGTGTGCCACCTGCTGCCTATAGTGCCTATAGATTGCATACAACTCACTTGGGTAGAGCTGTTTTAGCACCATCTCTGCAAGCTCAGCTAAAAATCTCAAACAATCCTTATCACTTATTTCTTTAAATCTCTTTATTCTTTGGATTGCATGGCCATAAAGGGATTTTTTCAAATTATTAGATTCAGAAAGAGAACCGGAGGAAAAAGAAATTCAAGATGCCCATAGTCCGCAGGATCTTCAGTTTGAAGGCAAAGAAGCAGTTAAATTGGGGTCAATATGCCACCTAACAAAAAGGCAGGTAAATGCCTGTGTGTGTATGATTGACAGTGTGTGCAGGATCTTTTGAGAGAGGATTTTAGAAGAAGAAGTGTTCCATCCAGCTGCTTTCACAAGCTTAGAGTGATTTGCAAAACACCAAGGACACACCCAGCACGGGCCACTGGGATAATAACACAGATGCACGATTTTTATGGCTGCATACCAAATTTAGAAACTCCCTCTAGAAAAACAACTCAAAATGACTTTTGCTAATCCTTCTGAACACCTGGAATAGACTCAACAAGCCAGGGAACTAGAAAAGTTACTGTGTGATTTACCAGGACTCTTACATCACTCTGAATTAAAATTTTGAAATAAGTAGCTGAAAGAAACCTTAGACATTCATAGACACCCTGTTTGGTGTCACATTATTTTGTGCCAGTGTTGACAGTTCAGATTATAAAACAGAGAGTTTTTGTTCACAGAAAGCCCACATGCTGCATACAATAATGTTTTAAATGCTTGGAAATCTGCATAGGGAATATGCTTTTTTATTTCGCAGTTTCTGAGGGGTTCCCCACTTTTTTTCCACACTTGAGACTTTATCAGGCTGCAGCTATTTTATAGTAATACCCAACTTTTAAGTACAGATTTGAAAGTCTGACCAGATGGGTGATCAAACCCTATTTCCATGTCTAACCAACATGTATAATATCAAGTAGACAAACTGTCTCATAACTTCAGTAGGATAATTCATGTAAGGAGCTAACCATAAAGTATCTATCTGATGCATCAGAATTTCTCTTAGTGTGATCACCAATAGCTAGTGGGAGTTCTGCTGTGTGCAGGGAATGCAGGCTTGCTCCATGGAAGTGCCAAGCAGTTTTGCTTACAGCTGATGTGGTGGTACAAGAAAGGCTGCAAATAATTTTCTCATCAGGGAACAGACTCAGAAAATGAGACATGAAATTAGTTAACACATTAAAAGACTATTTAAAAAAAATATTTCCAAGTGCCATTTGCTATTTGCTTAAAAATATGTTGCATTTTTAAAAATTTTTATTTTCAATAACTATTAATTAGAAGTATGTAAAACCTAGCAAAAGTAGCATTTCTGCACTCTGCATTTCTTAGGCAACTTCCTTAGTGTAACACCTCTACCTTCTTAATTTATTTTGGGATCTGGTGTTTAGCATGAAGTCTTTCTACTGCGACATATTCTGGTACATTTACTTAGACTGACTTGCAGCTAAACAACAAATTTTCCATGGAATTAAATAGAGCTACATGACCAAGAAAACACCAAGTGTGTCAGCCATTCATCTAGCACCTTGAAATCTGTGATAGATCTCTTGTATTTATTAAGGTGGTCCTAAAAGCATTTTCCTTCCTAAATCAAGGCTTTGCAAGAGCTTAGCTGAGCTATACAGGCTGAAAGGGACTTTCAGGGCACTTTTGTCTGAAGTTGCAGCCAGCCCAGGGAGGTCATTTAATGTTGCCTGTCCAGCCCTAGCACAACCTCCTGGTTGCCAAACCTGTCCTTGGAGCAGAACGTGCACCTAGGCAATCAGCCTGTGGCAATCTGAGAGACCTGCTCCAGTGGAAGTTGAGGCCCTGGCACAGGTTGTCCAGAGGAGCTGTGGCTGCCCCATCCCTGGAAGTGTCCAAGGCTAGGTTGGATGGGGCTCTGAGCAACCTGGGATAGTGGAAGGTGTCCCTGCCCATGACAGGGGGTGGGACAGGATGGGCTTTAAGGTCCTTTCCAACCCAAACCATTCCATGATTCTGAGGAGCAGAGCAGCGCCTGTTTCTTTCTGAGGTGATGTGGAAGGCACATCCTCCCTCCTGTCCTTGGTGCTGGAGATGGAGAGTAGTTGTACACTGAACCCATGTCTCAGACAGAGGTGCGTCGGCACCACCCCCCAGCCTCATGCAGACACACCACCCATATCTGCTGGGATATTCCAGCTCTCCTGTGAAGGAATAAACTCTGAAATGAAGTACTAAAGAAATTTTTAAAACCCCCCAGTTTTCTCCATTCTTACCTGTTCATGCCAAACCTGGAGAAGTCCACAGTTTCAGCTTCTGAGACTTTGTGTTTCTTTTCCAGTTTTTCCCACATCTTGAGAACAATGCAAGTGTATTCACTATGAATGAGTGTCCCCCAACTACTGTAGTTTGACATAAATGTGAAAGTGGGTAAGTGAGGAGGAAAAACATGAGGGCTCAAGGCTTCACAACCAAACTGGGACTATATCAAGGCACCAGTGATCTCCCTGGTCCCACCTGGGTGGTGCCAAGGATGCACCCAGTCCTCACACCTCACACTCACTTCCTTGCCTGCTGCACACCAGGGCAGGAGGATCTGCCCTACTGATGGTCTGTCATCCCAAAGCTTCAACAGTTGTATAAAAACATCAAAATAACTAGTTCTGTTCCTTGTCCCCCCTGACAATGGTCTTGCCTGAAGTGAGGTATTTAGAGCAGATGAGAACACACACTGCTGCTGGTCTGAGCAATGGTCCGATTCCAGATGTAGGAGCCAGTAAATAAACCTGGCAGCAGCAAGCCTATGGGTTTTTTGCTTTAATTTTGTTTTTGCATGTTACTTAATTCCATATCCTGATTTTTATGGCTTTAGGAAAGATTTACCACTATGAAAATGGTGGTGAGGGAAGGAATAAAAGAAATAAATCGTGGCTTATCATAGTGGGGTATTCAGTGGATAAAAATTCAGTGTCACTGACAAAGAGTATTTTTTTTCTCCTCTACTGCTAATTCAAGACCAGTAAGTCTTGTTTTGTAGTCATATATTTGTGCAAAAATAGCAGCCTTCAGTGGTCATTTTGTCTGAAGTGCACATTATGGGAAGTGTCAATGTGGCCTCTCCACCTTAATAATAAAAGAATGTCTGAGACAACATTGCATGGCTTTTCAGGTGTACGTCAGAGCTGCATACAGACTTTGATGCTCATGAATAACAGACACTGCAATGGAGTATCAACATTTTAACACAAAAGACTAAATTCTCCAACATAATGGCTCACCAGTAGATTTTCAGAATTTTTTTCATTGGTTGCTCAGATTCTGACCAACAAAAATGAGTTCCTACCTGAACCATGACAGCAGTAAAGCCAGCTGACTTTATTTAGAGAGGGGTCTTCCTTTCCTGTAGGCCCATTGTTACATGCTTTCCTCTTTCAGTTTTTGTATCATATTCATGAAAGCCCTGTGCATGCAAAGCTAAGAATTTAAGATTTTTCATAAATGTTTAATGAAAAACATCATGAAGCATATATTTTAAGGTAGATTCCAGTAACAGTTCACCTTAAAGATTGTAAAGCCACAATGCATACCTGGCATTTTAGAATGAGCTAATCAGCAGACAGCTGCTTCTGTGCAGGATGCCTGTGGTAGGACTGTGACAGGCTTTCATCAGATCTCACAAATTAAGCAGGGTATGATCTTGATAAATCTTGGACTTTGCCTGAAAAATACCTGTTTCTTTCTTCCTCTTATCTGTTCCCTAAACAGAACAGACTGCTAAACTTTTGTCAGAGCCAAAATATCCACTTCACTTAAGTTTAATTAAGACTTGGAATTGATAAAAGTTGGAAAATGCTCATATCTATATAGATCTGCCGTATGTGAATGGAGAACCATTATTCGTTCTTATTGACTGTATGAAAAAGATGACAAAACCATGGATTTCACATATAGAGTGTGAAATTTTAATTTTTTCTATTATACTGAACTGTTTCTGCATAGACACAGAAAATCAGGGAGTTATCTCTTCCAGCCACTTTGGTATCAAAGTTGCATTCCATGCCAGGAGAACTGCAATATCCCACTCGGGGTATTCTGCCAGGTAACTTGGCTTTCCACAGTGGTGGGTTGCTGCTCAGCAAACAGCTCTGTGCCTCCCTGTCTTGATACCACTGTGGCTCTTTCTAGTGGTAAAGGGAACCAGAAATGGGGTGGAAGGCAAACTATAGTGCTAGACATCAACACTAGGTGTGAGTGCTTCAGGGGCATCTTGGCATTGAGGAATGGACTCAGTTGTTACTGAAGGTGGAAGCTGCTTGGTACTCTGCAAGGTAAGGCATGTTCATGTTTGCAGAACTGGACTGGTGAGTCCTGCTAATGGCTTTTACAGAGACAAAAAGCCCCCAAAAAACCTGTGCAAAAAAGAAAAAGTATTTCAGTTTGATTTCTAAGTCTCATAAAGTTCTGTTTGTAAAAGGAATAAAATAATTTTGTATCAAATTTATATAAATTTTAAATCTATAGTTTTTCATTAGGCCTATTTGGATAAGTTCAATTACACCATGTATGTCACCACCTTCATCACTGACAAGACCAAAGCAGGAGTATTTCATCCTTCAATGAATTTCCCAGGAGAATGCTAGTATTACTTCCTTCCTGCAGCTTTCCAACACTGGCCTATCAGTTTTCTCTGGTTCTGCAAACCAAACAATTCTTGAAACACAAATTCCTTTGGAATAGTTATTTGCCATGCTTCAGCTATTTTAACACTCGATTTTATTTTTATAAATTTTTGTATCCCAGGATGTGTTTTCCAGTATATAACAAGATGTCCTAGAATAAAGTGATTTGAGACAAGAAAGAAAATCCTCATTATGCAGTAGTTTGCTGTGAAAATTCTGGAGGGCAGTAAATGTCCAATGAAAATGGAAATGTAAATTTGCTAGTATGGCCTTTACAATGGGACACATGAGGCCTGTGAGGCATTTCTGTTCTCCATGAGCCTTTGTTTGGTGTAAAAAAGTTGAATACAGGTAAACTACAGATGTAACAGTCTTTAAGATATCTTGCTGTTACATATCGTGTATTGCCTCACTGGAAGATTATTAAAAATTATTGCAGTGGACCAGTCATACAACAAATAAGATATGTGTCAAAATCAGATTTCTCTTGCTCAGCGAATGGTAGGGATTTGCAGGAGGGTGTTGTTGGTTGCTGGTGCCAGTCTGTGAATGGCATCCCAGGCAATATCTCCTCTCCTTCTGCTGAAGCCTAATGATTCAATCCTGGCTTCATAGCAACCATCCCAGCTGGCAGGTAGGGGAGGGTGTGATCCAAGGCCTTGCTGGCCATGCCCCCACTCCTCTCTCAAGCAGGCATTTAGCCCGAGGCATGCTCTGCCCTTGTGTGAGTCATCCTTCAGCTCACCTATCCCACCACTTCCTTCCTGACCATGCCTGCAAGCACACCGCATAGGATATCAGGCACTTTTTTGGGTGAGGTCCTCTGCTTCTCATTTGGTGGGAATGAACAGGTTGCCGTGTGCAGCCCCAAGGTGCAGAGCCCCAGCAGAGGGGAGCCACCACAGGCTGTACCATGCAGCCTTATTGGACTTCTGCTTCAATAACACGTGTGCCGAACAACGATTTCCCAAAGCCAGGGTGGAAAACAAAACTGAAAGCCTAAACATATGCAGATGGCATTCAGAGCCCAGGACACTCTTGCCAATTTCTGCAACTGATACGCACTCAAAATATTTACTTAGGAATTCTTAATTAAGTCAACCATTTGGTAGTGGTGTACTGTTTCAGATGTGTCGCAGTGTCACCACAAAATACCTCGGTGGTTTTTGCTAACAAAGAACCCACTATGTAGATTTTTTGTCAGAGATGTGGGACAAGTTTTCAGTACAGTATGCCAAAAAGCTGCACAACTCCCCTGCTGTTAATGGGGTTCGTGTGGCTAAGTCCCTTCATTCCTGCTGGGAACAGACCCCCTGCCCAACAGCAGTTTCAGGTGAATATTAAGAAGCAGAGCTGGGGTGGGATCACAGTGACCCAATGGTTGCCTATCCAAGGGCTTGCAGTAAGGCTGGCTTGGTGGGAAGTGCACACTATGCTGTTGTGTAGCCAGGAATGCAAGTGAGGGAGCAGAAGAGGTTCTTGAAGCCAGTCCTGGGCTCCAATAAAATGTAATTTGCTGAGGGAGCGCAGATTTGCAGAGAATTTATAAAGCAATTTTTAGTTTTTTTTTTTAGCCAAAAAGTTAAAATCTACTTGATTAAGTGCTTTATCTGTATGAAACATGTTGCTGGTTTAATCCCTTATTTTACATCTTTTGACATATATTTGTCAGAATGGTACATTAAGCTCCTTGGAGAAATCTCTGTACATATCTGTGCCTGTGCAGGAGCTTGGGGACAACTCCAAAGACTGGTTAGTTACTGTTCTTAATCTATAAGTAGACAGTTTTGTTTCATAATTTTATCAAAATTCAGATTCTTTTAACAAGAATAAAATTTAGGGGTTTTTTTTCTTCTTGTGTGCTTGTACAGCTGTCCATTACTAGGATTTAATCTATATATTTTCCACTTGTGCAAAGACTCTGTAAATGTGCAGTTCATATGATGACCTTCTTATATGTAAAATTAAGCAGAAGCTGCAAGGACATGATAACATTTGAAATCAATGAAATAACTCAAGCTCAAGTTAAATGAATGATTGCTTTTGCAAATATAAAATGGTGATTCAAGTAACCAGGAATGAAGAGTACATTTCTCTTCCAACAAGCAGTTCTTAAAACTCAAGTGGCCTTAGTGTTTAACTTCTGAGGTATTTTACTTTTATATCTTCCTTAGAATATCTAATATTTTTCATTTCACTTCATAAAGAAGGAAGCTGGAGTTGCTTGGGTCCTACAGAGGAGATACAACTATAACAGGAAATACATTTGGAGGGAGAAGTTTCTCTTTTTGTGACAGGATTCATCTGTCTTTGCATAAGTAAGCAAGCATTATTTCAGAAAATAAGCTGAAACTTGTCTCCCACTGGCATGAATTTCTGCTTGCTGTGACACAGTCCTAGTTATTTTTTCAAAGGATAAAAACCCTGATGTTTCAGAATTCTTATGCAGAAACCAAGCCTCCCAAAATCTTGTTCATCAGGTTTAATTTGATGGAAGTTTGAACAGCAAGGTCCAATCCAAGCCCAGATCTGAGGGGTTTTTTTTTTGTTTGTTTGAGTGTGTTTTGGTTGGTTTGTTTGTTGTTGTTGGTTTTTCTGAGTTTTTCCTGTGGGTTTTTTTTTGGTTGTTGTTTTTTGGGATTTGTTTTTTTTTTTTTTTTTTTTTTAATTTGGGCATAACCCTTTATAGATATTGCTCAATTTCAGTGCTGCTGTTTCGCTTGGATTAATGGCATAAGCATGAAGAAATGTGAAAGCTCTCCATATGCCAGCCACTAACGCCAATTCCTTAGGAAATGTGCCATTATTCCACTAACTCTGTTTATCTGGATAAGCCATGTGGATGATGTCTAACTGGATAGTCCAGGTGATGACCCAGCAGAACACCAAGCCGTGTGGAGACTGTCCCATGACTGGGACCTGACAATTGCAGGATGGCTGCAATTACTGTAAACTGCATCAGAAATCTTAAGAAAATGCCACATTCAGGAGTTTCTGGTGATAAGAATCAAGGCAATTTTCACCACAAAGAAAGATTAGATGAAAAAAGATGACAAATGTGGTATGGAGGATCTGCCTCTTGCCAGCTATAGAGTGAAACTATCTTCATCTTTGAAAAAAAAATAATGTAGCCTTCAACCTGCCAAGGGGCAGGAGCACAGCACAACCCTCCTGAATGTGTGATGGATGCATAAACTGAGAACCACAAGAAATAGAGGAGAGGAAGCATGAAATGCTGTTGGGTGCATTTCTTTAATAAAAACAAAATTTTCCAAAACCTCAGTTTCATGATTCAGCACTTCTTTTGGCACTGTAACAATTTAAAAGTAGGCTAAACAAGTCTGAGGGAATATGCTGGTAAGTCCAGGCCAGAGAGGGGAAAGTTTCTGGAAGTAATAACAGAAAAACTAAGACCCCTTCCACCCCCAATAATTGCAGTTTAATTGCTATAATACTCTTCACAAGCACACAATAATTACGACACCCTCCCAATACCTTCTGAAGCAGATATGATCATGCTTCTTTTCTGGATGATAAACCGACCCACTGTATTAAAATACTTTGACCAAGGCCTTTGCTCCAAAAACGATGGGAGACCAAAGAATATACTCTTTAACCTAATTATGAGACAGCAGTGACGTGTATGAAGGAAGCAACTTAACTGAAAATTATACGTTTAGATGCTGTGGCCAATTCTTGCTTTCCTTTGTGTTGAAAGTTGTAAGGTTTTGCTGCTCAACTAGAGAATAGTTAGTGGAAACTGTGGAAGACCACCAGTTTTAACAAAAATTATGTCAGGAAGTTATTACATGGTTTTTATAGTTTTTTAATTTTTAAAAAATTGTTTATATAACATACAAACAACTTTTAGATGTAATTTTTGCTAGTAAGTTGGTGGCATAGCCTCAGAAACTTGATGACCATCAAGCAGCTACAAGATCAGAACTGTGTGTCTTGTGCATATGCCAAATATCAAATAGAACTTTTAATTCCTTGTGCATGTCTCTTTCTTAGGAGTCAACCTCAGATTTCCCCAGGGTTAGATTTTCCTGGAAGGGTCAGTGTTTGAAGAAGCAGTGGAAATGGGTTACCAGGTGGGAAGGTCTTGTGGGATGCTTGGGCACATGGTCTGTCCCAGGGAACTGGGCAAAGCCAGATGGAGGGGATGGGGTAAGAATGGGGCACAGCATTTTAGAATCTTCAAAGAGTGTATGTTTCTGAATTTGATGCATCATCTATTAAGGAAAAATGCTTTCCTTTGTGTTTCACTGCAATATTTTCAGAATGTCCATCCTACTTTTTGTGGAAAGTGGATGAAGTCAGAGAGAGAAAAGCTCCATGACCTTCCAAAAAATATAACACTTTTACTTTCAATATTGAAAAGTGTTGGATTTAAAAAAAAAAAAAATTAAGTAATGGTACTTTCCTCCATGATTTTTCATTAACTTTTGAAGCCATAGCATAAAGGTCATAAGCCACTGTGAAGAGAATCTTATCCCTATATGAAACATAATGCTTTTTAAAGATTATCGCATCGCCTCAAAAGTTTTAATTTAAAGACATCACTGTTTATTTTTTTTTTAAATTTTAAAGTGGAGAAATACTTTTTGCCAGACAAAAACAACCCTTAGTTCAAAACCTGCGTGAATCTCAGGGACTCTCTCGTTCCAGTTGATGCTCCAACTTCGTTGCTCAGCACCCAGAGGAACACAAATTAAAGCTGCAGGTCTGAGCACTCCTGCTCCAACACTGAGAGGGTCAGATTGAAACTACCTTTTGTTCTTACTTCTCTTTAATAGGCAGAACAACAGGGCATGCACGCTCTGTGATACCTTATCTCTATATATCCATAACCCCCCTCTGCCACCATAAATAAAAACCCACAAGTGGTGAATTTTTCATGGATTGTTAACTTCAGAAAAGATGCAAAAAATACCCATTAAAGGTAGAGTGGATCATCATGGAACCTCCATTCCACAGGAATAGCAGTATTTAATTTTGTCCAGTGAAGAGTCCTCAATTTCACCCTCCTTGCTCTGTCTTTATTGTATCGTATTGAAATGGCAAAATTAACCACTCTGATATCATTGAAATGTGACACTTATGTAATTTTGCAGTTACCTCGTGATGAAGTTGGCAAATTCTTATATAATTCTTTGATTTTGTTTAGTAAACATTTTCCCAAGGAAGCATTTCCAGAATTTTTTAACACTGAGATGAAAGGCTTAGGCTGTTGTTCAAGGTGGGAAGTAGGATCTCGGGGCAGTCAGTCTGCTTGTCCAGAGCCATCTGGAGCATCTCTACACAGGCCTGGCAGGTACTCAGTAGATGTGATCAGAGGAATCACTGAAAGTATACTCATGTTGTCCTATTCTTTTCATAATATTGCCATTTAAAATGTAGGCTGTAAAGATGTTGAAAAATGAGCCTATGAAGATGTTGGAAAGTGAGCTGAAAAATGAAAAATAAATGTGCTCAAGTGAAAACTTATGACAAGTGCAAGTTATATGCAAACTTCCTTATGAATTCTGAAAATATATTTGGAGAACAAGAACTGCAAATATTTCTAGTCTAGATGGCATATATTAAGGATAACTCCTATGTGCTCCATGATGTTTGCCAGATCTAAAAGCACAGTTATGCTGGTGAACTTCATTAATCATTCAATACCCTGAGCATAATAGTGGGCAAGAGTGTTGGTAGTGTCAAGTCATTTTCTAAATTGTGCTTAACAGTTTCAAATGAGAGGTAGATGTACTGGCTGCAGTAACTGAAACACTAAGTCTGAACTTGCATTCAAAGTAGACATGAGTTTCAGAGATTTGTGGATGGTCACTTTTCATTATTTTTTTGATTTTGAGTAAGTCTTTCTTTCCACATCTCACAAGCTGATGTCTCTGTGTAGGACTGGAAACAAAAGTGCCAAAATTCACTTTCTTTGCTTTTCCTGGCACAAATCAGATCAGGAATTACTGCAAAATTTCCAGGCTGCTATACCAGACCAGAGGCATGGTGCCAAGTCAACATAATTACAGGAACTCAACCTCCAACCCTTCCCCTTTTGCACAGCGCCTTGCCAACCACATAGCAGCACCTGCTCACCTCAGTTTGGTTATAACGTGTCTTTCTGCTTTTTTCTTCAGAGCTTTGTCATCCGTGGTGGCTTTAGGAGCTAATATAATCTGCAACAAAATCCCAGGCCTGGCCCCTCGGCAGCGAGCGATCTGCCAGAGCCGCCCTGATGCCATCATTGTGATCGGGGAAGGGGCACAAATGGGAATCAATGAATGCCAGTACCAGTTTCGGTACGGGAGGTGGAACTGCTCTGCGCTGGGAGAGAAAACAGTCTTTGGACAAGAGCTTCGAGTAGGTAAGGGTGTCTCTACTACGGTGCTGTAGGGATCTGTTTGGGATGGTTTTCTTTTACCTTTCTTGCTAAGGTCCTGAAAAGGTTTATAACCCTCAAGAGTTCAACAGCAATGCTTCCAGAACAACTGCGTGTTTCCACTCACTGAAAAGTAACTGGCACAAGACATTAAATCTCTAGTGATCTGTAGATGAAGTCACTCATGTCTGTGCAACTTCAGACCCAGCAATGGCCTCAGTGCCTGCACAGCCATCCAAAGTCATAACCCATGAAAAGAGTGTTTCCAGCTGTTGTCTTGTTAAAGGTTGTCATGATAACTGTGGTGAATATTTTGGCCAATCAAAAGTGAACCGAAAGCAGCTCAGAAAAATCCTTCTACAGACATCCCAGAACATTAAGTAATGGGACAGTCCCAAATAATTGATGGAAGTACCGTGCATACAACAGTGGCCTTCCAATATGTGGCAATGATACATTTTGGTGTTGCTATCATGCTGCAAAGAAAATACTGCTAGTGATTTGAGGCAGGAAACCTATTCAAAGAAAATAATATATGGCCTTGACCTGACAAGCTGTTAGCTGGGAGAAGTTAAATCAATACCTTTTCATTTGCCCTATGTCTGATATTATTTCACAGGGGAGATTATGTAAATTTTTTTCCAGCTCTGAGGTTACTGTTTTTCTCATCACCCAGCTGGGTATCCTTAGCTTATTCCTGACCTTTTCTCTCTCCCGCAAGGGCTGCCTACTCTCCTGTCTGCTGCTCTGGGTTGGGATAACATGTTGTACTGTGTAGCTTTCTCAAGGGCATTCAAAGGGATACCATCTAGCTTGTCAGTGGGGTTGTGGCCTATTCTTCTTTGTGTCCCATTTTTCTTTGGGTGTTACCTCTTGGATTCAGTGGATCGGGTGAACCTTGTACTTCCAACACATCTGAGTGTGATCAGACATAAGATCTTATTAAAACTGTATGAAAAAAAGGCATAACATTTAATTACATCTGTGCAAAGAGGTGTTAACTCATATTGTGCTTCGGTTGTTAGTGGTGGTGAAGGCTTCAGGTTTTTTTTTCTGACACCCTTGTGAAATGAATGCCAAAAACTGAGGTCAACAAGGGAAACAAATACTTTTTGAAAGAACATCCAAATCTGAGACTCTGGCTGAGGTTGGGGCGCTTTAAGGACACAGTGGTTCAGCTGTAAAGTGTTGTAAGGGACTAAATCCATTGGCATTGGTCAGGTGACTGACATTTGCAGAGTGTTTGTCATATTCTGTGAGCTTTACGTTAAATTCTCAAGGCATCATATTCAGGAATTAACCTAGCTTTTTACTTCTACCTTCAAATTTAAATGAACCAGAAAAAAGTCTAGTCACTTGTCTTGACTGTTGGAAGCATGGTCTGGCCCTCCCTGGTTGGTATTATGTTTGTTTGCTTTCAGTTGATAACCAGAATTATGTTGCTGACAGAAAATACATATCTGCCAAGAATTCCGTGCTTCTTCATGCTCTGTTTTCATCTGCCAAAGCTTGCAGGCATGCTCTGCCCTTAGATAAGTGAGTAGTCTTACCTTCTGTGAGATCCCTTTTGTCCTGTGAAGGGCCACTCAGGAGGGTTGTACCAGAGTTAGTTTCATCACAAAGCTTTCCAGTGAAAAGGCTTTCACCACTTCTGCTCTCCTCTTCAAGGTGAGAATCTTGTGCTGCCTCACTATCTTCACCACTGTGCTTGTGGGTAACAATCCTCTTCACCAGAGACTCCTTTCATGCTCCAAAACTTTGCAAGTGAGTGCTGTTCTAATGTCTAAAGAGGACAAGTGGCAGTTGTGCTTTCATTCTCAAATGTTTCTATGCAAAGTAAGAGCTACAAGGAACATAAATTGTCATTAGGATGGACCAGCTATCAGGCTTGTCAGACTATGCAAAATCGGAAAAAAACAGGGTTTTCTTGAGCCACTGTTCAAGCCATTTTTGCCAAAATATTAACCAGATTCTTGACCTCTTCGCTGAACCTGGGTGGTTTCTTGCAAGGCTGAAATGACTGATGTGGAATTTGGTGGGCTCTTTTACGGGTTAACCCAAACACAGATCAAACTTGGCTGTTGCAGCTGAGCTCTGCTTTGACATTTGTTGGGTGTGAAACCACACAGACTCTAACAGTTGCAGGAGGTTTACATGACCCCTTCCAGCTGAGCCAGATGACTTCCATGCAGGTCTATAAAGGATCCCATGGCCCATGAGTCTTTATTTTTTTTATTACTGGAGGAGCACCCAGAGATGATGGGGTCAGAACCTAGGAAAAGGCCAGGATTAAGGAAATAGTGTTATTACACTAGCAAGGAGAAAAAAAGGTAAAAAATTGACAAAGATTTAAAAACCCAACTACTTACAAATACAGGATACTTCTAAGCATAAATATTCATATGCGTAACAAAACACACCCCTGTCTGACACGGAAACATTATACCAGCCATTTGGTTCTGCCTGAACACACTGAATAAAGGACAAGAGCTAAAAAAAAAAAAAAGACAGGCTTGTTTTTCACTTCACCCCAAAGGAGAGCTTTGCCCTAGAACCCCTTGGGGAAATGAACACTGAAGGTGAGTTATCCACATCTCAGGGTGGGGAGGGAAAGTAAGCAGTGATAACTTGTTGATCATTCTCTTGCTTCATGGGGAGGAGAAGACCTGCTTTTTATCCATTGACAGACTCTACCACTACTAACAAGTACAGATTTATGATTATTCTAACTTGTATTTTGATGCAACACTGCCCCTTGAAAATTCAAAGCAAACACTCAGACTCACCCAGACTCACTCTCCAACAGATGTGCATCTGTTGCTACCAATCACCTCTCATGTGCCTTTATGTTCTAACTATGCATGTCTTCCACCCACCATCAAGCCAGAAGACATGACACTAGGACATTTGTCCCCCTTTGTGATTTCTGGGGATACTACAGTACCAGGAGAAGTCCTCAGTTTATTAGCTAAGCTCTAAGATGGATCAGTAAGGAGTTATTTATTCAAAGAGGTACTTCAGTGAATGAGGGCTGCATAATACAGTATATGGAATCTGTATTAAAAACAAATGAAATAGTCCAGAGGATGAAATAACAATTGTAGAAATGATAGGACATTTGTGGTGGTGTGAAAGATTTATAGCAGCCAGAGATAAAAGTGACAGAGAAATGTAAATTACTAGCATGAACAAGGGCTGTAGCATGGGATGAATTAGCCAAGCATTGTGTGTGCATAGCTTATTTTGATATATTTATAGCTGGGAACTCTTCCATAGTCATGCCATCCCCAAAGAAGGTCAGTCCTGCACTAACTTCACTCATGCTGTCCTTGTACATACTTGTATTTGTCACCTTCCTGCACTTATCCCTAGTTTTCACGCCAGCTTTTCACACAATCTTCTGTATCCTCTACTCATTCTTTTGCTTTAAAATTCTTTAAAGATTGCCCCTTAAACAAATGGGCTCAAAAACTAAAAATTAAAAATTTTAAAACGAATTAAAAATAATTATATATCAAATGTTATTACTGGTAATCACTGTTGAAAGATAATTGCCCTTTCTTACATTTTGAAAGCAAGGACCCTAATCTGGATGAGTAAAGCCTCTTGTCTTATCAGGTGATTGACCTAGCTCCAGCACTAGGTCTCTATTCCCCCAAATGATGGGGAGAGCAATTTGTCACTTACACACCTCTAAAAGCTGCAAATTATTAATAGCATTGAAAGCAAAGAAGTCCACCCCAAAAAAGTAAGCAGTGAAGGCTCTGTAGTATGAAGTCTGAATCAATAACCGAAATGAAACCTACAGTTGTTCTTTGACAGTGGGTTATTCTGGCTAATTATCTGTGCATTGACCTTTTTCACTGGAATCCTTTAAACTGAAGTGCTTAGGAACAGGCAGCTCTTAGCAGTGCTAAATCAAGGGCAAAACTGAGCTGTTTTGGTGTTTTGAAAAATATATCTATTGAGATATCCAAAGTGATCTGTACCTGTCTACTTTCTCAGACTCATGATGTGGAAAATGATCACGATTTAGCAATATTTGGTGCAGTGATTTGGCAAATCATTGAACTGGACACCTGAAGGGAAATATTAACAAGTAGGCCAAACCCAAGGGAGTTCTGAAGTTAGGCTTTTTTTTTACATGTCTTGCCCTTTGTTTTGATCTGTAGTTTTCTGATGCATTGAAAGGATGCATCTGATGGGAAGTTACAGCTCTGCTTTTGAAGGGGAGGTTTAGGAGAGGAACATCTTAAGAAGTTTCCTGTCTCCTCCCATTCGCTCAACTTTTGATCCACACCCCAGGCAGAAAGGGGGAGGGATAGGAGAAAAACCCTACAGTTTTAGAGACAAATGAAATCTGTACATGGATTTTATTAACTCCCAGGTGAAGAAGACTTTTGGCAAACACAATCAGAACGTAAACTTCAATGTCACAGCTCTCTACAAGCATGTACTTGTACATATGCACACATAAACGGGAGAGAGGGTGGATAATTCCAAACGGAAGACTGGGAACACTTCTGAAGGAGAGATACTCATAATTACAGTGGTTCTTGCTGTTTGTACTGGAAACAGGTAACATTGTCAGTCCACTCAATCCCATGTTTCAACTGCAGATCTGAAAACAACATGGGAATTGGACATGAAAGGTCTAAGTGATGGTGTCACGGGGAAATGGTTGGCATCTTATCATACATGCTGAGGGGTGTCAGCCAGTAAATTATTCTTGGTTCAGGCCATATATAGGCTTAATTAAATTTGGATTCCACATATGAATCCAGTAATTTTTATTCTGGGCTATGATGATGGTTTAACCGAGATACCAAATGTTCATAAAAACTTCCTACCAAAAATGGGAGGAGTAGAGAGGCTCATTATTCTCCAAAAATGGATATTTGGGTTCAAGCAGATGGATTAATCTAGCACAGTAGTGTCTAGTGTGGTATGAGTTGGCCAGCTTGGAAAGCTTGGCTTTCAGTGTGAGCAGAAAACTTCCAATACATGAAGACAGGCGGCATTCTTAGGAATGCTTTACAACCATAGTTGTGCTTTAATGCTATCAGCAAGTCAATAAAGGGAACCATAAATGAATCCAGACAGTTTGCTAAAGTAAGTACATTTCTAGCACATTTTTGCCTTTGTTTTCTCCTGCCATTTCTTTCTCTGCCACTTTATGTTCTCATTTTCAGTTTTTCAAAATCACTTTATGTTGTTTGTTATATGTTTGTTAAGGCTTAGTAATATTCATATATCAGGTTGACTGTGTATTTATTATTCTAACATCTGTGTATTTATTATGGGAAAATCTATCTTTACGAACTTGCACTATATCCAATAAAAACAATATGGGGGAAAAAAGGAATTGTACAGCTGGAAACAATTTGAAGGGGGAAAATGACTTGGAATTAGATTATTTTAAATATGATACAGAGCAGGGTACACACTTCACTGACAGAAAGGCAGTAATTATCTTTGTCATAGCAGTAGGTGCTATGATTGGTTTAGGCATTTGTCAGCTATGGGGAACCTCAATTGCACAGTGGCTTTTGGACCTGATGTGGAAAAATTTCGGGTTTTTTTTGTTGTCATATAGCATGGGCCCAGACAACAATGTCCTTTGGGCATTCAAGCAACTGAGCAGAAATAAATTTGTTTTCAGTAGTTTGAACAGGATTTCTCTGTTGGTGCTAGGATATAGTAAAATGCCTTCCAGAATGAGGGGTGGCTTCTCAGGGCAGGGATTTCTCTGTTGGTGCTAGGATATAGTAAAATGCCTTCCAGAATGAGGGGTGGCTTCTCAGGGCAGGGCATCATCTTTCAGCTCCTAGTACAGTGGGCTGTCTTGGATTCCAGGAGAGAGGTGCACAGGATGCATTCAATCAGCTGCAATCTGTACTAAGGATGTGTGCAGCTCCAGAAGATGATGTAGGACTAATACAAACTGTGTCTTTATTGCTCATGTAGCCAACTTGGAGTGACTGGTGATGTCCATTTCCCAAGATGCCATGTGGAGTCATTGCATTTGCATGTTTGATTTAGTTAAAATATGAATACCACGGCAAATTTAATGATCTGTGGCTTAAGCAAGCATAACTCTTAATAGAAGCACAGTGCTACATAACAAGATGTATATTTCTTGGTTATTTGGAGAGGGAGCATTTTCTCATTATTAGCATGAATGAAAGAAAAATAAATAACAAGACATACATGGTGAACCTCTACCCCTGGCAGCTAGGTAAATGGCTGGCAGGTAGAGGCAGGCAGTAAAGAGGTAGAACCCCAAAATCTGTGGACTTCCTCTGCATGCTTATTTTGCAGGGAAGATTTACCACCCTGCAAACAGTCATTGCAAAGTCTTCTCTTAAAATGTCTCAAACAGCACCTTTATTTTCACAACTAGCATGTTGTTTCTGAAAGGAGAAACTGAAATATCTTTAACCTTGAGAACGTCCAATCTATTTGTTCTCACTTATTAGCCATATATTAGTGCAGAAGGATTCTGGTGTGTCAGTGGCTATCCCACCAATTGCCTTACAGAGGTAGAAAGGCCATGCTGGAGCAAAGCTGAGCTGTTCCCCCCAAAGTCCTGCATGCTGGTCTGACTACAGGCAGTGAGAAAAGTCCTCTAAGGCAGGCTGCCTTAGCAGAACAGTTTCCTCAGTGCACTTCATCTCAGCTGAAACCTAAACACTGGGGAAAAGGTGTGATAATGAAGCAATTACAAGGCAAAGTATGTGAGAGGGCGTTTCAGTTTGCATTATCATCTTTGGGGCAAATTGAGGAGTTGATTCAAACGGTTCACACTTTCTTACTGTAGGAGGGTGGATAAGCTTTTTGCTATCACAAGTAACAAAGTAAGACAGTAACCCAAACCAGAATAAGAAAATAAACCATCCCAGCTGGCGGTAACCGCGGTTGTGAAGGAGCAGTAAAAAAATAATCGAGCCACTAAGGTGCTAAGAATTTGTATTTTTTTAACTGAGAAGTCAGGCTATTGTGGGAGTGGTAGGTTCAGAATCTTAGTGTCTGACAATTGAATGTTTTGAGAAAAAGAAAAATATATTTTTATTGTAAGAAAGTACTGTTGTTCTAAAGAAATGTCCTATTTTGACAGGATGGAGGATTCCCATCTTGATGAATCAATTCAAACATTTGTGGGTGATAATTTCTCTGTGTTTTAAAAATTTCCTAGATGTCAGAACCTCAAAATTATTCAGAGAGACCTTAGAAATATTTTCAAAATGCATTCACAGATCATAGAGGAAAAGACAAACATAAATGGACAGTATCATTTGTAAATTATGAGTTGACCAAAATAAATTTTGTTTTATTTTACTAGAGAAACTGTCAGTTTGGTACATTAATTTTACAGTCTTTATTTCTTTGTCTCCCTACGAAAGAAATAAAAGCATATATAGTCTGCAGCATATAAAAATTTCCAGCCATGAAGAGAGAGATTTTTATATATCCCAATTTATCTTCTCCACTTCCTTGTCTTTTCGTAAGGTTTTGCAGTTTAGTTCAAGTATAGATCAGTTGTGTTTTCTCTTCCCTCAAGGGTCATGTGTGTGAAGAATAGTATAAATTCTCTCAAATTAAAATGTTCTCGTTGCCATTTAAATATTTACCTATTTGGCAGCAAAGTTTCTTTAAAAGGCAGATATCCTTATTCCAAACACAGGACTAATATAATACAAGTACTTGGTGAACTGTGTGTGGCTTGCAGCTGGATGAGGAATGGTGGTTATGGAACTGAAAGAACTCTGGAATTTCCATTTTAAGGAAAGGGCTTCTGTTTCACTCCATTTCATATAAAAGTGAAGATTTTCTTGGAACAGGTGCTTTTCTGTAAACGTTTTCAAATTTAAATACACTGACATACTTGACTGTGGGCAATTCCATTTTTGTTGTCAGAACTCTTAATTTTAAATTTGTTCCATGCACTGATGTAAATTAATGCCAGGAGCTGTAACATGGGAGATGTGTGTTTCTGGATCTCCTGAACTCTGCTCTCACATGCTTCCATGGGTATTCTGGGATGTAAGAGAATTGCATGGCTTGGTAGGAAACATCATATAGCAGAACACACTGTCTTCCTGTGACCCTAAACCTCAGATCTCCTGAAAAACCCATGGACTGACATGGGGATGGGCTTTAATACTTCATTCAAACTATGGTTTAAAACTAAATGGACCTTTCTTATTGTGTGGAATGCTCCATTCTTTTATGGTAAAGAAGCATATTTTGGAGGGGAGGGGTGGGTACTCATAAGTTTTGGCATTTGATCATCCTACTTGTGTACTTAGGTGCAGTGGGAAGGGAACAGGAACATATGATGGGCCCTTGGGTCTGTGATGATAATTTCCTGCTCAGCATTGCACAGAACAAAAGCCCTCCTTTTACTCCTTTAGCTTTGTCTGTAGCTATTGAGGGTAACATTTCCCATATTATTTTTCTAGTTTCCCTTGGGATGAGTCAGTCAGAGGTCCTGTGGAAATGATAGTATGCAAATTCTAGCCTATGGTTTAGTTGAATACTGTACCAAAATTTGGACACAGGGCTAACTTTGCATAGCAGCTTTAAGCTTGGTATTTCCTTACTTCCAAGTGCATCCAAAGAAGATTAATGTTCATTTAGTGTCATTTTTTTCACATCACTTTTTAATAAAATTGCTGAGTACAAATGTTCCATAGCACGTTGACTCATTCATTACTTCAGCATCCCAGTCCTATTGGTCAATGACTTAAAACATAATGCATGCTTAAACCAGGAAGATAAATGACATTAAAAGTCAAATAAAGTGGGGCTGGGCTTGATCCAAAAGAACAGGGGCCAAGTTCTTGTCCTGTTGCTGACAGTAGAAATTTTGCCATTGGTTTCACCAGAACCACTAAAAAGTCTCCTGGCTTTTGGTTATGAGCAGAAGTTGAAAGCGAAGCTGAATTTCATAGAGGGACTCAGCTAAAACCCAGTTAGTTAAATGGCAATCAACCATACAACGTTTGACTTTTTAAGTACAGAACAACTTTGCAAACAGGCAGGTGCTGCCAAACCTTGCCACTGCAGGGGAAGTTCTTTATGGAGGGTGACAGGGAGTGCAGGACAGCACCTGCTGGTATGTGATCCCGTAATAACTTGGGGTTCTAATCATCTTAGAGATTCCCTGAGCTTTACTACTGTGGTTAAGTATGTTGTCAAAATCTCTTCCCTAGAATTAGAGATGATAGGTTTGGTCATCTAGTCCAACCTCTACATCAAGCAGGACAAGCTAAACATAACATTAGACTTCAGAGTTACATGTGTAGCAGCATCCCTCCCTTTCCTCCTCTCTTCTTAGGGATAGGTTCTGTTTGGTAAACGATCTGTTTCTAAATTGAAAAGCTTGAAATACAGAGAGAGGCATGTACGAGCATTACAGAAAACACAGCATTTGTTATCTGCACATTTTGGTTTGCAAACAAATATTTTAGCATTCAGGATTAGATCACTGATCCATGCAGTTTGCCATCATGCCTCCAGTCACGAGCAATTTCTTATCCTAAAAAAGTGGCTGGTGCATTGCAAAATATTACATCTGACAAATACCTCATTTTCTAATTGACAAAATTTCCTTCGTGTGTATCATGCCTGACCTTTTAGCATTGGATTAAATTGTGCATGACTGCAGTTTATTTCTTACTGACGTTCATACTGGGAAGTATAATATTATTGTTACTGATAGAAGAGGAAAATTTAAAAAAATAAATAAAGCAAGCAAGCAAGAGGACTCTATAATCTATTATTTGGAGGCTTGAAAAACTGAATCTAGCACTGTAGTTCTAAGGTAGTCATTCTCTGAGGCTTCAAACTGGCCACTGACTCCAGCCATGCTTTTTTTACCCAACACGTGCTTAACTTTAAACCCTTCATTGAAAGTGCTATTAAAGAGGCTTTGAAAGTGTTTCATTTTAAAGGCAGAACCAAGAGGTTTACAGAATACAGAAGACATAGTGAAGGCCAGCATGCAAGATCAAGCTGACAATGGGTCCTTCTGCCCATCCCAGATCCACTTGGAGTGGACCTAGGAGAGTACTGTTAACCACAAGTATAATTTGTTGCTATCTATAATTCTCTTTCCACTGCAGATGTTCAAACTCTGATTCTGGGATTGTGTGAGAAGGATGATTCGCAAGACCTAGCAGGTGTCAGGGCTTGAGCTGCTCAGGTGTCTTTTTGGCTTGCTCTCACCCCAGACAGCTCACTGGTGCGCTGGGAGAAGGCTCTGTGTCTCTAGACAGAAGGTCAGCAGACAACCACAGCACTGTGGTAGACTTCACAGCTTTATTCAGGTTGCTAAAATGAAAAAGGTTACTCACGTTTATGACTTATTTTTTTACTTGTTCACTCATTTCTTCACCAAAATGTGGAAACCTTTTCTGTCTGGTTCAGCCTCCAGACATCTTGTTCAGAAGAGACCTCCACTGTAAGTCCCATCAGACATGGTCAATGCAACCTAGTACTTCCTGAGGGGAATGGCACAAGAGGTAAAAGTGGTTTCTCTTTGCTGCTGAATTAAACCGTTTCAGACAACGAAGGCAGAAAAATAAGGAGCCCCTTCCTCACTTCTTTCCTTTGGCCCAATTTCATATCACACAACTCCAGGCATTTGCTTGAGATGTCTGAGACAGAAATCTAGTCAGGCTGTATTCCTTGTATCATCAAAGAGCAGGGAGAAATGCTTCCAGAGGGGGATTTGGATCTTAATTTGACTACACAATGGTCCCTGTTGCTATCCCAGGAGCTTAGACTCTCTTAACACCTAATTTCTTTTTGTGTTTGAAATATTTCCATCTCTATGTGTGCAATTTCTCAGGGGAGCATTTTCTCCTGTCATAGTCATACCTGCTTGTCCCACACAGCAGACATGGAAACTTGATCCCTATTTAAAGTCCTACTGATTCTTAATACTCAATCACCAGTAGTACCTGCAAAATTGTCTTAACTAAGGACTTTTAGACAGATAGTGGCAAAACCCAAAAATAAATGCTTCAACCACAAGCGTAGCTCCACCGCGACTCTTTGGAAATTTAAGGAGTGGGAGTCCGAAATTACCACCAGATGGTGCACCTATTTAGCAAGTGACAGAGACATGTTCCACAAAAAATGGAAGCCACAGCCTCCAGCAACCCACTAAGTAGCTTCCCCTGCTCTTTATTCTCAGTTGTGATAGAAATTGAATGTGTTTGAAACATGGACCTGCTGGTCATGCTATCCTGTTACATTTAATATGGAGTATGTTTTCAATCTTTGTGATGGAAGCCTTTCAACTCTCTGCCTAGGGATGTAAGGAAGTGGGAAAGAGTGAAGCAGGCCTATAAATGCAAGTGAAGGGAGAGAGAAACAAAAGGGATGGGCCAAAGGCAGGAAAAATTGGTAATGGTGAAGGGCAATGACAGGACCCAAAATCAGGAGTGGTCAGCACAGAGCACGGTGTATTGCTGTTTTAAGTTGAGGCAGTTCTGAATATCGATGGTGGGTACCTGCCAGTGCATTTCTGAAGGACAATCTTGATGTCTATAGTTTGGAAACTTGCTAATGCCAATATCTCAAGCAGAATCAGACAGGGTATTTCATTAAGTGCATAGCAAAGGTGGTGAACTTTCCTAAACAGTCAGGTGGGTTTTGTTCTCAGACTGCTTCTCATTCCTAAGCATTTGGGTCCTCCATACTCAGAGAAGGATTAGCACAAATTGACAAGCATATGTTTTCTGCCATATTTGTCACAATGACAAAGGATCGTGTGGTTCTTTCAACTAGATTTTCTGGACACCAATACACTATCATGTGTAGCACATGGGCAGGTATCTATTTCTATTCTACTCCTTGCTTTCAGGAAAATTCTAAACTAATAACTAGATTCCTGGCAATCCTATTTCATGAACATCACAAAACTTATGCAGAAGAAAATATTGTGTCTCATTCCTTTGCTTGGGTGGGTCTTTTGCCACTTTCTATTGTTATGGTGTGTTTAAAATTATTACACAAATAAAATTTAGTATATTACTAAGAATGATTAATTAGAAATATTGTTCTTTTAGTTACAACTTCACCAGTGAAAATGAACAGAAAATTTCCTGAGTGAAAATATTTGAGTATTCTTTATCTTGAGAAGTATTCGTGCAGAATGGATAAAATATTTTTTATTCTCTTTGTGTAAGCTGAGAGGAAGGCATCACATTGAGAAGCTCAATGCCATTCCCTTCCCATCCTTTTTCACATGCCTGTGTCTCCTAGTTCAATGTAAAAACAATCATTTTACAGTGAAAACATGGACCAAGAGATAATGGACTTGTTCTCTGCTCCCAGATGTGCCTTTACTTGTGACCTTCTGCAAGTCACTTCATACCTCGCTCTCTGGAGACTAAAGATGACTAATTTCAGTGAGGAATTGAAGTGACTGGGGACTAACCTCCACTTTAACAATAGGGATGTATCCTCACACAAAACTGGTTGCTGTTAAAGTCTTCTTAATCAAAGAGGAAAGAAAAGGAAAATAAATAAATACCATGGAGGAATTTGGTTTTCTAAACAGTGAGTCCAGGCCTGAAAAAAAAATAAAAGTTAAAAGTCTCAGTAGAAGTGGTCTAGTAGGATTATTATCTTAGTTTCCAGAAGAAGGAAGTTTGAAAACCTTAGGTAATTGTCCACTCAAATTTCACAAAAACAAAATACTAAACTGATGTTCAGTACTTACACGTAACATAAAAGAGACAGAATAAAGCCCACAGGGAGGGTAAATTATGGTTACTTATTGTATGTGTGCTGTGATTCTTTGAGCAAATCTTCCTGTCCTGTTCCCTCTTTTTCTAGCTACTGGTACACTGTGACATCCTGACACCAGAGATGGGGCAGTAACACTTCTTCCCTCTTTCCCTCTCTCCTTGCTGTCTCTCATTTTCTTTCACTTCAGCAGTTTAGTAATGCTGAAACCTAGTTCCCTTCCCTTTTGTTTGCTTTTCCCTTGTCCGCTGATCAACCATGTTGATTATTACACTGTAGTATTAACTACAGTACAAACAGAATCTCTGAGCAGGAGATTTAGCTGGGTTTTCCGTGCCCTCTTATGCAACCAAAGGTTCTGCAGCACCCCCTTCTTGTTTGTGTTCAGGAATTAGTGAAAATACCCCACATACTGCTGCCATAATGCGGCATAAGCTTCACTCAGAGAAGGCAAGACACTGTTTTTGTGAGAGCCTGGATTACTGTGCTAGAAGGGATGGGCATGGAAAGTTTGAAAGGTGGCAGCCTACCCTCAGAGCTGAGTGGCAGGAAGATTGCTGATGGGATTTTACACATCGTCAAAGCATTTCCATGAACACTGTCTTCATCTTGAAGTTGGATTCAAAGTGTCTGCATGGAATATCTCATACAGCAGCATGTGCATGCTGTCAGTTTGTGTTAAACAGAAGAACATGACATCATGTGATAGACAAAAACACTACTTGGTACCATATAGCCTGATCCAAAACTTTTCACGTGAAACATTTGTTTTGTTTTGGTTTTAAGACATTTGCCTTTCTAACTGGCCTGTTTTAATTAGAGCTCAACCTGAACCACAAACGATAGATTTGAACTTTCCCAGAGTTCAGCGGTGTTCAGATCTGGCTTTTGGTTTGGCCCATCACAAAGACAGGGGTCAGCTCCAAAGTTCAGATGTGGAAATGAGCTGCTGGAAAGTGGGGGGCTGGAAAGATTATTTAGTGAGTCCCATATCTCGCTTTAATGGGGGATTTGTAGTAGAGACACTTGCTAGTGGCTTTTGGAAGCAGTTTTACGTAAGCAGCATCTTGAATACTGATATTAATACCAATCTGTCTATTGAAATACTCATGTACAGGAGAAAGGGCCTTGTTCCTCCTTTCCTGCTCATAAAGCCTGGATCGTGGTGTGAAGCTGGATTACCTTAAAAACCTAGAATTTTTTTCTTCTTGTCTTTCTTTAAAACTCATCATTCCTTTCTAGGGTATAGTGCTTTAAAAAAATTGATCATGGGCTAGACATTTGGTCTTTTAATTCATACAAAATTTAGGTCTTTTCAGTAGATAACTTGCAGGGTTTTTATGGCATCTGCCATTTGTCAATCTCTTGCAGGTTTGGACCACCATTTTAGGGTGAGTTCTCTCAGTCCATGGCAAGACACAAGCTTAACACTACACAAATAATTGACAGCAACCACTTGCCTACTAGATCAGATAACCTGACCCAGTGGGGTTAGCTGAACAGGCTCAGATTAAACACTGATTCAGTATCTGTCATGAGTCCTGACAATATTCAGATAGCCCTTTTTTGTTTATGTGAATCTTGTCACTTCCCAACTCTTGTCAGGATCAGAAACTCCAGCGCTGGAAAAAAAAAAAAAAAATCGACTTTGCTCTTGTGATGCTTCCAAACTCATTTTGCAAACCAGAGAGGTTTGGATCAGAATCTAAACTTTGTGTATTTATCCAAACTTCTCTGAGCTCTTTACTCTTTTAAATCTCTTACATATGTGTGATTGGTGCTGTGTCTTATTCCCTGGGGTTACAAATATGACTACCAGGCAAGGACCCTTTAAACACTAAGAAGAGTGGACATCATTACTTGACCCTGTCTCTCCTTCCAGCAAGATGTACAGGCAAGTCAGATGTATCAGAAAGGTGAATATAGCTACACAAGCATTGTGAAAGATCATTTGGAAAATATTTAAGCAAATTCAAAAGCAAGTCTCAACCCAGCCCTTCCACAAGAACTTTCTCATTTGCTCTCCACAACCTCTGAGCTTGGGGAGAGGACTGCAGTGACTTGCAGGGTTACTGCCCAGCCTGTCTGCTGCAGCCCAGGAGGTGTGACCTCTGAGCAGAATTAGCAGAGCACAGACACATGCTGGGTGTCTGCCAGCCCATCCCCTCTGCTGCGGCCACTAGGGAAGGGCTGGGTGGGGTGGGCTAAAGCCAGTGAGGCACATCTGCTGCCATGGGCGATACCCAGAGAGTGACAACATCCTCAACAGCCACACAGCACTTGCTGTTGCCTCCCCTTCCAAACTCTGCCTTGCCAAGAATGCTCCAAACCCATGAAAGCCCCCATACCTACAGGATGGGTCACCTGTGACAGTGCAAGTGACTTGCTTGTGGAATTTAAGTTAGTCCCCTAAGGTATCCTGTCAGGCAGAAGAAACCATGCCAGGAATTTATGTGAGCTACAGATTTGTAGGACAACCTTCATACAGAATTATCCTCCAGGAGACAATCTAATAGCAATTCCTAGGAAATGCAGCAGGAATCCCTCTGCTGTGTTCCTGTGCAGATCTTTTACAGAGGAATACAACATTCTGGTATACTATTTGATGCAAATTATTTTTCCTTTTTTTTTTTTTCAAATGTAAGTATTTTTTCCTATGTTTATGCACTTTTAAAGAAGGCCACCTTGAAGACCAGAGTCATCAGACAAGAAAGCATAACAATCTCTGCCTGGAAAATGCTGTCCTTGGCACTCAGGAGCTGTTTCTCCATGACCAGCAGCCTGAAATGCTTTTCAGAGCTCCCAGTCTGGCTGTCACCATTTCTCAGTTTGGGCAGTATCTCCTCCATATTCACTGCTTGTACCACAAAATGTTGTGTAGAGCTAGGTATGTCTAGAGGTCATTAATGCATAGTTATTTGACAGAATATGCTCATCTTGTGTTGCTGTTGCAGTGAGAACTAAAAGGTCAGTGGTTATTCCATTTCATGGTATTCGTCTGGATTTATATTGGAAGTCTGAAAGACAATTTAAATGTGTATATATATTTATTAGACCCTTCCTATGTCACATAGATGCCTAGTGTATGTGATTCAATTCAATAACTGTTACTGCTACTCTTCATAAATCTTACTTTAGAAATGGTATGGCTAAGTATAATTAGTTATTTATATAAATTCATCCTAATTCTGTACTTGGTAGAACCAAATTAAATGATACTGAAAAAAACAAACAAACAAACCAGCTCTAGAAAAATACACTGGAAGAAGTTATGTTCAGAAGAATGTCTTTTTTCTAATCAGTGAAATCAACAAAGTCATCTCCTGGATTTTCATGCAAAGAAATCTTTCTTCCCTAGTCAGAATATTTTAAGGGTGGGCTCTCCTTTTCTAAAACCACCATGTCCCCCCAGCAATTAGACTAAGATAATTGCTGCCAGCATAGTTGGAAAGACTCACTGTGCAGGGAAATCTGGCTTAACTCTGATGGGATAAGTTTAGACTCTCCCTTTCTTTGCATTTTCTACTGCCAGTTTCGGGTCTTCCCCATGCATCTTGATACCTTCTGGGAGACTTGATTTTTTGGTTTCTAATTCTCTCAGTGCTTGGTGAGGCTGGATTTTTGTGCCAGCCTCATGGAAAATGCTATGTGGAAGAACATCTAAAAGACAGGCTTTTAGAACCACCACCCTGTTGCAGATTTAGCTCTAGGTGATTAGCTCTTTCCCTATAGATGTAAATTATTTTGTATCCCATACACATTAGGACCTAGTATGAAAGCAGTATCTCATACTTGCTAAATGTCCTGGGCTACGCTTGCTTTGTATGTTTCCAAAAGGAGGTTTCTAGGTATGCATGTATGTATGTATGTATGTATGCATGTATGCATGTATCTATCTATCTATCTATCTATCTATCTATCTATCTATCTATCTATGTATCTCAAACATATGTGGGCTAGCATAAAAAGTGAGTACAAGAAAAAGATTTCTGCTGACAAACAGAAGATCCAGCTTGAAGCTGCCCATATCTCATTAGTAGTCAATAAATTTTGTTATTTCCAAATGGGGATGTGAAATCATTCTGAAACAGAACAAATAGAACTTCAGCAATTCTTCTGGGATGACACATTAGTTATTTTTCAGTCAGTTATTTTTTCCTAAGTTAAAAGTAAAGGAGGGGTATGGATCCATGCTAAGCAGGAATGGCATGCAAGGATGTGTGTGAGTGTGAATGTAAGGAGTGGACTCTGGCAGCCATGTCCTTCTCTGGCAGGCACTGGAATGCTGAGCATGGCTGTGTCAGATCCCCCTGTGTCTCTGGCAGTAGATGTCCAGTTCAATACCGTATTGAACAGTGGAAGAGCAGAGCAGAGGATTCCAAGTCCCAGAACTGCTGGTCCTCTCTGGGAGGGCTCCTGTTCCACCATGCAGCTCCATGGATATTCTCCCTGGCTTGAATTTGTATTTCAGTTGTCGCTTGAGAAGCTTGCAACTGAATTACTCTGTTATCTTCCCACAAAAAGAGTCCAACAAAATGACAGCTTGTCATCTTGTGGGTCCTTCTGTCCTTTGGATACATACCTTAACCTCCTCATGCCCTTGTGAAAGAGGGGTAATTATATCTCTGTTCTCTTGCCCTCTCCAGCTGAATGATGTGTCTCCTTAAGGCAAGGACTGCCTCTTGCAGAAACAGGTTTGTGTCTAGCACCATTTTCATATCACTCAGATATTTGTAATTCAATAGTTTGGGCAAAATGGCACTGGCCCTTTCATAGGCTTTGCACAGAACATCCAGATGATATTTGTGATTTAACTAAACCACCTCAGGAAGCAAGATAAGAAATTTCATCTGCAGAAAATACAGAAACCCAGCCACAGACACTCTGGCATGCCCAGGTACAGGAGCTTGGTGCTTACAACAACCCTTGTAATTCAGTGGACCCTTTAGAAGGTGTTATTTTACATGTTCCTACAGAAAAGGTCAGGTATGCAGAGTGATTTACAAAACAATATGGACATGACCACTGCCCCAGGGTATTTGTTATCTGGGTTAGAAATGACATAAGATAGAGGAAAAGATGACTTCATGCAAATGGCAGTGCAGATTTATTTTTGTAGAGGTGCTCTTCAACATAGTACGATTATGTCAAACCACTGAGAGGATTTAAGTTAATTAAAATACTGACCCAGCAAAAAGTCCCCTAAGAAGGTCTGGTTCTGCATTGTAGTGAATTTTTAATATTTGTGAGTATAATAGAAGAAATGACAGAGTATTTGTGAAATGAGGTCCACAGCAAAGTCAAATACAGTCATAAATCACAGAATAAGTAAGATTAGTAAGATCCTAGATCCTGGAGTGCCTCCATTCTGAAATGATTCACTCATGGAAGGCTCAAGCCTCTAATGTCTATGCACATCTCAGTGGTTATGGTAGCCACCTGCACTGCTCTTGTATCTCAATTAACAGAGCATGAAGCTGACTTGAAAGCAAATGTATTTTAAAAATGTAGTTGTTAGTACTGTCCTCTGTTTTCTTCTCAGGTTCAGAGTGGAGGTTTCTTTTCTGCTTGTTTTTCCCTTCTGCTTTTTGTTATGTGGCAAGCATCTTTTCTATTTCTTAAATCTGAGTGGACAATGTTTCCCTTGATGAGCACCACACAGGTACCTCAGAAACCTTTAACAGGCCATATTATAGTGCAGGAATGCTATCAAGAGAAACCTAAAAAGGAAATAAAAATATCTGCCCTCATGGTTATAGATTCCCTTTCCTTTTTCCTTAATATTGGACTTCTTTTTCTCTGTGAAATGCCCTTTAAAAGAGAGACTGTAATGTATTGTCAAATCCTACATAAGAACTGCTGTTAACAGGTTGAGGCAGTTGAATTAGTAGAATGGAATGGAATGGAATGGAATGGAATGGAATGGAATGGAATGGAATAGAATAGAATAGAATAGAATAGAATAGAATAGAATAGAATAGAATAGAATAGAATAGATAACACATCTTGTTCCTCACAGACCCATTTAATTTAAGGACATTGGAATACTTTAGAACTCAGTTTCTCTGGGATGCCTTCAGGATTCCATGCTTTCTAGCAAGGAGTGCAAAGAACTTTTTAAAATCTCAGTACACTGCAAGATGCCTCCAGCTGAGCTTTCACATACTATGACGTATCAAACCTCTTGTCACAGTTGAAAAGAAAAGGCACCAAACATTCAGCAGGGAATCATCGAATGCCACAGTGGGACATCAGCAGGTCCAGAAGAGAACACAAGCAGGAGACGATCTCTCCGCTCCAGCTCTTGCTTCCCACATGCTACTTTGATAGTATTAGCAGCAGCATTGTGAAAACACAGCCTTCTGTGACACACACACAGTCTTCTTTCAAAGGCACAGAGCATCTGGGAACTACCCCCTCATGCTCCTCAAGCCATGCTCTCGTGAACTCTTTAAATGTGTGCTTAGCACCATGTTCTGATTTAACTTTGACAAAAACAAGTGGTGGTGATTTGGGACCAAAATTCAATTTCACCATTTCTGTAAGAATGGAGTACAGTTTGCTTCTTAGGGCTGAGCTGGTAAGAAATATTTGTTATGGCAAATATAGTTTTACAGTTGAGAGTCCAAAAATTTCGTATTTCTCTGGGCACTACTAAACACCCTTTCAAAGATTACGGCAAACTCACTAACCTCATAGAAACTGTCCCAGAAAACTTCACCAAGGGACATGTTGCCAAAAGACAGTCAAAAACACAATAGAATTATGCTCACTGGTACAGAAATGCTGACTATTGTTTAAGATTGCCAGGACTTAACTGAATAAATTAGGGGGTAAATTAAGCAAAAAAATCCCTGCAAATCCTTGGAAGACTTGTTACAGAGATCACTGTGGAAAGCAACGCCAAGCCTTTAGAAAATAACCATGACATTCAAAAAATGTTTGAAAAAATGTGAAAAGGAGAGGCAGAGTAAGTATCTCTTTTTAATAGACATGCTTTCAAAAGCATATAAAGAGTGACAGCAAGAAGCTGCAATAAGGCTAGTGTGAAATATTTCTGTCTCATTTAGAGCCCATTCTAAAAGATTTGACAAACCCACATGAGCAACAGAAAACAGTCCAGTTGATAGAGCAATTCTAATGATGGCCAAGATCCTGGCACCTCCAGACATAAAAGTTTAGTAGGAGCCTGGAGATAAAAAATGCCAAATAAGAGAAGAATCTGTAAATAAACCATTATGCCATATCACTACATGTGCTCAGCTTTTAGATCTGCATTTTTCTCTGTCCTGGCCATGCGTAATTGAAAATAGGTACCACAGACAGCCTAGGAAGAAGCTGCTGTTATCACCCCTGCTCTGGCTATAGTTCAACTAAACAGACCTATATGGATGAAAAAAACTTAAGTAAGACTGTTTTAATTAGCCTGTAGTAGAAAGTAAAGGGTTTAAGGAGGAAAAGTGAAATGAATGAAAAGTGTAAAGCGAACATTATTGAACATGACCAGCAGGCTCCATCAGACTTGACCATAAAGTTCTGCCAGTAAAAGATATTCAGCCAGTATCAAGTTCATTGTTCAGGAGCACTTCTGAGAACAGGTGCTACAAAGGCATCTCACAATCATGCATGGGAATATGTATATATATTTTTTTTTTTTTTGACAGAAGGCTACACAGAAATCTATGAGTTGGTAGTACTTTGCCAGTGAGTAGGAGATGTAGGACAAAGACTGATTCACTATTCACTGGAGTGGACCCCTGAGGAGAGTGCAAATCAAGGATAATATTAAGAAGGCCAAGCACTTCTTGTCTCAGACTTCACTAAACAGGTGAATGGTGAGCAGATGGTTATCAACTAGTACTATCAGCAGAGGAGAGTCCTGTGAGCACTAGCGAGCAGTATTTGTCCGTGTTGATTGCTTTCCAGTTAGCTGTCCCTCATCTCAGAACATTTAATGGAGTCAGTGTATAGCTGGCTGTCCTTACAGCCACAAGTGCTGGAAAATTGTGGAGAACTCTAATTAAGAAGAATTGAAAAGACAAATGTATTGCCTTTGTCTAAAAAAAGAAAAAAAAAAAAAAGAAAGTAAAAGAAAGGAATTGTAGGACCAATCAGCTTAACTTCAGTAAATGAAAAAAATATGGGAAAAACCCCCATTTGTAAGCTCATAACTAAGAACAAGGACATGAGTAAGAGTCAACCAGGATCTGTCAAGAACAAATCACATTAAACCAATCTAATTTCCTTCTTTGGCCACCCAGGGCCTCAGAGGCAGAGCAGAAGCAGTTTATACCATATATCTTGGACTTAAAGGGAGCTTTTGACATTGCTTTATATGACATTCTCCTAAGAAAAATAAGAACATGCCTCCTGGGTACAGGCCATCTAGAAACCGTACTTGGAGGGTAGTTATCAAAATGGAAAGGTGTGCTGACTAGGTTTCTAATGATGTGTCCTGGAGCTGGTACAAGTCAGCATTATACTCTTGACTTGACCAAGAGAATAAGCTGTAATCATTGCATTTGTGAATGATATTATGTTGGGAAGGACTACAAGGAAGCTTGTAGTCAAAAAGCTTAGGGTCAAAATTGAACATGATTATGGATAAGTGATCCAGAAATGAAGAAAAGAGTTAAAGCATAGAAAGAGGAGGCAAATCAGAAAGGCAAATATCTATATGTGGGAATGATCATCTGCACAAATGCAAGATGGGAAACATCTGGTGTGAGAGTAGCTGCACAGAAGACAGCTGCAAATTGAGTAAGAGTCAGAAGTGTCCTGCTGCTGTGAAATAAGGAATGCTGGCAGGAATAAACAGGACCGCAGTATACAAGGCATATGAAGAGCTCCTTCTGCTCTGGCCCCAAGGAGGCAAGACCTCAGCTAGAGGGAGCACCCTATCACATCTCCAGCACTGCAACACCAACCAGCCAGTTCGGAGAGCAGGGGCAAAGAGAGGGCTCCTGGGGGTGCTGGGCAAGAAATGACGATACAACATGTCTGGGAAGTCTTTACATGTTTCAAGGCTGCTGCTAGAAGGAGGGATTAACCTGCTATTGGCAGCTCTAGAGAAAGAAGCAGTGGGTTTGCACTCAGAAAAATTTTCAGGTTAATATTAGTGAAATGCATACCAGTAGTGGTCCTGAAGTACTGGACTAGACCCTGGAACCTCCTCTACTGAAGATCTTTAAGGACAGAAAGAAAAAAAGCTTTTGTGAGGAACATCTGTCGTATTAGCCTGTGTCAGGGGTGACAGAGTATAGACCTTCCTGAGTTTCCTGCTCTTCTGCCTTATTACTTCTGCCTGTACAAAGTGTTTTCAGTGGCCTTTAGTTCTGACATGCAGCACTGGATACAGAAAGTAAGAGGGACAAAGAAATTAAATTAAATTAAATTAGTCCCTACTTTTATAAACCAAGAAGCTCGAAGTTAATTACACTGAAAATGCAAATAAAGGATCTGCTCCAGAGAGTGAGAAAGCTCCCCCTGACTTGTATTGCCCTTGGATCAAACCCAAAAATAAGAGCTTGCATTATTTTCCTTGATAATTCTTAATATCTGTGTTGAATAAAATACAAAATTACAAAAACATTAAACTTGTCTGTAAAACTGTTCATCCAACACTACACAGGGTGCTGTTGTCTGAGTTTTAGTTTACTCATCTAGTCTAGATGTATGTATTGTCTTTTGCCATAAAAAATGACTTAATCTGTCATCAGCTTGCTGGACTTGTTGAAAAAGGTAAGTCTGTCAAAAAAGTTTTAGTTCTGCTGTGGTTCATTTCTTTTTCCCATTGACCTATGTTGTATTGTGTCATATAATCAATCTGGTGTCTTGTGTAAGTGCATGAAGCATTTGTGTTGTTTAACAATATTGTGTAGTACTTTTTTCTATCACTGGTGCTGCAAGATCTAGGAAATTACTGGCCAAACACTGTATGTCCTGCAGTTTAAAATTTCAAGTTAAATTGCAGCTCTAATAGCTGACATCCAGTAGCAGCCTTATTCATCTAGCTGCTGACATGAGTAATTTCAGGATGACATGTGCAACAGCCGAATTCTCATCTAGTTACTCTGACAAATAGATGTCTTGCAAATAGCTATGGAACAGTTGAATCTTTAACCCTGTGCTCACAGCTGAATAATTGAATATGTATTTAGCCTATGTGATTCTCAGCTGCTTGTGGCTCCAGGCTGAAAATGCTCTGCTGAATCCATGCACATTTGAGTCTGGTAAACTACAGCAATTGTAGAGCTTGTAAGAATTTCCACATCAAACCATACTAAGTTTAGTGCTCAGTTAGAAGTCTAAAACTCAGTCAGAAATTATGTCTAAATGAGGTGTAAAATATAGGCTGCTCCATGACTCCAACAACAGATAAAGGCTCCTCTCTGCCCATCTGCTGGAAGACATGCACTAAGGAATCAGTGGTCCAATATCTGTGTGCCTGAGCAGCAGCTGCTGCCTGCATTGCTGGCTATTAGAGCACTTTTAAAGTACAGCCCTCTGTTAGAATGCAAATGAACTCAAGAAAATGGCAGTATCTCAGGCTGGCAAACCACAGACTCCTCTGATGGCCTGGCAGATTACTGCAAGTGGTCTTGAGCACCATCTCCAAAGAAAGAGGGCTTAATTTTAATTAATACTGGCAGTCATCTCCTTTTGGAGTTATTAGATCAGACAATTATCAGATCAGATGGTTATTAGTCCATGTTACTCATGAAAACAACCCTTCTATGTTTTGGGTATAAAGTCAGAACTGTCATCTTTGATACCAAGGCAGGCATTTCTAACAGAGAAATGAGTGAATCCAAGGGTTGCAATAAAAGCCAAAGCAGTGTCTTTTTCACCAAAATAAAAATCTCAACAGAATTATTCTAGTCTATGTGACAGAAAACTTTGTAAGTCAGAGGATAATTTTTCTTCTGAGACTGAAAAACTAAGTGTATACAGTGCCAGATAACTAGATAATCAGGATATTCACTGGAAACAGAAAAATCTAGGCCCAAATTTGGGTCAATTCCCAAATCTGCTGCTACTTATGTCTTCATTTCATGAACATTTCTGGGAAGAATTGTCTCCTTTTTGTTGCAGACCAAGAATATTTTTGAAATCTCAGAAAATCCTGTAAAATGAGATTATTGCTCTTCATTAAGGTATCACAGCAATCATTATTTAAATATTTTTAGCTGCCTAACAAAGACTTGCTTAGAACTGATTCCAAGTGATGACATACTAATGAAAAGCTTTGTGTACAGCAGACATTATTTGAGCACAAGGTTTCCCCTCCTTCCCCCATCAGCAGTTTCTGATAGACTCCACTGATCCTGGGAACTTAGGAAACTGTTGAGAAGCACAACTAAAGTTTAAGAACATCCTCTAGTTAATAAAATATTAATCCCCAAAACCTTAATTCTTAGCAGGACAGCTTAACTTGCTATTTTCTGAGACTTTCTAATTTTAGAGCGGGAGAGTAATCTCAAAACAGGAGAGTAATCTCTTAAGAGAGTCAGAGTGGTTTCCATTTGATATTATCCCATGACTGGAGAAAATTCCATCACCTCTATAGCTCTCAAATGGATAAAGGAAAGATATTTTCCTTTATTGTTGATGGTAGTCAGGGGTAGAATGGGAATGAGGGAGAGAGAAAGGAAGATAAAGACATTATTTTCTTTCATTTTATAAAATTGATCAAGGGAAGCAATGTGTGAAAATTTACAAAGGAGTCACAGAAACAGCAGCCATAAAAAAAAAATCTTACCATGTACTCTGGAGACATGGGGAATATATTAAAAATTATATCATTAAATATATTAAAATATAAGCAACTGTTACTAAATCTTTGAGTAAATCTACTGAACTGTAAGTCACAACTGCTATGTTCCCTGGCAGGAGTAATAAGTTTCTTCTTGTTAACAAGCCTTTCTATGTGTACTTCATGTAGACCAAAATTCCCTGGGTCTGATTTTACATTGTTGTTTACCCTCATCCTGAAGAAAAGCAAACTGTATCTACATATGTAGCTTCTATTACATCTAATACTTCCAATATTTCAATTTATTGATTAGAAATAGAATTTTTTAAAAAGAAGAGGAATGAAATCCTGCAAGTCAACAGAATACATTTTAAAACAAGAGTCCCAGATTTGATTCAGCTGGCAAGCAAAGAGGACAGGAGTGAATATCAACATGTGAAGGTCACACTATGAACTAGAACAGTGGTTCCATAACTGTTTTGGATTGCTATCAACCCTCAGAATTTCTTATGGACCACCGGGCATTGTTATCATCAAACTTTTAATTGAAAACACTATTTAAAATAGTGTTTAATAGAGCTCTGTGGATTAGCTGTGAACCCTTTACCGTGGCCTCCTGGACCACCAGTGTTCTGCAGACCACGGTTTGGGAAGCACTGAACCAGACTGCACACATCGTACACCCCAACAAAACACTGCTGTGTCTGAAAGCAGAGGCAGTCCTGCAACTGCACATCCACTCAAATAATGCATATGTCAGTTCAACCTTCTCAGTAGCTGAAGAACACAGAACCCTTTTGTTTTGCCTCTACCCAAAGTTTCTTTTTTATTGCTTTGGAGAAACAAGCAAATGGTGCCAAACATCAGTTTCTGATTGTTCCTTGTAGGATCTTCCTCATACCTGGCAATGATGTAATCTTTCAGGAACCTATCTATTAAAATGAGAAATATAAATCCCCCCATACATAAACACCTCCATGGAGTTATCATTCCAGAATAGTTATGAGATGTATGAATCCAAAAATTAAAAAAATTAAAACTAGTTTCTAAACCTTTTTTTTTCCTCCTCTGGAAAATTTGTTCTTTTTTTCCCCTTCCGAAATCCACTAATGATGCTAGAACTCTGTGTGTGGTCATTAAAGCATTACAGCAACTTTCTGCTAATTCTTTAGTTATTCTTTGGCTGCAGCACTACAGGATTGTCTGTTTATTACCAGAGAAACACACAGAGGGAAGCACTGAGAAGGGAACTTGTGGGGAAAGCACTGAGAAGGGAACTTGTGGGGTACTGTTATAAATAAGAGCAACAAAACACCACGATCCAGCCCTATGTGAAGTCAGTGGCAGACTGTGGTCTCACGGGAGTGGAGTTATGGGCTGTATCTCCCCTCCCATCATTCTGCCTCCTTGCACCTCCCAGGCACCTCAGCCACTCAGTATAGAAAGGGGCTTTATTCACCTCTGCTCATATTATCTACAGCTATTACATGGAACTGGGAATGGGGAACCTTCACAAGTAGCAACATCACAGAAAGAAAACAAAAAGAACTCATTTTTTAAAACAACTTTTTAAAAAATAATGTACTGCCATGGCAGTTTCTCACCTACTTTGGAGAGAAAATAGTGGTGTCACAGCACTTCTATACCCTCTGTATGCTCAATAGCCATGGTAATGCAGAGGTTTGAATCAGAGTGGGAGTGGAAAAGGGTCACTTCAGCAAAACTAACGCACAGGAGAAGTCTGCAAGGGAAAGGGCTAACCTCTACCTTGAGACCTACCCAGTTCTTGTCTCTATAGGTCTCTTGCAGTACTTGACACTCAGCATCACTAGTGGATGCTTCCGGAGCATTTATAAAGTTGCATTAATAATCAGCCCCATTTGTGTCCTGGGGTTTTGTTGTTGTTGTCAGAGCAGTTCTCTTTTTCCATGCAGTGCCAATGCTTAGAGGTAGCTATTAACTCACTTTTTATTCATCTAATAAAGTTCAGCTTGCAAACCGGACTAGACAGTGTAAAAACAAATCTTGTGGCCTCATCTCAGCACGGTCCAGATTCATTGCCACGTTCCCCTCTGGTGCAGGGGTTTACATGGGACTATCCCATAGCTGCATACCTGGGGTAATATGCCCGAGCTGAGCCAAGCATTTTAAATACGTGTGGAATTCTGTAAGATGAGAAATCCACACTGAGGAGTAATGCCCTCCTCACATTGCTGCCTGACCCCCTTGCTGTAGATAATGTGTGTATTTTCTTTAGTGAGTACGTGCTGCCTTTCTGCCAACCCATCAGCTTTTGGCTTCTCTCCACAGGAAGCAGGGAAGCCGCGTTCACCTATGCCATTACTGCTGCCGGGGTTGCACACGCTGTCACGGCCGCCTGCAGCCAGGGCAACCTCAGCAATTGTGGCTGTGACCGAGAGAAACAGGGCTACTACAACCAGGAGGAGGGCTGGAAGTGGGGAGGCTGCTCTGCGGATATCAGATACGGCATTGAGTTCTCCCGGAGGTTTGTTGATGCCCGAGAAATCAAAAAGAATGCACGGAGGCTGATGAACTTGCACAACAATGAGGCTGGAAGAAAGGTATTGCAGAAAGGACAAGGGATGGGGAAGTGTGTGCTGGAGGACGGGGGGAGGCTGGCTTGGTGGCAGGAGGCATTCCCTGAGAATTTACCCCTCTCTCTGATGTCATCCCGCACCCGCATCAATCCACATCGGATGGCATCTATTGTCCAAATTTTCTTCTGTTCCTTTTTGTTCAGAGCCGGCCGTGTATTATAGGCACTCCTGTAAAAAATTCTGCTTCCTAAGCCTTCTTTCCAGCCCACTCTGATAACAGGAAGGACCTTGCTGGATCTGTTTGGCATAGTGATAAATCACTGCTTTTCATCCAATTTGCAAAAAATCTAGCAAGGGATGTCAGGGTTTGTGATGGGACGGAACTGAGCTGTCTGCATTGCTCAACTTCCACAGCATTTCCAGATATTTATTCCAGCAAAACCCAAATCACTTAATTTGACCCCATCTCTAATGAAATACACGTAGTAGTACACAATGCACTTCTTAGCAGATGCATAACTGTCTCTTTGTAACTAAAAATCTACAAAGATCTGCATAAGAAGAAACATTTTCATGTCTACAACCATGACTGAATTGCTTGTCAGGGAAACAGTAAACATCATGGAGCTACGCTGATTTATATTCACCAACAATCCTCATAGCTCTCAAAGCTTGTCCTTTAAAAAGTGTAACAAATCGTTCTGCATCACATATACCTGCCTCAGGAGAGATTATAACCTTCAAATTATTTTCCCCCAGGAAAAGCCCTCCACTCCAGTATTGCAGAAAAATCCAATATACCAATTCTTCAATCCAATAAAATCCTCCTGCAGTCCCCAAAGTAAGACTGAATTTTCCTCCTCTAAAACCATCTGTGCCTTCAGTCCTGCACTGAGCACTGGGCAGAGAACAGTAGAATTGGTGGTGACAGAAACAGTGCAATTATCTTTGTGCCTGGATCTTGCTTATTAGCAGAGTTGCACCAGCCATGCACTGAAACTGGAGGTTCTCTTATGAGCAAGAGTTCACTGGGATGAAAATACTACACAGATTCAGGGTGGAGAGAGAGACATAATCTCAAGTGTAGAGACAAGATTGGTACTTCAGTGACAGTTCACACTGAGGTCTCCAGATGTGCAGGGGGAACCTGGCTGAAGAGACAAACAGAAAAACAGCCTTGAGGGGCAGTCTATTTTCCTAAAAATTTCTGCCATGTGTATAAAAGAACTTCATTTAGCAGTTGACCATCACATTGGAAGATCAGCTCCAGGTGTGATCACTTCACTTAGGCTGGGAATTTCAGCTCAGCATCATGAATTGTGTTCGGAGGCAAAAGAAGATGGAGGTCAACCCTTAAACTTGCCAGTGAGAGTTTATTACTGCTAGATGCATTATCATCCCTACTTAAACTGGCATCCTCTGTGGTGTGTGCTGTGCCACCCCTGTGGAGGTCCTGATGCAGGTCCTGCTTGGAACATGTCACAGTCTAGATGTGAAAGAGAGACAAAAGATACTGAGATGGAGACAGTGAAGTCCCAAGGACACAAAGAACTCATTATGTGAACCAGGCACTGATCATGGGTCCCTCAATTCTAAATACAGCCCTGAACCACTAGACCACATTGCTGATTCTTATTAAGCACATTATATTTTACTTTTCATCAGAATTTCATAGGCAGAGGGACATAAGTAAACCAAAGAGGTGCATGTTTTTACAGATACTTATGGTAGCAGCATTCATGCAAATAAATCTTGTTTAACAATTCTAATTCTTTTTCCTAAATATTCTTGTAAAAGACAAATTATAATACTTTCTTATTTTAAGAAAGGAATAAAAAGGCTTGAAATACTGGCGATATATTTTCCCATTTTAAAAAATATAAGTAGTATTTTGTAATTTATTAACTTTTTTGGTCCTGGCATTTTTCAGGGCTTATTTATACCCATAGCTATTCATTAATTCATTGTATTGCTTTCAAAAGCTGAGAATGACTGAAAGGATTTGGTGTAGTTTTTTGTTTTTTTAAGTATAATCCATCAAATCCAAAGGGATGTGCTAATACAAAAGATGGTTTTGGGGGTCATGTCTAGAAATAATGTTGGTGTTATGATATACATCCCCATTAACTGAATATTCAGACTTGTACAGTAAATAATATTTAGTGATTTTGGTTCTTCTGGGAAAATTTGCTATTTGTATAAATTAGACATTTTGAATTCAAGACTGACTGAAATTCAAGGTTAGAGAAAAACTCTGGTACCTAGGATATCCTTTCTCTGTTTCTGGGTTGGACCCTTACAAAAACAGTTGCAGAGTTTTCTGCAATATCAGTGTGAAATCAAAAGTTCCTTCTGAGAATCCAGGCAAATCTGACCTACATTCACCTGAAATCTAGCAGTTTTGGGGGTCCTTGGTAAACCTGGACTGGACCGTGAGCCTGACACAAAATCTGAAACCAGGAGATTTGCTCAGGCATGGGTGGACATGGTCCTTATTCACACAAGTCAGAAATCACAGAATCACAGAAGTAATCACAGAATGGGGAAGGTTGGATGGGTCCAACCCCTCTGCTCAAGCAGGATCCCCTAGACCATGTTACTCAGGATTGTGTCCAGATGGTTTCTGAGTGTGTCAAGAGAAGGAGACCCCACAGCCTCTCTGGACAATCTGTTCAGTGCCCAGGGAAGAAGTTCTGCCTCCTGTCCAGGTGGAACCCCCTGGGCTCAGTCCCTGCCCGTGGCTCTGGTGCCATTGCTGGGCCCCCCGGAGCAGAGCCTGGGCCCTGCTCGGAGCCCTCCCTGCACACAGGGACACCCAGGGATGAGGGTCCCTCTCAGCTGGGGCTCCTCTCCAGGCTGGACAGCCCCAGCTGCTGCAGCGCCCTTGCTCCACACAGGATACTGAACTCCATGATCTTGTGGCCACTACAGCCATGGTTGTCCCAAACACTCCCTTCCCCAACAAGACATTCCTTGTTTGTTAGAGTAAGGTCCAGCAGCACACCTTCCCTCACCGGCTCCTCTGTTTGCCTGGGTACAACACTGAGCCTCCATCTTTCTCCTTTTCCTTTCCAAAACTCTTACAACACAGCTTGTTTTGGGAAATGCTTGTACTGCTCTGAGAAAGTCTTGTCGATTCTATCCTGCTGATCTGTATGTGGCTTGTCTTAAAATTTGGAAACACTTCAGAGCCAAACTTCTGGTTCATGACTGCTGTTATAAAGAACCAAAATATGGATATTTTATCCACGTTATGAATAGGAATAAAAGGTAAGAAGGAAAACACAGGCAACTCAGTTTATTTTTTAATTCCTTCATTGCTTTGGAAATTCTCAAATATTTTCAAATAAGGCATTTTCAGCCTTAGAGTGGTAACAGACAGTAAAGAGAGTAAAGGAAGTGTATGCTTTTGTAGCTTCCTACAGGAATTTCACAGTGCTTTCACCATTTCAAAGCCCCTGCATTCACACCTGTAATGGTAAGGCCTGCAGTTCATTTTCATGATACTAAATTGAGTTAGCTGAGAAGAATGACTTTTAGCCAACAAATGTGCTACCTTTCTTTTAGCCTTGTTTTTGAATCTCAGAGCCTTTTAAGGCAGAAACATGAGGAAGAAAAGGACATGAAGAGCTCCCAACCTCACATTCGATTGTTTCAAATCTCTCTGAAGTCAGTTGTAGGCCCATGATGACCTCACTGGACATCTCCCAGGTGGCCAGAGGTTCATTGCTAGGAACATTAGTCAAGACTCTGGCCACTAGTTTTGCCCCCTGAACAATTATTTCAATGTTCTCTTATACCACCACAAGGACTTTCTCACGTGCTCTCAGAAATCTTGCCCATTCTCAATCTCTCCCAGCACTTGTCCCACACATGCCTGGGTGTCAGAGGGGTTTATAAGTACAGCAGTATGGCTCTAATGTTTTGCTTTCACTGGGATGCTCTCAAAAGCTGGCCTACTGGTATTTCACTGTTGCTAAAAACAGAGCCCAGAGGAATTTTTTTTTTTGGAACAAGCAGCATGCTGTAAAAATAATTGTACAAACTTTGCAAACAGATGAGGGGAAAAACAGTCTTGAGGGGTCTTTTTCTTCAGTCTAGGGCTGAGATGTCCAATACAGCCCTCTAATAAATTATCTCCTTGGGAAAAAAAAGAACCCCAAAACATTTAGGCTTCTCAGGGAATTTCTGATGACTGTGGGCTGAATGAATCCCCTAATTGCCCCAGACTGTATCCTGTATGGCTCTGCACTGAATTTCTAAGAATTGTTCCAGTTAATGGCAGTTTTGCAAAGTTTCTGATAAATTTGCAGTAAACAGCACCAGGGACAAAATCATAATCTTGCCATTGGTGTAATTTGGAGTAAAAAAGTGCTCAGGGAATCCTGGTGACACAAGACTCTCCTGGTGGAAGATTTATGCTTGGAGGCAAAGCGGGGTGAAAGAGCAGAGGAACAAACTTCCCCATCAGTTTCTAAACATCCGCTATGATTTGGGATGGAAAGTACAAGTGTGGTAAATGAAAAGAAAACCCCAGAGGAGGACTAGTATAAGTCTAACACAAATGTTACTGAAAGAACGTTTTGTTGTAAATCTGAAAGGTTACAGAGAGATCTGTGGGCAGAACTTTGACAGAGTAATGAAAAATTAAATACCAACAAACCAAGTCAGCTTTGATGCTGTTTTATGAGACAGCTTTCTGCCATGTATTTTTAGAAATAAGTGTCTTTATTCCGGGATAAATGAACTTAGAGTAACATCTGGGAACACACATCATTAAGCTTAACTTTTTGCTGAAAGCTTCAAAACAATGACCGTCTCTCACGGGAAATCTCATTTATAAAAATGGAGGTTTCTGTTTGTTTTTATGGGGTGAGTTAAAGGAGCAAACTGACAAATTGGTAGCAGATTGCAGCTTTTACCAACAAGTAGAAATGTTTCCAACAGTTTATCAATCAATTAGGCTCTTACAATAGACAGTGACTGTGGTTATGTGGAGAAAAAAACTGGCCCTTCCAGAAACACACCCATCACACTGGCTGCCAGCAACTCAGCCTGACACCATCCCAATATTTACTCCTTTGTAACATCAATGGGTTTTTCCTGTTTTGTTTTTTTTTTGGGTTTTTTTTGTTGTTGTTGTTGTTTGGTGGTTTTTTTTTTTTAGGTTTTTTTGGTTTTTTTGGAATGCCTGTAAGATGACAACAGCTTATTTTACATATGAAACAATAACAGTGTGAAGAAAAAGCAAATAATTCAGGCTTTCTTCAGAAGAGATTTTTCAATTACTTGGGACAACATTTCCACCTAAGCTGTGGCTTTTTCACAGTTTCTGGAGCAATAGGCCTGTGGTACTGGGAAGGGTTTTCTTTGCTCACTTGCTTGAACAGCTAATGAGGTGATTTGTTGATTACTATTCATTATGCATATACACATATAAAGATATAAAAGTGATATTACATGATATGACATGATATGCTATGATATTACATTACAATATAGTATAGCATAGTGTATTTACATACACAGACATAAATACATGCAGTGTTTGCATATGTCATTACGGATGTTTATACTTATTTACGTGCATTGTCTGTGCATTATGTGAGACAGTGTTAGCTCCCTTCACATCACAGGAAGCATTATAATTAATCAGCTCATTCCTGCAAGATGCACAGTGCCTGATATGCTGCAGACTGCCCACACTGTCAACTGAAAGGATGTAAAGATAAGAAACAATGCCCAGAAAAAGACTCTGAATGAAATGTTCTGAAGTCACAGTGAAAGCTGAATCCCAGTTCCAAACGTGAAAGCCAACTAATTTTATGCTCTTATAAGCCTAAAATATTCTTTGAAATGTGACTGTTTCCTAAGTCATTTCAGGGATGCAAAGAATGTTACTTTCCAGGTTTTGCAGCCTCGAGTCCATCATTTGCTGAAAGTTTCTTTCTCTAAAGGTGACAAATTATTTCACTACACATCCCTTGTGAGACCACTCATGAAAGAAAAGCTTTTGCTAGTTGTGCTTCATGCCATACTTTCCATCTTCCCACTTAAAATGATTTGAAGACAGTTACATAAATTCAATTTAAAAAAATTTGGTGTTACAGTTTGGGTGGGTTAGACGAATAGCTAAGGACTTATCCATATGTCTTGAATATGCAAGCTTTGGCTCAAAATCTCATGAGGATAGATCTCCTGCTTCCAGTTGGGCTGGATTTGTTAGCTTATTTTTTCTTCCAGAAACACACCCTTAACACAGACTGCCAGCAGCTACATCTGGTACTACCCTACTTTTTGAACAATTTGCTTTAAAATTAGGGGGGGGGAATAGCCAAATATTTTAGGACTTGCTAAATGGTTTTATTCAAGAAATGTGCATGCCCATCCATACCATGTAATGCATGCAAGGCATGTATATCAAACATCTAGTGAAATATCACTGAACGACCTCAAACCTGACACATCTGTTCTGCCTGACAGAATAAAACTACCAGTGAAATATTTTTAACTATTTCAGGTGATATTTTACCTTTAAGGTTTTCAACAAATTGCATAGAAAAGAGAGTGGAACACTGCAAGCACACTTGCTTTGGGGGTGACTGGGAGGACGCTTCTGAAGGAAATTGTTTTGCAACATTTCACTATAAAAATAATATTCAGAATGTTTTAACCAATTGCAGCAGTTTATTTCTCAGACAGCTATTTTCTCTCCTAGAAAGTAGAGAAGAAACACTGATGGATTAGGCTGTTGCTCACCCTCATAACAGCAGGGACATCCATCTAATGGACAGCAGGTCCCAAAATGCCAGGTTAACTTTCCTGCTAGCCAAGAGGAGAACTTGTGTAGACTGCAGTGGGCTTTCCTCAGCTTTTTCAGCACATTAAGTGGGGACCCTATGGAAGAGGGTGCCTTACCTAGGGAGGCAAGTGGAGGGCAGGAGGAGGTGAATTGATAACCTCCTGGCACCCCTGCTCAGCTCTGGTCAGTGGCAGGGAAAAACCAGCTCATGCTTTGTCTGGACACTGATCTGCTGCGAAGCAGAGGCTCCCTGCTCCCATTAAACTAAACAATAAGAAAAACATGGGCATGACAAGAGGAATAAACACAGTAACTCAGTTCCTCATCCCACATCCCACAGAATATAAATACCGTTGTGATGCTTGATGAAGCAGATTCACAGAGGAGCAGAAGGAAAACCATGCAGCTGAAGCACCCATATTGGTCTCCTGCTGGCACCATGCTCCCTTTTCACAGGGCTGGGAATAACCCAAGGAGGCATGCCATGAACTGCTCAGTTTTGGGCTCTGTGATCTGCTATTAACAAAGAATAATTTCAGGACATTTGTATTAGAAGAGTAGCGTTAAACCCTACTAATCTTAATTACACCCCTGCTTATCCAAGATAAAAAATCAAACCCAAACAAACTGAGCTTGGATTCCCAGATGTGTCCAGAAGATCAGCATTTTGTCAGCAGTGGTGGGCCCCAGGCTGCACTGAGACTTGGGTTAGTCAGTGCCCACACATCATCAGCAAGCCATCACCTCTTGTGGCTGCAGCTGCATGAGCATCAAAGAGGTGGTGACATCTTGTGACCAGAATCCATCTCTTTTGGTAGTTATTACCCAAAACAAAAGTTGATCACTTGCATATTTGATAAGGCAAAACTTTTCAAATATTTTCTTTCTTTTTGATATTTCAGTAAAAAATTTATATGGATTTTGTTACATTAAACACTTGGTTCGACAATGTGCATTTCCATTAAGGAAAACAAAAACCAGCAGGGGTAAGCCAAAACACACACACACACACGCACGCATGCACACACACACACACACAGAATGTAACTATTGTTTTTACATACTTTATCCAAATAGGATTTTTACTATGTACAGAAACTGTATCTGATGTTATGCAGTTGGGTCTAGATATGGAACTTGAAAAAATGAATTTAATTTCATGCATATCCTTTGGTTTTATTTTGGTCTTCACAACTCTTTTTCTACTTTACTGGCAGCAGACAGCCCTCAAATTGCATTTTAAATGCATGATTTATATAGGTATAAAAAGATGTGGGATTAAGAAATCTTTAATGTTATATTTCACAATTCATTTAATGAAGTAGCAGTAGTTAGAAAATTTTACTTGGCAAGATCATTCTGGGGTGGGTGTAGGCCTATATGTGGAAAAAGGACCTGAGGAATGTTCTTGTGATTAATTTGAGGCACCACAGCCCAACGATGGGAAATTGCTCTGGAAGGTAGATCTTGCTGTAAACCATTCAAGATTAGATACCAGGCACTGACATATGACAAATGAAACTGCTGAGAGAGTGGCTCATATGAGCTAATGATTTTCAATCTTTAATTAAGCACCTAGCTTGGCACAGTGTCTTAGATTTGAGTAAATAAGTACATTTAAGGTTCAGGGTCACAGCTTCAATGGGAATTTTGCTGAGGAAAACTGAGCAAGAGAGACTTTTAGGAAGCAAAATGTTAGCTGCTCTTCATTCAGAGCATTGAGGAAGCAAAGTCAGATCTGGCCATGGCACCTCCCAGGCAGGTGGGAAGCTGCTCAAGATACCACAAAGAGACATTCCTCTGGAGGGTCAGAGCATGCTGGCCTGTCAGCAAGGAAGGGCACTCTGCAGCATCTGAGTGGAAAGAGGGGAAAAAATGTTGCTTAGAATCTGCTTAGTTTGGGCCTTGGATTCCCTGACCTCCAAGCTTTTGGGCACAATTTTATACCCACAGCTGACTGTGGGCACACAAATTATAGCATTCAGGAATTTAACTACCTGATGATTGGGTCTCTGCTCAGTGTTGTAACCCCAAGCATTCCACATTCATGAGAGAAGCCTCCAAAAAAATTAAAAAAACCTGCAAGATTGGCTTCAGGAGCATGAATTAATACTTTTTGAAACTTCTGCTTTTTTGAGCCTGCATGGCTTGCATTTGCAAGTCCTCCCACCAACAAAACCAGTGGGAACCTTTGAAAAAACACAGCAGTGTAAGCAGGTTTCTGTTCACCAAAATAAATCACAAAACTGGACCTTCAGAAAGACAATTGCAAAAAGAAAAAAAAAAGTAAGACTTAGGATGAAGTTATACTAAACAGGCTGCCAGGCAGTGTCTATAAATAATATACATGTAATGTATGCAATAATGTATATAAACATCAGCATCTCAACAAAATACACACACAGGCAAACAATTGTTATACAGGCAGACAGGCCTCCATATATAGAGATTTCCAAAGATGTCACCCAGGACACAGAAATAGGTGATGTCTGTCTTTCAGGAGCAATGACACTTCCTAGTGTATCAGGGAAGCACATCCTTGGGACAGTACCCACAGTGCTAAGCCCACAGAAGAATCAGGAGCCTCATGAACTTCACCTCCTCCCACTCTCTTAGCAAGTTACTGACTTGGTCTTTCCCACCAAAATGCAAACTCCAGAAACACATGTGGAGCATGACAAAATGTGTCTTGTCTTCACCAAGATTTACCACTCAGGAGGAGTACAACTCAGGGGTGACAGATCCCCTTGGCAATGCTTTCCTGGAAATTCCTAGATCCTAGTGCTCTTTTGTGGAGGTGAAAAGTTGCCTCCACCCACCTCTGGTTGTGGATTTTGCTACAGTTCTTGCAGCTGCAACTGCATGTTGAGAAAGCTGTAGAAATGGGTTAGTTTCAACAAAACCAGACATTTTTCAGCAACATCAAACACAACTTCTAAGCATGTTTATATATATCTACAAGTATATCTAAATATTAATAGATTATTTGAACCCAGATTTGTGGAAGAGGATTGAAATCTTATTTGGGGGTCTTTGTAAAAAGACCTTCTCCATAGGCTGGAATTGGAAACAGAGGAGACCCTGGAGACTCCTAAAAGACCCCAGAGTATGTTGCAGTGCATCCATCTCCTCACTGCCACTGAAATGCTGCTGCTGCAGTAGAAGATGGCAAGTTTTCTATCAGTATGGACAACAGGAAGGTGATACGGTGCATTCCAGTGTCCACAAAAAACACAGATCACCATAGCCTTGCTGATTTTCTTTTAGAGCAGTTGCAGCTATAGGAATTTCTTTCCCAGCTCAGTGAACTTTGCAGGGAAACACCTTTTCTGCCTCTGGTAGGATAACTTGACCTTGACCCTGGTAAAGCCTGTGTTTCCAGAAGGTCTAAGGTATGAGCAGACTGAGGTCAGACCTCAACAGGGTTGCAGCTCTTCCTGAGGGGCATTTGAGGGGAAGCTCCAATCTCTGCACTCTGTGACCAGGGACAGGATCTGGGAATGGCTGCAGCTGCGTCAGGGAGGATCAGACTGGATATCACGGAAAGGTTCTTCCCCCAGAGGGTGTCAGGCACTTCCCAGGCTCCCCAGGGAATGGTTACAGCCCCGAGGTTGCCAGAGCTCCAGAAGTGTTTGGACAACGCTCCCAGGGATGCACAGGGCGGGATTTTGGAGTTGTCCTCAGCTGGACTTGAAGGGTCCTTTCCAACTCTGGATATTTTATGAATCTTGCATAGGTTGATCAGCTATCTTATACTTGCTCCTCTATGTTAGTAAGGGAGAATCAAATCCAAATATTCTCTTTAATATTGAAACCCCAGAAATTTGGGAAAAAACAAACCATACAATTTAAGTGAAACTCAAACAACTCAGGAGGGTGCCCTCTATTTGCAGGGATAACCAGATCTGTACAGCTTTTATTTTAAGGCCAGTTTCTCAAGCAGTAAGCATTTTTTACTCCCTCCTACTTCATTATGCCATTGTACTCAGATTTCGGCCCTTTTATCCTTTGCCCATTTCAGTCATGTTCTGGGATCTGCAGCGAAACCACCACAGGAGATGGTCTGCAGCATCAGTAATACTTTCAGACAAGCTCGGTAGCTCATATTTCTTTGTTAGCATCCCATTGCGAAGGGGAAAGATCAGCTCGCTTTGTTCTTAGGCCTTGATTTTCATAAGCTAATGATGACTGTGGGTGTAATTATGGTCAGGCTTAAGTGGTAGAGCAAGGGCAGAAAAACAGAGAGGCGCTTCCGTGGGGCTGGCTTCCCTCTGCTGCGCACACGGAGCGGGAGGACATCGCTGGCTTCCCCCTGGGCACAGCCTGGCCAGGGAATGAGGGATGTGCCAGTCGTGGCACGGCCTGGCTACAGCAGAAACGGCAGGATGACAGTGGAGAATGAGCCTGAGCATCGACAAGTTTGTGTCTCTTCTGACGCTGAATTAAACCACTCTGGCACAACCTCCTCCACAACAGCAATACATTTCTCTTCCGCTCACTGTTGAGCAGGACCCTTTGGTGGATTATTTTCCCCTCTAATATTTTGTTATCATTGCCCTGGTGGAAAAAATGTATTTGTGGCTGATTATTTGCTTAATGGTTGGACTAAATACTTCAATGAATGCTGCTTTTAAAGGGGATGGGACATTCTGTGGGTGGAATAGTCCATAAGTTTATCACTGGCAGTATAGGTATTGATATATAGGCAAAATCTTTAATTATGTACTGAATAAAGAATCATAAAATGGTTTGGATTGGAAGTAACCTTAGAGATCATCTAGTTCCAGCTCCCTGCATGTAGGCTTATTCAGTCATGCAGTATACACTCTTCTTTTTAGCCATTCTTTGGTTATTACTTAAAGCACTTAAGTATTTTGAATCTCATGCCATTTAACCCCCAAACCCATTTTTTTTCTCTTTTCAAAACAAAAACTATTTGAAAAATTTGAAGTCCCTTGTGGCTCTAAAGTAATATCTTCTAAAACGTAAGTAAATATTCTCCAATATTTGGAAAAGCAATGGAAATATTTTCCCAAAAAATGACATAACACTGTATTTCCAACCAGGTGCCACTTGAAACAAAATGTGTTATGAGCATTCTGCTGTGAGGTGAGGAGATTTATAGGCAAGCATTCGAAAAATTTCAACCAGCAGTAATGAAAATTCATCTGGCTTGCAATATTGTTTTCCTGCAGTAAAATATGCAAATGTCTGTACACATAGGTTCTCGAAGAGAGAATGAAATTGGAGTGCAAGTGTCATGGAGTTTCAGGTTCCTGCACAACTAAGACCTGCTGGACCACGCTTCCTAAATTCAGAGAGATTGGATATATTTTGAAAGAGAAATACAATGCCGCAGTGCAAGTGGAGGTGGTACGAGCCAGTAGATTGAGACAGCCAACCTTCCTGAAGATTAAGCAGATTAAGAGCTACCAGAAACCCATGGAAACAGATTTAGTGTATATTGAAAAGTCACCCAACTACTGTGAGGAAGACGCTTCCACAGGGAGCGTCGGAACCCAGGGACGACTCTGCAACCGCACCTCTCCCAACGCAGACGGGTGTGACATGATGTGCTGTGGAAGAGGGTACAACACACACCAGTACACCAAGGTGTGGCAATGCAACTGCAAATTCCACTGGTGCTGCTTTGTGAAGTGCAACACGTGTAGTGAGCGGACAGAGGTGTTCACCTGCAAATAACGGCATCGTGTGCAAACAGAGCGAACTTCCACAAGTGAGGAAAGTGGAGTACAACAAACAACAACAGCATCATTTTGCACATTTTATCCTCTTGGGGAAAAGAACCCCAGCCAACACCACAACAACCACTCCCTCTCCACTACTACTTATATTTCTAAGGATGGTGCATTTTGGCTGGCTGGCTGTTGTAACTGCTTTGGAAAGAAGGGCAACAGGATTAAGGTGATGTTGACAACCACATGAAACTTTCTCTCTGTTTCTCTCTTTTTTTTATTTTCTTTTTTTTTTAAACTACAATCTGGGTATTGTAGAGTTATCTTAGTGTTTTAAATTATACTTATCAGAGAAGATCATTGCATTGCAGCTCCCATGGCATTTAAAAGAAAAAGACACTCTCTTCTATTTTACATCAACAAAATGGTCTAGCCATGTGCAAATGAGGACTTTTTTAAACGAAATGAAATCTTCACTGACTAGAACACATCATTCTCACTGCAAAAAACAGAATTTCTATGAAAGCAGGTAGAGAGAAAACAACTGGTAGGGAGCAAAATCTGTGGCAGAAACACTCCACTATCAGTTTGGAAAAAGACCCCAACAAACATTCACAAAATTACATCAGCTGCCAGTGACACTGGAACTCTTTGAATGAACATTAAAAATAATTATTTATGTTTTTAATAGTATCAAAAAATTCTAAGCACTAACGGGTAGCTATGTCTTAATTCTGTACTAAATGTAAACTTATTGGAACTCTGACTTTATGACTTTTGTATTTGGTTCTCCCTAAGTTCTTCAATGCTACTGACCTGTTATCACTCCACTATCAGAGAGTTCAATTACTGTAGGCCTTAAGCAATTGCCAGAACTGAGTGAAAACATCACATGAAACTTTGGTTACCAATGTTTGATATCAACTTCTCCCACTTGCCTCCTGAATAAAAATGACTTTTATAGACTCAGGCCTGAGGTGTGGAGCACCTGCTCACAGCTCCTCATAGGGAGTTTTAGGATACAAAGATGTGCTTCAACAAATATCAAAGGTTTTGCTTTGACATTGAATGCACTGGCAGGATCTTCCAGGCATTGTGTTTTCCACTTAGTGGTTGAAAGTTAATATTTCCAAGACTTCTAAAAAACTTATGCTTAGTATGCACTCTGAAGTCAATAAGTCTGACAGCTGAACTCTAGGTTACTGCAACCTCTGGGCTGTCATGGCTTCACAAGCATAAGAAAGACAAAATTTGGGTTAGTCTGTGTCATCATTATTTTAAGGTTGACAATAACCTACCCTGGTAAGCACATGAATGTTAAAAGAAAGAAGCTCACTTCCTAATAGCACTCAATCCTAATTTCTACACCTTTTCCCTATGAGAGATTTTAAAACCAGCCTCAGATATTAACTGCTGTAAAATCTAGTGTTTTAACCCCAAGAGCCCAGATATGCCCACTTAGAGCACAGCCCATTTAACCATGCAATTGTCTGCTTGTCTCAAGGGTCCCTGCCTGATTTTCTGAAAACTTGGATTAAAAATTACATCACATCTGCATATCTGTATTTTTAGCTTTTGTTCAATTTCCTTACTTATATTGAGGGGCTGCAGAGCCATGAGCCCTCCCCACCTGACACAGAAGCACTTGTCCATCCACATGGTGGTCTTGGGGCAAGCAGCTGGTGGACCTAGAGCTCCACCAGCTCCAGTGCTGGATATGTGAATGAGCCAGAATCACCTCTGTAGTTTGTGGACCTGTATTATCAAAGGTAACTAATTATTTGGGGACTTTCATTTGAACACTCGTGAGGACCTGCCTTTCTGATCCCAAGCACTTGCCCTCTGAAAATCAGACCCCTTTGATGACTCCCTCACAGAGCAATGCAAAATTGCTTATTTTTTTCAATGTTGCTGTTGATTTCTAAATACCAGCCTTGGCATGGATGAGTGCAACTTCACAGAAGTCAACAGGGGCTCCCAAAATACTAGATTCACTGCATGTAATTTAAAGTCCCTTGGATTCATGGGTATTGTTGTTGAATAATAGTGATAATACTGTACTTTCACTACATTCTTGACAGGAAGCAAATAAAGCTCCTAAACACAGTAATGCACAGTCTAATGGTACTAGATACTGTAAATATATTAGAATAGTATTTGTTAAGTACAGTTGAGGAATCCAATTAAGTTATATTATTGTATATCATTTAAATGTCTATAGAGTATTTTAAATTATTGCGAACTACACTGCATTAAAAAAAAGAAATAAAGGAAAAAAGGTTATATATTGTAACACCAACCACTCCGAAAAGTGGACCAAAGTGACATTTTGTCTCTTCCACACCCCTATTTGAAATAGCTCTGTCTGCTACTGTAAGACCACTGTAACAGTCCCATGACTGGCCAAGCAGTCTAGAATGTAATGTTTCAGAGCATCCTACAAAAGCTTTGCTCGTGTGGAGGTGTGGCATTCAAAAAGGTGCTGTATGGCACAAAGCAGGGGCTGGCAGTGGGAATGCTTGGACTTTGAAACACGTCCCGTTGGAAAAGCAGTTTTGGTCAGAAAATACTATTACCACTAATATACTGAAACACTCCCCAAAATCATGACTTTTAACAAAGGTGTCTGTGAACAGAAGTGGGTTACACACGACCTTTATTTTAAAAAATGTAATTTGATGTCAAAGACCTGTGACAATAGAGGAACACAACCAGCAACATGTGGTTTAACCATACCTTGGTCATGACTCAAAACTCAAACTATTTCATGTTATTAAAGAACTTAAGAGCAAAGATGAATTTGTTTACTATGTTAATGTTTTATGGCAAGCAGAAAACAAAAGACGAAATGTGTTTCCATTAAAACTTAATTTTCCCCCCTTCCAGTTCCTTTTCCTTTTATTTGTTCTTTGTTTAAGAAAAAGAAAAAGCAACAAGGTCTTCTGAAAAGACCATTTGTGTACAGGCTTCTCCACATGAGAAATGATAGGTGAATTCCAAGTCCTAAGCAGTTTTTGTGTTTCAGGAAAAATAGTAACGACTGTGTGTGGTATCAGTCTCAAGCCATCTACCTACACCAATGCTACAGAGAAATAAGCACCAACATTGCTACTACCAGAGACTTCAGCTGGCGACAAATGAAAAGATTAATGTTTTGGTAGAAAATAAATGTTTTCTGATAGAAATTTGTCATCCAACTCTAAACAGGTGCTTGACCATGAACCTCACATAACAGATTAGCAAACAGAGAGGAATACGAGCCCTAGAGGAGAGGATTGAAGGCTCTGACTTAGGCACCTGTACATGCTCCAGCTTATTCAAACCAGCTGTGGACACATATGAAAACCCTACCTGAATCTGAACCTGAAGAATTTTACAGCACTTACCTCAGCTAGAATAGTTACAACACCTTTGATATTGAGAAGAGCATCTTCCTATACAAAATCTAAGGAAACTGTACAACTTTTGCTGTATTTACCCCTCAGGGAAGATATCCAGATATAGATAGAGCTATAGTGAAATTCTACATGAACTGAGTCCAAAATAACTTCATTAAAATGAACTAAGTTGGCCTGGGTTTACAGCAGCATAAGTATGCACAGTATTTTACCCACAGATGCCAAAGAAAACACTGCACCTTCTTTCTAATTACATCATGGGAAACTTGTTAATAGAGCTGAAGGAAGTTTTTATAGCACATGGTAATATTACATTTGTTTCTACGATGACATCTGGAAACTAGATGAAACTCATCAAAAACTTTGCAAATCTTTTAACAAATCTAAAACATGTTGTGAGCAGGTCACCTAAAGTTTTAAACATATTTCCATGGATTTCTTTCTTAGTTGAAGATTAAAACCCCTAAGTGATACTGAAGGTGACAAATCAAGATCTTCCCTTATAGCAGTTTTCCCATGCAAATAACTCAATGTGGCTTTCACTTTTGAAGGCAAAATTGGCATTCAGCAGAAAATGCATTCTATGAAGCTAATTTGCATTCATAGCAATTTTCATAACTGGACAGAATGACTGCACGTTTCCTTTCCAGCCCTTCAGAGCTTTTGTTGCAATGACAGTTCCCACAGCGAAGGCGATACAGTAAAATGGTACAGTAAAGAACCAACATTCTTCTCTCTGAGCGATGGCCACAACAAGATGTGGGATATACACAACAAAAACTATGCCTAAGGAAAAAAAAACATCAAAGTTGGAAAGGCAGGGAAAGTTGTAAGCAATTTCAGTTTGTGTTACTGATATTGTAAGAAACCTCCTGTGTGCTAAACAAACCGCATTGTAGGCTGAACTTCACCCACAAACTCATTTCCCCTCAAATCCAAGTCCCTCTCTGCATGTCTACACATTCATACTTGAACAAGCCTATCCAATGGTTGGCAAGTACTTCTTTTTTCGTGTTTTATCTGCTAGTAGGAAATGGTAGGGGATCATTTTCTGGCAGGGAACATATATTTCCAAATTTAAAATTTGCATGTCATTTTTAAAATGAAGATTTCAGGCTCTCCCTCCCTACACATTCCTGAAGAACAGATATGTTTGCTTTAAAAGATTTGTTCAGTGAAGAATGGGAGTTCACATAATACATAGTAATTGTTTGCAATGTGTTCCATAGAGCACAAAGACAGAGGGATTAGTACTACTGTAAACTCAAAATTGTTAGCCGTGCTCTTTTTACTAAAAGCAATATACTAATTATTAGCTATTTGGAGACCCCAGTGTGAGTCTGTTTTGATCATCCTTTTGAGAAGCTAGTGCTATGAAAGACCAAAAAATTGCAATATTAAAATTTGCTTTGATTCTAGGTCCTCTTGATGCAAACAGATCCTCGGATCAAAAAAAAAAAAAAAAAAACCAGCTTAATGAGATTTAAACTTGCATAGGTAATAAAAAAGATTAATATATTTGTTTCATAGGTGATCCCAAACAACTGGCAACCACACCAGACATGGGAGATGTTTGCATTGAAATCCAGCTGTATGATTAGTCTCTGCCTTCATTTGCCCAGCAATTTAGGGGAAACCCTGCATTTTAGATCCCATACAACTAAAAGGAATTCCCAAGGAGATTACAAGATTTTGATTTTTGTGTTTAATTCCTGTGGCTGAGAATGAAAAGGAGCATTGCCTCAATCTTTGGGTAAAGGGAAACCCAAAGGCATTTTGAAGGCTATTCACACCACTCAAAAGACTAAAAGACAGGCTAAGGGAAGTGACAGCCTCTCTGGAGTCCCCCTACAATAGGGAGAGCAATCTTGCTCTGGGGGGCCTTAGGTCAGCTCTAACAGACCTTCTCCCTCTCATCTTGAGAAAAACTCTAGGAAGACAACACTGGATAATTTATCTGCTGAAATTAAACACTAAAAATTCTATCATGGGAATTAATTTCCATTTCCCCTCTACCATTTGCCTTAGTGGCTCTTGGGCAGAAATTCTATTTTCCTTAGGTTTTTTTTAAGTGCAAGGTTTATTATTTTATATGTTGTGGAATAGATACACTACTGCATCAGTGAAATTTGCTTTGCTTTTTCTTTTTACTGCCACCCTCTCCTCTCTTCCAACCAATCTCCAACTCCTCATTTAATGCATGGACTATTTCCCTGCAGAAATTATTTCAAAGAGAATTGTTAAAGCCAGACTACTATCCAGTAACTTGAATGAAGTAGTTTCCTACAAAGCATCTTATTTATGATTTTGAATTCCTCTAAACATATAAGGTGTCCAGAGAACTCTTATTCAAGGTGTGAGCATTTAATAGTTCCATGATACCAGCTGTGGACAATCCTAATAGTTGTTCACCAGAGTGGATTCCGGCCGCACTGGAAGGCTGTCACAGCAACTGCATCCCAATTACCTCCAAGGATTTCACCCTGCCATTGCACCCAGCTGAGTTCAGCTTGCAGGTTAGGCTTGTTCAAAGGACAGTGAAATTTAGCAATATTGTATTTTCAGTAGTGCTAGACATAACACAGAATTCTCCCTAGTGCTAAACATGATCTCAGCACTTTGATGAGGTAAGTATCACATTCTTTTCAGACATAGAAATAGGCACATAACAGGAGGTTTAGGCTGGATGTCAGGGAAAGGTTCCACCCCCTGCTTGGGCACTGCCCAGGCTCCCCAGGGAATGGTCACAGCCCCGAGGCTGCCAGAGCTCCAGGAGTGTTTGGACAACGCTCCCAGGGATGCACAGGGTGGGATTGAGGGGTATCTGTGCAGGGCCAGGAGCTGGACACAATGATCCTTGTGGGTTCTCTCTAGCTCAGGATGATTCTATGATTCTGTGATACTCAGAGGAATTAGCATACCCAGAGAGAGGGAGAAAAGATAGTCTTCAAATTCCATCTTATATTCCAAATAAAAAGCCTAAAATACATGCACATTATCAATGTATTTCTACGTACAGATACATGAAAATGCATAAAAATACATATGTGTGTGCATATCTGAAAAATACTCGCTGCAGATATTCATAACAATATCTATAAGCTCCTTCCTCAATTTTCCGTTTTCAAGGGGAGTGGATTTTGTGGCCTCCTACTGAAATACAGGGACACTAATTTTCTACATTGTCTTCCATATGTCTCTGTCACCAGCACCCAATAACTTCTGATAAGACCTCCTTCTTTTCTTTGTAGGTTTTTTTTTATTAGTAGGTCTCAATGGAAAGCAGAAGGGGAATTGGATATAGATGATGTTTACAAGCCTTTTCTAACCAAAACTGTTCTATAATTCTATGATTTTGCTGTTGCTAAAAGGGGATATGTGTGAAACCTCTCTCCCTCCACCTAGTCAGGAACAGAAGACAGACTAACTTAGTTCTAAATCCCTTGCCAAAGGCCCCATGAAAGGCCAAGAGCAAGGGCTGAATTCAGATGTCCTGGTTTTCAGTGCTGTTACCAGCCCTACCTGCCATGGTTGCTGCAGCGCACAGGAGCGACAGTTGTGATGAATATATGTTTATTGGCAAGCACCTCACAACCCTTCCTCCTTATCTCTCTCTTTAAAAGATAAGCTACTTAATATTTGCCCCTGGCTGATACCAACAAATGTGTCATGATATGCACTTGATCTGCACCCGTGTTAACCTTCTGAGCAGATGCAGGCACTTTCAGTCAGAAAACCATCACTGGTATGCTCTGTTAGTACATTTACAGTAATGAGTCAGATAAATGCTTTCTGTTTTTAAAAGGCCAGAAGCAATGCAGCAAGACAGGTTTGTCCACCCACTGCATTTTGTTCCAGCAGTTCTGGCACTGAGCTACATCTGGGATCAAATAGTCTTAGGAAGCCAACATGCCAAGCTTGAAGAGTAGGGTAATGTAAATATATAATGGCGTGGGAAAAAGTCTTTTGTTTGCTAATATTAGGTGATATAGAATATCTGTTGTTGAGGAAAAGGAACCAGAGAGTTGTTGGATTGTGTTCAACAGTGCCCAGTTGTCTTTTTTTAGTGGCTAAATTGCTTTACTCTCTGTGTGTGTGCACACATGCAAAGGGACTCAGAAAAGACTTACCGAGTCAATGCATTAATAAATTTTACTTTTCATGAAAGAAATAAAAGAAGGAGGAGTTAGGAGGAATCTAAACAACAAGTACCTGGAGATAGGTGAGAAAATATGTGCTTTGGAAATTTCAGCTGACTACCTAATCCAAACCACTCCTGGAGGACGGAGAAGGAATGAGGAAGTCAGTTTGCGGTTACAGCTTCTCTGGCTGTGATATCCAGTACATAATTATTACAGGGCTACAGTTCATCTAGCTTTTGACAAATGAACTACCAGGAGTTTTCTCTGCATGTTTTCTATTCAAGTGTGTTTAGTCATAAATACTTTGTTCTAATGGCATTTTCTTAGTCAAACAGAGCCACTCCTAAGCATTAATGTTCCTGGTATAAGCCTCTGTTCTTTTATTCAAGTTGAAGGTCTTTTTACAGAAGTTGAATATCCTGGGCTTTTTTCAGCCACACTAATTTTGGCTAATTACACCCCTAGCATGCTACATCTCCAAACCCTTTGCAAGAGTTCATATAGTCTCTGCTGAAAAGTTTCCATGAAATAGAAATTATCCCTGAGATACCCAATAGAGTCATAAAGTTAATTTAGCAAAGGAAAAAAATGTAGCAAATGGACACAGCCATCAGGTCAGAACACCAAATTGCTTTGTTCCAAGCTTTATTCATGACCTTATTCAAATTCAACTTCTCTAGTCTTCAGGATCATAAGCCAGAAACTCCTGGATTTGTAATGCTCCCATTAACTTATCCAGAGGTATCCCTGTTTTAGAGGTATCTGTAGATACTAACTTTCAGTCCCAAAGACCTGGAAGAGGAAGCAATGAGCCATTAACAATCGCTGGTGATGCCACTTCATGCTTTGGCTGTATTTGTAAACTTAATATTAAAATGAAAAGGTAAACGTGAAAAATGTTGATTTTTAATCAGTGCACATTTTTCAAATCATATTACTTATTAAAGCGAGAGATAGAACTCTTTTTGATTCTTTGCAATTTTACAAGCAGATAATAAGAGTTCATACACCCTTTTGGGGATGTTTTCCTGAAGTGCAAGTTAAGATTTAGTGAGCTGAATGCCCTCTGCTAGTATTTGAACCATTTTTGTAGTTTTTGTTTCTGTATTAGGAAGTCATATATACATAAAACACATTTAGTGAAAGTACCAGCACTGTCAGTTTTTGTTTTAGGTAATTCCTGAGACTCTCTCCCCATCCTTAACTACTCACCAGCAAAGAGAATAAATAAACAAAAACATTTTTTTTTAAAACCCCGCTAAATGAATGGTATCCCAAAGACCTGCCTTTGCTTTCCTCTAAAAACAGTACCCTCAGTTTTCTGTTTAAAGCCTTCTGCATTCAAGAACTGCCCCTTTTCCCTAGGTGGGTTCGCTTGAGCTTCTTTTTCCACTTCAGCTTTTTATTTGGCTACACTCCCTCACTACCTGGTACCTGTTCAAATGTCTCTACTCAAGCTGAGACAGATCCAAAAGGCACTTGCAGAGGGTGTTGGCCACTGTCCTGAAAGCCTTTCTGCTGGCACTTCAAAGCAGCGAAGTGTTTGCCTGCTCCCTATCACAAAGTGTCTCCAGCTGAAAGGAGGGAGCTGAGCTTCCCCTTCCACTCTGGATGACTGCAAGGTAAGACACATCAGCTTAGGGAGCAATAAATCAAATCAGGCTCAGGCTCCTGACCTGAAACCTGTCCAAGATGAAGGTTTCCACCAAATTCGGCTCTGACTTTACACCAAGCAAAGACAGAGTAGAGAATGCTATGAACTAAACAAGGATGTTTTCTACCTCTGGTGAGCCTCTCAAACTTTGCAAAAAAAAGTTACTTTGTGACAAAAGACAGGTCAATCAAGATCAAAATAGAGTTGTGATGCATCTCTCAAATTCAATATAAAAACAGAAGACTAGGGAGTGAGGACATTTTTTAAGGCAGGCTTCCTCAGTGTCCTAATTTTTGCATTATTTTAATTTTATATTTTAATATATTTAATCTAAAAGCTTGAAAAAAGGAGGAACAAGATACAGAAAGATTTCCAAATACCAAAATGAAATTAGTTGGCTGGCCCAACCAGACTCTATCTTAAATCAAGGCAACTAAAAATTTTTGTGCTTCCTTGGAAAGACAACAATTTTCAGGATTCTTTTGTGTGTGTGTGTATTTGTGATGGGGAAATAATTGTATTCCTAGTTAAGAAGCATGTTAGCTTTTTGAACATTTCTGTTCCAATGCAGCTGATAAGCCCTTATTTCCTCCTACTTTTTAAAAAACCCTGACTGGATGACAGTGTGGAGTTTCATATTTCAGTTCCAAAAGAAGACAGTACTGTATTTACTGTATTTTTCCTCTGTCTAAGGTTTCTCAGATATATTCTGTTACTGTTATTCTTCCAAATTCAGACATGCAAATCAGAAAATACTGGAGTATACCACCATCCTCATCTTAGAGAAATATATGAAGCCAAAAGCTGTTAAGAATACTTTTTAAAGATATTAAGATATAGAGAAAAAAAGCCCAAAATACAGAAAACAAAATTTAAATAGCCAAAGCCTACCATTAAAACAAAGCCAGGCTATCATATTTTGTCATAATTTTAAAATAAATACAGCTGATTGAACAGGAGCTTACTGGCCTGACCTGAGATGTCATTTGTGAAATATTGCCCAGTGACTGGATAGTTTCCCCTTTCCTTCATTCGGCAAGCCCTGGTAAAACTCAGTCCTGAGGTCACTTATAGCAGAGGACGTGTTGGAGAGATCAAAGCAAATATGGAGATCAAGGAGCACACAGTAGGTGCAGCAAGGCACAGACTTAGCAGGGGTTTATAACCTCACCACGGCTATTTGTGGAACACAGGAATACTCATACCAAAGCCATACCACAGGCACTCTATGGCTGGAACTATTTTCAGTAATTTTCCATATTTCCAAATGGAAGATGTTTGGCTTCTGTGTACTTCTTGGTTAATGACTACTTCTGCATCCTCTGGGGGAGAAGAGGGCAGAAGGCAAGACTTTGAGAGCTACAGGCAAAGTGCTGGGAAGCTTGGTGTGGTTGTTTCTGCTTCTCATAGCACCAGCTCAGGAGAGCACTTGGAGGTCAGTGATGGAGAAGTTATTTACGACAGGGAGGGAGAGGATGCAGTCAGTGTCCCAGCAGAGGCTCCCAAGGGACACTGCAGCCCTGTCATAACTCTAACAACCCTTGACTGAATTATTTAGCCTTATTATTTGGCTCGTATTTGTTCTCTTGATGCTTTCCCCAAAGCCAAGTGTCTTTCTTTTCCAGACCAGCAACCAAACAGTAAAATAAACATGCTGCCTGTGGCTACACAGCTTCAGCACAGTTTGAGGAGTCACTCTGAGTGTGGATGAGGCAAACAAACAACTCTTGCCCAGATGACAAAGCAAATATTCCATTCGTGCCATTTTGGCCGTGGCTTCTGTCAGGAAATCAAAGGCACAGGGGATCCCATCTGCTCAGGGGAATGGCTGGGTTTGCTGCCCTTGGGAGCTGCCCTGGCACCAGCAAAGAGCCTTGGTGTGGAAGCAGGAACCAGAGGTGTACTCTCAGCCTGCAGCACACCTCGATGCTTTGCCTGCAGCTCGCACTGAGGAGACTGAGTTCGCATACTCAGGGCATGAATAAAGGCGAAATTTCCCAAACTATTTTAATGTAAATAGAGGGGCGTCCACAGCCAACCAGCACGCCAGTTCAACTGGGACGACTGCCAAGGAACACATTTAATGCAATGTATTTCATTTACTCCTTAACAATGGGTAAATGGCACTCTCTTGCTGTTTCAGGGGTGTACCCACTGCTGTCTACGTGTCTGCCCACAGGTGTTGTGCCCCATGAACACTCAGGCTCTGTTAACATAAATCTGTTCGCTGGCCTTTGCTTCCCTCTTCCAGCCTGGTGGCTGAAGCCTATGGCAAGTCCCAAGCCAAACAAGTGCAAACACTGCTTGCAGAGGAGCAGGCAGCAATGAGAGCTCGCTGAGGTAGGTGCAGAGCTCCAGTTGTGCTGGCCCATAGCCAAGGAGCTGCACGAGGGAGCTCTGCTTTCCCAGCCATGCAGAAGGAGGGAGGAGGAATTCCCTTGTGCCTCCCAGTGTGCTGATACTGACAGAGCTGCGGCTTCATCCTTGTGTTTCCAGCTGCCAGTGGACATTCACATGCCCCTTCTTAAAATTTGCCTTCTCTGCAACCGCTCTTGCAACCCCGTTAAACATTTCTAGTAGCCCCATTTTTCTCCAACCACTATCTGTGACTAGCAAATAATTTATTTATTATATTATTTGAACAAATACCATCAGCTCTATGTTGGTTTTGTGAAAAAAGTAATGAAAATTCATGGCTAAATCTAAAACAGAGAAAATATTTTGCTGTTATGTAACAAAAGGTGGAAAAAAGAAAATAAAATTTAAAATATCAAACTAAGATTTTTTTTCTCTTTACAAGCTTAAAAATAGGGCACGCACAGAAGCATTTTGCTGAATCATAACCTAAATGTTTTTTACCTTCTGGGACAAAACCCCCAGTACAGTAATGATGATGGGTAGAAGAACAATCTGCTAATTCTGCAAGTTTTTCTTTCCAGGATTTTATTCCATTATTGAGTGTATACATTATGAAAGGAAATAGATTCAGCTCATGCAGTTTTTCCTTTGGACATAGACATGGGAAAAAATAATAATCACATGAGCACATGCAGTGCTCACAAAACTTTCAGCTTTCTGTTTGCTCTTCTACTGCTGTGAAACAACTATAAGTGCATCCCATATATTAGCATACAAATAGTGTATATAATTCAGTGTAAACTGAATTGTTTATAAACATCAAACATTATTTATGGCACTCACACACGTTACCATGGAAACAAAGTAATTGCTGTACCATTAGGACCCAATTTCTCTGTGCAGCGAGAGAGAATGGCAATTTATCTCCATCTGGGTGGTTTCACATAGATCTCTGCTCCAAAGCATCTTTTGGATGTGGAACTAGTTTTGATTAAAGAAGAAAAGATTAGATCAATATAAGAGTGAGATGAATTGAAACAGAAGTGCACATGTGAAAACACTGCAATTATTGCACAGGAGTGATGTGAACTATTCAGTGATGGGAATTCAAAGGCAAACTGAGGAATTTCAAGCCCAGACAAAGGTCACTGTAGGCCAGTGTTTCCCATCCCACCATTGCCAATGGTCAGTGGCTGCTGCCATCTGTTTGCTGCTCAGCAGCCTCAATGAAGCAGCAGTATTGATTGCAAATCCAAAAGGTAGAAAATTAGCAAGAAAAGACATTCTTGTTTGTAATCCTTCTAGTAAGGTCAAGGGTTGAATGGACCAGAGAAATGTTTTTACTCTTTAGTAAGAGAATGGAGTATGTGCAGTGTCAATATTTAAAGGTAAACAGAGCTTTATCAGACAACTATAGGGACAGAGTTTGTAAAGGACAGATATGTCTGAACATAGAGGGAGACATCAACTGGGATTTTCGTTAACATGAGTAAGAATATAAGGCATTAAGAGCACAGCTGTCCTTCTTGCACTTCAAATGGAGGCTTTAATGCAAAAAATCTGGTTTTGGACTTAATAGCGTTAATTGCAAGATTATCACACCTTGGCAATAACAGCTTCCAACTTGGTCTTTGCTGCCCAACAAGAGCCCCTTAAGAGAGTTAAGAAAAAACAGGTGGCAATTCATCACAGCATCATACCAGACTGCATCAAACCATGGCTTGAACTGATCATGGATGTTTTACATAAGAAAATATAGTAAAATTCTCAGCTGAAATTTGTTCCCTTTAACCAAGACTTATGAAGATGAGCAGATAGGACACTTGTACTTTTGAGGAAAGGTTCACATTGAGGCTAATTTTGCAATATCTCTGCAGGCATAACTCTTAGAAATGGTAAGTCAGAATCACAAGGTTACTCCAAAAAGACTGCAAGTCTCATTGCTCCATGAATTGAGCTTATTCCCCCAGATAGATCTCCTATGAAGTGTCCTGCATTTTGTCTCATCAAAAAGTGCTTGTATATTCAGAATGGAAGATTCCTTTGTGTAATCTGTGCTAGTAACAGTAAAACCAGAATGGCTTCTATATTTCTGTCAGAGATTTTTCTCTAATGGGGAAAAAAAAGTCTTCTTCCTCCTTGCAGATCTAAATGCTGCAAAGTACTTCAGGAGGCTTTAGGATAAAAACCGGCTGGAGTAAACACAGGGTATAATTATCATCATCGGCCTTCTCTGTGAATCCATACATTTTATATTCCATTTAAAACAGAAGAAAACCCTCGATGGGATGTCTTCCAGTGAACCAATTTAGCTAATGAGAGTGAATATCAATGACTGCTTCTAATCAGAATGGTATTAGCATAAATTTTACTTAATGAGGACATACTTGCCTGGTGCAAGGAGCAAAATGCTATTGAGATAGATTGTAAAATGCAATGGATGGGTAAGCCTCATCTGGAAAAAAACCCAGCAGATCAAGTAAACAGAACTGTATATGTGGTTCCTGCTAAACTAGATTTTTTTTTTTTTTTTGCAACCCAGGATTTTAACCCCACTTGAGGCTTTTCAAGCTTCTCCATTATAATAGAATGCTATCAAGTCTTTAAATGTGATGAATTAAACACCCTGGGGAACAGCTTGACAAGAGATTCCATTGAACTCTTTTAACCTCATGTGGGTAGGTAGATCACTGAGGGAACTTGCTTTTTCCAATTTAAAGCATGCAATACATGTATTCTGCTGCACAACAAAAGTGTTTTTCCCCTTTGTGCATTGTGTGAGGCTCTTTGGTGAAAAATCCTTACTACTCCTCTCAGCTTCAAAAGCAGCAATGGTACATTGCCCTCTGTCTGCCTGTGAGCTATCTTGGGTGCAAAATTTCCTTTGGCCACTATTGTCTTGAAGGAGTTAAGTCCCAGCAGCATCCTAGAGCTGTTCAGCACGCTGCATTTCTTCCTCTTTACACAGAATCCCTATTAGACAGTCTGAGGAGGCTCCATGAACAATATGAAAGATTTTTGTCTACAGTAACACAAAGGGGTTAGAGTTCAATACTCTTACAAAATATTTATTCTTATGAAATGCTATTTGTAGTGTCATTCTTGTATATACCTGCTTTGAAATCCCTAACCTTAGATTCTTCTATGTAAAGGAATATAGGGCACAAGTGTTCTTACCTTTGATATACTATAGGATCTAACAATATTTAACTGGTGAAGTCATTTTTGTTTCCAAACCTGTGTCTCAAATATGCTTGGGAACGTGGAAACTCACAATGCCCTTATTCATGACATCAAAATCAGTTCCATGGTAACACATTGTGATGACAAAATACACAGATTGCAAGGTCACAAGTCACACTTAAGAACAGGCAGGGGAGAAATTGTTAGTTTAATGAATAACATTAGCCAGTTCCAATAGGAATAAAAATAAAGAAAAATATAAAGTGCCTAAAGTAAACACCCTTAAATGCACTTCAGAACCATTTCATCTTAAGTAGTTCTTCAAAGGCAGAAGGCTTCCACAGCATTCACCTCTGCAGTACGAGAAGCCAATGTTAAGAAGAAAAGAGGTGCTGTACATTAATGATGGCTCTATCAGTGCTTTTACATGCACAGAGAGAATCAGCAACTGCAGGGAAGAAATGTTGGAAGAAAAAGAGTCATGTTAATTCCAGGCTAAATCCCCGAAAGCAACTAATGATTCCTGTGCTCAGCAAGGACTGGATTTTTGCACCCAGTGAGAAGCCACTTCTGAAACTTGCATTTACTTGTCCTTGTTCTACAGACAAGTATTTGGAATATTTAAGCCACAGAACTCGACAATGACAACTGCAGTATGACACCTTCTTCTGAATTCGAAGTGATTCTTTCACTGCTTGTTTTCTGAACACTGCATCACAGGAAAGCAATCCAAGTTTGTGTGGTTTTAACGTCCAAAGTCCACCTCTGACATTGAAGTCCTTTTGCTGCAAGGACCCCACTCTCTGTATGTATGAGAAATTCCTGTAACCAGCTCATCGCCTAAAGGCAGCAAAAGAGAGAAAGGAAAAACACAAAAGAGGAAATGACCAGCCCAGTAGCCAAACAAATGGAGGGACCTCTAAGTCCTTGACACAGCCATCAGATTTGCTTGTGATTTCCCAGGCAATGAAAGGAAAAATTTGGAGTTCTTCAAGCAAATGAACCAGAAAAATCTGTGGTTAAGGAAATGTTCTTGCGTATGGCATGTCTTAGTCATTAGGTGGTTGGTCCATGAAGTCACTGCACAAAAAGTAACAAGAACACATTTGAATGGGTTTTCCCTCCTGACTCTTACATCTAAACCTTCTTTGAAATCACAGCTCAAATATGTCACATGCAATCTATTTGACGTGACTGTGTCATAAAATTGGCACTGTATGTTCTGTGCTTACCACAGTCTGAAAGGTCAACAGAGAGGATAGATTTCCTTTAGCCTCTTGTTCAAATAGCATCTTATTTTTATTAGAAAAGATGGTTTTGTTTTCTTTACCATATCATGGCAGACAGCCCTATCCCAATACATCCTTACATAAACAGCAACTGAAGAGCCAAAAAAACAAATTGCAACTTAAACTCTATAAAGACAACCATGACAGATTATCCTTCTTTCCATAGATCAGAGCAAAGGATTTGAAAGGTAGGAGCATTTCTAGATCAGAGAGCAGCTTTGATTTTATTTAAAATATGCAAAATCACTGGATTATTCAAAAACAATGAAGCATGCTTTGGTAAGGCATTAACATTTTAAACATATTCTTGTACTCTGGCAGTGAAGGGAATGGCAAAATTCCCTCTAGATTAGATAAAACAGCTTGACAGTTGCATACATACTTAACCACAGGTGGGGGGTTCTTCTTAATTTGGTGTCTATCATGTGATGCTTCATAAGCAAAGAATAGCAGGCCATGCTGCTTTATTCAATTGGGTTATGCTTTTACTCTTTCTTCCTGCATGTGAAAAGCATAACAGAGAGCTAGCAGAGCAGAAGTAAGATGTGTTTTGTTAGTTGTCTGAAGCCCTGGGGCCCGGAACCGGATAAGTCCTGATATTATACCCTGGATTGAGCAGAATAAATCCATTTTGTTTCCTCCAAACATTTAGCCATTAAAAAAATATGAGATAGAAAAACAGACTTTGCTGTCTGCATGCCTTCTTGTAAAGCTTGTATTGTGGAAATGTCAGAATCATTAGGTCATTGGCATATATTTTGCAAGCTAATGCTTCTACTTTAATTCTCACTGGGGACTGCATGTCTGCTTTTCAAATAAAACCCAGACTGAAGAAGGTGAAGAGAGCTTAAAATGATGCTGGTAATGCTCTATGATGGCTGATAACACGTCAGGATATGAATAATTAGGAAATATCAGCCAAGGCTGATACAACTACAGCTATTAAAGTACCAAACCCCACAAAAGTAATTGGTAAGTGTTCAAATTGTCTCATAAATATTTGTGGCTCCTTTTAAATGCACAGAGAAGCACATGTGTGAATAAAGTTTTAAAATAAATGCAGCACAAGAAATTAATTTAATATGTGAAATCATGCACATAATAGAAGCACAGCGGGTTTTACTTCAGGGGAGACAAGTCGATGAATTTGCTCCTGAATCACCCAAGACAGATGCAGAACAAGTGGTCACAGAAACACAAGCCTCATTCCAAAAAGAGCTGTTTGTCTCTCAAAACAATATTACTGATAAAATTTGGCATGAGTTGAAGAAAGAGGTTAATAATAGTAGACATAATAACACAAGTACAAACACTCTCAACTCACAACTGGATAAAAGTCTTCAACTGCAGCTGTTACTCTTCTGCCTGAGTGCTCACTGCCCAGACCAGCTTTTCAGCCCTTTGCAGACACACACTCACACTTCATTCTGTGACTGAGCACCAGAGCATCTCTGCTGGGGAGAAAGGACAGATTCCTCCACTTGAAGTCCTTCTATGCAGAAGCAGACACAGCTCCCCTGTGCACTCCTGCAGCCCTGCCAAAGACTCATGGCAGAGAACAGGACAGGTTTGGCACCTCCAGGTTTTCCATCTTGAGCTTGGGGCTCTACTGAACTCAAAATAGCTGCTCAAACCCCAGCCAAAACCACAGGGTGCTGCCTCAATTTTATAGCATGTCCAGTTTAAACTGTTCGAAACCACAAGTTTAGTGAGATTTTGATACCAGTTTATAAATCACTCCAGATTTATCTGAAAGAAGAATTCAGAATCAGCAGACAAGTCAGTGGACTTGAACAAAACTTCAAACAGCCTTTGTTCTGAATTTTCAAACAAATCCTCAAACTAAACAAGTCTCATTCTCTGTCTTGCATAGCCCAAAGTAGTTGCTGATTTATGTGTCCATTTGTGTGTTTCTGATGCATATTTCCTGCTTGCATGCTCCATAATAATCCTCCAGGATATATCCCAACTGACTTTCACAGGAACTTCATGTACTGTGGCATACTGACTTAGAGTTACTTTACTCCAAAACACAGGAAAATCAGCTGTGAGCACTGTAAAGTGCTATTTCACCTGGTGTTTTTCAGTGTTTTAGTTTAACTTATGATATTTTAATAACCCAAAACTTTACTGTAAACTGAAGAATGGAAAGACAAGACCCAAAAAGATGGTGATCATATGAGTAAGCATAATTCCATAGTCATTAGAACAGGTATATATTGTAAAACCTGAACCCTGCTCTGAGTTTTACTGATCCTCTCCTTCAACCTGCTCTCCTTTGTATTTATTTGACTTAAAGTCAGTCTGACTCTAGCAACCTATGCAAAACCCATTCTGTTTCTCTGTCATTCCTATGCGACTGCATGGCTTTTGCATTATCCTATATGAATAAAAGTTGAGTTTACAGGCTCCTGGCTTTTAGATGAGGCCTCCTCTTTTCTCCACTGCAAAAGTGCTTGAGATGAACAGTAAATAACTTGTTAGAAATGCTAAATTGAGTTTTACTCAATTCTTCTTATGATTAATTTTTGTCCTTCAGCAAAGCATATAGGGAAAAGATGAATTCCCAAAAGCTTGAATACTGAAATAAAATATTTTTCAGAATGTATGCCCAAAAACCATTAAAAATGTAATCTATGCACTGTGAATAATCCTGCTAAAACAGTGATGTCTGACAAAGAGCAGAATATCCTCTCAAGCATTAGCAGCTTCAGTGAATGATTGTAGACTTTTCAGAGAGGAAGACAGTTCATGGAAAAATCTGGAGAATTAACAGTTTCTTTGAAAAAATGTGGAAGGAAAGTTAGTTCAAAAAAAATTTCTGAAAAATGAGTACGTATTTTCAGAAATGGTTTAGGATATAGATTTGCTCAGATTATTAGCTCAGCAGTACATTTATTTAATCTTAGCTGCTACACAGAAAGAGTTTGCCAAGTACTGGCCTCAGGTATTTTCCTTTCCAGATCAAGCACAAGGGCAACTGGAACATGATTAAAAAGAAGCCCATGTTATTGCTCCTGTGAGCATGATGGCAAGGTTTTTTGTGGCTTAGGGCAAAAGAGGACACATGCTGCAAAAGTACTGCCCATCCAAAAGGCATGGAGCATTTAATTTCATCCTGGCCTTAGATGTTTACTGACTTTGTGGTGAGTCTTCTCTGCCTCGGTTTCTCACTCATTCCCTCTTTTCACAGTTAGCTTATTCTAGAAAAGACAATCTATGGCTTATAAGTAGCAATGCAAGATTCTCACTGGAGTGGTGACTGAGCATCATCTGGTCCCATAAGTTTGGAGGCAGTCTCTAGAACCTGAGGAGAAGATAAAGGGATGAGTGCAGGGCTCATGTCAATCACAGCACTGCTCCACTACATCTGTTACACAACTGAAAGAGGGTCAAGCAACATTTTCCTCTTCGTGAAGACAGTGAGTGGGGAGAAGGCAAAAGTGGCTATTATTACACAGAAATAGGTCAGAAACACTAAATTTATTGAGGAGAAGAGCAAACTAGTTGCCATTCTAAATTACAGAAATCACAATGCTGCAGTTTTAGGAAAAATCAAGCTATGGGGATAGAAATTTCCTAGGAGAGACAAAAAGATGGAAAGACCTCTGATGTATTTGGCAAAATTTTTTTGACTGTGACTGATTAAAGCTGCAATTGGATTTTGATTTAGCTCTGTGGATCACAGAACCAAAACTTCAGCCATGGCTTTAGCCAAATACCAAGACAAAAAGCAAGAGATTGTGCATGCCAATACTATGAGAAATAAAATAGAAGAAAATGTTGTGGAACTCTTTTCACATATAGCAACATGTTTTTATAGGTTAGACTTGGGTGCATAAGTTATTCTCACACCCGAGAGTGTGTACAGGATACTAGTCAGCTGAAGTTACCAAACTCATTTTGAAAAGGAAACATATTTATAGGGAAAGCATTGATAAAATCTTTCTTTGATGACACTAGGGTAAAATCAAATCATACCATGTGGATGTGAACTTCATGTGAAAGTATAACAAAATCTAGAAGAAATAACATTTATAATTGTTTTCTTTTAAAACATTTTCAGGAAAAGGAGTGTTTACTCAAGGGGTGAAAATGCCAGATATTAGGTTGTTAAGAAAGTGAATACAGTAGGAAGACAGAAGCCATTAAAAGCTCAAAAATATATTCTCAGATGTTTTTAATGGCATAGAAAAGCTATCAACAGAACACAAAATAAAGTTAACAGGATTCAAATTCCCTGCTATATGTGTGCCAACACATACTTAGAAGCATACTTAGATGAAAACTTAAGGAAGAAATTAGACTTCTTGCTCTAAATCCAGAAGAGAGTACTGATGCACTTTTAGAATTGGTCTTTTGTCTACCAGCTACAGAAGAGGAAGAAGAAACTTTTTACCCACGCCTTGAACTTAAAAGACAGAGGGAGAGGGACTTTTTACAAGAGCATGGAGTGACAGAAAAAGGGGCATGGCTTCACACTGAAAGAGAGTAGATTTGGATTGGATATCAGGAAGAAACTGTTCCCTGTGAGGGTGGTGAGGCCCTGGCACAGGTTGCCCAGAGAAGCTGTGGCTGCCCCATCCCTGGAAGTGTTCAAGGCCAGGTTGGATGGGGCTTGGAGCAACCTGGGAGGTGCCCTGTCCATGACAGGGGCTTGGATGAGAAGAACTTTAATGTCCTTTCCAACACAAACCATTCTGTGATTTTATGCTCTACCTACCTCCTAAGGGGCCAAGCCAATGCCTGTACAGATCTCCACATAACTACCAGGAAGAATGTTTCCTAATAAATGCATTTTCCCCCTCTTCCTCTCAAGTCACCCTAATTAGTTCAATGGGGTGGTGGAAAATTTCTTTAGAAATAAAATTATAGTCTGTTAATTATAGAAATTTTAACTTAGACCCTGTAAACACAGTGCTGGTGATGGTATTTTGCTGTGAGTATAAACAATAGAACGGTATCAGGGACAGGGAGTTGGTGCTGCGAGCTTGGAACATAACAGACAATAATGTAAAGGAAGGAGTGAATAATTAACTTCTATAGGAAAACCAGGACTGATCTAGGGGCCCTTCTAGGCCTTGGGGGATTAGAGATGGCTATCAGTATTTCTTTACTTACAGAGAAGGAAAGTACACATGAATGATAAATTTGGGTGGAAAAAAAAAATCTATCCAATTTGACTGCCGTAACTGTTGATCTAAATAACATTAATCTGCAAAGGATGTGTATGAAACACATTAATCATAATAATTAGCTTAGGAACAGCTTATGAAGAAGACACCCTTTCTTTGATTTTCTGGTGGTAATTGCTATACAGAATCATCACCTGAACCCACTATGTGAGGTTTTGGCACCTACAGAAATCATCAGGGTCTGTAGGTAATGCCACAGGACACCTAACAGAGGGTGAATGCCAGCAAATAAGAACAGGAAAATTAAAAGCTTCCAGAGCTTATGCATGCACAACCCTCCAGCTCCTCATTTGCCAAAGCAGGCTGTAAACCACTTATGCCAGTGGTGGAGGAAAGAGTTTCACAAACAGAAAAAGTTATTTCAATTGCAGATGGATGATTTACAGCCAGAATGTAAACCTTGAAAATACATTGTGTCAGCAGACATTGACTCACATCAGAGAAAACTCTGTCTGAGTTTTCAGTAAAAGAGAGGTAGTACAAACACTAGGCTGATGTTGTTCATGTAAATAGGTTCAAGAAAGTTTTCTCAGTCTCAGACAGGATGCAATAGGTCACTGCAAGAGACAGTAATGCAAAAATGAGACTTTACAAAAGGTAATGCCAGTGATTAAGGCTGGCTGACTTCTGAGTGTAAACCTACTCTTTTAACAACTTTGAAGGAGAAATTGATGTGGCAGACAGCACTTCACTCAGAGATTCTAGGCCATTGGTGTGTAATACTGCAATGTAGGAAATACAAAAGTGAGTACATCCAAGGTCTGCAAGGTCACTCCACCAGGAGCGGAGGAGACTGGTTTAAAATCATATGATACTTGATTCCAAATCAGTGCAGATTCAAGGGAGAATGAAGTCCTAACAATACAATAGCAAATGTCAAAAATAGGAATATTCAGAGACTAGAGGGGTGGGGGATAAACTGTAATTTAAAAAAAAAAGACCTATAGGCCACATTTGATGTATATAGGTGTGTGTACGTAGATGAATAACTATTCATAACTATTTTGGTTGGCAGGAGAAGCAGATGAAGACTCAAGATGTGCCAGAGGAAGTTTAGGTTGAATATCAGGAAGATTTTCTACACCAAAAGGCATGTTAATCATCAGAAGAGGCTGCCCCTGGGGGTGGTAGAGCCCCCACCCCTGGAGGTGGCCAAGAAATGCCTGGATGTGGCACACTCAGTGCTCTGGTCTGGGTGACAAGGTGGGGCTTGGGCACAGGTTGGACCCAAAGGTCCTGGTCTTTCCCAAACTTAAAAATTGTGTGATTATATGGTTATTCCTAATTTCCAGAAATATGATCATTAGGGTACTCAACCATGAAATTTGTGACCACACACACAAAATATCTGTTTGCATAGAAGCTACTTGCCTTGGAGAACCAAAGATGGTGTTAATGCATTTTTGTAAATTTGTATACATACATTGAAACAAACTGATACAGAAGACATACTGTGACAGTATATCACCACTGAAAGTCTTTTTATGCACACAATAGCACACTGAAGATATTTGACAGCAAATACAGTTATATGTTTACAAATCTCTTGTGTCCTGTAAAACAAGTTCATTATTTTCTCTGAGATTACTAAGAAAGTCCACATAAATAGTGCCCACCTTAAAGCTGCACAAAAGAGGGAAAGCAGACATCCTGAGACTCCAAGATCAGAATCAGAGCAGATTAGAAATAGAGAGGGCATTAGCCAACATCAGTCAGAGAACTGAACAAAACATTGAGGAGAGCTGCAACCAAAGGAGCACCAGCTCAGAGCCCAGTGGATGGCTATGAAGAATTTGCTGCTGTCCACCTCTTCATGGAGAAATTAAAGTCCTCAGTGAGGTCCAAGACCTTATTTTAGTTTACACCTACCAACGTTAGCAGTCTGACTTTGCTCTGGGAGCCATCTCCTTTTCTCCCAAACTCTTCTCTTGAGCTGTTGTTAGCTTACTTTGGAAACGCCAAGTGATTTTTTTGGCCACCAGCTAAAGACACAAGATGAGCCTCACAGAACTTAGAGTTCAGGTAGACAACCATAATGACAGTGGATGGGAAAAGGGAAGCAACAGAAGCTGAATGTCAAGAGGCAGGCAGAGAGAAAGGAAATCTAAATCTTTTCACTATAAGTTTTCATTTCCATCTCCACCAGCATCTTTTTCAAGGCAGTTTAAAGAAACGGGTCATCTTCTGGGCAAACTGAGTTCTGCAAAAGAGAGGACAAGAGTCAGGCAGTACTGTAGTGTATATAATAATTTGCTTCACAGGAATTTTCCCCAAGACTACGGGGTGCAGCCATTCTGCAAAGTCTGTTCCTGCTCAGCTGCATTACTCACCCAGAGTTGATCAATGTTAGCAGTTCAAGATCCCTGAAGTAACTTTCTAGACTTGCAAGATTTATTACAGCCGTTTTGTCTTGATCCCTCCCTAGATTTCTCCCCTATTTTGTGTATTTAGACCTCAATGGAGGAAAATAATTTAGAAATGCACTTAAAGAGGCGATTAATGCCTAAAGACATCAATAGCAGGTAAGCACATAATTACTTACGTCTAAAATAAAGATGAGATTTGTATACTTTAAGTGCATTCCTAGAAGGATTTCTTAAGGGAGATATTTTTCATCTTGTTCTGCTTGCCTGCAAAGTGCCTAGCACAAATATTTTGTAAAAAACAAAATACAAAACAAAACAAAACAAAACAAAAAAGTAGAAAGGTTTCCTTGCAATGATGTTTAAAAGAGAAACAAGATTTTGATTTGCTTGGAACATAGTGTGTTTTAACACACATCGATTTCTTCAAACATTTGAAGAATCTGTATGAGGGTATTTTCAAGCTGGTGCAATTTGTCTTTTGATTTTTCAAGAATAACATCTATGCCTGCACTTTTGATTCAGCCACATTAAATAAGGAAGTTTTCTTCCCTTTTTTGCAAGGCCTGTTTGATGCTGTCTCTTGATCCTGAATTAGTTGTTGACTCATATCAAATGCAAATCAAGTCCTTTTACACTATGAATCATCGCTGCTCTTGGTTAAGGGGTAAGAAGAGATGGGAAGGGAAACAGAGCATTTCTGGACAATACTGCTGATTGAGGGCTGGAATGACTCATACTTAGGAGGTCTGCTGCGTTTTCAAGTCAACAACTGAGGAGATTAAGAATCGGCTTCTAACAGGGCTTTTAAAAAGAGAAGAAAACAGGAACTGGGATAAGGTACAAAGTAATGCACACAGCCACATCCTGAAGCCCTCACTGATGCAAAATTCCCAATGATATTACCTTTATGGTATCCAAGCACTAAACTTAGAGTTCATGGTTTAAGACTGGCCCTCCGTTAGCTGGGAGTTCCAAAAGCACCCGAAGTCCAGTCAGTAGAGTTTTAAAGTAATTATCTCTTGGTCAGATTTTGTAACAAATAGAAATCCATAGTATGTAAACTTCCTCAAAAAACACAGTTTCCTCCTCATCTACACAGCATTGTTATGAAAACTGTTGGCATATCTCTGGTAATGATAGAAGGAAGAAGATATGGACGGCAACATTTCCATTTGCTGAAAATTAGGTGGGGAAGACAACTATCAAGGAAGTATCAAATAAATTTTTGTATCCCATCTAATTTTACTGCATATGAAAACTTAATATGGAATTAGAAAAATACCTGTCCATGAAGCAAAGCATCTCTTTGCTGGTGAGCAAGAGATAGAAATAGCATATTACAAAATCAGTAAAGTCAGAAGTGTACCCACTTTGCTATTTACCACTGACAGAAAACATTTTTTCACAGAGGTGAAGAATACATTTTTTTTCAGTTCAAAATTTCAAAGAGGTTTTTTGACTATTCCCTTTTAGATTGTCTGGGGGAGGAAGGTGTTTGATTTTTTAATCAAAGGATGTTCCATGAATTACTTTCCTACCTACCACATACATTATGGCACATGAACCCCTTTTGAACTTGTGTACACGAGGTTTGATTGCAGAACCGATACTGCCCTCTTTGGAGGACAATGAATCAACAGTCCTTGTGCATGAGTCTTAACCCCATAATAATTTTCTAATTATTTTTATATTCTTGTCATGGTGTTTAACGAAAAAACATGGCAAAAGGACTTTAAAAAAAAGTCAAGGTATTGCTCAAAACTTTAAAAACAGGAAGGAAGAAGAGATTTACCTATTCTTAGAGCATCAATGAAACAAATGCTTTTACTTTTAAGAGTCCAGACGACTTAGCTCATATTAGTTTTGGATTAAAAAGCAAACACAATTGGGATTACTTGGCAATTACACTGGGGTACTCAGCCAGTGATTCTGCACAGAGATATCCTACTGCTATCACTTTTACCCTAAGGAGAGCATTGTACTGAATGCCAATGATCCTACCTGTGCCTGCTATCAGCAGGCAGCCATCCATCAGCCCTCCTCCTCCTTCAAATTCCCTGGCCACAGTCTTGTCCCCCTCCTGCTCACCAGGCTTTCCATCTGCTGGGGATCCAGGAGCAGGAGCTGCCCTGGCTGCTGGCTTTGCCTGCCAGCTCCATCCCCTCCTCTCGACAGTACCAACCAGTTGCAGCAAACCACACAGATATGACAGATTAAACACCAAGAATGAGGAAATCAAACAACACACGGAATCTGCAAGGCAAGTTCCCTGGACAAATATTTCCAATTAACTTTGCAATGAGGGCCAGGTTCAGTGAAGCTGGCTCTGAAACCAGAAACCTCATGGTTGGCCAGGTAGGTTTCATGTGGCTGTGCTTACACTGAAGCAGTTTCTGTAAAACACACCACAGATAGCTTCTAATTTGAAAATATTTGCATGAATAACAATGTATTTCATGTGCATTCAGTCAGCTATATCCTTCGTTAAAAGAGTAAAACCTCTGCAAAATGTTTGAGAGAATATGTGCACAGAAGGGTCTGTACATTTGTGGTATCTGTTCTCATCTGTATAAAATGAAAACAGGAAATCAGGTTGCCTAGGCTTTCCATTTTAACCTAACTTTCTGCTTACCATCTGATGTCAAGCTGGTAATTACACACAGGTGGTGTAACAGCCAAGTGGTGAAAGTTTGAGGCTTGTGGCACAGAATACTTACAGTTTGCAGAGATTGTAACATTTTCCACTGAGCAACGTGATACCGGATTTAGAGCCATAAAGTTATGACCCCAAACACCCACTTGCAGAGGCACAGTGAGTAACAACTCCCACTATCCAGTAGTATCTCTTGTGCACTTCACATCAACCTCTGATGGAACTGATGAATACTTGTCATTCATTTAAGTGAACTCTTACATTGGGTTTTCTGCTTTAAATTTGGTAAAGTTATGTCTTGGGTTTTCTTGCATTAAATTCCCCTCTTTAAAACATTGATTCAAATATCTTAACTTGTAGGTGCAAGTGCTGGAGGAATAAACTCCCTGTCAATTTCTATTGGTGTATTTTTAAAAAAATAAATAATGTTTTCCTATACAGCAATGCTTCAGAGCTGACAGCATGAGCAAGGAGCAGAGGTGGGAAGACAAACAGATGGCAAAGACACTGAACAGCATTCCAAAGGGCAGAAGCAGTTTAGGAGCAGAAGTCTCACTTACTTACTACAGGGCTAAGGGGGAGGGAACAAACCCAGAACCTTAATTTCTCTCATTCAAGGAACACAAAGTCACAAATTTAAGGAATGATCTTGAATTCTGGTTTGGGTTTTCTTTTATACAGTATTTTACTTTTGTCATAGTGGTTTTTTTTTATTCTAGCATGATGTCAGCAATAGCAAACTATATGCTGCAAGAGATGGCTGTCCAGGTAAGTAATGAAACGGTAAAACACAGTCTTGCAGTAAAGAATATTCCAAATTTGCACCACCAGCTGCTCCTTCCCATAAGAGAAGTTCAAATAGTGAACTTCTCATATTATCCACTCTATTAAGCTCCACAGAAACACTCAGATGACTAATGCTCTTCTGTAAATGATCCTGTTAAATGGATTCACAATTGGCAATTTAAATTCAACTATGTTTTTAAGTATGGCACAGTGTGTTAGTCCTGCTCCCTCTTGCTCATGCAGCTGCCATCTGTGTGATGGCAATGTTCAATGGAACGCATGCTTTTCTTTTGAATAATGGCAGGTATCTTCCCTTGAAAAATCCAAACCTGCAGTTTGGTTTTGCTTCAAGCATGCCAGCTCTCAGGAACAGAGTCTGGGGGACAGCTCCTGAACTTTGCTGTGGGAAAGGCAGGTCGCTTTCACTGAGAGATGTTTGGAACTGGGGAAAGTGAATGTGAAGCAGCACACAAAGAAAAGGGAAAATAATTCAAAATAAGGGAGCATTCAAAAATCCTTTCTTTGGCTAACACAGGCAGTAAATATCTCACTTGAAATACTGCAAGGAAATTTGTCTTGCCTGCATGGGAGAACTATGGCAGTCCGGGAAACTAAACAAAGTAATTAAGAGTGGATAGCTCTGACAATGTAAAGCATAGCACAGCACAAGGAACTTTCTAATACTTTGCATTTTTCTATAAGAACGAGAGTAGAGTTTAAAATAATGCAGGGGGCTTGGGTGAAAGCCATTCAACAGCAGCTCCTAGCAAGGATCCACTGAATCACTTTTGGAATGGTGTTGGACTCTTCACAGGAAATCAGGTCTACATAAGCAGATCATGTTTTGCAAAATTGGTGCCTGATATGCCAGCTAAAACAATCCAGACTTACTGCTTATGCAAAGAGTGGTCTGAAGTAGATACAACAGCAGTACAAGGGAAGGGATACAGGACTTGCCTGATCATTCAACCGTAAGGGTGTGCTGAAAGATTTCTTTCTGAGCCTCCTCCTGCACAACCCCACAGAGAAAGCTGCACAGAAGCCTGATTACTGTGCACACCGTGCACTAGCTCGGCAGTGAAGTCATTCAGTAGTCTGATTAAAATAACATCTTCTAATTCCCTTTTTGTTGTAATTTACAGTCTCTCTCCTTTGGCTGAACCTGCCAGCCATCCTGGAGGTGAACAAAGAGAATGTGCTAAAGTTGCCAATTCTGGGGCCTGGTGTGAGAGAAAGCTTTTGTTTCCAGAGGTTGTATTTACTCTGGAGACAGTTAATCAAAGCTCCACAGAGCATTGTAATTCTTCTGTTCCTTTGGTACGGGTATGAACTCTCCATGTCTGATCCCTGTGACTGTCTTTCAAGTGCCCTCAGTAAGCTCACTCCAATGTAACTTACTCTAGGGCTGGTTAAGAAAGATCCAAGCTTTTTCAAAATGGCTTTAGATAACTAAATTACATCACTTGTGTTGTTGTATTTCCTATTAGCACCATGGACACCAGCTAACACAGCTGAAATGAGTATCAGGTATATTTCAGCAGGAGGACATTTAACACACACAGCCCAAAAGGGGACCTGGATGGAGGCAATGGATCCTTCCACTGAGGAAGTGAACATTTGGAACAATATGGCAAATTCATAAAATGATTAATGTAAAGTTGAAGGACAATCCATAGAGAGACATACAAAACAGGTGCTAAAAGTGTCTCATATCTTCTTAATTTATTAACCCTCCCCTAATATTCCACATTGCCTTTGACCATAAAAACTTCATATTCAGAATTAATGTGTGGTAAGTCATTTATCTTTAATTTAAATCATAGAAAAAACTCTCTCTAAAGTTCTCTGGTGACAGCCTTGCACACTTTTTTCTGGTACAGCTGAACCAAACAAAAATTCCAGTTCAGGGTCTTGATTTGATTTAATGCCATGTGTGGACTCTATGACAAAAGACTAAGGCAGAGCAAAACTAAACTAGAGCAACTTGTGCTACTGAGAATCTGACAGGTCTCATTTGCTTTGTTATGTCAGTAAGCTTTGTTATAAAGCACAACTGTCTCTTTTCAGCATAGAATTATATACGGAAGAAACCTTCTTGATAAAAGAAATTCTGTGCTACTCAGCATACAAATATTATAAGCCTCATTTCAAATACAGATACCTAAATAAACAGATTCATAAAGCCAGCAAAGGTTTTCTAGCATGGACATGGATGCCGGTTATCCTAGATAAACATTAGCTATGAAGATCACTCACTTATTTTTAAACTGCTATTTATTTTTTAAATGGTTCCATTACACAAATGGAAACAAAGCACACCAGAAACAGAGTACTCTGAGACAAGTCCCCTGAGCACTGCCTGCATAAATCCAGCCCAGAATATGCCCTATGGGCAGTGAACTCGAAATAATTTCAGCCTATCTCCTTGGAGAAAATGCTGTTGTATCTAGGATCAGTTCTGGGTGGTCTCCAGTTGCATTGGAGAGACTGTTTTAATGCAGATAATTCAACATTGTGAAGTATTTTGTACTCTGGGGAACAATGATAGCAAGAAAACTGTGGAAACTGTGGTATTTAACACAGTTCCTTCACCATCTCTATGAGATGAACCACACCAACACCTGCCTATGTCACCTTCAGTTTGTTTGGACTGAAATTCAGCCAGTTAATTCCAGTGTTAGCCAGATGCTGAAACTTGGAAAGGTGCCCCAACCCACCGAGTTTGGTGGAAAAGGCACTAATCTGGGACACAGAGCTATGGATTTGTACTGGATTCACTCACTTTTGGCCCTGGTTCACTTCATCTCTGCTCCAAATTTAGCTTTGGTGATCTCACAGGACAATTTTGTAGGAATATCTGCAACCGCAGGGGCAGGCCGGGGCTTCTGTGTCCTACAGCACTGAACCCCAACAGCAGCAGCAAAGCAGCAAACCATGAACTATGCCATGAATTGCTGCTCAGAGAGTGCCCTCACACCAAAGGAACAGCTCAGAAACCAACTCCCACCTCTCCTGCAGGGAAAGCATCAGGGCAGTGCAGCTACACTCCTCATTGCCCAGGCTGAGGTCTGCTGAGAATTGCCTCATCATATGGCACTTACTCCTTGACTCTAGAGCAGTGGAAACCTTACATACAATATCTTTCCTGCTTTCCCAGTATCGCATTTCTATTAAAATCATTGCAACGGATACTACAGAAGCACGGTCTGTGCTCAGAAACAGCAGGAAAGGTGATCTGTGATACAAGCTTTGTGTGAAAATGTAGTCCACCACATGAATGTGATCAAGTCTCTGAAAGACAGGAGAGGAGAGCAATACAACCCCAACCCCAGCCCACAAACCGGGGCATTCAGATGAATTAACAAAAGATTAGGGCCAGTCACATAAAGATACTTGAACACAAAGCCCTTTTGTGGCATCAGAAGATGATTGTTATCTAATAAGTCCAGCTCAGTATCACCTGGAGCATTCTCAATTTGCTTCTGTGCTTCCACACTTCTGCTTTCTAGCAAGAGGTCCACATCAAACCTGAGAAAGGCTGTTTTCCAATGAACCACTCAAATTCTTATCCCATGCACTTTCTTCACACTATGCCAGCACACACTGTGCCAATAAAGTCACAGGAGCAATTCTACAAACAGCTACATGGGGGCTCCTTTCCTTTGCAATATGTTGCTCTTTGAAGTGGCAGCATTTTGGCTCTGTCTTTGTCAAAAGCTAAGATTGTGGCACTGAAAATCTGTGGTGAAATCTGTCCCCAATTGAATGGCCAAACTCCCAGCAATTTTAGCAAGGCCAGGAGCAGATTTCATGTCCTGCATCTGTAGCAACTCAGAGGCATAAATTGCATTTGTGTGACCTTAAAAATCAGAAAGCAATGGGTGGTAATCATAACTAAGTTGTTTCTCCCAGGATTCTTAGAAAACAGAAGACAAATAAATAAAAATCCAGAATATTTTAACATTTCATTTCCCCAATCCCTCTTCATGATCAGCTAGAAGTCCTCCACTTTCCCACTGCCAGTGGTCAATGATATCATTCACAGTGATTTTTCTACAACCTTCATTAGCTGGCCTTTCTTAGAGTTTCCTGTGGGCTTTGGTTTGACTTGTTTTTCTTGGCCATAAATTGACCTGAAAATATGAGGCTATTTCAGGCAAAAGTATAAAAAAATAAAGTATGCTTTTTCAAACCTGATGGCCACACCCCTGTGTCTCCTGCTATTCTGTCCAGTTAGCATTTTAAAAACATGTTATTTATTTATTTATTGTCCATTCAATTGAAATAGGAGGATTACTGGAAGCAACCAGAATATAGCTAGAGAGGCTGCAATTTGGCAGTAGAAATCATGTTCTTTCAAAAAGAATTTCAAGTCCATGGGGCCAGATGGGATCCACCCAAGGGTACTGAGGGAGCTGGTGGCAGTGCTTATGGAGCCACTTTCCATCATTTCCCAGCTGTTCTGGCTCACCAGGGAGGTCCCAGGTGAAGGGAAGTGTGACACTGCTGTAAGAAGGGCTGGAAGGAGGATCCAGGGAGCTCTGGGCCTGTCAGCCTTACCTCGGTGCCAGGAAAGGTCATGGAGCAGATCCTCTTGAGTGCCATCATGAACACATGCAGGACAACCAGGGCATCAGCCCAGCCAGCCAGGGTTTGTACAGGCAGGTCCTGCTTCACCCACCTGATCTCCTAGGACAGGGACCCCCTCAGTGGATGTGCCTGCCTGGACTTTAGGAAAGCCTTTGACACTTTTCCACAGCATTTTCCTCATGGCTTGGACAGGGACACACACTGTTCACTGGGTAAAAGACTGGCTGGATGTCTGGGCCCAGAGAGTGGTGGGGAATGGAGCTGGGGCCATGCACCAATGGTGTTCCCAAGGCTCAGGACTGGGGTCAGCTTTTTAACATCTTCAGCAGTTACCCTCAGTCACTCTGCAGACGACACCAAATTGGGTGGGAATGTTGGGTGCTCTGCAGAGACAGGTTGGAAGGAGGTTTTAGCATGGTGAGGGGTTGGTAGCAAGGGACAGGACAAGAGGAAATGGCCTCAAGTAGTTCCAGGGAATATTTGTGTTGGATAGCAGAAAAAAAATAGATTCTGTGATTTTGTAATTTCTCACTAAAAGACATAGCTGTGCCATGACCAGCTCCATTGTTTCTCCCATCATGCAGAACAGCCTCCTCTTGCCATTTCATGCCACAGCAAGGAATGGGTTTGGGTTGGAAAAGCAGCCCTGCCCCTGATGACTGCCAGCACCAGTCTGGGTGTTCTTAGGGATTTTCTTTCCCTTAGCTTTCCCCATGAGCAGGCCCTGATGACATGGCAGGATTAGGTGATACCACAGTACGTACTAAAACCTGCACTTCCAGCCTCCCCTTCCCTTCTCAGGAACCTTCCAAACTTGCCATAATACAAATTGACATAGTATTTTAACAGATTGCATATATCTATGTGGACAACCAAACATATAATTGAAGGAATATTCTAATATTCAATTAGTCATATTTTTCAACTGGTATGAGCCTAACACTGTAATCATGACATTACAGGACACTTGCATAGTTTGATGTGGTTGTTTTATAATAATATACAAGGCAATGACATAATTTTGTCCAATTGAAAATCTACATGGTGGCACTGAATCTAAGTTTTTCCAGTTGCCAAAATGAATCTCACCATTCAACAAGAAGATATTAAAAAGCCCCCAAGTGAATTAGATTTCTAATTCATTGAAGGCTGCACATAAAAGAGAACAAGCTCTCACCCAGAACCCTGTAGATTTATTTATCCAGTCTTCCTTGCATGTAAAGATAGAGTCACGAAACAGCTGTAAATTATTCAGGATTTCTCCTTACTGAAGAAATGCACATACTGAAGTACAGACCAGTCTAACTGCTGCAAAGCGACTTTGAAATAAACGAAATAAAGTGATTGAATAAAATGGGAAAATTTTACCAGTCGGATGAGGTAAGTGCAGACTGTGATATATTCCAAATTTTGTCAGGCTTTTGACAGACTTGCAGGGGAAGTCACTTATGCTGTGATACAGCAAAGCAGATGAACATGAAACCAACCCTCTGAAACAACTGAGCCCATTCATTTACCTAGAGAAAAGTTGGAAGTCTTAGAGTATCCACCACCTAGATGAGTCCTGTAGAATTTTAGCTCAAAACAGCTTCAGAAAACATCCAGTTTGCGGATGTAACAGTCTATCTAAGCTTGTTCTATGATCAGAAAACTTGTGAAAGAGATATTTGGACAAGGCCAGTGAGACAAAGTTCTCTCCTCAGAGCCAAATAAGCAATTCAACGGGTACTTGGCAGCCTCTCAGTCCCACAGGCAGTCAGCAGAGATACACAGCCAAATACCCCTGAACTACTCTGCACCTGAGTTGGCAATTTATGTCTTGTCAGTGCTCACCTTCCAGGAGGAGCTTTGTCTGAAGACATCAGGAGACTGGGGACACACCACTTCCTTCAGACTTCTGTTGCAACACACAATTACTCTTCATTTAATCATTTCCTTCAATGCTCTAGTGACTCATTATAAAATCAGTGATACTCACTCACATAAATGCAAGCTCATAGGACTTCAGACATAACATGCAAAGCTCTTTATCTCTGCTTTTCATCTGCAGCTGACTTCTCTGCAGCCTTGCTATGGCTGCTTTGATCTCACATTGGCCAGCTTCCATGCCATCTTTCACTTCTTTTGGGAAAGACTGCACTGAGTCATTGTCAGCATGGTTTCATGCCAAGCTTCCTCTGTTCAGAGATGAAATTCCCAAAGTGGTGCCTAATTCTCCTTTCCTAAACTCTAATTTGAGCACTTTGTTAAATGGCTTTGGTTTTCAAGTATTTGAAATATAAGGCATCTTCTGACAGGAATTATCAGGTGCAGGCCCAGATTTATGAAAAACATACATCTTGTTTTCATGTTCCTAAATATCAAACTAGAATTACAGGTTTTCATTTGTGGGCTCAAAGATCTTGACAGGAATGCCTATCCACTGGATTATAATTCCACATCATTTGGCAGCAATTTCTCAAACTGCCAAGTCTAAATCTCTACCAGTCACATAATTTGCTCACTGGGAAGTCCGTAGCTGGGCAAAACCAGATGGCACAGGATCAAGATGTGAAGAGGTGTCCACATGGCACAAACCTGGGTCTAATAAATACAGTTACAAGACCTCTAAATGATACCAGAAGTGGGTGAGTGCCACATCACAGTTCCATAACTTCATCCAGTTTTTAAGTATTTCTGGACTGCAGCATAGTGCTTTAGGGTGGGATTCCAAACTTTCATTCATCTAACACATATATATATATGTTCCACCACTATAAGATCTATTTTTAAATATTTCATATATTTACATTAACTCTATGAAACACTAACTTTTAGGGTTAGCAGGATTGTTAACAGGTCTGTAGAATAAAACTCATTGCTTTTCTGGATTGACAGTTCTCCAGCTTCTAAACCCAATGGCATTCTGCAGATTTAATGGTATCAACACTTGAAGTGGCTGAATCATCTGAACATTATTGATGCAGTTTTTTCAATGGATATTTAGGGAAAAGCACTTCAGCCCAAGGGAAAAAAAATACATGGTACCCACAGAGTAGCAGCAGGTAAAAGCTTTGCTGTGGAAATTCTCCTACTGGACTGTATTAATTTAGGGGTTAATTTCCTGGGCTAACTTGACTACTGCACCTAAAGACTTTTGTGATTTCAGAATAAACTTGTAATGAAGCCAAGATTGGAGACCACCGATATCACTTCTTTGCCAGTGTCTTTCTTTATGATCTATCCTTCCTCAAAACTACCCCTGCACAGGACCACTTCCTGTCATCCAAAACTGCAGCTTCAGGACTGCTGAACCAGCAAGCAGAAGCTCTACAAGGATGGTAACTGAGATGCTCCCAACACTCCCAGATTTTAACTGGACCCCAAACAGAGGCTTCCTGTCCCAACAGTCCTATTGGGAAGCATCAACCAGGAAAAGGAGCATTCCTTTGAAGTCCAGCAACCACTGTGTGCCTGATCCTCTCCTCCACCAGGGGACTGCACTGCACAGGGACTGGATGATTCAGTTACATCACCTGACACTGGCTGCACCTTGAGGTCCATTGTGCACCCTTGCGAAGCCTCCAGGAGAGTGGAGATGAGAACAGGGCAGCAACATTCCCACAAAACAAACTGGGCCACTCTCCACCAGGGTCTTTAATACTGCTGCGTGTGCCAAGTCTTGCAGCCAAAGCCTAAATTAATGTCAACAGCCTTGAATTCTGTGCTTTTTTTGTGCTACTGTTGTCACTCAGTCTTGAACAGGGTTGGATGGACTAGACATAACAACCTGACAACTTTTCCCTATGAAAAGTGAAAACTTTGTAAACATCCCCAAAAATTTACCCTTAGGGGTAATCTTGCCATCATCTATGATAGAGGCTATAAATTGTAAGGAAGCTGCATTAGGCTGATTAGATTTCCTTCACATCCCTACTTTTTTCCTTGTTAATCTAAGGTAGCTAGAGCCAATGTACAAAAAATCTAGTGGAAATGTTAATCTTGATCTCTGCCTGCCAACAAAAACTTGTAAGCTGACTAGTACAAGTTTAGGACATTTCTCATATGCCTACTAAAACTAATGGCAAAGGATCTTCTACAAGCATATTCACTGTAGTTTCTTGATAGGATGTATGATTTAAAACCATATTGTATTTAATCTCAAAAGCATTAATTAACATTTACATCATAGAAAAGAAGAAAACTCTTCACTTTTAAAAGAGTCACTGCTCTCTTCTGTCTGAGCTGTAGGTGAGAGGTTTCCTGTCCTCTCTGTGGGATAACACCTTCTCCCATAGGAACTGGAGTAATATAACTTTATGCACTAAGAATTGTCCTTTAAATCTCCATCTTCTGCTCCTGAATCTGAAAACAACTGTGGTGTTACACATTGCAGCCAGAGGGACATGGTCTCCATGTCTTTGGTTCCCTGCAGCCATGTCCTGTGTGAATCTAGGACAAGATCATGTTACTCCAAGTACTGGAAAGCTTCACAGAAGTCAGGAAAAGAATTGCCAGTGTTAAGTGAAAACAATCTTGAATCAATGTTGCACTACAAGATGTTCCAGATGAGTTGTAATGGCCAAAACTGTAGCTGTACTGACTGTCAGCTGTACTGGAAACCTATGCTGAGTCTGATTAGTAGATTTTTCCTCTTCCCCCCTTCCTTTGGTCTTCTTCACCCCCACCTTATTTTCATCATGTCCCTTTAATCGTGTTCTCAAAGATCCCCATGTGAGTTTGGTTCCTTTGGAACGGAGCCCTGCACATAAAATTATCTAAAGCAATCTTTCTTTTATTCTAATACTGACATTCATAATCCTCTAAGGACTTAGAAGAAATAGAAGGAATAATATCAATTATGGGAAAAAGGCTTTCATAAACTGAAAAGGCGTTTTGATCTATTAAAAAAAATAAAAACCAGTCATTTGCGTTACATTTCCCAGGCTAATTCCTGGTATAATTCAAATGAGATGGTTTAGCACACAGAAAATCACAAAAATCCTTTTTATGGGACAAATCCACAAGGTTTTGTTTATTTAAGATAATTGCAGCTGTGGGATAAAGATCTTTCACTGTACCAAATGATCTTCATTCAGATATTACCAGAAATTGCTTCTCCTCTTCATTCCTTTTAGAAGAGAGAGGTGATTACAAAGAAAAAGAAGTCCAGCAAACCTTAGCTGTAGATAACTACAGCTCTTTGGAAAACACAGGATCACCTGTACTTCCTTCAAGTGCACAGGAAGAAAATAAAAAGAGATACCTTGAACAAGTAAGGGGAGAACATCATCCTCCTCCTCAGACAAGTGTATTAATAGCCCTGGGTGAGCTGCCTTCTGAGAACAGGCTTTTTTGTGCTGGCAACTAATGCTCCAACTCCCCAGCTATCCAGCTACACCATCCAACCTGGGAAGATGCTCTTTGTGTGATAGGTATGGTCCTCCAAAATATATCTTAGTAAACAAAATCCTTGGCTCTAGACTGCCTCTTGAAAACACAAGTATTTTACGAATAAACCTAAAATCATGATTCTTCTCCCCACTTCTACCTATGCTTTCACTCCAGCACGTACCAACAAAAACCACTGTTCTTGCAATTTTGGGAGGGCTTAGCTTAATTCTCTGCATTTTTCCAATTTCTACATTCTCCCATGTTCACTGAATGAATTTGTCAAACAAATAAACAAAATAAGTAAGTACTTTTACACTTCTGTGAAAAACAAACAAGGAGAAGTTATGAGGTCTGGCAGCCATATGTTTTTTAAAGCTGGGACAGCTTGAGGAATCATGTGTCTAGATTATGCTTTTATACCAAGGTATTCTCATTCAAAATGAGCAGAGCCTTAATCCATCCTCTGGGCATCTGCAGTTAGAGTCAGAACTGGGACTAGGATTCACATTTCTCTACTCCATGTGCTTTCTGCTCCTCTTTATCAAAGCAGAGGAGTCTTAGAGCTGTGCATTTGCTGTCAGACCAATTATATTCCCAAAGCTCTTGGACTCTGCAAGCCTGCCTCTCTTCACCTGATAGACACCTCAAGCCCAACTTGGAAAACTTGTGTGCAATTTTATGAACGCTGAAAAGGGGTGGTGAAACCCCAAAAAAGTTGACCCTAGCTATTTTTTTCCTTTGACTGCTGGACCCAAGTTGTCCAGCTGTTATACTTGGTTCTTCTGTAATTCCCAAAAGAATATCCTGTTCTTGTGCCATATCTACTTCCAGCTGGAAGACAGACTTTTCAGGGCAAATACAAAATAGAAAAGTGTGGGAGCAAGAATAACAGGAGCTTTCCCAAAGTTCATGCTTAACTATCAACAGAACAAACAGCAGGTGAGGTGAGGGTAAGAGCAATGCATTCACTTTTCATTAACAGACTTCAAGTCAGCTCATATTTTGTGAGGGTTTTATTACTGTAACCTTTTAATCACAGAGAAATACTCTCTCATTTTAGCCTACTCCAATAAATTATTATAAAATGCTTTCCTATATTCAGGTGAACATCAACTGTATTGCTGACAGTCAAACAACAAAAATAATTGGCATTAACCTGTTTCTATGGAATTGCACGGACACATCTCACAGTATTTGATGTTGATACATTTTACAGCCACTAGGAATTTGAACCTCTACTTTTTAGAGAAAAATATATTGCTGAACAAGACAGCCGCAAAAAATAGCTAAAAAGTGCAATCAGTTCTTATGCCCAAGGTTCAACCCTGCCCATTTCGTACTTTGCATTTCACATTTTTAATCCAATCATCTTATTATTGTTAGACTCATGAGTCCCGAACACTGAAGATTCCACAAAGAATTCACAAAGCTACTTGACTGTCAAATTTCTTTCCCACCTTTTGCCCACTTCATTGCTATGGAGTAACCAGAAAATACACTTTAGTGCTGCCATGTATTACACACAACATAGTATGAGCCACAGATACACTCACACTTGGCTTTTTTCTTTAAGTTTAGCAAATGCAACACACTTAAGAAGCAGAGGGCCTTAAAACTGCACTGCTGTACTATTAGTTTAATCTATGAATACTCTACAGCCAATTAGTTTCCAACCACTTACTCCAAAAACTATCAAACCTTTAGACAATTTAAAATACTGAAGATTTCTGTAAGATTCAGAAATTCAACAGCATAAGCAAGAGCAATTGTCTCCATCAAAGGCAAACAGATGTTGCTATAACCTTCTTAAAAAAACCCTGCTCTTGGAAGTGCTATAGTAAATATGTAAATATACTTTGAAATTGAATATCCTTCCTGAAGTGGAAGGCCTGGAGTACAAGAGCTCTTTGAGAGTATGTTTTGGTTTCATGGGGTCATATGTACGAAATACTGAGCTGTGCCCAGTAAGGCCTGGAGTCATTGCTGCCATATCCTCTGGCAAGAAGGTTGCAGGGAGGAGATCTGTCCCAGAGAAAGGAACAGGTAATGAATGTGTGTGCACTGTGATGGCATCCAGATGCCTCTGACCAGGCACCAAGAATACATTACCCCAACATACTGCAGGGAGATTGCTTCTGCCTCAATAGAAAACAATCTGAAGCATTTTCTATTTCTCTTCCTCTCTCATTCGTGTGGAGTTCATGTTCACCTCATGCAGCTTTTCACTTGTCTGTTTCCAGGAATAGAACTCTTAGAGCCGGCAGAAATTGCATTGCCATAAATTTCTTCTGCACTATTAGAAATTAGTTGTACTTTCTTTGTTTACTCTGAAAGAGAAATGAAATTTTTATTCTTTTTACAGAGAATCATGACTGGGTAAGATTGGAAGGAATCTCATCTGGTCCTCCCTCCCTGCTCCAGCAGGGCCATCCCAGGGCACAGGGCACAGGATTGTGTCCAGCTGGTTCTGGAATATCCCCAGTGAGGAGACCCCACAGCCCCTCTGGACAATCTGTTCAGTGCCCAGGGAAGAAGTTCTGCCTCCTGTCCAGGTGGAACCCCCTGGGCTCAGTCCCTGCCCGTGGCTCTGGTGCCATTGCTGGGCCCCCCGGAGCAGAGCCTGGGCCCTGCTCGGAGCCCTCCCTGCACACAGGGACACCCAGGGATGAGGGTCCCTCTCAGCTGGGGCTCCTCTCCAGGCTGGACAGCCCCAGCTCCCTCAGCCTTCCCCTGTCACAGATGCTCCAGACCCTAAATCATCTCTGCAGCCTCTGCTGGCCCCGCTCCAGGAGCTCCCTGTCCCTCCTGTGCTGATGATCCCGGAGCTGGACACAGCTCTCCAGATGTGCCTCCCAGGGCTGGGCAGAGGGGCAGGATCACTCCCTGACCTGCTGGCACTGCTCCTCCTGATGCACCCCAGGATTCCACTGGTCCTCTTGTCCCCCATGGCACTGCTGACTCACAGACAGCTTGTCCAGAAGGGGCCTCAGGTCCTTCTCAAACATTTTCCCTTCTCAGAGGTTTTCCCTCAAAGGGTTCTGCCCACCCATATGCTGAAGAAGATTGAGAAGCAGAAGCCACCTTTGGTCTTTGTCCCAGGATGATTGTTTCCAATTGTGGAATATGGGTTAGTGCTGCTATGGTGAGTTATGTCACAGGTGAGATGCAGGAAAGGACATTTCTTGGCCAGGAGAAAAGCAGAACAAACCCAGATGTTTCACAGTCTTGGGGGATTCAGGAAGAGCAGAAACACAGGCACCATGTGGATGAGATCACATGGTGTTGGTACCAGAGAAAGCCCTCCAAGGGGATGGCACAGGATGATGATAAACTGTTTTCTGTCAGTCCAGTGCACTGAACTTAAAAACTCTTCAAGGGGGATAGACTGCCCTTGCAAGCAGCCAGCCTGAACAGTGGGTAGCTCATGATCGGCTCGAATGACTGAAATCAAATCATGTTAAAAAGCTTTTCATCTTCTGTTCAATTCATCTCATAAATTTGAGGCAGGGGATTCATAAACTACCCATTGCTTGTGAAGTATCTTCCGCAAATATTCCCTTGGACCATCTCCAGGGGAAGAGTGCTCTTTTTTTCAGTTCCGTCTGCAGTTCCTTCAGAAACCTACGAATGGCATCTGGAGGAGTTAATATGCAGAAAGCTTTAACAACCCTTTGAAATTTTGGGGTTACACCCGTAAACAAAGGGCTTCTCAGAGGGGTTGCCAAAACTTTCTCTGTTCCCAGACAGGGATCAGGCAGTAACACAACAGTGCCCACAGCTGTGGGACCAGGGGTGAGGGCTGGGCAGAGATGTCACCCTTGAGCAGTATGGGGAAGCTCTTGGCAAGACTTCCAGGGCTCCTTCCCTGGTCTGTCCCACATCAGGGCTAGGCTGCAGCTCTGGCAGGCGAGCCCTGAGGAGGAGCCAAGGGAAGGACCTGAAAAAAAAGCTCAAAGAAGAAAAAGTGAGTGTTTGGTTTTTCTTGGGGATAAAACACAAGCAAGATAGGAAACAACTGATTTACCTAATCGTGTTTCTAATTATCACAATGGAAAGACAGGGCACATTGACAGTGATGAATAATCCATTGCAGATCAAAATCACCCAAATGCAGCCTCATCTTTTATTTTGCCTTTTCTGCACTCACAGAAGGGCTGGAAGTTGATAATGGGGGAGGGTCCTCATCTGCACTGTACTGACTTGCAAAGGCAGTCATCCAAAACTAATATTCTGGGTTGAGTTCCTGGACAGGGATGTTGGGGTTTTGTGGTGGGGAAAGGCTGGCAACCCTGACTCTGATCTGTAAAATTCTTCCTTTAGCCCTTACACATTTATTAGCTTGTTTTCACACCTTGCCCTCTTTGGAGTATTATATGCAGTAACACGATGCAGCCTGGAGCTTCAGTTTTCAAAGGTGCATTAAGCTTGAAGAAAAACCTGGCATCCCAGAAAATCCCCCTCACTAAAGGTCAGATCTACATTGACTGGCTTCCTAAATTTTCTCTGCCTTTCTGTTTTTGTAAGAACTGTGCAACTTATGTGTATTCTAACACATCCTTCTTTACTCAACAAAAATGCCATATCTAAAGCTTTAACTGCCATATGTCCTATATAAGCATATGAAGCATATTTCTCTTTAATTCATATTTTATTGGAAGCCTTACAAAGCACACAGAACAGATGCCAGTACATCAAATTCATCATGCCGAGCCTTGATTATACAGACCCCGAAGCCCCAACACTGCCATACAATCCTTCCTTTCAGGAAATAAAAGCCAAAGACCAGTTTTCCCACAGGACCACTTGTGGGTAGAAGCTGAAGCCCTTATTACTGGAGGTTCCTTGGATTTAAAGTTTGAAAGTTCCTCATATAGCTGTTCACTCATCATAATGTGCCTCTCAAAGCCTAGGCATGCTGGTCCAAGGAGGAACGCCCGTCCAAAACCAGGGAAGCACTTGGCCAAATATCGACTGCAAGCTTAGTAGCAGCAGCCTTCTCTTCCTCTGAGCAGGAGTTCAGCGGATAAGGAGGGATACGGCAGAGTGCAACATCACAAATAACCACCACCATGAGCTGCCACTGTGTGCAAGGATATGCCATGTCAGTCACAACAAAACAGTGTTGTCACCAGAACCAAATCTACTTTGCAAAGAGGAGAGAGATTTTAAAGTTTCCTGAGAGCATGACATGCAGTGCCATGATAAAATACCAATTAAAAATAAATGAATAGTGCAGATTCTCACTGGTCTGGAATTTCTTCATATAGTTTGTGGTGTAAATCAAAGCATGATATACTACAAAACTTTAGATATATTTACATGTGTTTGGGCTGACCATGCTTACTCACTCAGGGTTTCCACTCCACCACTTGTTAATGCATTTGGCATGGTCTCATGTAAATACATCTAGGATTTCAAAAAAAGGTCATTCTCTATTCCCCTCTCCATACAAAGGGAACATGCCAGAACTATGCTGAGGATATGGAATGAGATCACCCAAGATCAGAGTCACTGTGGGTGGGTAACAATGAGGTTACCCCTATGGCATATGCCAAAGTATTCCAAACCCTCATTATAGTTATGATATATTCACAGGAACACAACAAACCCATCTTCGAAATTGTTCCTTGATTTTAAAGTCTACTTGCTGCTTTATGGAAGTCACTCCTGCAGTAATTTTCTGCTGGTGTAATGCTAAATGGCAGCAAATAGGGGGAAAAAGGCAGTAGGGGTTTTGAATGGAGGAATATTCACAACAGAGGAGCACGGAAAGAGAATGCAAGGAAAGGATGGTGGAGGAGCAGGAGAGAAAACCAGAACACCAGCATGCATTTGAAGGTGTAACTTCAGAACAATTCTAAGCCCCTGTGTGTAAATCACTACTGGGAGTCAGTTTTGTGTGTGATCCCAATACCCACGTGCCAGGCCAAAGGAGCCTACCTGCACTCAGAGACAGATTCACTGCATTAAGAATCAGACCCTGTCAAGTCCTGTGTTTCTCTTTCATTATTTAGAGCTTTTCAGTCCAAGCAAAGCTTCTTGACACTCAGCCAAACAATGAAAGTTGCAAAAATTTCCAGGGTTTTTGGCAAAAAAGGCTTTGGTGCTAAGAAAGGAGATGCCACTATCAAATACAAAAACCCTGCAGAAATTTGTTTCCCGTGTGTGTGTCCAGGCAATTGCCCTGGTCCTTGCTCAGGCAATGCCCTGCAATACACAAACATCAGTTCTGATCCCACGTGACACAGATTTTTTTTTCATATTTATTCTGTGCTGTTGTGCATATAAAGTCTATGCTGGATTTTAGCTTTATTTCTTAGACTTTATGGTAAAGAGTTTTGAATTTATTTTTCTTAGAATAGAATTTTATTTCTTTAAAATACATCTGGCTAGCTGGCACAAAATGAAACTATAGCTGGCTCAGTCCCTAGAGTTTAAAGGAATATTTCTGGTCACGGGGGACTTAGCTCAATATTTATTTCAGGACTAAGCACTTGAGGATTAAGGCAAAACACAACCCATGGAACACTGATTATTTTATGTTTAAAATTTAGAATTGCTTTGAAAAACCCAGCCAGATGGGTTTTTTTTAACTTGTAAAAGATTACTGTTAATCTTTCAAATTTTAATGCTGAAGCTATCTTTTTAGGAACTATATGTATCTGTGAAACACCTCTTTGCATAAAATGACAGGATTTATTGAAATCATACTTCTAATGGGTTTCTTTGTTTTTTATTTATTTTCAAGAATGCACCACACTGACACCCGTAACTCTTCTTCTGTACTTTGGATGGGATTTCTGAAAGCACTTTTTTTCACATCTAACTCTAACCCACCTCCATCCCAACAGTAGCTTAAATGGGAGCAGGTTTATGCCATTTCAGAAGACTTCTGAAAATCCAAAATTGATGCCTATTATTACTTCATTTAGACCATAATAATATTTTTTTTCTTTTGCACAGTACTTAACTAACACTCTTAAGAATAGTTTTCTGTGGCTCAAGAGGAATCGAAGATGGAACTTTGATATCTGGATTTATAAAAGCCCAGAAATATTGGGCTTTCACCCAGCTCTGCATGTGAGAGACCAGCTGCAGACTATGTCCAGTGCTGTGGAGCTCACAAGGCAGGTTTTGAGCAGGTGTAAAAAAACAGTTCTTCTGAAACATAATTTGCAGTGAAAAAAATGAGCAGCAGCTGAGCTCCTTGTGTCAAGCTTAAAAGAATCTCTATCATTTAATGAGTGGTTTATATTAATCATGGGCAGTTGTTACCCTTAGGTGAGACCCCACATGCAGAGCTGCCTCCGGCCCTGGGAGCCAAGCACAGGAAGGACATGGAGCTCTTGGAGAGAGTCCTGAGGGGGCACCAAGATGAACAGAGGGTTGGAGCAGCTCTGCTGTGAGGAAAGGCTGGGAGAATTAGTTTTTATCAGCCTGGAGAAGCAAAACTGCTGGGTGAACTCATGGTGGCCTCCCAGTACCTGAAGGGAACCTGGAACAAAGATGGAGGGATGCTATTGACAAGGGCCTGGAATGACAGGACAAGGGGAATGGCCTCACATTGACAGAGAGTCTTTGACTGACTGTTAGGAAGAAAATCTTCCCTGTGAGGCTGGTGAGGGCCTGGCACAGGTTGCCCAGAGAAGCTGTGGCTGCCCCTGGATCCCTGGAAGTGTCCTAGGCCAGGGTGGATGGGGCTTGGAGAAACCTGAGACAGTGAAAGACATCTCTGCCCATGACAGGGAGTGGGATGGGATGAGTTTTAAGGTCTCTTCCAAGCCAAACCATTCTGTGATTCCATTGTTTTGACATCCTGACGGTCCTCAGAAGGAACTCCTACAGAGGACAGCACGAAGCCTGCCAGTGACTTCAGTGATTCACAGAAAGCAAGGTTTCCACACGAGGATAAACCTCAATGCTACCCTGTTGCATCCTCTCCCCCGTGTTTGTCCCATGTGTGTGTCCAACTCCACAGCCAACCCTGAAACTCCTGGCCACACAGTCCCCAATAGCAGCAACATCACCTGTGTGCACTTCAACCAGTCCCAGCTAACACTGAAACAGAAAGAGGGCACAGTCAGGATGTCTCTTCTCTCACCAAGCTACAGAGCAGTAGGCCAGTATAGTAGAGCAATAGCAGATCAATACAGATTTATGAGCTGCTTTCTGAAAAGCAAAAGCAGAAATCTAAAAATGAACTTGTTTCCTGTTTTCCAGTTTAACACCACTTTCCCTACATCACAATCAAATATTATTTGCCCTTTTAGACAGCTCCTACTCAAGCTGACCACAGCAAAACTAACAGCTCTAGTGACCTTTTTTGCCATATGTCAATTCAGCTGGATTAAATTTTTATATGAAACTATCCAGCTGAGATGAGGGGCACTTTTAATAGCTCTTGGGAAAGCAAACAGCTATGCTAAGAAGGATACAGCCCTTTCAGAAATTACCAAAAAGTAGGAGAAACTCAGAGAAGCTCGTCACACCAATGAGCACTGTGCGACTTGACAAACCTGTGTTAAATGGAGGAGCCATGGTAGCACATTCGGCTCATTGCTTCCCTTCAGAAGAGACATTACATAATTTTTTTCCTTAGCTTTAGCTAAAGTTCGATTGAAACTCATCTTAACCAAGCCCATTCACTCACCCACGGCTTCACAGCCCAGTAGTTGTGTTTGAGAAGCACAAGTGGTTTTGTGCAGGGTTTGTGGATATATCCACCACGGGAAGAGGAACTATTTTTAGACATATCCTGATGCATCATTGTGTTTATGTAGAAAATTTAAAAACAGTTGGTTAGAGAAGATTTGACTTCTCTGTTAGCACATGAGTGACAGATGACTCACATTTTTATTATCTGAGTGGGTCTCATCTACTGGAACCACTGTTTCCAGTATTTGTATCTCATACTTCTCACATCATCAGTTCTTCCTCTGCATGTCTCTCCCACACATATTTGAAATTTCAAGTATCAAGAAGGGAAGTGGAAACACCCTATTCATTTCAGTATGCAAAATAAACCACTCTTTTGGGGTTAAAATCAGAACAGCAACTTCAGGATATAGCTACTAGTCAATAAGCACCTCCCAAGTGCTTTGTGCAAAGGTTTTCTGGAAGGCCAAAAGGAAGCCCCAGCAAGCAAAGGTTTCCATGGCTTTAACAGAGAAGTCTTTGTTAAGTATGCCAAATAAATTAAATTATGAGTGATCTTTAAGAGATAGGGGGGTTTTTGATGGTATTTTCACATGAAGATAAATACACCTGAGAATTTTGTTGCATCAGACAAGTAATTACAGAATCATAAACCTGGAAGCCATCTGAAGACAATTTGAAATGCACTAAATTTTTCAGTTTTCCAAAACTTTTCTCTAGCCACTCTCATGTTCAGTGATAGGAATTACACCCATTTCCTAGGCATTCTTGTCCCAGTGATTCAGATTCTTACTATTAGTTTTTTTTTCGGTTTTTTTCTAATGTCTATTTAAATCCAGTTCTTCTTCTAGACCCCACTGGCATAAGAGTTTTGCTTCTCTCATTGTGACTTACTACTATGGAAAACAAAATTTCAAGTAAGAGGAAATATTTCCAGATTGTTTTCTGGAAAACAAACCCAATGTTTGAGATTGCCAGACATGAGGCCTTTTCAATGTTCTTTTTTTCTTTTACTTTTTTTTTCTTTATTTCAATGTTTTCATGAATGTCTTTTCTCACTGGTTTTAGTCAAAATCACTATTTAAAAAAAAGCAGGTTTTGTTGGTGTTTCAGAAATGGAGTCCCAATCTGATTATGCAATAAATCAGAAAAGGCAAACGACTCTCATGGGACTGAAATGCTGGTTTCTGGACAAGAATGGCTTCAGAAAAGCTAAACATTTAAATTTTTATCTGAACCAAGCTATGTGAGGCTCTCCCATCACTTGTTAGTAGTCTGTTTTTTTACCTCCAGAGACTTCAGTTTAAATCCTGGTTTAGGTCACAGTGAGAATGAGTTTGGTGGTTTGCATCCTAGTGGACTTCTGTCAACAGTGAAAAACCACCATACAATCCTGCACAACCAGAAAGTTCTGCTTAAGAGAAAGCCTGGAATGGAATATCAGAGGTCATTACAAGTCAGGACAGAAGGGTAATGCCAAAGCTTCAAGGAGAATTGGGAACAGCACCTGACACAAAGAAGTCTAGGGATAAGCACTATAAATTAGCTTCTGGCTTAAACTGGGACATATTTATCGTTTGTCCAAACTAAATGAGTTTGTGGAATTCATTTTGAAACAATAAGTTCACATATTATTAAAAAAAAATCTGATGAGAATATCATACTGAGCAATGGTGACAAGGAAAGCAAGCTCAGACACTGCACTTTAAATGGTTTGGAATATGCTTTACCATCATCCCCACAGAAAATAGCTGTTAGAGAAATGATTTGTTCTAAGACTGATGGATTTATGGAAACAGTGAAATAATAATGTACATGTAACAAGAGTTAAAAAACATATGTTAGTCTATTTTAAAATGGAAGCACAAGAAAGCAGACCTTGCTAAATGAGTGAAATGTCCTTAAAACATAATGCTCTTGAAAACCTCTTCACAGCAAAAGTGAAGGTTCTACACAGTTCAAGTTCCATGTTTGCTAATGTCCACCTCAGAAACATCAGGGATCATCCAGCTCTATGCATTTGAAGCCACTGGTCACAACCTCATTAACTGCTGTAACCTAACCAGGACTCAAGCCTTCAAGGAGAGGATTGACCCCAGTAGTGAGCTCCTGCTTCATAACCCCTTTTAAAGCATTTATTTTTGAATGAAAAGTAATAGAAACCTCTATTCTTTTGAAGCATTCAATTCCTTATGACTTTTTCTGCAATATTAATTACCAGATGGGATTTCTGCACCAAATTCCACTTCAGACAACAGCAGCTTGATGAACACTTACACGCACTTTTGGGTTTGGCAGCACTAGCTGTGCTGCCATTTTCAGCTTGGAAGTAGATATATTTTAGGAACTGTAAAATGTTCTTGAGCATTCAGGATCTGCAACAATCTGCAGCATGTAGTAATTGAACCAGCGTGGTAAACTTCTGTTTGGAGCCCATTAATGTCAAACTTACAAGAACAGCCTGCTTCCAAGTACAGTACAAATGTAGATCTAATACAATGATCAGATAATAAGATCAAAGACATGGAGGAAGTGCTTTCTTCCAAAGTGCATAATTAAATTGTAGACCTCACTGATACAGGAGGCTTTGGGATTGAGATAAAAAAAAATCAGAGAAATACAATGACGATGCATATGTCAGTAGCTATGAAAAACAGGAGTGCAGACTGAACCTCTGGCTGGGAGAAGCACCAAGAGAACTATTTAAAATACAAATTTTCAACGGGATTCCTGTGCAGAGACATGTTCTCTTTCCTCCTGTTCTGTTCAGGAGCAAGTCAACAACCAGAAAGGCAGCACACAGTGGTGGTATGGAAACAGCTGCATAAAATTGCAATCTCCCTTTCTTAGTCATTATGGAAGTGCTAAGCTTTTTGCCTCCAGACCCTATCTGTCACCTGAGGAAGGGTCATTGCAAATGACAAGCTTTGTCTTCGAGCCAGGAAGGGTTATGGCAAAGATTCCGATTAGCCCCATTGTTACCGGCTGCACATATTAGGAGAATTGTCTTTATGAAACAGATGTGGGAACTAAATGCTTTTCCCTTCCCCTTGCTTATCAGTCACACCTGCAACTGGAATCAGTAGGAATGAATGGGACGACCACTACCTGGGCTCCCCCAGTAGCCAGCATGGGTAAATTATACACTGTAGTCACTATTTCCTGCCTGCAGTACAATTGTTTATTGCACATTATTTACATAACATAATTATGCAAAGGCAAGAGAAGTCTGGGTCTGCACATGAATTTGCTCAGATAAATATACCATCCTACTTCTTTAAAGCAACTCTTCTACTAAATTGACTCCCTGGGCCATTGCATGGAATCACAAATCCATTCAGGTTGGAAAAGAACTCCAAGACACTGTGTCTAGCCTGTGACTGATCTCCACAGTGTCAGCCAGAGCACTGAGTGCCATGTCCAGTCATTCCTTGGACACCTCCAGGGATGGGGACTCCACCAGCTACCTGGGCCATCCTTGCCAAGGCCTGAGCACCCTTTCGGTGAAGAAATTCCTCCTCATGCCCAACTTGACTCTCCCCTGGCACAGTTTGAGGCCATTCCCTGTTGTCCTATCCTTTGTTCCCTGAGAAAAGAGCCTGACACCCCTGGCTGCCCCTCTTGTCAGGGAGTTGTGGAGAGCCAGAAGGTCCCCCGTGAGCCTCCTTTCCTCCAGGCTGAGCCCCTCCAGCTCCCAGAGCTGCTCCACATTGGACTGACTCTCTAGACCCTTTACCATATTCATAATGGAATATCATAGCTCTTTCAGAGTCAATGAGAGAAATCTGTAAAATGTATACTCCACATATACTATTTCAGTGCAGACTGGGTGCTGAGGTGTCAGATTAGACAAACAATTAAGATTTTGTAGGCTTTATTTCCAATGATAAGAATGGCTGAATGAGCTGGATGGGAAAGAATCGGAGCATTATGAGACTTGTGTTTGTCTTTCTGCAATTACAGGGGAGAATTTAGATGAAACCATTCTGCTGCCTGTGGCTTTAATGAAGACCACTTGTCTTGCCTAATCAAAAAAACAAAAAGTATATAGTTGAGATCCAAAAATATCGTGGTTTAATGACGCACACAGGCAGAAGTTTATAAGTGGGTAAATTTCCTCGCTGCACAGCCTCAGTGCACCTGTGCAACAGCTGGGTTTAATCTGTCAAGGACTGTATTTTAGGAGCCATTGCCGGATTTTAGGCTGGAAACTGAATAGTGCCCCACCCAGCCATGTTCCAGTCCACAAACATTTCAGTGAGGGTAGAGCAATTCTATTCTGTGGGTTAAAGTAATCCAGGGATGATCTATGTGTTGTTGGGTGTTAAAAGAGCAATTCAGCTAGTAAGAAAACAACCTAATCATCTGGTCGGGTGCAGCAAACAGAACACCTAGACTAATTGATAAACATGATTGATACTTGTGCTACATCCATTACAGAACAATATGGACAAACAGGAGTCTCATCAATACCAGCTAAGTTTATAATTTTCACAGTTTCATTAGCAATAAGATCTGCACTTCTTCCATATCTTTCAACAGTTACATGTATTAATAGTCTGCACCAACAAACATACAGACATAGACATAAAGATCAAACACTCTGTCCAAGGGCCAAGCACAAATAACTATTAGCCAAACAACAGAAGGGTAAATAAACAAGGCTCCAAAGCCTACAGGCTTTCCCAGCAGCGAGTTATGAGACCTATCTTTGGACACTTTTTTCCTCCTCCCCCTCCAATCGTGGGTAAAATCTTGATACCACTGACCTAAGTGGAGCCAGGTTTTTAACTGTTGGCCCTGCCATACACATCCATCTGTTAAACAGATGGTATGAGGTCAGGGTATGATCTCATACCTTCTCAGGCACAATATCAAACCTCAAAGCATTGACAGCAAAGGATCTGCTTGTGACAAGACCACCTCAGCAGCAATGCTTCACCATGAAGATGAGCACAGCTCTCTTTTCCAAACTTGCAGAAGGCAAGTTTTTCAAAAAGGACCACAAAAATGCTGTTTGGCCTGCTCTGTAAGATCTGACATGGCAGGACACTATTCCTAAGGCTGGACACACTCCTTTATAGACTGCCCCTTCTCCCTTCTATTTTTGAAGCCACTCTTCTATCAATGAAGATTGCTGGGCTGAAAAGTGAAACACATAATAAAATTAACCAAAGTTATTACTGAAAAAATAAACCCTCCTTAACACTGTGATTAAATTGTCAATTTATGGCCATCTGGAAAAGTTATTCCACCAGCAGTTAATCCAATCTACTGATGCTTCCTACCAATTCAGAAGCTAATGTAGCATCTCAGTGCTACTTGGAAATGCTCTATTCTGTAAATCACAAAATCATTTAGGCTGGAGAAGATCTCTAAAAACATCAAGACCAATTGTTAACCTAACACTGCCAAGCCACCACTAAACCATGACCCCAAGTGCCATATCCTTGAGTTTTAAATATGTCCAGGGATAATGACTTCACCATTCTCTGGCCAGCCTTTTCCAATACTTGAAAACCCTTTCTATGAAGAAATTTTCCTTAATGGCCAACTGAACCTCTTCTGGCATAACTTGAGGCCATTTCCCCTTGTCCTGTCTCCTGTTATTTGGGAGAACAGACCAATCCAAATCTGGCTGCACCCTCCTGTTAGTGAGTTGTGCAGAGCCAGAAGGTCCTCCCTGAGCCTCCTTTTCTTCATCTGAGCCACCCCAGCTCCCTCAGCCACTCCTGGTACTCCAGACGCTTACCCAGCTCCGTTCCCTTCTCTGGACACGCTCCAGCCCCCCAAGGTCTTTCTTGTAGTGGGGACCCCACAGCTGCCCATGGGATTTGCAGTCTCAGCAGTGCCAGCACAGGGACACTTTCCCTTTCTATTGGTTACAGATCAACATCCTCTTGTCTGTGGCCCATCTCATCCAAAGTAAAGCTGCTCCTCTCAAGGAACTGATGAAAACTTATTCTGTAAGCCATGACACTCCATTGGTTAGACATCCATCAGGGGCTGGGGACCCTGGACTGCGTTCCTTGTTTTGGGGCCTAGCTATGTGTGACCTCAAGTGCCATCGTAACCATCGTGCCATCCTCCTGAGTCTAGTGACCAGGGCCAAGCTCTGAGAGAAGCTCTGCTTTAGATCGAAAAGGTCACTCAAGGCTGAATGAAGTGAGAACACTTGCTTTTCATTTTAATGAGTGAGAGGGAGGGCAACTAGCTGCAGTTGACCTGAAGCAAACGTTTTTTCTATAAGTTTTGCTGAACTGGAAAATCAACTTTTCACGAAGCCCCTAATCAACACAGGGTTTCATGTTGAATACAGATGGATAAACTCCCCCATTGTATACTGCATTTTTTTCCTTAGAAATACTATTATTGTCTTCCTCTGTTTCATTTTTTCCTGGGAATTAGCTTTGCTTACACTAGCCTGAAAGTTTGAGCTTAGATGCTTAGAGGTGCAAGATGAGATTCCTAATCCCCTAGTGCAGTCACTCTATGGAAATTAGAAAACCTCCTTTTAAAGATTTATCAATGAGTTTCAGTAAATCAAGCACAATAGAAGGATCTCAGCCTGTATATAATTTAACACTAGAGGGAAAAGCAATTTACCAGACATATGCATTAAAAATTAGAAAATAAACAAAACCCCAACCCTTATCCCAAATAAACCAGCAGATTTCTGAGTTGCCAAGGCTGTGGTGTGAGAATATGTGTACAAAAATTACATCTTGAAATATACAACTTGTGGTATTATTTGGAAGACCAAAGTTTCGCCACAATAGAATGTGAGAGGGTCTTTCTGTCAGTGACAAGCCCTTTCACATGTCTTTGCTCTGAAAAGAAAGGAATGCCAGCACACCAAGTCACTTCTGCATCTCCTGTCACCATATTTTTCTTTCCCATGCTCATCTCAGCCAGCTGTGACATTGTCCCAGCTCATTTTTATTTGAACAGCTTGATGGTATTCTGGAGCAGCAAGGCAGCCCTGACAGGCAATTCCCATCCTCATCCACAGCTCCTGCTGGTCTTGGCCGTATTTCATCAGACAGATTTACAGGGACAGACAGACAGCTGCCTGCCTGCCTGACTTACAGACAGATAGCTGGTGGATTGTAGAGCTCTGAAAGTAAACTCAGACACTAAACTTCATTTGTTTGTGGTTTAAAAAATTAGCACATTTTTCCCCAAGATTCCTTTACAAAAAGCTCTGCAGAAATTCCTTTTGCACAAATTCCCAAGATGCAGTTTCAACACAGCTTTATACAAATCTCATTTTTAAATGGCAGCTCTGATTCTTCTACTCACCTTTGCTTTCATGAAGCAACTAGAGATTTTGACAGTTGACATTCGGATGCTCAGCATATGTCAGCTGTGACTCTATATTACCATGCTATTTTTTTCTTCTCAAATATTTATCTTAACAATACCCTTGAATGGTTAAGAAGCATTTCGAATTTCCCATCTGTATAACAGGAATTAGGGAACCTTCCCCAACAAACCCACAATAAAAGGCAGCTGGAACATAAGCATCTAATGTCCTCAAGGTGAAATTTGAACTCTAAATATGAGCACATCTTTCTCAAACACACTGTCTAGACAAAACATTTTTCAGTAAAAAAAAAAAGTAATATAGGTAATAATTAAGTAATGTAAGTATAAGTAATAATTATTAAGTAATATTTAGGTTTTCCTACCATACTTGCACAAGACCAAAACTTTTCTGAAACCTCAGAAAAGGGAGGTTTTATTCTTATCTCATGGAAAAACCTTATGGGGAGTTATATACTAGGGGGAGTCTTTAGGTCTAAAATCCTCCAGGGAATCTGAGCATACCAAAAACATGCTTCCTATATTGAGTTCAATCCCAAACCCAACTGACTTTGTTTTCAGCATCTAAAGAAAATATATATAAATTTGTTCACTTTTATCTGAACAGGAGACATTGGTCCTACTTGGGTTGAATATCTGTGATGACGCAACAATTGCATTGACCTGAAGAAAAACAAAGGCTGCCAGCTGCACAACACAAGGCTATATTGCCTAGAAGATACAGGTACTGTAGGGATGGAGCCATAAGTGATAGATTCTCTGGCCACAGGCAGGTGGAATAGCACGTGTTACTGACCGAAACCTCCCACCATCAGAATGCTTTTTCCTAAGACAGGAGCCAGAAATCCTGTAGAAAATTACTCCCAGATTATTTGCACCTACTCAGGCATTCAGTATATAAAAATCTTGACTGGCATTAAGAAAAGCAGATCACTCTGGCCAAGACCTCATTCTCTGGTCTCCAAGCCTTGCTCTCAGCTCTCCAGCTCAGTGAGAGCTCTCTGTGTCTCAGCTCCAAGCCTTGCTCTCAGCTCTCCAGCCCCTCATGGTGCCATAGGTTCAGCTGTGACAGAGGTAAGTTGTGTTGGGAACCACCAGCCTGTATCCTTTTAACTCCTGTGCAGCTGCTCAGAACTCTAGGCCTCTCCATAGCACCGAGCCTTCAATCAAAACAAATTGTTTGTTTCTTTCTGACCACAAGAAGTCTGGTTTCATCGTTTTCTTTGGCTACAAACATGCTCTAATGCTAGCAACTCCATGCAGCCCTCTCTGGAGCTGAAGTAATACAGCTGCAGTTTACAGTTCTGACTGACAAAGCAAAATAATTCAAAACTGCTTTCGAGGCCATGGCACTTGCCAAGCAAGCCTTCTTTTTAGCCCCCACTTATACACTGAACTCCCCCATAAGCATGAAGATGAAGATACTCAATGAAGGGTTTTGAAGGATGAAATGAAAAAGAGTTTCCAGGAATCTGTAGTGCACAACAGAGGAATACTTGAGCTAGCATGGGAATGGAATGCCACCCAGCTGGCACAGCATGTGACTCCTCAGGCATCAGTTCAGCCTGTCCACAGCACCCAAACCTCCTTGGCTCACCCTAGGCTGCACTGCAGATTAGGCTTTCCCAGGGCAAAGTGATCTGCTTCACTCCTCTGACAGCAGCTTGGGAACAGGAAGAGATATAATAGGAAGATAATATTTGGAAACATTTTCCAAGTTCATGCTCCTCCTGGTTACTGGAAGAGCTACCCTGAATCCTCCTTGTTCTTCATCCTTTGCTCACTAATGCTGCTGCTTTTGTCTCCACACTCCCCAGCTCCCTGGCACATCTCCTGCTGTTAACAGAGCCCACCAGCAGAAACTTGTGATAAGCCTCAGTGTGGGTCCAATCCTGCAATTAATAGAGACAGACAAAAACGACACTGAACGGGGACAAATCTGTAAATTTAACTCCCCATCTTTTGTATCATCAAACACTATGTCAGAAGACCATAACACAGTCTGAAAGAGGGTAACACAATGTGGTTTCCTGAGACGGGGAGGGACTGGAGCCAGTGACCCAGGAGGTCTCATCCCTTCCCATGCTCTTCTTTTCTTTCCATGTTCCCTTCTTGCTGCTACACATCTAAATTTAGGCTGAAACTAATTTTAACTGCAAGGGGCATGGGGTTGACTCTTTTGAGTGTCTGACACACTGTAAGAGCAGGGTAACTAAAACACAAATGCTTATGTAAATCCATCTTTGATTTTGTAATCAATTTAGTTCACTAATTTGTTGCAGGGATTGGCTGAAGTAACATGCCAGAATTTTTACAGCCTCTCTGCCATAAAACTGACAAGTGTAGGTTTTCTGGTTTTGTTTTTACTTCCTTTCAAGTGTAATAACTTCCCTTTTCATAAAATGCCAACATATTCTTTTAAAACTGTCAGGCTGCCATCAACCTGGTCATGATCCAGTGCCAGGCCATAGCCAGACAAGATGAGTTACAAGGTAATCTTTTCTCTGCCAAACAATACAAGGATATTGGCACCTTTTCTCACTGCTGCAAATCAGCTCAAAGGGCCACAGAAATCAGAAACCCAAGAATGACTTCTTCCTCTTTTTGGGGTTTGCCTTGCAAGGGAAGCGGTGTTCTGCAAGGCATCTAATGTTTTCATTAATAGCATGCTGGCTTCTTCCCTTTCTCCAAGTCTTTTCCTCCACAGAAGTCCTGGATATAATTTTAATGAAACTGAGGATGCCCTCCCCCTCTCCAAGTTACACACTGGATTCCTGAAGACTGGTTTCAAGGAAACGCTACTCCCAAGATGAAATACAAAGCAGCTGCAAAACTTTGGCAGGGGAGACTGCACAAATGCCACCAAAAAGTGAATTGCTACCTCAGCCTAACTGGAAGTGTATCAATATTCCTACTCAGGAAGGTCATGCAGCAGTGGAGACCATCCCTAACATCATGCAGAAAAAGTGGTACAAAAGGCCACAGAACCAGAGGATGGACCCCATTTTTTCATTTATCTGACATGGAAATTGAGGTTTTTCAAAGCTTCTCAGCTGGTAAATCAGCATGGTCAGAGTTTTAAAACAGATCTATAAAGCAGTGGTATTTTCACGCAACTTCAAGATTGCCCCTACATTCTCTGCTGCTATAATCCCTACAACTTTGCTTTTATATTATTTGAGATGTATGTGGATGATACCAAACTTCCACCTCCTTCCTCCATCTCTCACTTGGGTATTCAAAGGAGGGCATGCCAGCCTCTTAATTTAGTAACTCTGGAAGGATATCAAGGGTTGTGATGAAAACAAGTGTCCTCATGCAGAACTTACTGAGACAAATGCAGAACCATCAGGTTAGCACATGCAGAGACCAGGTAGGGATTGTGAGAAGATCCAGTTCGTTCTTCTGGGAGAATATTCTTTTTTTTTTTTTTTTAAATCTTTCCTCATACCAGTCTGTTGTGCAACACAGTACTTATGTTTTGCCAAGCTGAGAAAAGTTCAGCTGGACACTGACAGGAGTCAAGCTGGTTTTCATTTTGCCTACTTGGCACCACTGGGAACAGAAATTCCAGGAGTCAAACCCTGCTTTCAACTCAAACAGGGAAACTCCCTGTTTCCCATAAAGCAGAACAATGCTAAGTTAAAGGCAGCATTTGCATACACAGCAGCAAAATAGTTAAAAATACCAAGACATATTCAAAAACTGAGACAGTCACACACTGTGGCAATGTCTGCAGCAATAAAAGTATAAATATTAATTTCTTTAGCAACAGCAAGCATATAGGGATATATTATCAGGTATTTGCTGATAACGGTGTGTTATGGAGTGATAATGGTATGGAGGAAAGGTGAATATTTTTCAAAACGACTTCTCAGAGTAGAAAGCATTGAATTAACTAATATATTAATGGCATTCATTGCTATAATTACTTGGTATTAGAACAAATATCCACCTATGGTACTTACAGACAAGCCCATACAATTATAGTATCCATCACACACATCCTTTTTGAAAACTGCAACTATCATTGGAATTTTGTCAGCTTTGGTCTCTACACAATTTGCAACACACAATAGTCATTTATCAGAGAATTCCAGCAAGGTATTATCTTTGGGAAACCTGAAAAACAATTTCCAGCAGCAGGTTATGGATTCCCAGACTGGTAAGGGCACATAACTCCAGTATTCACAATTCCAGTGTTTGCACCTTTTAATCCAACACAACATACCATTGGAAAGGTAATGTTTGCAGTCATGTTAGAAATCCCAACCCCCCATGTGTGCACTATTAGAGAGATGTAGCTGAATATCAAACACACCAAATTTTAAGGTATGAAGTTTGAGACAGGCACACAGAAGATGATAGGAAATCTTTCACAACACTTCAGCTCAATTGTTCTGGAAGCATGAAAAGAATAATTAAAGAAAATAAAGAAGAAAGGTGACACAGTTCACTGAAAGCATGGAGTGATTTAGGAGTTTGTCTAGTTCTGCTTAGGAAGTCAAATGAACCACTCACCAAAGGAAAATGATAACCAGTAAGGAAAGGAAATCAGATGAATACACAATTTACACACCATCTAGATAAGAGATATTTACCTTCAGATAACTTTAAATTCAGCTACTGAAATCAAGTATTTCCGGTCTTCAAAACTCTCGTGACTTAGACCAACATCTTTATAGCTCTAATCCGTGTAGTTTGAGATGAGGAAAAAAGAAAAAAAAAAAGAAAGAAAAAGAAAATTAAACAGAGCTTGAGGTACCTACAGTCCAACTTGATCTGTTACTGGATACACAGCAAGATAAGCTACAGTCAACAAGGAAGTCCTCAGGCAATCTTCTGTCTATAGAATACCCCAAACAAAGTAGCCCTCTTTTTCTTGCTCAGTATATTTCATTTGAAATGTTTAACTAGAAAATGGAGTTAGATCAAAAACAGATTTCCAGGGAGAGCTGCACTTCAGCTGCACTCCAAAGCTCAGTGCAAAATGTTAGACATAAGCCATGATGATGGAGAAACCAAGTTTCCACTTTTAAATTTATATAGTACAATTAGCAACAAATCTCTTCAGAGAGGTATTTAAAATATATTTTGGAGGCTAAGCAGCACCTGATGTGATGACACAATGCTCTTCTTTACATCAAATCCAACTTCACCCAAGAGTTGTGTTTGACTTAAAGTGGAATCTAGTAGTATAAAAGCACATTAAAACTGATGCGAAGTTGAATTTTACATGTGCTTCTAGACATCTTGAAAAAGTGGTAAAGGTTGTCTTGGTATTGGAACCCAGTTTCTTTGCTAATACATGGAAAGCCTTTCAAGGTTTCACTAAAGAGAACCATTTTGGTTGGAAAAAACCCTTATGACCCTTGAGTCCAACCACTTCTCCCCATCTTTCTCTTCTTCCTCCTGTTTCCTGGAAAGTAATGGCATACCACCACAGTACTTGTCAGTGGATCATGTCAATCAAATAGAAACGTCCCCACTGGATCTCAGTGGGTCAGGAATCAGTACCGGAATCATTCTCCTCTCTATCTCCACAACACGGGCTACCATAATGCCACAGAACTCAGGAGAACAAGTCCACAACAACTGCATTTTGCACATGGTGCAAGAACCTCGAGGGTTTTGGACAAAGACACGTAGACACGTGTGAGGAAAAGGGGACAGCCTGCAGGTGTGTCCTACCAATGAGCTTGACACTCCTTTCTAGGTGAAAGCTCATGTAAAGGGAGCACTGCTTTGATGCCAAAGCTCTAATAACATACCAAGCCAATAACTAAGTTAAAGGACTGATCTCATAAAAGACCAAGTTAACTCCTCTCTTAAGGAAAGGACTCCCTCTTCTTTTAGCGAAAAGCATGTGCTGTTGGTTGTATAGAGAGTGAGCATTATTAGGGGTAAGGATCTAGGTGCTGTATGAGGCTCTTCCCTCAGAGAACCCCAAATAAAGAGGCCAAGAGAATATAAAGATTCAGGCAGACAGTAAAAAGACAAAAGGCACACAGGGACAAAAAGCAGCTTTGCAAAAGTACCTGCAACAAGCTGTAGACAAAACTGTAGGCATTCTTGAGGTGTGGGTTTAAGGAAGATTTTGGAGGAAAGGAAAACAACATGATTTTGTGTAACTACAGAAGAATCCTCTAATACATGAACAGCAGCAGTAGTAGCATCTTGACATACTCTGCATATGGCAGTGCATAATTTTTAAGCCAAAAATAATAGAATAGGTCATGAAATGTTACCAACATACTTTGAGCACAGGCTATGTTAAAATTATATGTATTTCTTTTGACACTTCAGGATTTACTATTTACCTATTCTTTTACATTAACCTTGAACTAATCTGACTTTATTTTAGCAGGCAACACTTTATTAACACTCTAAAACTTCAAGTTTCCTCAAAAATACTTCAACATGCAATTTGGATAACAGCCAGGTGTGAAAAGCCACCTCTAAAAGAAAAGTACTAAGAAATGGAATGAACTTTGGAATTGAGAATATGTTATTATGAAAACACAGCAAATATGAAGAGTTAGGAAAATACATATCAAAGTGCTGTACTATGAAAATACAGCAAACATGAAGAGCAAACATGGTGTGCCACAGGGAAAAGCCTTACGCAGGTTGATTGTCTAATCCACATTTTTTTCATGGACTCCTAATCATAACACACTGGTGAGTAAAGCAGTGCCAGTGCTGCAAGTTACATTCACGCACCAATTCAAACTTTAACATATTTGCCTTAAAGAAGAAACAGTCCCATGGTAATCTCATAGTCTACCTCATTGCCCACACCCAGGCACCCCACAGGTAGCAGAGGATCAGTTCCTGCAACACAAATAGGAGTGGGAAAAGACTAAATACACATTGAAACATTTAGCTAGCAACTTTTTAAAGTAGTAGTTTATCTTGAATGTGCATCCCCTTTCCCCTCAGTGCTTGATCCACATGGTCAAGCTCACAGCACTACTGCAGTGATTCTCTCCACTTCAGCTCCAAAGGTAGCTGCAAACCTTCACAACCATGTTTTGCTCTGGGTTGTTTGCGTCAAAGAGAAATAAAAATAAAAATGAAAAAAAAAAAAAGAAAATCGATAAAACTAAACAGGGCACAGCATTAACATTGTCCTTTTCCCTCCTGTGGATGAGCAGGACCAAGGATTAGCTTCTTTGCAGAAATCCTCTAGAGAAGAAATAATGAAATTTGGCTCTTCACAGGGCTTTAAAACATGGCCAGATTTTAGGAATTGTACCAATAGGAGAGGGAAAGTGTTCTCACAACAAAGTGCCTTCCTTGCATTCTTTCCCAGCATTCATGGGACAGAAAACACCCAAAGAAAAATAACTTCCCTGCCTCACCTGGTCATTATTAATTACAGAGTTAATCAAACTGGAAAGGTCACACAACTGCATTTAATTAGAAACTTGGAAGAAATCACTCTTTTTTTCACTGTTGTTTTTCCATTGCTTTTAGGCAGGGGGAGAGTAATCAGAAAGTGTCATTTTCTGGCTGCATGGACAGGAAAAAGCCAGAATTGACTTATTTAACATGAGAGGAATAAAGGTGAGTTTTCTGGTGAATGGCAGGAAAACACTAAACACCTGTCATATTAACTAGAAAGCAACCTGCCATCTACTGAAACTCTACTGAGCAGAGTATGACCCCACTTACACAAAGCTTGAATTGCAGGATATTTGTTGTAACAAACTGAAAAATCCCAGAGAACCCAAGCCAGGGGTTAGGCTGGGCAGTCAGGCAGGGCAGTATTTCACAGCTCTCTCCCCAAGCTGACAGCTTTTCCCAGGTGCAAAGACCAGCCCTGCCAAGGAAACACATCTGATTTGCCTGGCCAGTCTCCTTTTCCTCCCTTGGCCACAAGGCTAGGCAGAAGGCAGTTGTCCTGCTGCTCGTCCCATAGGAAGCTTCAGACAGGGGAAAGGGTAGGCCTGGGGATGGGAAGAAACTGTAACACACATAAAGAGTCAGTGGACTGACTCTTTATGGCACAGTGGCACAGGGACGTGTGGAACATCCTTGCTCCTTTTCTGTCCTTCACCTGCAAGACAAGGAAATTACAACAATGTTATCATTTGCGCAAGGCAAAAAATCCTTTCTTACCATCCTGAGTCTCTAAACGATAATCAAAACGATCATCATCAAAAATTCTCAAAGACCAGTTCTCAAGTCCTTACTGGAAGCAGCTGGGGAACTTACTACCTCATGAACACCCAGCTCAGGGCTGCTCATGACAGGAAAGACCTGGAGCTCCTGAAGCAGATCCAGTGGAGGCTAACAGAGATGATTTAGGACCTGGAGCATCTCTCTTATGAGGAAAGGCTGAGGGAGCTGGGGCTGTCCAGCCTGGAGAGGAGCTCCAGCTGAGAGCTGCTGCTGCCTTCACAAGGACTTCGTTCTCTCCATTAGAGAACTAAGGTAGCACAGAAGATGTAAAAGCCAGGTACTGCTTTCCACAGAGAAACTGCACATGCTGCAATTTAACTAATCTTCTTGCAAATGAATTGAAAAAAAATTTAAGGCCTAGTCTTAGTCTTAGTTAGTCTTACGGAGCAATTGCATATATAAGCCACAGCCTTAGAGTAAACTACTTGCTTTCCAATGTCTTTCCGTACCATTATCAAAAGTGGAATACAGCTGAATGACAGAACAGCTATAACTGAGGGGAAAAATTGGCCTGGTCTCAAAAATCAAGCTAAAACTATAGTTACATCCATATAAAGTAGAAAAAAAACACAACCCAATCATTAGTTTCCTTGCTTAAATCCCTTGCTGAAAACACGCTTTAAAATCTGATACTAAACAGTCCAGCCATAGTCCTGATACAAAATACAGTACTACAGATGACACACTAGGAAAAATAAAACAAAATTAACATACCAATGTTTGTGGCTGGACCACTGTACCATTACTGGCATTTTGCTTATGTAGTGATTCCATTGGTGTTTTGCATTACATGGCAAAACCATAGGTTCCCCTTCTAAGAAAAGAATTGCTTAATGTGCCAAATGGTACATCTGGAGAGAAGTACTGCCAGCCTGCAATGATAACAACAAAAATAGATTAATCCAATGCTTGCTGGCTAGGTTTCTAAATTATGATGCTCCTCACAATATTTCTATTAAGAATCATATTTTGGTAGTGTATTACCTAAAGCTTTCAGGGTGAAAAGTATCCTTAATCCATTATTCTATGGCTTTTTATTTTTTTTGCAAATCCAACAGCAGCAGGGGAAATGACTGCGTTTGGTGAGATATCATGTATTATTTATGCTTTGCTTTAACTTTTTAATTAAATTATTCTGTGACCTTTCACAGGAGACACTATCAGGCACAAAAATTGTTTGATCTTCAAATAAGTAATTTAAAATGAATCCTTCTGCCTGATAGTGTAGACTAAGTGTCATGTGGTATTTAAGATTCAGCACATGTAAAAGGGAAAACAGGTAGAAAGGACTTACTAGATCACACATGATCCATTATAACACATAGTTCCAAAGCCCATTACACTACTACTATATAAAGTCTAGCAGGCCGTTACAAGCAGTGACTTTGCTACTTCTTTGGGAGGTTCCTGCACAAATCAAGCTTCTCCTGGAATGGGTTTCCTGCAGAAGAGTCCTCAGTGCCCCTTGTCTAACTTGTTGCAGGGTTCTGTGTGGATGAAAGTCTACAGCTGTGCAACTCCACATGAAAACCTGCAGTGCAGCACACCTCCACTGAAGCCTCAAATTTAAATTATGCCTCCTTTTAAACAGTATTTTCTTCTTGACAGTTTCACTGAAAGAAAGAAAAGACACCCCAAGCATTTTAGACTCCAAAGACTCAAGTTCACACAGAATGAAGCCATAGCCAGATAGGGTGATTTAACCCCAGTATCACAAAATACAACCTCCACCAGCAGAATGAACATAGCAGATGTTGTTGAAGATGCTACTGCAGTAAAGAACATGACTAAATCAGGGTAGGTTAGAGACATCACCAGCCCCATCTGCTCCAGCAGACGAGGCAGGGATATGGAGTTGCCTCAGAACAAGGCTCTGCTTTGTGACAGCTGTATCAAACCATCCAAGAGCACAACCAGGCAGAGATGCAGCTGTTTCAGGAGCTGGAGTAGCTCTCTGGTATTGAGGTTTGTAACAGTCACTGCATTACAGAAGGCCATCCAAAGAATATGAGTAATTTTTTTTTTTCCACTAAAGGTGAAAGGTTTTCCAACTGAATACTTCCCTGATTCAGAGGCTCCAGGCACACTTTTGGGAGCTTTTGGAAAGTGGCCTACCTTACAGATCTCGGAGAAAAATTTGCTCAAAACATTGTTCAGGAGTTGTCCACAACCTATCTTAAACAGTCTATGAATAATTTTAAATACTCAGTGGAAAAAAAACAAAAAGGTGATTCCTTTTTCTAATGAATATTTCACCCCAAAAAATTTCTAAAGGGCAAATTGACATAGCTGAGACAAGATACTCAACAGGGCAGTAGAAATATTTCAGGGATGACACATCAGCACATGTGACAATGTAGACACAACACAGGTGAAATATTTAAAATTCTGTAAAAGCATGTGGGTCATTATTACACTCTGCTTAGGGCTGGGGGGATGAGAAAAGATGTGGCTCTCAGGGTTCCATCCCTCAGAAGCTGCCTTTATGCTGCAAAATTTCTTATCAGCTAGAAAGTGCAGGGTAGGACTGGGAGAACTGCTGGTTTTGAACAGCACATGGATGGCCCCATGTGTCCCAAATCCCTGCCAGTTTGGGTATATGGGACAGTGCTGTAAAGGTCTACTGGGGAGTTACACTACTCCAGACTTCAACTAGGTAATTACCACCTTGCATAGTATCAATGAGTACTGAAAAATACAATTAAGCCCAAACTGAACTTCTCAAAAGTCTCCATTCATCCTCTCCCCAACATGGACCAACTGCCAATTGTCACAGGAAGCTCCTGTGTTATATTGTGTGAAGAATGTATATTGTTTTGACATTTACCAGTGCTTCCTAAAACTGAAAGCACCTCCTCAGAAACTGGCCATGCACTTTCAAAGACAGGCTTGAAGGTTGCACAGTATGGCAAACAAACTCACCTGTCCTCCAAATGTATTGACATTTTTCCTCTCACACAGCAGTTCCTTTATTTTCCCAAAGATCAGAAAATTTCCATTCCAGCAGATATTTTTCAGGATTGCTCTTTATTTCCTTCCTGAAGAAACATGTTTAAAAATTGATCTAAGTTATTTTCTTGTCTTACATAGAATATTAATGGAAATTTGAACAACAAATTCAGAGCAGCATGCCTGTCACCAAGGGGATGAGGAGTGCCTACAGTTAGACACAAGTTATGGAACTTTCCAAACAGCTTTGGAAGGCTGATCTCTACAAAGTCTTAAATTATTTGTTTACTTTCAGTACCCAGACTTGAGCTTTATTTTATTGAACAATCAGTCCTGAAGTCTTCCTAGTGGCATTTAACATGCATCTCTTATTTTAGTGTCAGACATCAAATCTACAAGTCTAGCTTGCACAGCACACATCATGCATTTCTGCCTAGCTTACTTTTATGCTGTGAAAACATTGTTTTCCTTGAAAAACAATGTAATAGCAAAAGAACAAAGTTCACAGTGAAAATGTGTGTCATGGTTTTATCCTATGATAACACAACAGTTCTCTAATATTTAACTTTGATAATAACAGCTGAATTGGATATATGCTTCCATAGACACAAACTGTTTCAAGCCTGGCTGCTTCACAGATGGTGGATGCAGAGATTGACTGTCTGAAAGTAACACAGGAGCTCTGTGGCAGTCAAAACTGATCCAGGAACTCCCAATTCCTCTCCATTGTGTGCACCACAGGGCTGTTGTGCCTTCTGACTAGCACTATTGTTTTGTACCTGTAATAGTGTTTGCCCCCACCTGGCTTTGTTAAAATTGCTTTCAATACCAGTAGAAAACACCAGTTCTCACCTTCAACAACACCCATGTTTGGCCTCACAAGTCATAATCCCTCCTCAAAGCTGGGGGAAAGTCTAGGAACGTCTCCCAGCACAGCTCCCAGACACACAGCACTGACATCCATCCCATTTCTCTCCCATCCTACGAACACAACCCCACAGACCTCCCACCTCCTCCCAGCCCTCTGAACAATCTGCCTCACAATTTATTTGCCAAACCTGCAAGTCTGGCAGCACGGTGCAAAGTCTCACCCATCTATTAGTGTTGAGAAGAAAGCTGTAGCTCAGACACCCCTTTCATATCTGGTCTGGGAGGCCCATGCTCACCTGGTGCCCAGCAGCTCCAGGAATGAGTAGGAATGAGCTAAAGTAGGAATGAGCTGCTGCTGCTCTTGGAGGGACCTTTGCAAGTGTATTTTTGCAGAGCTTCAGTTCCAGAGAAGATAACCCCAAAGCCTTCACCTTTTATTTGGGATAACTGAGAACATGGAAACTGAAAGACTGTACGGAAGGGATTTAGAAAAATACAACTGGCTGTTAACCACTCATGTTACTGCGTGTCAGTGGGAAATAAACACCAGATGTGTGCCCTCCAAAACCTCCCAGATGTGATTTGTCCAGAGCTGCAATACAATCAGAAATACAGTCTAGGAACTGTACACCAGCATGTCTTGGCACTGATCACCACAAAACAGCCACTGCACCTAATGTTCACACAGAATTGCCTCACTCAGGGCCTTCCTAAGTGAATAGAAATCATGGTGTGCCAGAAGCCATCAAATCCAGCTTCCATAAACCTGCCAAAAATGCTTACGGAAAAACTAAAACATGAAAAGGTTTGCAAAGAGCAGTAAATGAATATGGAAGTCTACAGTACACCTAAAATCTGAAATTAATCACTATTTTAGAAACATCAATTATTTCCCTTTTTAAAACTCCTTCGTTTTCATAAACACACATACCTGATTTTATTGTTGCATAAACCAGCTCATCCAGATTTGTTCCTATTTGCCAGATTCTGTAACTTACAGTAGATTAAAAACAAAAAGCTGGATCCTGTCAAAGGATGCGAGATAACTTGTGATTAAAAAAGATTTCAGGGATGAAGTTTCCCAAGTAACCACGGAAAAGCCACATATTGATCACTTGAGCACAAAGTTCTCCCTTTCCCAAGGGAAAGGACATAAAAACATGCATCTGTTTATATCAGTTTGAGAGGAAGTGGTAGAAAGGATGACTATAACAGTGCCCTGTCCAACACTATTTCCTGGCACTCATCTGCTGATGTTTGAAGTGCATCTGCAAGAAGTGTACCTTTGCTAAACTTCTCAAAACATATGAAACCTCAAGTATCTCAGAAGAACAAAATCAAAATTAGGTGATAATAGATACATAAAACTGAAGCCACCTTCTCCCTCTCTCTCAGTCCACCTACAGGAGCCAGCAAAGCATATCCAAATTTGTGTTTGAACCCATCAGCACCAGTGCAAACCTGTTGCTCAGAAATCCCAGAACAACAGAATTTATTTCATTAATTTCTAATTCCTGTCTCCAGCTGGAATAGCTCCCATTGCAAGCTCCAGAAGCTTTGGAATGGCAGTTACAGCAGAGAAAGAAAAGAGGATTACCATCAAAGAGATTTACCCTACAGTGATCACTTGCCAATACTACCATATGAATACTACTTTTACTATAGACACAGAAATGACAAGATAATATTCCTTTTAAACCGTTTAGCTATCCCAAGGGTGATTGTTTTGAAAAAGTAGAATACCTTATACTATTCATTAATTTAATTGCACAGCATGGAAAACAGCACTGTGCTTTTCCTAATAGGCATCGAGTGGAGACTCACGCTGTTCGTTTGATTGGTAATGCCTGGAAGACACTGTCATTGACATATTATACTCCAGTTCCACAACACATTGGACAACTCGCTGACAACTTCTTTCTCTGAAAACCTGGTGCCACTTCAGGTGCTGGGCAGCCTCCAGCATGTAACAGGCTCCAGAAGATTCTCCTAAACTCCCAGTGCCTTTTAGGCTTTGGCAAGGATCAAAATGAGAAGGGACATGATGCTGAGCATTTTCTGTGAGGGTTCTGCATCTTAGAAACTCAAAAACTGGATCTGTAATCCCATTCATTTACCTCACCAATAAGACAAGATATTTTTTGGTTTAGGTTTATGTTCATGGAGTGATAGGGGATAGCAGGAGGTCAATGAGTGAAATTGAAGGCACTTGCTTGGCATTTGGTGCCTGGTAGTTTCTAACACCATGAGTTGGAAAAGTTTAATCTACAATTTGCTTTAAAAGAAGAGGGAAAAAAACAGTTAATAAATAAAAAGAGATATGTGGCTGTGGCGCAGGCACCCTTGGGATCTGGCATGTGGAGAACCAGCAGTGGATTTGGCACCCAAGAAAAATCAGCACTACTCTTGCCTCCGTACCAGCTTTCACCAAATCCTCCCCCCATGTCCAGTACAACCTTCACAGTAACAAGTTGTCCTTGGTATGACCCATGTTTCTAGCTAGTAAAGTTGTCCTCTCTTCCCCCTATTCCCTCAGAAGGCATCAGTTTTCTATTTTAAAAATATCAAGTCACCCTATCTCAGCTGCATTATAAACAAAGACAAACAAAACAACCCAAAACAGTTTCGTGTGTGGAACAAGAAAAAAAACACTTCAAACCCAAAGAAGTTTCCAATAACTCACTCATTGAAATTCAGGAAGAAAAAACCCCAAAGGGTAAAAATACCCCCACGTATCCAAGTTCTCTGAGGCCATTTCTTTCCCTCATCTGTGTTCCATCATCTTCTTCCTTATCCAAAAAAGTTGTGGTGTCCGTGGGAGTATGAAAAAACATTGGTGTGACCACGGAAAGGAACTCTGTCTGGCAGCAGAAAGCCATGCGTTATCCCGTCTCCAGGAACTCAGCCTTCCTTCGATGGTCATAAATATTCTCTGATGACAAAGCAGAGGGTAGTCATTCAATCAGGCTGAATAATACTGTACAACCCTGAAAAGCACACTGGGATTTGTGCTCTATCCCCAGCCACAACAAAGATCCACGGGAAACAACCCTACTGGCCTCATGTAGGACACCCACGCTGCCACATCAACCTTCAGGGTGACTCAGGCAGGAGTGCTGGACTTCTCTCTTTCAGAGGTCTCAACACACCTGGTGTCCATAAAATTTATCTGAGGACAGTGTCATCCACAGCAGCCCTTGGCAAAGGACTCAGTGGTGCTAGTGGGTGAGAGCTGGACATGCCCCAGCTGTGTGTGCTGGGACCCTAAACTCCACATGTGCTGGGCTGAGTGATCAGCCTCAACCACACATCACCGAATGACACAAAGGCTGAAGAAAGCACTAAAAGGCTATCCCATTAATGATAGCTAGCATATGCTATTAATGAGTACACAAGCAGTCATGTCACCTTTTTAGTTACACTCTGTCCTTGGGAGTTTTCAAAATTTTAGCAAACATTTAGTCACAAGTTTTTTTTACAGAGAGGGGCAAAAAAAAAGACTCATTTCACCATTAACTTTACACTACACTGTGTAATCAAGGATCTCCTGATTTTCAGGAGAGTGTTACTTGACATCTTGTTGCATAAATATTCTGCTTGTGCAAGCAGATCTGGGAATGATCAGCAATGTATGTCACAGTCTTGCCAAAATTATTGATGAGAAAATTATCTTCATGACCAAGAAGATCCTTTCTTCCCCTAGCCAGAAGAAAAAAAAAAGGATCTAAATGTAAGTCAGTCTTCTGCTGGCCTCCATTTTCACTCACCAAACCCCAAATTAGTAAATTTAGAGTGAATAAACAAATAGTCACTTTATGCTTAACCATATGCCTTCTCCTTTTATGGCAGCTTTATAAATTAAATTTAATCTTGCCCTTCAAGGTAGAAACAAGTAATATAACTAACCTGTTTATTAGTCAGTGTAGTTTGAGAATTACACTCGTGTTTCTGCCTTTGAGAACGTGAGGGATTGTTGACACAATGGAGGCCAAGCATGCATTTATGGTGCATGATATCACCGTGGGGCTCACAGAGGCAGTTTACTTATTCCACAGATGACTGCCACAAGAGAATGCAATTGCTCAATAATGTGTCAATGTACCCACGGGAAGCATTTAAGTCATCTGAGACCTGTATTGGGAACTTGCCAGGGACCCTAGCACTACCTCTAATTTGCACGAAATGGAGGAACTGTGGCCATCTTCTACAGACAGGATAACCAGAACAAGGGAGAAAGGACAAGTCAAAAAGGCACCCCTTTCTCAGAAAATTAAACACAACTGGAAGGGGAAAAACTGTTCCCCGGATTCAGGAAATAAAAGTTGTAAGACTAACAAACTTCTAAGGAGGTGAGTCAACATCAGTGTGGCATACTCCAGCACATGAGATGATCTGCACTAGGGAGAAATTACCTCACCAAGAATTAAAGCCTCAAAAATAGATGTAACACCTGACTGAAAAGCTATTTATGGACAACAAAATTCTCATACCATCTCCACCATGGCTTTATTTTTTTTAGTCAGAAATCAAGTTAGAGTGAAGTATCTGACTGATTGACTATTAGTGGGAGGTAAATAACAATTAAAGCTCTCTCAACACTGCAAATCAAGTAGCATCGTGTAGGATCAGATTAATAAATCAGAGTCTTTTCCACACTTCTCAAGAATTAAGGTGTCATAGGATGAGATCCAACTTTTTTGGATGCCTACTTCTAAGTAGTGGAGCTACTTCCATTGATTTTGGGAATGCTTTAGCTCATGTACATGAAGATAACTGGGTGAGTGAAAGCCTTGGTAAGGAAGTCATCACTGGAAGCCTTGGGAAGCTTTTCAAGCCAATGGAAATTGTAACTCTCTTCAGTAAGACTCACAACAATGTAAAGAGATCCTGCAGCTAAAGTGAGAATGATCCAGTGGTTCAAGCAAAACAGGAATTTACAGCCCTTCCCAGCATCCTACTGGAGAACCTTTCATTAATTTTCCAAATGGTTTACAGAATGTCTTCTGTTCACCTTTGCTTGAGACACAGCTCAGAAGAACCTGTAGCCTTTTAGCACAAATGGGTCAGTCACCAACCCCACAGTGAGTCAAAGGATCTGACTGAAGGACGTCCACATGTCCATGCCATGATGCTCAGCTCAGGGCCAAGATGCAACCTATTCCATGTAAAAAAAAAAAAAAAAAAAAAAAAATCCTAGTTCTGCTAATTTCAGATTAGTTTTTAAACTATTTCTTTCCCCCAGCTCTCCATCTACTTCTTCCTCCCACCCTGATCTGACTTTTCCCATTCCAAATGAGATTTAGAAGTCTGCCTGATGGCAGGTGGGTGGAGGCTCTCCAGATACTATGTTTGTTGGTAGCCCAACAGTTATTTGTGGTTGACTTTTTTGGTTGCCCACAGGAATTTCCAGGGTGGTGTAAACAGACAGATGTGGGTTCTTTTCTGCTATACAGATCACACCATAGGGAGATATCAAAGGAAAAAACCAAGCCCATGAATAATGCACTAGTGGGAGCATTTGAAGCTCTGAACTTTAAAGACTGGCCTCTGAATTTATTGGTTTAATTGTTGGGTACGGACACTTAGACTGCCAGATAGCTTTTGAAATCAAAACATCATTGAAAGATTTCCCGAATATTTAGAAGTTTATACAAAGTGTAAGTGGGCTCAAGTATTGGCAAACTCGAGGCTGGTCCCGCCCAGACAGCACTGCCACAATCTTACATGCTAAAATTGCTCTTTCCTTCTTTCCCTCAGTAGCACAGTGGTTTGATTTTTACTTCAGTGAGGCATCTCAACAACTATTCCATGGCTCATTGCTGCTGTAACACTGGGAAGCTGAAGGGGAGGGTTTCAAAGGTATGGATTAGTAAAGCTCCACTGATTTCAGGCTAATTCATACTAGCCAGGAAATTCTACACCTTGTTCTTTTTTTGTTGTTTTTTTTTTTTCTACTGTTACCATTATGCAAATGCTACTTTTGCCATGTGATTTCTATGTGCCTTGTGCTTGCACAAGAGACCATCGTGGCATTTTTAGCCTTGAGATGAACAAATAGCCCACTATTAAAATCACGTTAAGTCAATGGTGCAACTTGCTAATCATTCTTACTCTAGAGTTTCCAGCTAAAGATTTCCTCATAATTTATTTTTCCAGGAGAATTTGTATATGTTTCTGTCAGTCTATTTTGGAGCATGGCACATTACAGAAGCACTTTGATTCATGCCTGGACATGGATTATTTTAATTAGAAAGAAAAAGGAGTCTTGGTTTTAACAGCCTTGCACTGTCATCTTGCGGTTGCAGTGGTCACTTCCTCACCCTTATTTGGAAATCCCTTGAACAAGAATTTGATCTGAGAAGGAAGAAATGGTGATAGCCTCACTCCCAGGGCTTGGGTTTGTTTGGAGGCCTCCTTCCTGACATTCTTGAGACAACCAGACAGAGTGACCTTGCTAACTGTTTCCACTTCAGTTTTTTCCATGTCCTTCCTTTGTGAGAAAGTGTCACTTCCTCCATAAAACCATCATTGTTTAGAAGACTTCATCTCCTCCAGACTTAGAGCACTTCCACTATGAACACGTGCTCCAAGACACGTTTTCAGGGCAGTGTTATGCACAGTCCTACTTCCTGCCTGAGCTTTGAAGAGGGAATACCCTGCCACCGTCAGCTCCCAGTGAGGGACACAGCTGAGGCAAATCACTTACAACATCTTCTTTTGGAAGAAAGAAAAGAAATCCAAGAAATCTTCTTGGCTTTACCCACTAATCTCGACTTGCAAACAGCAATTATTTTTGCCTCTTTCCAGGACTGCTCAAGACACTAAGCATGGGATTATCCTTGTAGACACTTCCAAGTGTTAATTTCCTGAGCTGTCCAAATGACAAAAAAAAGCCCTGAGCCAGGCTTCCCTTCATCTCCAGCAGCTGCTCTTCCACCTGCTTCCTTATATCTTCCTGCTGGATAAAAAGAAACCCTATTCTGCAAAGATAGCTCAAAGCCTTCCCCTCTCAGTGAAGCCTGGCCAAATCATCTATCAGTGAATGACCAGAAATTAGGAAATCAACATAACTAGTCGTTTGGATGTGTGCAGCTGGATGTTACCCTGACCTAAACTACAGATTCCAAAAGTTTCATCCCTGTCCTCCTCAACAGGCAATATTTAGATCTCCTATTATACAAAATCCTCTTTACTGTTTTACCAATACCAGGAATCAAAATCTTAAAAATCTACATTGTATCTATTTGTGCTATTCACTTCTGTCATTTGTCTCGAATTAGAGGTAAAAAATCCCCATAAAGTCACTCTTGTTACATTCAGTTTCAGCATCTCTATTTGGGCTGCCAATACCTTGAGGAAATGTTTATTTTTACAGAAACCACAGTTAACATTAAGAGTTAGGGGCAAAAAAATCAAAACTGGGTTTCTAAGGGACTTAGTTTAGTACTTGGGTAAAAACCCATTATATTTTGATTAGAATTGTATTACTATTGTTCCCTTGAATGAAACTTAAGTGTGCCAAAAATGAACTCCCTGTTTTCGTGAAGAACTGTCTTACAGCTTAAAATGTTGTAAACCATATTTACTTCAACTTTTCTTTTACATGTGAAAATTGTCATAATTTTGCAAACAGATTGCCACAGACAAGATTTGTGCATCAACCCAAAATCCTACTGCCAGCAGAGGGATCCTATGTGGGCTTTGGAATTCATTAAAGCACCATTCAGAACCTCTGTGAGGGTTATACTCTAAAACTCCCAAAAACCAAGATATTTATGCAAGTTTCTTTCAGCTTTCAGCTTTCACACTTCCAAAATTACTACATTTTAGTTCAGCTTCAGAAAAAAGAGAACTTCTTCAGACATAAAATGTAAAACCACTTCAGAAAGAGGACTGAAAAATAATGGGATTGTATAGAAACTTTGGGAGCTGAGAGTTACCAGAACTGTGACTACTGTTATCAAACAGACTGAAATCAGACTCATAGAACCATTCAGGTTGGAGAATACCTCCAAGGTCATTGAGTCCAGCCTGATGACTGGTGACTGGTGACTGATCCCCACCGTGTCACCCAGACCAGAGCACAGAGTGCCATGTCCAGTCATTCTTTGGACACCTCCAGGGATGGGAACTCCACCAGCTCCCTGGGCTGTCCCTGCCAATGCCTGACCATCCTTTCAGTGAAGAAATTCCTCCTGGTGTCTAAGCTGACTCTCCCCTGGCACAGCTTGGGGCTATTTCCTTTCGTCGTGTCCCTTGTTCCCTGGGAGCAAAGCCCAACCCTCCTGGCTGCCCCTCCTGTCAGGGAATTGTGGAGAGCCAGAAGGTCCCCCCTGAGCCTCCTTTCTTCCAGGCCAAGACCCCAACCCCCCCCCCCCCCCCCCCCCCAGCTCTCTGAGCTGTTTCTGGTACTCCAGGCCCTTTCCCCAGCTCCATTCCCTTCTCTCAATTCCCTTCTCTCTTCCTTCCCTTCTCACAAATGTGAAGAATCTCATTTTTGGCATGCTTAGCAGAGATGTCAGGAGACAAATCTGACTGACAAGGATGTGTGGGAAAGTCCAACCCCCAAGCATAGAGATGTCCTTGAACCCAAGGACTGACAACCTGCAGAGAGCAAAGCAAAACCAAACCCACACGAGGACCTGGCTCAGCACTTGGGAGCAGGACAAGCTGCCATCTCCCCAGAGTGCAGGAACACACATCCCACAAGGCCAACAGCACCAAAACCAGCTGCTGCTGCTGCTGACGGGCTCCAAGAGCAGCAGGGACCACCTCTGACAGCAGGAGCAGCACATGCTAATTCCATCCTTCCCCTCACTACCAGCACTGCCAGCCCGGCTGATAATTGGCACTAACTGCAGCCGTGGTTGCTGTGATGTGGCAGCTGTTTGCCAAGAGCTGGACTGAGACCACCAACTCACTTCAGACAGGCCACTAAACACCCTTCTGAGGGTAACCACGAGGTCGCTCTCAACTTGGGTTCGATTCAAGCTGGGGACTTCGAGGTGAAAAGGCTCTGCATTCAATTACCAGTCCCCTGAGTCATCCCATCCACCCTCTATAGTTATTTCAAAGTGCTCTGGTAAGCAATATCTGAGAACATTACATGTGTTCAAAATGCTAAAAATACATGTCCAAGAAGGCAGGGAAAAGATTGGATCACTCAAAAGGACATTTTCCTTCCTCTTTAAAAAGAAGTAAAATGAAAAAAAGAAAAAACAGTCACTCACTTTCAAGTTGCTTTTTCTTTTTTTCCCAAATATTTTTTCACACCCTGCTTTGCCATTCCAATTAATTTCTTGCAAATATCTTTAGAATACAAAAGAGAGACTGTTCTTGGGAAAAAAAATAATTGTTCCTTTTACCTTTGTATTTTCTAAATAGCTAAATCAGTATTAGAAAGAAGGTGAAAGTATTTTGGGGTGGGGGGAGGAAGAGGGAGTGTGAGAAGGGTAGCAGGAACAAAACAAAATGCAAAAAGATGGATTAAAAAGGCCTCACACTGAAACCAACGAGTCCCAGGGATTCCACCCAGGGTTTCTCAAACGTGCGGATTTGTTTTCAGAGTGACACTGCCCTCTGGTACCCCAGGATATGGTATTTTCAATGCAGCTCCAGAGGGTCACCAATCTATTTGTGTCACCTATCTTGGGATCTGACAACTCTCCCCAGGGGCTCACTTAAACAAGCCTTCAGTTTTTAAACAAAGTGGATTTTAATTGAGAAGCACCTGTGGCGAGAGTCTACTGGCATTATTAAGAAGCAAATTTATCACAGTGAATCATAGAAGCAGGAGGTGGGGGAGCCAGCAGGGAGGGGGAGTCCACACGTACGTCATACCTGCAACACAGAACCAGTCCTTTCATAGAAAACCCCTGGAGAAATGTGTAGGATTTGACTGCACCCCACAAGGAGCATTTTTCCCAACAAACTGTTCCCAGGGTGCTGAAAAGCTATCATTCATAAAAAATTATTGAGGGGGAAGGAGGTAGCAAAAGGGAGTTCAGGAGGCCAGGGATGCCAGTGGGAGCTGCAGAATGAGACCCTCTGTAAAGCACGCACCTGTTTGTGGCCACCATAAAAGCTTAACTAGAAAGCCTAAAGTTCCAAATGGGGGGGGGGGGGGGAGGGATGGGGGGGGGTGGTGGGAGAAAGGGGGAAAGAGGGAAAACATAATGAAAGCTTGTCTTAATATAAAAATAAACTTTAACCCATGGAGTGCAGACTCACAACAGATGGCTGCAATTTAGAAAAAAGCCTTGGCAATGAGAAATACACAGAACTGAGGAGGAAACTCTTCCAAACACATCCTGGTATCATCAAATATGGGCTTGGGGCAAAGACTGGAATTGTACCATTTTATAAAATATGTGGCTAAAAAACCTGCTTCTAAACCAAAATTTAATGTTGTTCTAGAGAGCAGTTGATAGGAGGGGCCAAGGTCTGTCTAAATGTAGTAATAATTATACTAACAAAAAGTTTACAAGGAAAGGAGAAGAGAGTGAAGCCAACAGTTAGATGACACACAAATGTTTACGGTGACAAGGGATGTGCTGTAATTTTAATGACACCAATAGTAAGATCCCTTGGTGATTTGTTGCAGTGTTATGCACTCACTTTATGCTTGGTGAGGGGCAGAAAAGATATGCTCAAGCCTTTTTGGCCCAGTTTAAAAGACTTAACATTAAAGGTGGGGCTCCACATAGGTATTAGTCACTAAGGATAGTTTTTACACTCAGAAAATAGCTGGGCATTTTCATCCATTATTTCCTTATCAATGTTTTCCCATTCATTGCACATGTAACATTGCCTTTTTTCTCCCCTTGTTTATGTAAATCAGTCTCACTTCTAATCAAAAGTAGGAACAGACTGTGATGTGCATAAGAAAAGAAATGCACGGTGCAGAATAAAGGGGGTAAGGAACAGAAATACCAGCCGCTCTACATCCCATGTCTAGGAAATGTGGTTTTGTAGTGGTTTATCAGCAATTTCAGAATTTGCATTTTTTCTCTTTTAAAATCACTGCTGAAGTAAAAACCTACTTCTCCCCTGCCACAATGCCTTAATCTGCAAGGCTTGCTTCAACTTTTTTTGTTAAGATACTGTCAGCTTGGACTTGCATGGAGAGAGACTATTTATAAGAACATGGTGTGACAGGGCAAGGGGCAATGGCTTCAAACTGTAAGAGAGTAGGTTTAGATTAGATATTAGGAGGAAATTGTTCCCTGTGAGGGTGGTCAAGCCCTGGCAAAGGCTGCCCAGAAAAGCTGTGGCTGCCCCATCCCTAGAAATGTACAAGGCCAAGCTAGGCATGGCTTGGAGCAATCTGGTCTGGTGGAAGGTGTTCCTGCCCATGGCATGGGGGTGGAACGAGATCAGCTTTAAGGTCCCTTCCAACCCAAACCATTCTATAATTCTATAACATCTTTTTCTATAACATTATTTTTCTTTACTCAGCCTTATATATTCTTTCAGCATGTTCTTCCCTTCCTCCACTTTAATTCTTATATTTAATATTAAGAGCTGAATAGTTCTGTAGTTAATGTAGCTAACTTCCTCCATAATTAATACAGAGGTAATCTGAAGCAGCAAACTGATCCTTCTCCCCCAACTCCGCCCTCAAAAAAGCCCATGTACACTATTTCCATGACCTGTTCTGTGAGAAAAGTGCCAACACAGAACATGCAAATGCTCAGTGTTAAACTGATTCCTAGCCAAAGTTGTTTAAATACATTTAAAAAACAAGCAACAAACATAGGATTTTTCATGAAAGCTGAATGCTTTTATAAGCTGTCGCTGAAGAGTTCACCATACTGGTCCTGATGAGGCATCGTGATTTGGGAGCCTGTTCTGAGGCCCTCACTGCAAGCAAGACATCGAGGGGCTGGAGTGTGTCCAGAGAAGGGAACAGAGCTCGTGAAAGGGTGCAATATCAGGAGTGGCTGAGGGAGCTGGGGACAGTTCAGCCTGGAGAAAAGGAGACTCAGGGGAGACCTTCTGGCTCACTATAACTGGCTAACAGGAGGGTGCAGCCAGACTGGGATTGGTCTGTTCTCCTAAATCATAAGAGGTGGGACATGGGGAAACGACCTCAAGCTGTGCCAGGGAGATTTAGGGTGGCTGTTTAGGAAAATTCCTCCTGGAAAGGGCCATCCAGCCCTGGCACAGTCTGCTCAGGGCAGTGTGGAGTCCTCAGCTGTTCTGATCCACTTAAGGTGAGGACAGACGAGTTTCGCCCCAGTCTAAAATTGCAGCAAGTGATGCCTAAAGAGGCTGACAGAGGCTAGACAAAGTTAAAGGAATAAAGTAGTTATTTATTAAAAAGGCCTTCAAAGGATACACCTTGGGCAGTACAAAAGCCTGGCCATGGCTCCATCCAAGATGGACAGCGTGCAAGTTTTCACACTTTTTTAAGTTTTGGTCCATTTACATATTTGGGTTAATTATCCAAGTAAAGCCTCAGGCTATGAAGTCCCATCCTCTCAGTTTGCTCTCCTCAATTCACTGTTGTTTATGCTTTTTGGGCCTAAGGCTGTAACGGTGTCTTTGGTTCTCAGGCTGGAAAAGGATTGTTTAGTCCAACTACTGTGAAGGGAACTTACTAACACTTTATATGAAGTTCAGAATCAAAAAAATATAAAAGCTAAAACTTAAAGCATCAAAAGGAATTAAGTTCTCAGCATACTGGAAAACAAGATTAAAACCCAAATGAGCTTAAATGTTGGAATCCAAAGCGATCATTCAGCTTCATTTTTTTTTCATAAAGAAGGGAAGACATAAAATAGCAAAGTAGGAAAATGCCAAGAACGGTTATGAGAAGCACAGGAAAGGGGTTACCCACCTCTGTGAGTTCAGTGCTGGCTCCTAGAGTGCAGTGGGGGAAATCATCCTCAGTGAAGTTCCTCTGAGAGCTGCCAGTGACTCAGCAGCATCAGCAGCAGAGCAGAGCCACTGCAGCAGGACCAGCAGGGTGGGGTACAAGCAGCCTCATAGGAGCAGCCAGGACAGCACAGACAGCAGAAGCTCTGACACTTTGTAGGTTTTGCAACCTGCAGCAGGTTGGAACTTGCTTATAGAGTGGCAACATCATAACTACCTTAGAGAAAGGGCAGGTCTGTGGAGAACTCCATCTTAGCTCCCTTAAAGTTCATTGGCAGGTCCTTGGTATCCAGGAAAAGTTCCCTTGATGTATTAAAAAGTTTACTGCTTGCCTTTCTCATATATCAAAACCTTACTGCTTGCTTTCCAGATGTACCAGAAGTTTATTATAAGCTATTTTAAAGGCCTTTGAACAAGGTGCCTAATTTTCTAAAATAAACCAGGTTCTAAAATTTTTGTTAGAGGCAGCTCAAAACTAACCTTCAAAACTTAATATTCAGAGAGGCAATGAAAAAACATTCGTACCTTTTTACTTGTTCACTACACCATCCCTGGAGGGGTTTAACAGCCATGTGGATGTGGCATTTGCAGACATAGGCTAGTGGTGGCCTTGGCAGCGCTGAGGGAATGGTTGGACTCAATAGTCTTAAGAGATCTTTTCCAATCCAAACCATTCTATGACTATAAAAACTTCCAGTCAACACAATTTCAAGACCAAAACTGCCCAGCACAACATCTGAAAATCCCCTCTCCACCCAGATTGAGGATTGGTATGAATTATTTATCTTATTTTTTTTTCCTTATTACTGTGCTATGAATATTACATAAACATGTATTTCTGAAAACAAGGTCTGCAGTAGAAGAGTGATCATCATCACCATTTGTTCTGCTTATGTTTTGGAGTTAACACCACCATGACAAGGTACCTCTCAATTACTAATGCACTACAACTTCAGAGATTTATTGAGATTTTTTTTCCCTTAGGCATCACAGCTTTTATGCTTACTTTGATCACATTTGCCAAACTCCAGGAGAAGAAAATGTTTTAAGAGCAACCCCATAAAAAAATCCACATTACCAACTGGGCTGTTTGTCTTGTAACAAGTATTGACAATGAATGTATGCTAAAGCATGAAGATTTTCAGAACTCTTGAATTATGACAGAACTAAAGGCAATGTGTAAAAATTCAGCAAGTGGACAAACAAGCTGAAATAATTCCTGAATGACAAAATGAAAAAATCAAACACAAATCTCTTTGGTGCAATTATGTTTTTACATTAATATTTACTTGTATTCAGTTATGGAAGCCATCTTAAATTTAAACAAAATCAAGTGCAACTTAACAGTGTGTCTTGCTCAGGAACTTCTGTGACATGTCTGTGTCATCGCCAGTGTGGCATCAGCTCCACTTTTGAACTGAGATGAGATGAGATGAGATGCTGTGCAGCAAAAAACAGGAGGTTAATTTTAAATGCTGTGGGTTCCCCTTGGTCTTTACCTCCAGCTGTGTTTTCCTCTCCCATGAAAATCCATGCAAAACTAGAATTATCTTTGTTGTATTTTAACTACTTAAGTATTCTCTGAATTACATACTACTTTTAGAGTAAGCTGTAAGGCTGCAGAAAATGCTGGGCAAAATTGCAGAGTATTCTTGATTCCAATGCAGACTTGATAATCTCGGAACTCTTTTCCAGCCTTAATGATTTCATGATTCTATAAGGCAATTAAAAGCAATACAGTGCCAATCCTATCCAAATGAAATTTGGGGTGTAAGAAGACAACTCTTTTATCTTAGTCTGGAGAGGGGAGGCTCTTCCTAAAAAGATACTATATGGACAGCATATTTCACCAAGTGTCCAGACAGCAGGAGGGAAAATGCAAACTAACAATACTCCCTCATTTAACTGGCAACGTGTTTCCATCCCTCAGGAGTTCTCCCTGGGACCTGAACTCCTCCCTCTCTCACCCCGCAATCTATTTTTATTTGCTTCTGCCTTCTCCAGTCTAGGCAGTTCCTAATTCCATGTTAGATGGACACCACCAGTCAGGTCTGAGAGAAATGCAGTCTCTCAGTTGTTGCCTTCTTTTGCCAGCATCACCCTAGTGAGGGGCAACAGCTGAGGGACATGTCCTGTACAGACGCTGGATCCATGACTGGAACATCAATTCAGTAAATTTAGTAGTTCAGCCCCATGTCTCTACTTCCAGTGTATAAACTAGAGTTTTCCAGAGCTTACAATGTGGCTAAGTTCAGGCTGGGTTACACCAGAGGAAAATTCACTACCCTCATTTGTACAGGGAATAGCTAAAGCTTCAAAAAAAAAAGTTGTTCTAAGGATTCTAAAGACCTATTCAAAAATCAATGCCGGTTTCTCACTCTCATAAATTGCTGGATGGTATCAGAAACTACTGGAAGAGAAAGGTCCTTCAGAGAAACCCATTAAGCCTATAGCAGCAAGAAATCCCCCCACTGGAATGGTTATGCCTTGGCCAAGATGCAAGAGACTGGAACCGGCTCTCGACATGGAAAGGCCCGCTGGTAGAGGGGGGCAGCTCGTCAGGACCCTGGACAGCACCGCAGGGAGCCGGCACTGCACACTTCGTAAGGGGGACACCGGGATTTTGAGAAGGAAGTGGCAAGTCCAGGGAATCACAGAACGGTTTGCATTGCAAGGGACCTTAAAAAGATCATCCAGTTCCAAGTCCCCTCTGCCGTGGGCAGGGACACCTTCCACCATCCCAGGTTGCTCCAAGCCCCACCCAACCTGGCCTTGGACACTGCCAGGGATGGGGCAGCCACAGCTTCTCTGGGCAACCTGGGCCAGTGCCTCAGCACCCTCACAGGGAAGAGTTTCTTCCTAAAATGTATTCTTCTGCATTGCTCCATAAATCCCCCCATTTAATACAAAGAAGTCTACACCAAGAAGACAAGGATTTCAAATTCAATACAACCCAACGACACAGCTCAGGGTTGGTACAAAATCTGAGGGTAATTTTGGGTAGATCCTCACATTTTTAGTACCTTCTCATCTGCAAATCAAGTGGACTTTTTTTGATTCTCACAACACAAATGCTCACACCAACCTCAAAATACAAACTGACTGTTAAATAAAGATTGTGACAATGGCATTAACTGCCTGTGACTTTTTTTCGGGGGGGGGGGGGGGGGGGGAGGGTTAAAAATGCATTTTACAAGCACTTAAGGCAAAAATAACTTAAATTACTAGAAGCATATTCAGAGCTTTGCAAACATTTCAGGTTATTTCTCACAGCTTGCCAGAAAGCTCTTCCAGAATCTCTCCCCTTACGATGAAAAACCAACTCCTTATTCTCTTTTAATAACAAATGGACCTTAAAAAAAAAATCTGATCACTATTGTTTGAAAGCACTCGAAAGCAATAAGATGGTCACAAGACTTGATTTGCCTGTTCTGCCCCTTTACAAACTCACTAAAGCTTGCTCTTTATGACTGATTGCTGTGCTGTATTAATCCCCAAGCATATAAAACGAGTCTATTGGAGACCAGGACTTCACTGGGGGAGGACAGGGAAGCTGTTGTCTTCTGAGAATTAATCCATCCTGGAAAATCAAAAGCCAGCCACTCACAATACAGTAATCAGCATGTTCTCCACTATGAAAGCCCTATATTTCCCTTTTAGAAAACACAACTACTACTCCATTATGTACTACAACACACAAAACACTTTTTATTTTTTTGGTGTTTGTTATTATTTGGTTTATATTTATGGGTTTGTTTGTATTCCATTGGTGGGTACACAACCATCAAGTAAAAAAAACCCCACCCTGTCTATTCCCCATTGCTTAAAAAGAAAAAGGGACTCCCACTGTTTTTTCCACAACCGAAGTTCTCTCTGGATTTGCTTTGTGAGCAGGATTTTAACTCTTTATCACCCTAAATAAAAGGAAATTCTTTGCATTTTTTTCCTTACACAGAAAGCCCAGAAAGTCCATTTTCAGGTCAGAATGATTTTTTAAACCACTTTGTTAAATTATCTAATGTGAGTTTCCTAAGTGGCATTAAAGTAAGAGTGAATTTTTCTAATTACCCCATTAAGAATAACTTCATTTCAGATAGTATTGCATTTGATGGTCCTTTGTTAGCAAAAGTTTAGTTCTTTCCTTTTAAAGTTGAAAGATGCAGCCTTCCAAATAACCCCTTTTTTCTTTTTTCTTTGTGAGAGCAGAGTTTTGGGGTTTTTTTTGTTTGTTGTTTTTTTTTTTTCCATTTAGGTGCTAGAAGCATGAATCTACCATTGTGCTATGGAGATAAAGATCAAAACCCTGACAAACCCAGCTCTAAATCTTACGGGACAGTAATGAAAATGCTAAATGAATTCTGGCCTAAACACAATATTTAAGCCTTAAGGAAATCACTGAGGTGCCATGTGCTCAAGAAGAACCACAATCACATTTCCATTCAGCCAGCAAAAGGCTGAATGTATACAACAGCACTTCAACAGAATTTTTAACAACCAACAAAATATTACTGCCAAATTATTTTTTAAAAGCAAACAAATCAATTTGCTTATATTCACATTTACTCTTTGCTAAAGCAAAGAACTTTTCTCCTCTATTTATTTTGCAAGTAAAAAGTCACTAAAAGCAGTAAGAGTTAGAGTCTTTGTTGCTATTGCCATTAACCCTTTTCAGACATAATTTATTTAATAAATGGCTGTAGACAGGAGTTTTGTATCCTTGACTTTAAAACCAACAGGTTTTAAAATCCCACTAAAGTCTAAAATCCCACTGGGTTAATTCAACAGTCCCAACAGGTTGGCATGGCAGACATCAACATCTTTCTGTTAACTTGAAATGCCCTTAGCAGTCCAGCTCTACTCACCATCATATTTAAGTAGTACAATGTGTTTCTCAGAGTTCAAAGCAATGTGTGCTTTTTTCCATTTTTAAATAAAAACTTCAACTGAAGGAGCAAAAGCTCATGCACATGGATGAAGGTCTGTTACACGTAATGTGGAGTTTAAGGACATGAACTTGCCTTTCTATTCAAGAACGGGATTAAATGTCAACAAGAACATGAACATGTTAATTTTTCTGAGACCTCTGAGTTAGACATGGCTGAAGATAATCCAGTGACAGTAACCATACAGAAATACCAGCAATATTAAGATATAATTCATGTTTTGCTTGGTCAGGAAGGATTACAGTTTTTGGCTTCCAGGGCAAAGCTATGGCACACATAGAGTTAACTGTGCCCTCCTCCCCCTGCCCCCCAGCTTCACCCCCCTTCTCCCCCATCTCATTCATGCCACATTCCACAGTGGCAGGGTCCAGCAACAATATAGGAGGGTACCCAAAATGAAGAGGCAGGGCCTTCTATTCTTCTGCCTCTCTTGAATTAATTAACTGGAAATGAGTTTTGTCAATGTTTTGGAAAGGCAGAGGGGTGAAAAGAAACTGCTAGAATTAATCACAGTGAGAAACTACCTCTTCAGCAGTCTGCCAAAGTTCAGAAAACCCATGAGAAGTGCAAAATAAAAGGAAAGTGGGCTGACTTACCCTCCAAAGGAACAAATAAAATTCAAACAAACACCCAAGTCTCCAAAACAGAGACATGCCCCAGTGCAAAGGAATGCAGCATCTGTTGCCACAACAGCTTCAGCTTTGGTTTTAATATACTTGTCTTGAAGACTGATAGGTATCAAGGTAGAAAAGACAGTTTACTAATACTTAAATAGACAAAAGACACGTTGTGTTTAATTCACAAAACATTTAAGTACATCCAACTTTGATGCTTACATAAATAGAGATATTTAGGTCCCATGATTGAAAATTAGTAACTTTGCTTGTTTAGCCCTGACTCAGCATAGATCTTTTACATGGAGAAGGCAGCCTGCAAAGGAGCTCTTTCTTTCTACAGTTTTTAAAACTATAGTTATCTCCAAGTTCAGCAAAGGAAATTATAACAGGTCAATACTACATGTATGACATTCTTCTACTGATGAAAAAAGAAGTAATGAAATTCCAACCAACTGACAAGAAGGACCTTTTTTCACAAGCTGATTTACCCAGGTAGATAGAAAATACACAGGTGACCTTTTGTTTACAGCAAAGGGAGGCAGAAGCATCATCTGACAGTTTTTCTGAGAACAAACACAATAATTTCAACAGACCGGCACTAAAACTGAAAAAAACTGGTTGTTGAGCAAGGGAAAATATTTTATAAGAGAAATACATTTTTAGTGATTTGACTACTGCTAGTATTTTTGCTCAGGAGGGCTTTTTCTTGACTGACCGCAGAATTAACTTGTCATCTCGTTGCTGTATCTCCAAGCCCATCCTCTCGAGGGCAGAGCTGTCTGCCAGCCCCTTCTGCTCCATCTGTGCAATCAGCGCCTGGATCTGCTCGTTCTGTTCGGTGAGATTCCGGATTGCATAAATTGCCCACTGGCTCACAACTGTTGGGCAGAGTTAAGGATCATTTATTTATTTATTTAAAGATAAAACATTGTTTATTTTGATTTATTACTGCATCCACCTCCCCCAGCCCTCCCCCAATTCCTTAAACTCAGAAAACTAGTAGAAATCAAGGGTTTGAAAAAGTAAGACGTTTACAAGTGCTGACACTGAACCTGCAAATACTTGCATATGAGGCAATTTAATTTTAAAAGAGGTAAGCCCCTAAACTTCAGGCAAACTTACTAGGGTTTATGTTGAGTCAAAAAAACCCCAAGCAAACAAAAAACCCCAACCAAATGAATGGCAAGAATTGAAAGACCTACTGTTTTAAATCAAAATTACAGTCAATTTAATTGTTCCAATGATCTTCCTAGTGAATTTAAGTGAAAAATAAGTCAGTTCTTTATGATCTGAACACTTTGACACTACACTTCCAAGCACTGGCAAACAAAATAAGCTGTACAACATATACAGGAAAGATTACTATTATTTTCACTGCAGAAGTTGAAGAGATGTAGAAAAAGACAACCAGGTTAATACCTGAAAACAGCACAAATAATGTCAGAGACACTTAAACTTCTTTGGCGTATAATAATACCTAAATTCAGTCCTTTATGCCTGGGTGCTTTTACACACTTGCCAGGAGACCAGACACTACGATCACTGGCAGGGAGCTCCCACTGATGTTTAAATGGGCACAAGCTGCAACTCATTCACCTCCCAAGGTGGTCCCTTGAGGCCAGGATTGAGGCACATGTCAGGGATGTAGACAAAGGATTTAAATTCCCAGGATTATCAGTCAGGCATCTTCCAGCGAACTACAGTGTTCATTTTATGAAGTGTCAAGAGATGTTGGTCCCAATTCTGCAGCTGAAAAGTTGTTATGATACAATCTTTCCCAAGTTACCCATACAGGAGCCAAGCCTTTCTGAATCACATGAGTGGTTTGCCTGCAGGGCACCAATTATTTGCTACATGTAGCTTCACATCCAGTAGAAGAATATGCATAATTTACTCATCTCCTTGACGTCTTTTGGGTTGGAGAGCATCTAAGCACAGAGATAAATGTTCTTGTGGGCATTTGCCAGGGGGCGACAGGAGGGGAAAACTCAGACAGAGGGAAACTTCAGACAAAACAACAGATGAGAGGAACTGGACTTAAACAATCTTACACAACCTCAACAGACAGATGGGTTTAGATGAAGAGTAGCTTTGACACAAATGGCAGGGAACAGCCCTACACTGGCATGTGTCAGTAAAACAGCCTTTTTGTAGCAGTTTCTATTTATTCTCAAATTCAAGAAGTCCAGAATTGAAAATAAAAAATAATAAAGTGTTAACTACTATGGAGCCTCTTTTTTTTGTTTGTTTGTTTATTTTTCCCTGACAGACCTCTTTAAAATTTGCCAGGAAGCATGCTGCACACCTTCTTAATTAAAAAAAAATCCAGTGTGAGGTAACGACAGAGGAGAGGAATTAATACCAAAATAGATTATGCATCACATCAAAGTCTAAACAGGTGAACACAACAGAGAATATCAATATATTCTCTTCTGTCAGTACATCACTACTAGAATTAAGTAAAAAGACAAGTGCCAAGCTACATTTAAGTAACATAAACTTGGTATTTGCACTGAAGATTACATTTGAGTATATAAAACAGTAAGATGCTGAAGTAATAAAATCATGTATGTGCAGATTCTCAGTCATTAGCACCGATGGTGAGAATAGATTTCAGACCAGCAAAGCATGGAAGTTGGTGAATGCAGATAAAGCAAGGCTGACACCCAGCAGGTCTTTTCCAGGTCTGATTTAGGGTATGTCATGAGTGCCAAAAAGAAAAACATCCTCCCACCCTCCCTGGCTCGGCTCCTGGGATGAGAAGCAGACTTTTTCTTCTTGTGCTCCTAAAATACAGCTTCTGTGTAAAATATGGCACTTGTATAAAAGCGCATTTTCTACAATATTAACAGCAATTTTCAGAGAGTGACAGCTCTCAATCACACAAAGTGCCACACAGACAAAAAATGTACTCTCAAAACCTTTACGTGTATTAGCCTTGGGAATGATCCTGCTACTATAGTCTTTATGTCCTTCAACACAAACCCGCTGCTAAACCCCCTGGCAAATGCTCTTTTCCTATTACCAGATCCATTCATGCTTACATAATATCTAAGACATCCCCATTATCTTATGAACTCTATTACCATTGTGGCATTTATCATTATTGACTACTGTAGCTGAAGCTGCAAAATGGTTTCAATAACATTTTCACTCCTTCAGAAACCCCTTTCTGTGTGGAGGTTTTCCATTGTGACCACACCATGAATATTCATGAGCCCCTTTTTCAAATGCGGGGGAAGGATGAGGCCTTTGGACAGCTGGGAGCAGACCCTGGCAGACTTGAGTGTCTGCGGAGATTAAAGCCAATCCCCAGCTAATACTCACATTACCCTCTTGCTCCTCTCCAAAGACAGATATACAGAGAGAAAATTAAACATATTCGAGAGTCTCTAATCCTACCTACACTTTAGGCACTTGATTGTATGCTCAGCTTTAGAAAGAGACCTTCTAAAGTTGCCATAGTTACTACAAATATGAGCGTGAGCCTGTTTGTGGTGAAACTGCACCAAAGAGAAGCAACACAGCAAGCACAGCAGATCTGATGGCACAGACTCATCTAGATTTTTCCAACTGGGCATATTACACTATCAAATAAATTAATATTATAGAACAGTGAAGATTATGGTATTCTGTTACATGGAAGATGGCATACAAAAGGAAGAAAACAATTTTATTTCACAGAAGCCTCATCACTAGACTATCTGTGTTTAGGAACTGAAAACAAACATTTCTACGCTTTTACAGCAACGCTTTTCCAAAATCCTTCAGTACTGCATGCTTTGTGATTCCCATGCTATTTTGACATATAAAATAACAAAACTGAATCAACTTGCCCCATCTTCCATATTTAAGTAACATCCTCATTCCACAACTTAAAGTTGTCCTCTGGGTTTTAACTTTGATTATGGGGAGAGAACAACACAAGGAGAAGGGAAGAAGGGTGGAAAAAAACCTGTCCCTTAAGGATGAAAAATGTTACTGTCTGTAAGCCATTAAAATCTATGCCATTAAATACTGTTTAAGTTTTGTCACTGACTGCAAAGGGAACTTTTCACAATTCTCCCAGTTCTTTTCACTTGGATTCTGCTACAAGAGGTTGTTGGAGTCAATGCAAGAGCACAGCGACTGGTTTGTAAGCTTAATGGGGTGTGAAAATACAACGATGTCCTGCCAGGAACCACTAACCAATACTGCTGGAGAGGCCATACAGACCATTTCTCAGGGAGTGCATTCCACCTTCTCATTCTTAGTCCAACTGGAACTTAACATTATTGACAAGCCCACTGCAGCCACCAGGACCCCAATGAATTGTTCTATAAAGCAGTTTGTATTCTATGGATGACAGAGAACAGAAGAAATTATTAGTAAGGCTGGAAGCTGATGAAGTAGATAAAAGGCAGTGCACAAGTAATCTTGGAAATATGTTACATGTTGCTTGAAAAACACAAGTTTCAGAAGCTAATTATTATCATTAACTAATACAGGATTCTGAAGGGATGACAAGGAGAATGAAATATGTACATCTGTTTTCCTAAGTCCCCTTCATAGTCATTAATACTGAAGGATCTAAATATATAATACTAAATATAAAATATTTATAGATTAAAAAATTATAAAAAATTTATTAAGAATTATAAATTTTTTAATACTATATAAATACTAAATATAACATTCTTATTGGAGAGTTTGATTTATTACATAGTGTAGGGACTTTTGTTTTTAATTAGACTATTTCCTGCACTACAGTCAGTTTTCTATAACTAAATTATTACCTAGGAACTTTTTTCCTTATGAGTAAATAGGTCTTATGCAAAAGAGGGTTATCTTTGCCCAATCACATTACCTCATTTAAATAAAAAAAATATTATTTAAATAGCAACTACATTTTAATCACATACAGGAAGAGATACAGAACTTTATTAAGTTGGAACACTTGTCAGATTGGAACAGTTGTCAAATAGGCTGTTTATGTAACCCATTAATTTAAGCCACCCAATTTTTCTAAGAGCTATCCTGAAACAGGTCTGTAGGAGTAAAAAGCAGAGGTAATGAAAATACAATATTTGTATTGTACAATAATTATATTTCTTTCTGGCCTTCAACAACTAACCCAATTCACTAGAACATCTGCAGACTGGAATGAAATACTGAAGCATCACTTAGTCACTTCCACTTGTAGACCTGATCGGATGACACTGAAAAGACATAAACCGTTTTTCTTCCCTGTCTTTCAGTCCTTTCAAGCACTTTTCCTTCACAGCACCTTGAAGATAATTCCTCCCACCACTAAAGGAGGTCTCTAGACAACTACACAGCTGTTCCTCTCAGTTTGGAGCTGTGATGGACCACATGCAAACAGTCAGGACTTTGGCCCCTCACCATCAGCCAAACTGCTTACAAAGCTCTACAAATTTCCTTCTGTTGGGGGTTTTTAGTAGTGTAATGAAGTTCAAGAAGCTGTATAAAATCAAAGCAATTCCTTACAACTCCTCTGCATTTTTATGCAACTTCTACCTGTGATTAAGACATTACCAAAAAATTAGTAACAGAAAATGTAACTAATTAAATGTTTTACCTTAATTTACTAACTTATTTTCAAGAAGCTGATTAATATTTTTACAATTAATGCTTTAGACTCTGTTTATTCTTGGCATTGAACTACCAGCACCAAAAAACATCAGGAATTCATCCTGTACAAACTTAAAATACTTTGCCTAAAAGATAGGAAAAAAAAAGTCTAGAATATTTCAGTTGCCTGTATTTTCATTTATTTCACAGCTGTTCATATTACCTATGACTGCAGTCACCACATTCTGGGTTTTAAAGCTAGAAATGGGCAGTACTGTATAAGCTGGTAATGTCTCTTCCTGCCTGCTCTGCTTGACTTTGCTCTTGCAGAGCTGACACAGCACAACCCATCTAGTCTACAAGCCTCCAGAACACAGAGGCACTACTGGATGCTGGCAGAGGTGTTTACTCCTGAACGCACTTTGTAGGGATAAGATTTATAACACTGGGGAAGTGAAAGCAGGTGTTTCTGCTACAGGCAACTCTCACCCGGTCCAAGGGATTGAGCAGAGAGTTGGACCATCCGGTACCAAACAAGGTTCCATCTCCACCACAGCGTGGCAGCAGAGCTTCACTGGACAGCACATGTGGCATGAGGAGCTTGCAGCCAGCCCTTCCACTTCTCACCTGCAGCCCTCTCCAAAGGGAGCTGCTTCCACAAAATATTCCAATAAAGACAGAAAGTCTATCCCCAAAAACTTGAACTGGGGTTTGCAGACTAATTCCGCCCAGCAGAACACAGCTTTGACAAAGATTTTAAACTACACCATTGCAGAACAGATAAATGGGCAAAACCACTTGGTTTAAAGGCAAGGAAACAGCTTCAATACTAGGGCAATATTCTCTGTAATTCACAGCCCACAGACAACAGGAAACATCCACAGCACAAAAGAATTGTGCACAAAATAGTTTTTCCAGTTCCAAAGCCCTCACTACCCTCCCACACCAGTAGTGTTCCCCTTGCAGACAAACACCATCCTTCTGGCTACTTGCATTTATCTCACTCTCTGAGCATACTACCCATGATCTGCAATGATGAAGCCATTTCTTAAAATGTGCCTTGTGGGACACAGGCTTCTTTAAAATGGGACTTACAACTTCTGCATGACCAGCACACAGACATGTTAAAACTCATGGATGACTTTCAGTGACAATTCATCCATGTAAGTATGTATGGCCAACAAATATACTTTGAAGATCAGAATGGACTATTAAACGTCTTTTGCCCAACCCTTCTGCATAAAAACAGACGACCAAATGTCAGCTTCTCTTGAAATCAAGCCTGTCAATTCTGTTTCATGCACAAGATGCTTTCATGCATTTTCTCTGAAAAACTTTCAGTGTTGAACTGGAAGATTTCACTGTGTCCCTAAATAAACTGTCCTAGTGGGTAAATATCTTACTCATTACAGCCTGTGCTTTATTTCTGGCTTAGATTTGTTTAGAATTGTTCCCAAACAGGCTTTTCAGCATAGATTAAAAAACAAAAACAAAACAAAACAAACAAAAAAACCCACTAACAACAAAAAACAATTCCCAGATCACAACCAGCATTTGGTAAAGTATTTTTTGCATGAACTAAAGAAAGAAACCAAGGGAGATATTCCAAGGTTTGCATGATTTTTGTATCTCTTTCCTCAATTCATGTTTTTCAGCATCCTTTTAGAAGGACAGGCACCAGAATACTGACAGCCAGGGCAGATCATGTGGCTCATTTGAGTTCCAAGGCTTCCCTTTTTTTAACTGCATCCTCATGTAGCTAAATGGCACCCTATGTTCATTAAAAGGGGTTTACTACTTCAGAAATTTGAAATTTAAGGGGATATTCCTTACCTAGAGTCACATAGGAATTTTTCTCCCTAGACCACTGGTATTTCTGGGTTAACAGTTATGAGCAGTATTATGCACCCAGATTGCTATTAGTCTTTAGTGCCTGCCAACTAAACATTTAGTCTATATTCTATGTGCAGACTTTCATCTTCTCTGGGACTTAAAACCCAATGCCAGAACATCTTAGCATACTACGAACTTAAACAAAAAATTTGGGTCTAGCACTTCAGAGCAACAAAAGTCATAGGACACGTTTAGCTCTGTCAGGCTATTTTTATTATAATGTCTCTTTTGCCAAAACTTACAGAACTTTCAAAAAAAAAATTAAGCCATAACCTCCAGCTTGTTTTCCTTTTCCCTTTCCTCAGACTTGTAATACTAGCTTAAAACCAAGAATATGACACATTCATTTTTTGCTGCTTAAGCTGCCAATTTTTTTTTAAATTATGACTTACATTTTTAATAGAAACCCATAATTTATGAGCAGCTACAGATCATCTGGTTTTAAAACAGAAAGAATCACAGTCTTGATCGATATCTCAAGCTAGTACTTGACAGTTAGAATGTTCAGTTCTTTCCGTCCCTTCTTTTACAGTAATTCCATTTCCAGAGTTCATAACTAAATCTATTAGCTATCTGTAAAAGGCACCAGAATTAGCAATCTGCTTTGTTAAGAAGTTTCAACTGCTGTTACCTTACTGTTCAAAATGCCTTACCTTATCTTCCCCTCCCAAGTACAGGAAAAAAATGCAACATTTCATGAAGTCAAAACTCATGTATCAAATTACTGTTAACAACTACCACAAACACTGAGATGTGAAGCAACAAAGCACAGGGAGATGGTAACTGTTCACAAACTGATCCTAAGGCAGTCTGTAGTCCTTTAAAATTCCCTGGGACATGGAAAGAAAAAGGCTCCACCTTTACGCAGAAATATATTAATGTGTATTTGTATGCATACATATAGAAATGAACACATTTCCTAAAATGCTTTAAAATGGCAATTACAGGAGTCAACTAAAACCTTCAGAAATTTGGGACTACACTTAAAAAGCAAATCTAATTCATGCCTGAGATTTGGTCAATATAATTATAATTCACCATTTTAAGACAGATGATGAGTTGAGCTGACACAGTTTGCACTGAAGCTCTTTCTCTGTTTAGAAATGTTAGAGATTCATCCATTTACATAAATCCAACAAGGATTTTATGCCACCTTATCTTTTAGCACAGTACATGTGTATTTTATTGATTCAGGGTCTCTGAGTAACTTATGTGGCATACCTTCCCCCCTGCTGCATATGGTTATTTCAAATGTCACTTTATGACAAATAATCAAAACACTGAAGGTAAATGAAACTCCAGTTCCATGGTCACAGACACCAAATAATGCCCAGTGCACATCCAAAAATAACAACCATTTAATAAATGGGTGTTTTGAAAGATGCCACTAAATTATAACCAACTATTTGTTTAGCAAAATAGCCATTAGCCACAATTCTGTCTACAATTTCAGGGAATGGCTGCATCTCCTTGAGGAAATCTCCACACTCCAAGAGAAAGGAACAAATTCACAAGGCGAGTGGAAAGGACTGCAAATAAATCCTGAGTGAGGAAAGAAAGGTTAAGTTTTTAGAAATCATTTGCAAATTGAAAGAACAAAGTTTAACCAAAGGATCTGAGGAAGTGAGAGCAAACAATTTAAGGCTCAGGAAGGAGCTATACAGGAGAATACATTCACCAGCTGAAGACAAAACTGTTTTAATTACAGTGATTGAAAATGGGGCAACAGAAAAATGTCAGAATAAAGATATTATTCAAAGCATTGGCCAGATGACATCCAAATATTCTTTGTAGGCATGCACAAGGAAAAATGTCAAGAAGACAGACTGAAATATGATAAGGTGGTTGTAGAAGGCATTCCATTCTTAACAATATTTCTGAACCACTCCTAGCTATACTTAAAAAAACCAAAAGTCTTTGGCTCTCAAATTTCTAGTGCTCTGTCTCAGCCCAGAGGGGAATTTTTCAAAAGTAAGTCTACAGAAAAAATCAAGGAAGCTGTTTGAGCTATAAAAGCAGTGAAATATTATATATTTTTTTCTCTTTTTTTTTAGAGTGCTCCTGATAACTGAAGATCTGCTTTCTTTCAAGAATTCAAGCCTGTCATGGATTTAAATCCACCAAGAGGATTAGAGAAGAGGACAAATATGACAATATTTGGTTTAGAAATAGAGTTATTAACTTTAATTCCTCACTTTTACATGCATGAGTTGGTGTCTACAGAGATTACTCCTCATAAGGGATTAGAAATATTAGAATGCAACATTTGAAAGAGCCTTCTCATATCCTGTATAGCTCTCTTAGATTTCCTCTAGCTTTAAGAGGGACCCTGTACATCATATGTTTCTTAATAGTGATAGCTAGGTAGAAATGAGATACTGAAGAATAGATTCATATTCACATCTCTGCAAATCTGTGTTAATATTTTATAAACTCTCAAGGGACTCATTACTAACGCCACCCCCACCCCAACTTTGAATTTCAATGTTTTTAAACTATTCTAAATAATTTCAGCATTTTAAGCACCCCGCAGATGCTCTAAAAAAGAATTTTAGGAATTATACAATCAGCAACCTGAAATACACCATTAGAATTTGTAACTTTATTAAATGATAAAACACAAAGTGTGATCTGTGGTCATTTCTGGAGGACAAAAAAGGTTAAGTGCTTTAATTTCTCAGAGTATCTATTTCTGTATTGCACACCGCATTCTTTCTGTGGTCTCAAGTATTTTTCATATGAGGAGAATGTTGCATTTGACAGCAAACTTTGTATCTTTGCTTTCATTCTAAAATAAATATTTTTGGGCAATAAATAGTTGAGAATTACAGTCTTTGTGTCAGAATTTAGACCTACCAAGTATGCTTAATGTGGTATGTTTTTCCCTTGGGTGTCCACCTTCAGCTGAGTTTTCCCTTGAAGAGTTTGCAGCATCCAGAAAAGATAAACAATGAGTTAAGACATGGAAGTTGTGTTATCCCAACTCTTCAGACATGCAGCCAAGGTTAAGCGAGATTTAAAACAAAATTAGGTTACTCGTGTGCCCTTTCCATCATGGAGCAGTACTCAGCTCCTCCCCCTCTGGAACTTTATAGTAGTCCCACTCAGGACACCTTAGGCAATATACTGAAAAATCTACTTGGAGTGGAATCGAGATCTCTTTGGTCAATTAACACTTATGTAAGAAAAGTTTGGATAATTTGACAATGTTTCTTTCAAGAGCGTAAAAAATACCCTTGATAGATAGTGACAGCAGTAGGCTCTGGCAGGCAGGAGACCTTCCCAACTACAATCAAAAGTGGTGCTTGAAAATAGCTGTTTGGCTGAAGCCTCTTGGGAATCACTTCAGAAACCAGTCTGCTAAAGGCCCACCCTGATATAACATTGAGGGATTCCCTTCTAAACCCATACAGGCCCTTCGTCTCCCTTAGCCACTAACAAAATAAAGCTACAAAGAATTCACAGCAACTTGCAGAACAGGGCAGGATCTGTCTGTCTACTGAATAGGGTGAAAGCAATAAGCTCCTTTCAGACTGTTCTTGCACAATGAATAACCACACTTATACCTGTTCCAGCTTTTCATCTGATCAGTTCTTCTCTGTACTTCACAATTACATCCAGACAGCTCAGGTTTGTGCATATGTCGCAAAGCAGGAATCCTCCACTCTCCACTCTTTAGAAACAATTCTTAGCACTCAAGAATTGAATTAGTCTGAACTGGAGCATGGCAATACAGCAACTTCTTGGTTTCTATCTATGGTGGAATCATGAAATAGAATCACAGAATGGTGTGGGTTGGAAGAGACCTTAAAGCTCATCGAGTTCCAAAATAGTTCCAACTCTAGTTCCAAACTCATCTAATTCCATAGGCAGGGACACCTTCCACTATCCTAAGCTGCTCCAAGCCCCATCCAACCTGGCCTTGAACACTTCCACAGATGGGGCAGCCATAGCTTCTCTGGGCAACCTGTGCCAGTGAGAACAGGTAGAGCTGGCTTCCACTCAGACGTTATTTTATTTTGTCTTTGGCTCTGTGAATGAAGGGCTCATGCCAACTGATTTATGTTCTTAATCTGTGCTGACAAGTGCCATTCTTCTACTGCTGACCTCAACCACTGCTTGTTAAAGTCACACTGACACATTCAGTACTGGTTGACAGAAGATGTTTGCAGTGCTCTGTGTTGTCCCTGGATGATGCAGAACTGAGGCCCTCTACTGATGAATACACTCCCCCTTAGCCTAGATGGCCTTCAAACTTACTTGTGCAGCAAAGCAAGTGTCACTGTGAGGAGAAAAAGTGTAATTCCATAGAATCACAGCATGGCCTGGGTTGGGAGGGCCAAGTTCTGCCCAAGTCTGAACTTGACTGGGCAAGAGGAGACCATTACAGCTCTCATCAGTTCTGTGGGTCCTTTACAGTGATCATATAATAATGTGATTTTGTATATACTTAGGAAAATACAGAATCAAATAGGTCACATCAAACTACTTAATGCACTGTCAGTGCCTGAAATGAGCTTTCCAAAAAAAGGCAATCATTGCTGAAGTGACACTGGGCTGCATTTTCTTGGTAACACATGTAGGATAGCCACACGTGCATGAAAACACTCAGCTCTGTGATGGCTCACTCTAAAAAGTCAACTCACTCTCCTATTTTTGCTTTCTACTGGCTCTCATTCAGCAGCAAGGCTGTTTTACAGCATGTGGCCTGTTTAAGGTTGCACTCTGGAACTTAGATAGAAATGTCTGTCAGCTCCCCCACAAGTCCTTGCTGGCACCTTGCAAAAACAAAATGCCATTGTTGTAGACCATAGCAACTTGATTTCCTCCAGCTTTAGCCAGATTCATGAACCACAATTATACTTGCTGCTGCCATGAAGTCAAAAGTATTTTCAATCTACCTCTCAGATGACTGAATATAATAGAAGCAGCTTTGGAAGGAATATCTGAAAATTAACTTACTCTTTCTACATTTTCATGCATTATTCAAACTACGGGATCTGTGTATGGATATTCATATCAACCACAGCATTTCCTTTCACAAATGCAGAAAATTCTTACTCCTAAAACACAGCTTGCTAGGTGTTTACTCACATATATATGTGCACATATAAACATATACCTCATAGCAGGATACATTTTCTTCATATACGACTGATTTTCTGGCTAATAGAAACCTGTGTTAATTAACAGTTTATGGAAAATAGATACTTTACATAAGGCCATTCAGATTAAATCCATACACTCACAAAATCAATTTATCAAGACACCTTCGTAACAATCTCAATTTGGCAAGCAGCTTGAAAAAACAAGAATGTTCCAACTTCAAAACTGCAGGCCACTTCTGACTTTCAAGTTTTACCACTAACTAACAGCTATTATATTGCAGTACTTTGGATACCAATTTTTTCCCAAAATAGTAATTAATATTTCTATGGACAGCCACTGGAAAGCAAAAAAAAAAGGCACATCTGTGTGTGTTACCCATGAGCACAAATGAAGGAAGTAGTGAAAAACTGAACAGCTTAGTTAAGGTAAACTGGAAAGTCTTCAATAATAAACAGGTCAATTTATTTAAAGCCTCTCATAATCACCTTTTTTGAGTGATTAGGGTCAAAAGTATTTTGCTCAGAACGGGCTGACCTCCCTCTTCATGTTTACCTTAAGGAAATGGAAACTGTGAAAGGGCAGAAATGAAGCTAGAATAGGAGCAGGAGCAGGAAGAGCTTAGGATGAGGTAAAAGACAAGAACAAAAGGAAGGGCTCTTGTCTGATGATAGAGCCAGTCAGAGATGGGGAAGATGATGATTCAAGAGAGCAAAATAGAAAATATTTCAATTTAGAAGACCTTTTCAACAGAAGTAACCTGAAAAGCAGGATATGGAGTAAATTTTTTACTGGCATTACCCAGATAGGCATCTCCAACCCACTCTGCTGTCCTTTAGCAGGTTGAATTTATTTGTTTTTAAGCACAGGTTACAAAAGTAAAGCACTTTTCAGAAGCAGAACAAGAAACCAAATTTTCAAAACTAAAAGATCAGCTCATACAAGAATCTCTCCTTAATCTAAAGGCAAGTAACTCTGCTTGCATTTTGAAATACTCTGTTTTCCTTTGAAACAGAAGGACAGCTATGATTAGGACAGAGTCAATCCATGGAAGATTTACCAGGTATAGAAAAAGTGGTATTAAGCCTCCTTTGAAGTTTAACTCTTAATGAACTGCATATCCCCAGTCTCACTCTGTTTACCTTTTGTCCTGTGCTGAAAGCCTAAAAGCCACAGAAAATCTGGCATCCTTCAGCACCTCTCTGTTGAATTTACTTGCAAAGTTGTAGTAGCTGAAAAATTTAAATACCAATTCAAATAATTACAGAGGTGCAGTAAATTTGCTTTTAACTGTCCATAATAATCTTCATGTTTATACCTATGAGAGTGGTGGTTTTGTTCCTTTTTACTCATGAAATATCCTGAAGGAAAAACACCTGTTTACTAGTATAAATGTAGAAGTTACGAGTCTGAGATATAATTAGACAAGACAACAGTTCTCCCAAACTGGGGACCAAAAGATTAATTGAAACAATTAATGAAAGCAATGCAAACATGTCAGTTGAACTTCATAAGCTATAAGCACCCTGCTATTTCTATTCACGTTACAGAGGTGTTCAGGATCTCAAAGGATGCAATTCTAAGGTAATGACAGGTTTACAAAGGAATTTAATTTAGGGTAAGAGAAGACCCATTTCCTCTTTCAGTGTACTTCCATATGCTACAAATAAAACGATTTATCAAAGAATTTTTTCTCTCAAAGGTAATAAAGAGGTCCTTTAACATCTAACATGGAAGTCCAGCTTCTCATGATAAATTGCATACTTTAGGAAAATTATTTTTTTCCATCCAGAAAAATATCCTATAGCTTTTACCGCAAAGGTTACATTTTTTTGTGAGAAATTTTGTATGTGTAATTTGGAGGCAGAACTTTTTCTAGTAAAATGGAGAAAACACAATGATATCTTAATTGTAGAGCTTGTGTGACTCCAAAACAGATTCAACAAGAAATCTGTTGCATCTACCGAGACTTACTTAGAAATCCAAGTTATTATATGAAAGGATTCTGGGTGAAACTTTTTCCAGTCAGCTTTATCCAAGGAGAAATCCAAATAACACAGCCTGAAACCACAGACAAGAATGTAAAATTAACTTTCTGGACAGGACTTCCTGAAGGAGCCATATTTGAAGAGCTATGCTAAGCTTTTTCTCACAGCTTTCTGCCCCACCTTGGAAAACTCCAGTGAGATACTGTGGTTCCTTCCAGCCTTACCCATTCTGGGATTTGTGCCAGGCAGGACTGAAGCACACAGAGCACAAACAGTCAAATCTCTTCAGAGAAACATTATGCAATGGATTCAGTCCACTGCATGCTAGTAAGGACCTGTTTTGTGACATCCAGAAGTAGCAGAAAATGCTGCAAAGCAGATGAAAGAGACAGATCAAAACTGCAAAATTCTCTGCTTCCCTGTGTATGACCTGCTGGGAAGGCAGCAGACGAGGAATGTTAGAGGCAGGAGAGAAGCAGGGAAGCATTATCTTCATGTAGCACAAGAGCACCTCAAATAGAAAGAGGTCAAAACAATAAACAGAGCCATAGGCAGGAGCTGCACTCCAGAAGCTGATGCAGCAAACATTTGTCACAACAGGCAAGTCCTCCCTGTGCCCATTTGCTACTCACTTTTCCATATCCCCCAACATTGTATGCTATGGATCACTGGTGAAAGCTCACATTAAGAGGTTTTATTATGTTTTTAAAAACCAAGTAAACAAAGTTTTATCCTCTAGTAAGAAGTTTATGGTATAACCATAAAATGTCAGCCTGTATGAAACGGTGCAAGAAGTTCCACTTTGCTCAAAACACAGTAAAGACTCTCATGGTATTTTATTTTCCTTTCATTCAAGATCATAAATTACAAATCTATCCTTTGAGAACCTCAAACTTTATCCTCTTCTACTACAGCTAAATTGAAGGACTAATCCTAGAAGTGGTTGCACAGCTGTGCTTTCCAGCAAAGTAGACTCACCTGGGACAAAAACTCCTTACTAGGTTTTCTCAGGGCTGCTTTTCCACTTAGGAAGGGTAAATTTCCCTGCCCATCCCACCACAGCCAGCAGTGCCCATTACCAGACCATGGACCACGGAAATACAATTCTGCCACTCAATGCACTGTCAAGAGGCACACTGTCAGGTCTCAAACTACAGGAATACTGAAGATGCAAAACTTGTGGATATAAATAAACAAACCAAATAACTCAGAGGATACTTACCACCCCGTTCCTCCACTCAGCTTGTTAACATTGTACTATCATCTACATTATTTCATTGTTTTATTATGTATTTATATGTAGATGATGCTCTGCAGGACACAATTGAGAAAGTACTAAGCATTTTCACTACTCCTTTTGTTTGTTGGTTATGCTTGTTAGAAAGAGTGTGCTTTTTCTTCTACAGTACTTTGAAAACCTATTTCACGTGTTCAGTATAAAAAAGCTGACATGAGTTTGTACAGGAAAGGCATTTGATTTCCAGAGGCAATTACCAGAAAGTTACAAAGAGCTAATGATTAGATGACAGAAAATCACAGCTCAGACACTAAACACACTTGTATTACTTGAAGAGATGGATATCTCTACTTAACAACCACTTATCTTCAATATAAGATTATTTCTCTCTAATAGCAATCTATTTTTAAAAGTTTCTGCTCTTAAGTTAAAGGAAAAGAAATCTCTAATATGAAGCACAATGCCATTTATACTAAAATTTCCCCAACATTTCAGTAATTTGCATCATTGATTTCCTCATCTATACACACTTTGATAACAGCTTGCTAGCCTTGTCTCTGTGCTTAGAATAAGCTCCCCAATCTGATTTAACAAGCGCAGAGAGTTGATGAGGCACTTATTTCAGTTTCCAGAACAGATTTCAGTGGAAGCAAAAGCTCTAAAATCTGATACAATGATCAGAGTCTGAACTCAGACTTCTGTCACAGCTCTTTGAATAGGCACTTGAAAACCAGTAATATTTATTCTTTTAGGAAATAGAATATAACCACAGTTAAGTTATTTAGAATCCAGTTCATGGAAACCTATTTGTGCCCTTGCTCACTTCTGAACCATTTAAATATAACCTATAAGCTCATGAGGCCAGTTACACTTAGATACCCTGTGAAAGCAACACTGGCATAAATCCATGAAAATCTCCACACCTTTTCTCATGAGTCATATTCAATTATTTTGTAAAGGATACAAGGATTGTTGTCATCAATGCTGCAATTGTCCAGAATCAAGGAAACGCCATCTAAATCATACACCTAAATAAAAACAGAAGTTTAATTTAACAGATGTCTCAACAATACTAATGAAGTTTCACACAAGAAATACATAAAAACATAACATGGATGTTTGTTTCATCTAAAATATTAAACATGCTAACATGAATTAGAGAGTAAACCTGGCATTTTCAGCATGAGTATCACAAAACAGTAACACAAGTGGGCACTGATTTCACATTCTCCCTTCATTTAGCAAGCATTTGACTGAGGTATTTTCTGTTTCTCACACTGAGCCAGATAAGCTATGCTCACTGACAGCTCCTGCTCGTTTTCAGAAGGAAGAACCATCAAAAACTGCAGAGCAAAAAACAGGGAAAAAAAGAAGTTGAAAAATACACCTACACACACACACACACACGCACGCACGCACACACACACATTTGCATGAGACCCACCTCCTGTGCCTTCAGTCGCAATGTGTTACTTGCATGTGCCCAGCACAAGTTCTTTATATCAAATAAGAGCTGTGGATGCTTTACCCTTGAGGAAATTCCTTATGCTACTGGCAAAAGAGCAAAGATGAGATCTAGTGTCTTTAGTTCCTTGTGCATACATGTACATGGGAGTTGGTAAACTGCACTACTACATTTGTGTGTGTGTGAGAAAACAACATATAATTCTAACAGACTCATATACATACACTTTACCAAGTACTTCGGACAAGCTGATCTTAACAACGGACATGGAGCATTATTATCTTACAGAAAGTATGTTCCATAAGAAATTTATGTAGACTCCTAATGTACTGTAACATCAAACATGCATATTTATAGCTTCACATGTCCCTTCCAACCTCAAGTTATACTTGTCCAAATCTTAGGTTCTTTTATCTCTTAAATTTTAATTTCAAACCAAGAACTGCCAGTTAAAGGAATTCCATGTAATGCCAATTTAGGCCATGGCTTGATGATGGCGTTCTCTCTTCCATCTATCTTTTGCCCAAAACAAGGTGCATTTTTATGTACCAAGGGAAACAATAAATCCCAAAGTTTACACTGCAGGATCATCGGCTTTCTGAAGTACAAGTTTTGCAGTAAGAGAGGCAAGTCAAGTAGATTTAGATGTGAAATTTTAAACAGCCTCAATAAAACTGAATTCAGAGACAAAGATGAGCACATGTCTCTTTCAAGTTCCTTTTCAGATGATGTTATTGCAGAGTCTCAAGCTACATGAGAAAGCAGAGGTGACAGATAGACAGACAGGCAATGCTTACATTTATAAGAAGCAAAGAGCACTCCTAGGTCCTTGAACCCACCTCACACATCTGTGCTAACATGCCTAACTTTACCTACATGAAGTACAGTTAATAATACAAGTTTAAAAATATCCATTCTTTCCACAGAATGTCTGTGTTTTCTCCAAAGGCCACCACCATGTATAGTATCATACTTCAAAGCTTGAACAAGCAGTGACCTTTAGGTAACACAGCACTTGCACATGCTTGGGAAATGCTGGTTCTTTGATATTCAGGCTGTAGCCAAAGCCTGATGCGCCTACAATGCTACCTCTTATTTCCCACCAGTGAAATGTTGAACAGTAGAAATTAATGGGGATCAAGTGCTGTCAACAGAAACAAACCATGCAATAATATGCTCCAGTTTAATTCAAACAAGATGTCTGATTAACAGAGTAAGAATTTTGGGAATGTACAATTTTAATTAGGATCCACTGACACTTCAAAAACTTACTGCGAAAATATAAGATTCCTTCAAAGTTACGTGGGAACAGCAGCAGCAAACCACAACCTTAGTGATACCTTCATGAAAAAACACGTTGCTAACTACCACTGCCTTGCCCCTCTCCCCTTCAAGTTTCTTTAACATCATACAATTCAACTGTACATACAATTTGCATGAGTTAGGGACAGCTTCTGTCACCACAATACCAGCTTTAGAATGTCACCTGTGACTTACTACACAAGGAAACAGAGCAAGAAGAAAAAGCTTACAATGTACCTACCCATGACAAATCTATATACTCCAAGTGACTCATGAGATGAAGAGGTCAAATCCTGAGCAACCACTGTTAGAAAAGTTCCAGTCCATGTCAGCTCTTCCTGAACCTCCAGTGGTCCACTGAAAAAGCATTTTATGGCAACCTACAATTCGTGCTCTGTAATGTGAGCCACTACAGCAACTGCTCTGCATACAGCAGAGCCACCTCTGCAACAGGAGTGCTACAGGCAGTCAGAGGGAAGAGCCACTGTTCTACCCAGTGTCCCACTTGCATTGCTCAGAGTCTCTCAAATCATGTTGCTCTCAAATCCTTGTAACCTCCCAAACCAGCACATTTTGCAAACATTGAGAAATCATCTGAAATCTTACACAGATCTTACACAGACCTCTTACACAGATCCACTGGAACTACACTGACAAACAGAAACTGCTCTGGGAACTTTTACAACTAATTATTGGTCTCAGAGTTTTTGCTTTGAAGAGAACTCTTGTGCCATGCTCAGTGTAGAGCAAGGGAGTGGAGCTTTAGCAGGGATCTTCTGCAGGCCTTGGAGAAGGAATCAATATTGCACAAAACTCAAATCTTATTCTAAATATGGTGTGAAAGTACCTTGTGAAGAAAACATCTGTGGCTGGTGTAAAACTGGCTGTAATCTGCCCAGATTTTGGAAGAAATTATAGACAGAAACTAAAGAATAGGACATTTGTGGTACCTGGTGAACAGAACTGCTCACGTTGGCCTGTGCTGTGAAAGACCACTATATCTATTCTCCATTTACATTACTGACAACATAGTTGGCCAGTAACAGGAAACTGCACTGGACTGTAACAAAGCCACAAAGTTATTTTACTACCAAGAACAGAGTGCTTCAGAATAATACTGTATTCTGAACTCAGAATAATACTGTATTCTGAACTACACTGAAACAGAAAATGAAGCAGTAAGGTTACTTAAGACAAGTTTAGAATTTAAACAATCCAGCTCTGTGCCAATGATCTTTAGTGCTTTAGTCAAGTCAGTAATGAATATCTTGCCCTAATGTTATGATGTCAGGTTCTGAAATAGCATTCTAAAATAGAAGAAGCACAGAATATCCAGCATTCCAAGGCAGGTATCCATCCCTGACAGTTAAAAAACCTACTTTCTTAACATTAGCTTTATATTGCAGTGGTTTGTTTACTGCACTTGCTTCTGAAACATAATCAAGATGTGTATCATACCAGTAAGAGAAATTTAAATATATTACACTGAAGAGAAAATGCCTTTCCCAGTGACAGTGACTTCTAGTTTTTTTTCCTCTGTATCTGTAATTTAATAATCGACCTTAATTATTTAAACCAGGTTCTAAAAAGAAGCTCATGCAAGCAAAGGTGTTATACAAATATAAAACAAAGTTTATGGGAAGAACTAGCCCAAGGCTGTATCTGCCTACTACTTCCATGGCCATCTTTAATTCAGATGATTTGGGACATGTCAGCCCCAAGGAAAAAAGCTGTGGTTTTTCTCTTAATAACCAATGAAAAAAGTATGGACAAAAACTGACATCTTTATGTTATCTTACAGAAGTCACATTTATTGACCAATATATAAACAACGTCAGTAGCACAGTGAAGCATATGTGCCTAAACAGAACTGCTCCTGACAATCTCCCAGTACTTTCTTACAAAGTACACAGAAATAATTGCCATTAACACAACCATTCACAGCAGAGCCTAGGGTAAGTATAAATTAATTGAGACTACTTATTGAGTCTTTCCCTCTAGCAGCAATGGAGCCAAACTCAGGGGTAAGAATGCAAATTCTCTGAGCATGACAGTGCTTGTTGCTAAATCTGCCTGCATCTAGTAAAATGCAACTAGAATTTCCAGGTCCAGCAACTGTACAAACAAAAATGGAAAAAAATAAAAAAGAGTCCTGCAAAAGTAATCTCTTCAAAGAATCATTTGAACATTTTAAGCATTGAAATAAGAGTACTATTATGCAGAAAAGAACATTCACACCTTTACATAACAAACAACTGAACATAAACCATTCTTCCACCAGAATGTGACCAATTTTCAGCCTTTAATCAGTGCAGAATGAGAAAGGTGTTTGATTCAGTCACAGAAAAACTTCTCTATTTTAGAAGTTGTGTTTTGCCAAACTATAGGTGAGCAAAAAGAGTATATTCTCTCAAACAGAAGTGGACTAGTAACAGTCCGAGTAAATGCTGACACTAACTCTTCTTTTCACACATTACTTATAATCACACTGAAAAACAGAAAGACAAATTTCTAGGTTAAAAAGCAGTCGTGGGGTGGGTAGGAAATGTTCTAGAAATGAGTCCAAAAACAGGAACAAGTAGGAACCATTTATAAGGAAAACCTCTAAAGACAACATTCATTACAGATCACCAGTTTCCTACCAGACAAAAAGTCTGTCTTCAATCATGCTTAGCTCCACAGTATTAAATTTTAACTCCCATTATGGAACTTAAAAGGTTTCTGGGAGCAATCAAACTGGCAAAGTTCACATTTTTATTAACTTGGCTTGTTCCCTTCCCTCTTTGTAATGCTTCTAGTTCTGTCACACAGCTGTAAGTGCCGAAACCCACTCAAGTAGCAGTGCCTGGTGCCTTAGGAAGGGCTGTGCTGGTCGGCTGCCATATGCCAGCCCTGGTCCACAGAGCATCAGGGCTTCAGCAGCCACAACCTGACTTCCCATCTCTGGAGCACTTCGGGTTTCTCATCTACCCTATTTGCTGATTCTCATGTGGCTAAAAGCGGAAGCCTAACAGTGAACTTGATCCCCCTACTTCTCTGACAAATTAGACTGGCTAATGTAATTAAAACCTGGAGGAGGTGAAGTCAGAGAGAAAAGGAAGATTAACACAGCTGGGCTGGCATCACCACAGGAATCCTAACAAATGTGTTAAGGTAGCAGAACACACTTGATGACTATATTTTGACTTCTCTTAGTGCCCTAGACTACAGAAATGATTAAATTGCAACATACTTCTCAAGAGCTGAATCATCAAGATATTAACATCCATTGCACATGCCTCAACAGCATCCTAAGCCACATCTGTGGGAGTGGAGCTAACAGATCCAGGGAAGCAATTCCACTCCCTGACACTCATGAGACAACCTACTTGAGGGGCCTTGCAGAGATGCTGAGGGAACTGAAGGTTTGAGCCTGGAGAGGAGGAGGCTTCAGGAGAACCTGCTGGCAGCCTTCCCACACCCCTACAAACTGGTCACCAAGACTGAGCTGCTCTCCTGACTCAGGTTCAAAGTAGTTTAAATAGAGAAAATATGGATTAAAAAGTGCAAATGAGAAGGTTCTGGCTGGATACAAGGAATAATTTTTTACTATGAGGATATGGAGCAGCCACTGTAGACTCTCCATCTTGGAGGATTTCAAGACTTTTCTAGAAAATCCCTGAGTAACCTACTCTGAATTTAACTTTAGGCAGGAGATCCCTTTCTGAACAACTGTGTGAGTCTAAGACATTTTTGTCTCACTCCAGCAAAAATGAAAAGGCTAAGACCACAGAAGGAAGCACAAGTCAATTATTTTCCTCACATTTTGTTGGAAAATCAGTTTCTTTCTACTCTGACCTTTTCTTGGTTATAAAGTTGGAAATAGTTGTCAGAAATTTACTAAAGGATGTAAAATTCAGAAGCAGTTCTAGAAAAAAATATGATTTAACCATTAGTGGAATAATCCAGCATATTCACTGACTTCATATGAGAGAGAAATCTTAAAGTAATTTGTATTTTGGATGCCAGACCATTTATATGCATTTCTTCTTACAAACCCCTATAACTTTGAATTAATGCCTTAGAGCAAATAAAAAGGATTCCCCAATTGTACAAAAGGAAACAACTTCATGTTTTCTAGAGTAAAAAGTAAGAATTTTGTACCATTCAATATACTGAAGAAATATCTGAACTACCTGTAAAGAAAATAAAAAAGGAATATAAGTGAGGCCTAAAGCCCACAATTGATGAAAATTTTTTAAAAAGAGCATAAGCACCATGGTTAACCTACAGCAGAAGCTTGTTGGTGAACACAGCAACCTTTAATTAGGAAAACAATACATTTTATTATCCACATGCATGAGGACAATATGAAGTGAGCCTAAAGAACAGACCATTTACATTACATACCCATTAAATATTTTTAACAGTAACGACCAATGAAGCATTGCAATAAACTGACACACAAGTCTCAGACTCCTGGAGCAGACTCCAATATTGCAAGTCTTTGCAAATGACCTGACAAACCTTAGCCTTAAGTCCCTACCTAGGCCTGCTCTGTACAAGTGAATGGTTCCAACCTTCTCAATCCCTTCTGTCTCTAAGTCTGCAAGACTTTCTTAGACAGAAAATCACACTAGAATACCACATTATGCCAAAGAAAAGAAATCCAATGAAATATACACTGGTCATTTGTTGCCAGTCTTTAGCCACCATTAAAGATATTTTTAAGCTTTACTCTTTCTGAATGTACCTCATGAGATTACGTAATGACTTATGTAGTGAGAAGTATGTCCTTCAGACTCTGATACCAAACAGGCTGACTAACACAGTCAATTTTCCTCCAAGACCTCCTCAACAAGTAGCTAATTAGAGAAGAATACAGCATTCAATGTGGGTAACAGAAGACCTTAGTAAGAGTAGGAACATAGCAGCTGTTAGGTTCCCAAACAGGCTCCTCAACACCTATGATGATACTGAAAAACGTTAGTTCGTTTTTTCCATTTCTGAGTCTTGGTTTTGGGCTTTTCCATTTGTTTTTCCAAGCAGCAGAAGTGACAGGAGATATACACAGGATATTCTACTTCAAAAGACAGAAGAATACTTTAGGCCTTCAGTGCAACTGGATTCCAAGGCCTACGGCAGACTACAGGCACTTTGGTTTACAACAGTCAGCTGTGGCTTGTGGCCATCAAGTCTATTATAGGAGTTCACCACATTGTGCAGATCTACTGAATACTTGTGGACAGAGGCTCCCTTCTCCAGGACATCACAGCAGCCTTGCTTAGCTGGTCTGAGAGCCCCCTGCACCAGCATCAGTGACTGTGCTCGTGTCCACTTCCAAGGCAATGTCCCCAGAACACTCTTCCACCTCTACAGCACCAAGGTAAGCACGAATATGTGTGAAATGTGTGAAACTCAGAAACTACGGAAACAAAACCTGCTCCTCCTGCTATGTTAATGTCAAAGATACTCGCCCTCTCTCAGCATTATTTCCCAGAAAGACGTGAGGTTTATTTCAACTCTCCCAAATGTGGAGATCCTTGCCTCTTCCTTGGAGGCAAAAAAAAAAAAAAAAAAAAAAAAAAAAAAAAAAAAAAAAAAAAAAAAAAAAAAAAAAAAAAAAAAAAAAACAAAAAAAAAAAAAAAAAAAAACAACAAAAAAAAAACTTAGAATTTGAATGCGGGGTCCTCTGTGATGTCCTAAATCTTTCCTCAGAGAACTAGGTTAGAAAAAGAGGGCTTTGGCCTTATGGAAGACAAAGGGAAGATGAAGGTTCCAAACACACCACCAGGCCCAAGCCAAAATAAGCAGCTGCAGAGTGTCCAGATATGAGGAAAGGGTAACAAGCTAACTCAGCTGCTGAATCATTTTTTCAACCAGTATTTCCAAGAGCAAAACACAGGAGTTTCCAGCCATTGTGATGATAATACAAACACTTGAGAATTCAGAATAGCTTCCCACAAGAGACAGTAACACAACTGAAGCATTTGTTTTTCAAACAATGCAGCTTTCCTCATTCTCTTACATACAGTTCCTGAACCAGAAGCCACAATGAAGAGATGCTGCCATGAAAAGCAGGCTATTTGCTCTGGTATGGTTTAGATCTGTGACTTGATGTGGATAAAGTGATGTCCAACAGACTCATTTTGCTTGAAACACACAATACTCACTAGTGTAGCCTTTGCCTATCCTGGCAGCAGCAGCAGCAGAGAACAATGGTGCTAAGCATCATCCAGTATTCAACACTGCCCTTCAAATTAAAGTTGAATTCAAGTTGAATTTGTACAAATTTGCATCAACACCACAGTATACATTTATGCACTTCTAGTCACACATTCTCCTAATCTCAGTCCACTAAACCTAGTAACCAGACTATCCAATCACTGCTATAAAAGTGACTCTCAATTCTCTTGTCTTCTTTCATCAGAACAAAAAGAAACTTAAAGGAAATTAAGTGTAAGAATTAGTTATGTGACTAGAGACAACTTCTACAAGACTGTTGAAACTTCAAAACGCTATTTAGTTCTAAAACAAAGTGAAAACTGAAGACTTTGCACTTTGAAGTTCTGAAAAAATATATGGATAAAGGTCGAACAACAAATCACATGACCCCTTTCAGCCTTTTAAATCACCACTGTAACAGAAAGTTCCAAGTCATTCTGACAAACTGCCACTATTTTAGTGACTACAGTATTTTTATCTTCCATGTCAAGCTTTAGAAAGCATTTTACGTATATCTCAATTAAAATGAGACTTTGTTTTGTGAGTTGTGCATTATTTTTTGGGGATATTTTGGTTGGCTTTTTCTTTGTTTGTTTAAAGTTTTGCTCCCTCCAGTTTCACATTTTATATTACATCGGAATAACTTTTCTTCTGGAATAGAATTCCAGAAAATATCCTGATTTTGAAAATCACTGACATTGACACAAAAACAGATTACCACTGAGCGCTCCTGTTGAAGATTGCTTCATTAGTGTTCAACACTAGTGATCACACACTCTTCCACACAAAAATGGGCATCACAGCATTATGACTATTACTTTGCTCTACTACTCAGGCCAGCTTTGGTACTTACTTAATTTCTGCACAACAGCTGGCACACCTGCCTTGCTGTTTCCTTCTCACAACATTTCAACTGCTCCCTGACACACAGTCCAGCTGAAATCCTTGAAAACTGCCAGCTGCTTTCAACTTAAGAGTGGGTGGAATGGAAAAGGAGGAAAAACAATCTAAAATAATACCCTGTTTTGATGAATGCACCACTCTCACAGAGGTCACCTATGCCAACACTCTCACGCATCAGAACTATGTTTTGAAATTGCTTCCATTCCCAGTATCCAGGATTAAAACTCTTACTTGGAAATTTCTGAATTCAGCAAGCAAAAATAAATGCCAATCAGATCTTCCATGCTCAAATGATGACTTTTGTTGCATCCAGAATTACTTAACATTCTCACTTAGTTTCACTTTGAAACAAGGATTTAAAAAAAAAATAAAAATCAATGTCATGCATATAATTCCATCTGCAGCAAACCCTCAAATAATGAAAATAACATGTGAAAAAATGCAGGATGATCTCAAAACATGCAATGATATATGCCAGTGATTTCTATGTTTCATGATTAAATTCTGCAGCTAAATTCAGCACATTGAATCACATCACTTCAGAGTGCACTGACAGACTCAAGACCAAAAGTGGTAGTTTCCTGTAATTCCTCAGAGTTTCCTACTGCAATTGTGAAGTGACTCTAGTACTGCTAATTTTTTTTAAGGAGCTGTAAAGAACAAGTTACTGAGTATATTACCCAAACTTCACAGCCAAGGTGGGTACGGGGCGTGAGAAAAGGAGTAAGTTGGTAGGTTAGAAGATTGGAAATAGCAGAGACATTGATTAAAGGCATGCATGATTCTCTGCTTCCACATTCCCTTGCATGCAGAGCTTCCAAGATTTTACTGATGGGTCAAAGAACGAACCATTCATTTTCTAGTACATCTGTTAAGGGCATGCACTCTGTTACATGTTAAGTACAAAACTATCCTTGATGATAATAAAATTTTCATGGTTAAAGCATAGTAAAACAAAATGCCTTTTTAGAATGCTGCAGAAACAGTAAATGGGATGCTGCAGGACTCAGCTGGCTACTACAGTGAGCAGACAGTTTAATGGTGTTTGCTGCTTGTGTTTTAAATCAGACCCAGTCAAGAAAGCCCTCAGAAGCCTGAGCCAGCCATACAACCCCATCACTAATACTGAATAAATCTGAGTATTTCTATTTAATAACGTGTCACACTGAGCAATTCCCACCTCTATTTTATATGAAATGTGATGTTTTCCGGGAAACAGGCAAATATCGTAAGTATGGTCCTTTCAAAAGGAAAAAATAACAAAAAAAACCACTCCAAATATCACAATTACGAAAACTGTTTTCTGTCAGGACTAAGAGATGTTGTCTCACTTTACTGGAGAGTCTGCTGGGGATGGTTTCAAAGGAGTCCAATGCAAGTGCAAATTGATTCTTGAGCTGGAAGAAGCTTTAGTCATACACTACTCTGCTGAGAACGATTCATGTCTTTTTCCCCGTATTTTATGATACCTTCAAATCACAAAGTATTCTTCATCCAAAACAGAACTGATGGCATGCCCTCTCAAATACAAAAGCAAAGCAACTACACTTTCTTTTTCGCAAAAGTAATTAATTAGCTATCTTTTTATTTTACAAATCCATAAAAAACACCAATCCTGGTGTAAATACATCCTGTAAAGCCCTTTCAATTCTTCCTCATGTCATTTTATAAGCAAATTCAGTACAATTTGTGTTTATTCAATGCATGAATAAATCTCAACAACTTCACTGGGACATGCAGGAGGAATGGTAAGAGAAGGTTAAAGTATTCAGCTGAACTCCCTAATGAGGAACAGGTCCTCTTTTAAATTAATAATAATATGATCCAAGAGCAAGATCCTTTCATTCCTCCCTCTCAAGCTCTGCACACTCAGCATTCAGTTCCTGGAAGAGTGACTCCAGCCTACCACGTTAACTTCATAGGTAGCAACAGCAGACCTACTGAGGGCGCTGGGATTTTTTATGCCTCTTTTTGGTATTGTGCTTTTGTAGAAAGCAAAGTAAAACAAATTGTCAACACTGTCAAAAACAAGAAATTACTGTGAACTAAGTGATTATAAAATGAACAGATTAATTTTTTGGTTCTGTTTTAATGGTTTACAAGTCAGATCCAGAAGCTGAACTTGATGACCCTTTGTGGCTCCCTTCCAACTCAGGATTATTCTATGATTCAGATGGAATTTATTTCTGTGTAACTGAAACAATGTCACAAACTACTTCAGCTCAATTTTACTGAGACAACAGTCACATATTTTACAAATAAAACCTCCTCATGATTAAGAACTTTGCCTGAAGAAGACAGTCTCTTGAAATCAGAGTATCCCAGACAGTCTAAATGATTTCTCATATGCCAAAATGAAACAAAGAAAATAGAAGACTTTCAGTGATCTATTTAAAAGATTTTGTAGTATTAAAACAAGGGAAGCTGTGGCATGAGAGACATTTTTTTCAAAAGAAAAATGTTTAAATACATTTATTCAAGTTAACATTCATTAATATGATGCTTCCATTCTCACTTGATGGTACCCTGGGGAAAAAAAAAAAGGTGACTATTTCCACAAATGTCATTTTCCAGATTAGATTTAAAATGAAATTTTAGTCGGTTTCTCATCAGCTGTATGCTCTATAATCTCTTTCTTTAATGAGAAGTAGAGATACACTAACAAAGGAGTTCTGGACTGCCAGCCTGTTACAGAGTGGCTAGCAGCACTGTATGCAAATATGAAATCTGGAAAATATCACTGTATATGAGCATGACAAAGAAGTCTTCTCTGTTTTTTAAAGAGAAAAATATTAACCTAAGGTTTGCAAACTGGTATCGTTGAACTCAAGTGTTATTCTTTAACAAGGCCAGGTTGGACAGGGCTTGGAGAACCCTGGTCTAGAGGAAGGTGTTGCTGCACATGGCAGGGGGTGGGATAAAAGAAGCTTTAAGGTCCCTTCCAATCCAAACCATTCTGGGATTCTATGACTCTGATCAGCTTAACAAAAGTGGGGAAAATCCCTGTGCATTCATATTATTGAAACATTTCATGCTTCTCACAGTGCAGAAGAGAAAGGTGTTTACTTTGGTTTGGGGTCTTTTTCACAGCTTTTATACATTCAGGATTAATTCCTCAATGATTCCGCGATTTTGTCAGTAATGGTGTTCCATTTTAAACTGTAAAAGAAATCTGAATTATGATCTTTTTATGATGGCTCATCATTTTTGACATTTGCAACCCCTTTTGCTGATGTAACTGCAGTTGAAAGTAACTGACAGGGAGTTTTTCCACTGACAATTTCTACAAAGTGTGATTCTGGCATCATAAAGTTTTTGTGTCTTTTTCCATTATAGTTTTGGAAAGTCCCAAGCTGCCAAACCAAGCAAGAATTCAGAAAACAACCTGAATGATACTCTAGGTTACAGTACTGTAACAGTTTAGTATTTGCCCCCTTTCAGCAGTTATCTAGAACCACAGCAATAAATAAAAGTGGAATAAATTGTAGCACCTTACACTGCACCCCCATGACCACTGAAGACAAGAGTTATCAAATGACATGGTCCACTTGCACCATAACACAGCTCAGATCCACAGAATCACTAATGTTGAAAAAGACCTCCAAGATCAAAAATCCAAATCCAATCCAATACTGATCCCCACCCAGTCACCCAAACCAGAGCACTGAGTGCCATCCCACTGAACACCTCCAGGGGTGATGACTCCACCACCTCCTTGGGCAGCCCCTTCCAATGCCTGCCCAGCCTTTCCATGAAGAAATTACTCCTGATATCCAACCTGAACCTCCCCTTGAGGCCGTTTCTTCTTGTCCTGTCCCTTGCTCCCTGGAGCAGAGCCTGATCCCTCCTGGCTGAACCCTGTTGTCAGGGAGTTGTGGAGAGCCAGAGGCTCCACCCTGAGCCTCCTCTTCTCCAGGCTGAGCCCTCCAGCTCCCTGAGCTGGTCCTCATAGGACTTAGAGAATGCCCAACCGCATTCTAAAATGCTACTGCTGATTCTGAATGCCTGCACCTCCCCAACAAGCAAATAAATGCACTACTTAACAAACCTCTCCTTTGGGTTGAGAGCTGTTTGTATTTTGAAAATTAATTTCAAGGAAAACAAACTACAGACTAGGTTGGGAACCAGAGAATGTCATGAGGTTAATACAGAAGCAGGGCACACTGTGGCTTCAAAACCAAGTGTGCTAATTCAAGAGGTGAGCAAATAAAGTAGCAATGATCTGCCAAAGGTTTACCCATAGAGAGTTTTGAGGTGCAGGTCTCCATAGCCCAAGCCTATGGGATCTAAGGTCCAATCCCTCACAGTGTAATCAAAATAAGTACAACAACCATTACAGGAGATGTAGAACGTAGGGTGGAAGGAAGGACAAGATTGATGAACCTCATCTGAGGTCAGCAATACACTAGTGAAGTCTGAATGTTGCAATAAACTTGGATCAATACAGCTCATTTCAGCAGAGCTTCTGAGTGCACAAGCAGACACAGAGCTGGGATGCTGGGATTTGGCACTGCCTTGTGGGCACTGCTCCTTGCTGCATTTTTCAGATGGCCCCTGGGGCTGCTGGCTCCTGACAACCTCCACTCCTCTGGGCAACACTCAGGAACTGCTGAGTACACAGTGCAGGCCATGGGCTCCTTCCAAAGAACGGCAAGGCAGACCTGTGATTTGATTTTGGTGGGGAAAGACTGAGGGGAGGAAGAGGAGAATGCTGGGATGTGCTTGTGAGCCATGCCAAACTCTGCAACTTGTCCTCAAGGATGGTCCCTCACACACTTGATGCACCCATCATGGACTGGTCCAGCCCTCATGTGACATTGACACTGTTTCTTTGCTGACAACAGACTTACAAAAAGCTGAGCAATTATTCTCTGCATTTACCTGAAATTCTAAGAACACACATTTCCTTTTAATGATTCACCAAGCATAACCTTTGCACAGGATCAGATTCTCTCATTAAGATAAATTTAGCCACCTTGTTGAGATTAAGATCAGCTTTACATTTAGTAAACAAGACTCCTGATGTTGTGATTTATATGTCTATAAAAGCCACATATATGGTATGCATGATATACAATAACTCAGGAATGCATGCTCTAGCACTAAATTTCATGCTGAAAGCTTGCTAATGCCTCAGGCTATTGAGCGAGATGATACATGAAGCTGTACACAAGGAGATTGCATAGTTGTTTCTTAATTTACCTTTAAATTATAACTACCAGAGGGTTTTCTGAGTATTTGTGTCTCTAAATGCCTTGTAGTCTGGTAATAACAACTGCAGGTACTACAAAAGTAAGATTCCCCATTTCTAGCTGAACTCCTGTATCCGTGATAAACAAAATTATAGGTTTTCGAATTTGTAAAGGTGTTGTTCAAATTGTTTTAAAAACTCCATAAAAAATGTATCCTTTCATAGGGTTAGTTTACCTGAAAATATTACACTAAACAAGGCATGTATACATACTACACTCAAGCACTAAGCCCATTGTTTATACAATTTTCAATGTTCTGTTTTGCACTATTTATGTTATTTCTTTTCTTGAAACAACAGATCATTAATTTGATGACAGCCTATAAAGTCAAGACTGCAGTTTTTAACTGAAAAATAGAAAGAGTTCTTGTTTCAAAATTGTTTTACTACTCCACATTAAGCATATATATACTGTGTTATTAAAAATTACTTAAAGGAAACCTACCCAAGCACAGTCAACTCTTCTTAGCAAGTCCATTAACAAGAAAAAAAAATCTCATATGAGCAGAGCTTGAGGGCACATTTCCATAGATGAAATTTGTACCATAATTAATGCAATCATAAAAATTAGAAACTTTTTCAAAAAACGTTGAGTTCTGTAAGTCACTATTTTTTACTATTTTTAAAAAGAAAGAACATTTCTATAGGAGTTTATTAATAAACACTTTCATCTGAAGTTGATATTCAAAGGAGCGGGTCAATACTTTTACAGAAATGCCTGCAGGAACAAGTAGACAGTAATGGTGGGTCAGAAGGTGAGAGGAGGAAAAAGCTTTGAATCAGAACCTCAATCAGCTGCCACCAGGTTGATCTATTGTAGGGGAAGCTTTTTTTTTTTTTTGCTCAGCAATTCTAAAAGCATGTTTTAAAAAGTGCATTGAATGGTAAGGTGCTTGTGAATCTGCATAATTCAAGAGCTGGACCTAAGAGGTGACACTCCCAACCATCAAATACTCCATTTGGATTATAGGTTCCAGAAGAACTGGCAGTAGTTTGTATCCTCTCAATCTGTCTCTGCTTCTTATGCCTGGAGCTGTGGGGAACAAAAAGAGCTGAAACAACTAAACAGACCTGCCTGGAAAATACTGAGGGAGTGACATTCAAGTAGCAGGGAACAAAAGTTAGATGCAGGTTAAATAGGGAACCTACCTATTTATGACTAATTACACTGAACTGTTTGTGGTTTTGTTTGCAGGCAAAACACTGCTTTCTTTATTATTATTATTTTTAGCTACAATACTGAATAATTGCCTAAAATAATGGCTTTCAATATTTCCAAATAAAGCCCTTCAATATTTCCAAAGCCAAATGCACAATCATGCATTTGCTGGACTCAAGGAAGAAGAGATTTTTAGAGAAGTTGGAAAGTCTCCTATGGAAACTCTCCTATGAAAAATTTCAAGCCCTGAACAGCTCCATGGGTAGCACCCCATATTTTCTAAAAAGACGGGAAAACATTTATTTGAAGGTAAATGTTATAATTTCCCCTTATTAAAATTCAACATGCGTTGCCAGCTTCAATGTGAATCTACTGAGCTTCATAATTGTGCTTTAGAACAGTAATTGCCAGACCAAAATCTAAATCAATTTTATTTTGTCATAGGTAAGATTAATGTCAAAGCAAAGCTGACTGTAATGCTAAAACATGCACCAAAGCCAGAGAAGAGACACTTATATTCAATACTTATTCTAGTTTATGAAGAACACAAAGTCGTCTATCGTTACACAATGCAGCTAATCCTCATCACAGAATCACGGAATGGTTTGGGTTGGAAGGGACATGAAAGCCCATCTCAGTCCATTCCCTGCCGTGGGCAGGGACACCCTTCACTAGACCACACTGCTCCAAGCCCTGTCCAGCCTGGCCAGATTCAATATTTCACTTCAAATACCCGTCAGATTGTAGTACTGTAAGAATATTAAAGCAAACTGGAATACTGCACATATAACCTCAAAAATTATTAGACTGAAATGAAGTAAACTGGCTATTTTTACTTCAGAGGCACTAAACTATCAAAATTTTTGTTAAAAGCAACAACATTGTATTTTTTTAAGTTAGACAAGCAGAATGCATAATGAAACTGAAATAAGAATACTGCAGCAGCCTTGATTAAACCCATTCATACTCGACACAGATCCCCCTTGGCTGGATGTCCTGTTCCACAGGAAACCATCATCAGGGGACTATCATTCTTAGGGTTCACATCATGACGTAAATCACATCCTCGGGTACACACACCATTCAAGACTTGTGCGTTCTTGTACTTGTAATTTTCAACGTACTGCTGGCTTGCAAAGGAAGACTTTTCAACTTCTGTAAATTCATACTGTATATGCTCATACGATTTTGTCATATTTTCCAGTATTGGTGTCATTTTCCTTTCTTCCTTTTCAGATCAGTAAGACTGTACCAGAACTTGTTTTTAAACAAAGTTAATTAAGAGATGCCAAAAGACATCATCTTGCCAGTAATGAAAATATGATCCACCAAGATACATAGAAAATATTTATGGTATTTTTTTAAAAATTCAACAGTGCACCTTTTCTCCCAGGAACTGAACAAGAGTTATGATTCTTAATCAAGAGAGCAATCAGGCTCATATTTGAGAATCTCTTTCACAGTATGTTCGTGTAACACAATTTGAACTCTGCTTGTGGGAAGATTATCAAAGGGAAGTAAATCAAAGATGTATAATACAATCACTTTTAACCAAAAGTAATACAGATCTTCTCAATTTTATCCAGAGAAGTCTTCCAGAAGTAGTACATTGAGGTAACTGAGGAAGTCTGTCTGAGTGTGTGTGTGTGTACGTTTTTATATATGTATGTATGCACATTAAATCACAGACTGGTTTGGGGTGGAAGTGACCTTTGAATATCATCTTGTCCACGCCCCGACACCTTCCACTATCCCAGGTTGCTCCAAGCCCCATCCAATCTGGCATGGAACACTTCCAGGGACAGGGCAGCCACAGCTTCTCTGAGCAATCTGTGTCAGGGTCTCACCACCCTCACAGGGAAGAATTTCTTCCCAATATCCAATCTAACCCTGCCCTCTGTCAGTGTGAAGCCATTCCCCCTTTTCCTGTCATCCCAGGCCCTTGTAAACAGCCTCTCTCTATTCTTCTTGTCAGCTCCCTTCAGCTATTATATATCTACTATATTATCTATTATATATGCATCTACACAGATGCACATATCTATATATAAACCATACACACATGCCTACATATATATATTTAATTATACAGCAAATAAACACCAACATTTCTATTAATTTCTATTTTTCCAAGTCTATATTTCTAAAATTTCTATTAATTGTCAATTTCCTCATTCTTCAGTTAGGAGAAATACTCCATATCATAAATGAGAACAGTAAGACAAGAACACAATTTTGACAGAAAGGCAAGTGCAAATAAAAATCTTCCGTCCCTCCTCAGATTACTGCTTTTCCACCTCAGAGGTCATTTGCAATAACCAGCCAGAATGACTCCACAATAATTATTATACTGAACTTTAACCCTGCTTTGTCTTGCAAAGAATAACTTTGGTCAAAACCATTTGTTACCTGTGTATTACAACTGTCAAGAGTTCCTACAACTATTTGATCCACTTGGAACTAGCACACTGTAGTGGGTTGACCTTGGCAGTTTTATTACTGTGAAAGAAAAAGAAGTGAGATTCTGCATGCACATAAGAAAAAAAAAAAGAAAAAGAAAAAAAACAAAAAAAACAAAAAGAAAAAAGTCAACCTCTACTTCTCATTAGCAGTGATGTTTACACACTTCCTGGGAAGAAGGGCTTCAGCACATGTAAGGATTCCTCCAGGAGCCAAACACTGAAGAATCATAAATGATCCCCTTCCTCTTCCCTCCCTTAGCTTTATATATCTGAGCTGATGGTATGGAATATCCCTTTGGTTAATCTGGGTCAGCTGACCTGGCTGTGTCCCTTCCCAGGACCTTGCCCACTCCCATCCCCTTTGGTGGGGGAAGGAATGTCAGAGGACAGCACTGCTCAGCAGTAGCCAAAAAACTGGTGTGCTGTTTAGTAGCTGTCCAGCTACTAAAGCAAAGCACAGCACTGGAAGGGCTGAGAATTTACCTCAGTCAGACCCAATGCACACGGAGACATTTATTTTCACTCAATCCTCAATCAGTGGTGACAAAGGGCATTTTGGAATTCCAGACTGTGAGGATGCATCTGAAATTCAGGGATTCAGTCTTGTAGATGGATTGTTTGGGCATACTATGTATTATCACTTTCTTTTTCCAAGCTGAATCCATGGGAAGCTCTATGAGTCCTGGAAGGTGGAGAAACAGATGTGCCAACCAGTTGTCTGCTCCCTTAGTCTCCCTCAGACTAAGCCTATGGGGATGTGAATACAAAGTGACTATCAGTAAATGCTTCCTCTTGCCCCACTGAATGACACCCTTAGGAGCAAGAAGGAAAATCACACTGATGGCACAGGTTTTTCTTTTGTTAGAGGAGTGTTTAGTGTCAGCTTATGTGATGGAAGCAATCAGTCTTGTGGTGTTACTCACTGGAAATGCTTCAGGACAATATGGAAGAAATCTTGCTAGCAGTCTTTAATTAAATAAATCTTAATACAAACAATAAAGCCATCATCTTGTCTTTTGCAAATCTAGCTCATTCTGCGTTCATAAACAGCAGAGGATTAATTATCTTGGTGCTCTGACTTTCAGCATATGAGATGACTTGACATACTTTGATCTTGCTCCTACTGCTACAGTATCTAAAATACAGGCCATGCTCCATTCAAGGAACTTAAACACAATTGTTTTTCCAGTGTCTTTATGAGATCTTTGGTCAATGTCCCTTTGAAATTCTTCCAGCAAACCACTTCTGCCATAACAATCCGAACATATCTGATTGACTGTAGTTATGAGGTGAACTTGGAGACTCACAGTTTTAAACATTTAAATACTCATGAATGAGGCAATTCTTTGTCACTTCTTGATTGTAATACTGAGCTTTTTTGGTTAAAGAATAGAAGGCTTTCAAACAAGCACAGTTAATATGAATTAGCATGCTAAAGATATCAACAGACTATAAAAGGAATATTAAGTCTGTTATCTCTCACAACAGAGGCAGAAGATCCTGAATATTTATAAAGTCTTTAAACAATGGAGAGGAACTGAAGATACTTTTCTAAAACCTCCTTAAGGATTGCAAATTCTTTTCTTGTCACCTGTTCTACCACTGCTTACATAAAAAGCTAAGTAGGTTTCTTCCAATCACTGACTGAGGATAGCAGGCAGATTAATTTAGTTGATAAAAGCATGCAGAAGTGATTACCACTTATTTTTATATTACTGTAACCCTCTTATAACATGGGACTCTTTGAAGAACCCACATTTCAAGCAGAAAAGATAACTGAATGGAGTTCAGTTGGGAAGAGTAAGTAAGAGCTGAATGGGCAGAACTTCTGCTTACATGGACTTGGGCAATCTCATCCCGCGCCTCTTTAAAAATGACACCAGTTCTTTAATTCCTTCGGGCATAGGCATGACAAAACTCCGCTCAAGTATTGCCACACTGAAGAGAAAGAAATAGAATCCTACAAGGCTACAATTTAGAACAAACAGCATCACCCAATGGCAGAAATGCAAATCTGCAGACGACTGTCACTAAACTTTCCGGCTCCTCTGAAAGACATGAAAGAAAACAGGAGAAATGGAAAAAAAAAACCCCTAATAAAATCAAATGCTTCGTCTCTGTCTGAAGAATAGGTGCTCTGATGTGTCCTCACACCCTTCAACAGGAGTTTTAGAAAACAATTAATTAATGGCTGGAGCTGTGTCAGAGGAGGTTTAGGTTGAGTATTAGGAAAATATCTTTCCTCCAGAGAGTGTTGGGCACTGCCCAGGCTCCCCAGGGTATGGTCATGGCCCCGAGGCTGCCAGAGCTCTAGGAGCATTTGGACAAGACTCCCAGGCATGCACAGGGTGGGATTGAGGGGTGTCTGTGCAGGACAAGGAGCTGGACTTGATGATACATGTGGGTCCCTTCAAACTCAGGAGATTCTATTCTATGGTTCTAATTTTCAGGGCTGGTAAGAGAATTCAGACTGGTTCAGAGGCACACAGGCAGAGAGAACTGAAAGTTGACAGCTGCTTTTCAACAAGGCAAAGCTGGGCTGAAGCCAGCATGGCATCACACCTCTACTGAACCCAATAATGCCTGTCACTGGGGAGGGAGTCAATAACTGAACCCCACTGTCGTGGCACACTGTGAGCTTCTGTCTAGCTCAGTGCTTCTCTGATTTTGCTGGGAATGCTAGCATCAGCATTCAGTGGCATGTGCTTAACATCCAGCCTGCTGATCGCTGGAAGGGGTCTAACACCACCCCCTTACACACAAAGTCTCCTTGGTGCTCTCCTCACCCTGAATGCAGCACAGACTGCCACTAAAACCAAGTTACTGCAGTGAATTCACTGCAAAATGTAGTCTTTCACAGGTCATGCTTCATTATTTCCTCCATGAAACTGTTTTATTCCAAAATGTGAACTACATTATAAGCACTGATGGCCAAATCTCAATAACTAAAAGAAAACTGTATTTGTTTTTTTCTGCTGGCCCCTATAAACTTCAGGATTGTCATAAAAAATACAAGTTGAGAAACTTTCATATCTCACAGTAACCAAAACTTAGTCACTTGTCAGGAAACAGATGAAAAGATGAACAAATCTGTGCCTCTCAGCACAACGTCTTTTAAGTGGAAAGAGGAGAAAGTTGTATATCCAAAAAGGATCATATTCAACACTCACAGCACTGTAACATCAGCTTATTGTAAAGTCTGGTGCAGCTTTAAAAAAAAACCAAAACCCAATAAACAAAACACCCCAAAGAGATTGTACGCAGTATGGCATTTCAGAGAAGATGAGGAAATTCAGTTCACACTGGGGCTAGAACAATGAAAAACAACACAGAAAACTGATGACACTTGTTGTAGAACTGAAAAATACGTCAGTTGTAAAAGTGGGAAGAACTTAGATTAACAGCTCAGATCTGAGCCAGAGAAAGAGCATTCAGAAAGGCAGATGCTCTTCCACATATGGGGTTCCTGCTTCCAGCAATCTATACCACTGGCAAACCCCAGGAACCACAGATAACCCCCTTCCTGCAATACAGGGTACATCAGATATTCTGAACTTCTTAAAAAATTAACTACATCAGAAGGTGTTATTTTAGTAATTTTTTCTAAAATTGTGTGCTCCAAACAAATTCAGTTTTTCACCAGCTAGTAAACTAGCAAGAAATGTTTTTAGTTGATATGGTGCTCTTCATGTAACCGGGTATGATACAGATAACTACAAAATATCTTTGAAAATATCTCTAAAATATTTCTCAAGTGACTAGAATTTTAATAAAGCAGGCCTTCCAGAATCATTTGAAACAAAGCTAAAGAAAGGAAAGAGCAACAGCACAAAACCCTTTGGCAAATACCAAGCTTAATTCATGTCTGAAGTAGTTACCAAAGGTATGATAACTACTACTCAAGACTGCTGGACCAGGAAAGGATTTGCAGAAATCTCTTGATAACTCTTCCATATAAAGGTCAGTTACCTTTTGTCTAGGAAAATGAGTATTTTACACCTTCAAAAGGCACATTAAATAGAAATACTACAGATGCAATTTCAACACATAGGTAAGTACTGAAACAGCTGGAAACAGATGTTTGACACTGGTGTACCAAGCTTTCCTTTAAGAAGGGCTGGAGTTCTGTGCTGTACCACTATGATGATAAGGTTCAACACCAAAGAGGGTTCAAAAAAACCCACCAACATCCAGAGTCAAAAGGAAGCCAGGAAGTCTACAAGTTGGTACTGACTGTTTGGAAATGTACACAGAGCCAGTTTGGTTTATTTTTTAACTTTCCATGCTAAGTATGATCAAGGTTTCAAGTGAAATTGGCCAAACCAGACAAGTCACAATGGATCAACTGTATCAGCTGTCAACAACTGGAGGGGCAGAAGAGGAAATAGAAGCAGGGAAAGAGGGAACATTAACTTGTTGCAGGTAAAGGGTCAGCACAACGGAATAAAGTTTTGTATTATTCTCTAAGGACAAATGAGTCACGTTACAAAAATAATCCACTGCTTTACAAACAATACTGCAGACTATGCATTCATCTCTGACCTCAAGGCAAAAACCTCACACCAACCCTTTATTACTCATATTGTCCTGCCCCTTAAGAGAGAGCCTGATTCTCTTTTATTTACCAGTCTCTACACTTTGATGGAAATCTTGGCATTTCATGTTTGCAACAGAGCTGAAGACTAACATCATAACAACATGGGACCAGGACTTGATACAGTTCCCTTGTATGTCCCAACAGACACTCTGAAAGACACTCCTGAGGTACAGACACTTTGCTACTTGGTGTATTCTGTATTAGTTAGGTAGAGCCCCTACTTCCACAGCAAAACCCCAGCTTTTAAAAGGATTTCTGTCAGAAGGTCCATTTTCAGCTTTCCTGCTAACTTCCACAGTGCTATGGCCAGACAAAACTTAACAATTATAGAGCTCAGTCCTGCAACACCCTGAACGTTTTGTCCTTATCTAGCAAAGTATTAAAACATACAGAGAGCTACATGAGAACAGTGCCACCCAACCAGTGGAACCATGCAGAATTTTTGGTAGGTGTACAGGAGCTCCACTTCAGAGCATCCATGTCCAAAAGGCTCCTTCTTTTGCTCAACTGTAAGTCAAGAATCTTTCTTCCATTTTAGGCTTCAGTTTAACATTAGGAAAATATAATAATGACAATGATGCAAGTTTCTACTTAAAAAATAAAAGAGGTTTAGTTCTTCCCCCACCACCTCTCAATAGTATATGCAGTTAAACATGGGATGATCTTTTATGTCAGAATGCAATTATCTTTAAAAAGTTACATTAAACTTGAAGAAGAAGAAGCTCATGGAGGCTTTTAAAAACCTTATGTGAGAAAGAACAATTTGCTAAATAACTTAGTGTAACAAAAGGTCAAGGGGAATGGCTTCAGACTGAAAGATGGCAAGTTTAGATTAGGTATTATGAAGAAATTCTTCTCTTTGAGGGTGGGGAGGCCCTGGCATAGATTGCCCAGAGAAGCTGTGGCTGCTCCACCCCTGGAAGTGTCTAAGGCTAGGCTAGATGGGGCTTGGAGCAATCTGGGATAGTGAAAGGTGTCCCTGTCCCTGGCAGGGGGTGAAATGGGATAGGCTTCGAGGTCCCATGCAACTCAAATTATTCTGTGATTCTGCAAAAATGAAGCATGTGTCCTTAATGTGAGTTTTTCTATTTTATATTCACTACAGCAAGAAGACGAAGTTGAGGAGGTGGGTGGGCACAGTTTGATCTATGGATGTTGGCAACTTTTGCTAAATAAGTGGATTCGTTGTACACCTTGCCCCCATGAAAAAAAGGAATTGGAAAACTGAATTCCAAACAAGTCAAATCTTGTTCATATTTTCAGGCAGAACAGCCTTCAAAATTAGGAAGCCAGTCTCGTATTAAACAATTTGGCTTAGAGATATACATATATATATATATGTATAAATATAAATCTAAGTTAATTTAAACACACTAAATAGTATCCAGATGTTTTACTTGCTACTTCTATTAAGAATAACTTTAACAGTAGAAGCTTTTTTCTTTCCCCTTTTCTCCCAGAAGACTTCCTTTTTTCACCTCTGCATTTTCACCTCTGATAAACAAACACCATTATAGCATTAGAGAAAGCACTGCTGCCACCTGAAATAAATACAGGCCCATGAAAAAAAATATCTTTCATAAATTGTTCATCTCATTAGAGTGACTCTACCTAGGTAAGAAGGCATCAGTACCAAAGGTAACTACATATTTAACTTTTCCCTCTATATGAACAACTGAACATCTTCACCAAAGAAACAGATTCTAAGAGTAGGATGCTATGATTGAATTCACTGGCATCCATAGTACCAAAAATATCCTTGGCAGCTTTAGGGACAGGAAATAAGCTTGCGCAGCGCTTTGCTAGGTGCCAAAATAAGGCAGAGATCAGCTATCTCCCCTTCAATGTATATGATTCTTGTAAAGTAACACAGAAACAAGGGTGCAGATTAACTACTATGACCTGTTTTGTATTCATTTCATTTCTTCAATAAAGAACTATATCTTCTGTAATTCATTCATTAGGTTTCTTTTGTTAAGTTTTACTCTTTATTAAACAGTTCTATACTAAAGCAGCAGAATGAGCTGAATGAATCCATCACGTCACAGCTCTGGGAGTGGAAAATAAGTATCTAAAGCCTTCCCCCAATAAACCAGTATCAATTCTGTCTGGAAGATAAATGTGAGGTGTTTAGAAGGCAAGTCTAACAAGGTAATGTGAGTATGGAAGAATTTTCATTTTTTCCATCTGACAGTTTCATTCATCACCTACCAGCAAAGACCTCCAACCCTTGCTCAGCCTGAAAACCCACCTCCTTCCTCCTGGTGTATTTAATAAAAACATATGGTGCCTCTTTATGAAGGAGACATAACACAACACAAGCCAGGGGACTGCTCCACACGTATGACAGTAACTCGTGACAGCTCTTCCTCCTACACAAAAGGAAAAAAGAATGGAACTGCACATCCATCGCAGGTTCTTGGTAGGTCCAACATGGAACAGCTCACCCCTTGGTGTCCCAAGTTTTATTTGTTGTTCTCTCCTCTCCAAGAGCTAGTGCAACTCAGAGCATGAAAGGACCCAACATGGGTCAGTCCAAAGGGAATGTTTTATCTTAAGAATATCAACCAATCCAGCCCTGCAGAACACACAAGCGGGCAGCAAGCCTGGCTAGACCCAAGCTAGTAACTGTTCACAGGCCTTGAATCTTAAGAACCTATCACAACAGTGGAACTAAACTATGAGGAAGAAAGGATGTAAAGAATATATTCCTAATGCTAACACAGTACAAGCTAAAGAATGCATTCTAAATGCAAAGAATGATTTCAAAAAGAAAGTGAAGAAGCAAAGTGAAGTGGAAATTTAGAGACTTTTAAAACGAGGTGCAGAAGTGAAAACCACAAAGGAATTAGGAACTGGCTTGCATTCTATAGGGCTGAAACAAAAGATAGGCAAAAAAAAAACATTACATTGTTGTTAATAAGTCAGCATAATTTTGCCAGTAGTTCATAGACACTAAAAAAAAAAAAAGTCTGCTTTATACAATCAATTCTACAATTTACAAATCAATTTCTAGACTAACAATATACTTCAGTTACCTTGCAGTCAGGCATCTGTTTACACATCAGAGCTCTGCCAGAAAATGTATAAACTCACCTTGTCTTGGTTTCCCTTATTCTTGTAACATAGATTTCCAATCAAACGAATGAGATGAGATTTGAAACCCACAGCTGGATGTGAAATTTCTTCCTGCCCTGTCACAGCATGTGTGGCAGTGAAAATATTTACAGCCTGCTTCCCAGCAAGGTGAGTTAATCTCAGGGTATCTAGAGAAAACATTTTAATACATTACCATTAGAAAATTAGTCTCTTGGCACAGAGATTTATTATCAATTGTTGAGTTCAACAATAAGCAACATAATTTCTGACATTCAACATCATGTCAGAGAACTTTCAAAGTTTACCCCGTTGTGCGATTTGGGCTAATATAACAATCCATAAAAGACCAGCCCAATGTCAGAAGGCATTTTTGTGTACTTTTTACACCCTTACACAGTTCACACATGAAGGCCGAAAGCTGGCTGCTATTGATCTCCACCTAAATAGTCAGAATTTGTAGGCTGTTGAGAATTCTGGCACCATAAATATATTGCTAAAACCCAAAATTTTTAGAAAACTTCCTGTAGCTTTAATTTGTCACAGCAATGCATACAAACCACAGAATCCCTTTTTCTTCTCTTCTTTGGCCTGTTCCTGGCACTGTAGCATGATGAGAAATTTCAAGTACACAGAATTACAGAACAGTTTGGGTTGAAAAGGTCTTTAAAGATGACCTTATCTCACCTGCCATGGCAGGGACACCCTCCTCTATGTCAGGACCTCCAAGCCTTGTCCAACCTGGCCTTGGACCCTTCCAGGGATGGGGCCGCCACAGCTTCTCTGGGCACTCTGTGCCTCACCACCCTCACAATCTAACTCTACTCTCTAACAGCTTGAAGCCATTCCCTTTGTTCTGTCACTACAGGCCCTTTGTCAATAGCATCCCTCCATCTTTCCTATCCCTCCAGGTACTGAAAGGCCACAATTAGGTCTCCCTGAAGGTTTGCTTCTCCAGGCTCAACGATCCAAATTATCTCAGCCTCTCCTCACAGCAGAGTTGCTCCATCCCTCTGATCAACTTTAAGTTTCCTTAACACACACATGCACAAAATAAATCCCGTTGTTAGTCATTTTATTGTAAGCCATATATCTAAGAACTAATCACCAAAAACAGGACTGTGGATGCTTTTTAAGTTTTTCTTTTGTTCTCGCTGATGGTATTTTCTTTATTTGTTTGTTTGGGCGTTTTTCAGTAAGGACCCTCCAAACATCTCAAAAGGGTCACAGCTAACAGCTGTTTCAGCCTTTTCTTTTTTTAATTTTTTCCGATTTGTCTTAAAAATACACAAACTTCTACAATTTTCTCACAAAATGATAGCACGCATCAGTCTCAAAGTGCTAAAATGTAAAAAAAAAAAAAAAGAAAAAAGGTCATGGTATGTCTCACCCCTCCTTCCTCCCTTGAGCATCTCTGGAACATCTTAACCTATTTTCTTCGTGTACAGTCCTTCCCTTGCTCTTTCTTAGCTTCTTTTAAAGCTGACATTTAAAAGTCACTGGATTTAGTTAACAACATTAAAACTGCACTTAAATTTCAAAAGTTTGGGAAACAGAAGGGAACAGGCATGGAGGAAAAGTTCTTTTTCTACTTCTTGAAAAACTCTTCTACGCATTCAGCCAGTGATAGAACATAGGAAGCAGCTGTCCCTTGCACCACTTTCCGTAAGAAAAGAGCATTGCTGCTACTTGAATTGAGGCTCTGTTGGGCAACACTGGCCAACAGAGAAAGTGGAGAAGCAGAAAAATTCCAGGAACAAATCAAATATTTGAAAATGCAGATTAACTCCATCTCCTATTTATTTATCTTATTCAAAGGTCAGAATTATAATTACCAACAGTTGGGAAAAATATGTTTTCATTCACAGAGCACCAACAGTTAAGCCTTGTGGCTGTTCACTCACCTACAGCTGTTTCAAGCAAACCAGGGAATGCCTGCAGATGTTCCAGCTGGCCATTGTTTGAGGTCATTTCACAAAGAACATCGAGAAGACGAATTGTCACCAGTGCTTCCTGGAATGAAAACTGCATTTCTGAAAATGGCTTATGAAGGCTATCATAAGAGCATAAACCCAGAAACCCAGGAACTCTCAGCTCCTCAGGTTCTGTGCAGGTTTTCCAAACTGCCAAGAATAAATTTATATAAAATCAGGGCAACTTTCTAAAATAACAATAACGTATTAGATTGCAATTTCTTTTCTACTGTTAGTGTTGTATCTGCCTGAAAAATCATGGGGAAACCAAAACAGAGCCATAAGGGATAAAATTTTAACAAAAACACAGTAGCTTCCAAAAGCAGAAATACAGAAAATTACTAGCTGAGAAAATTATTTCTGTATAAATGTTTTCTTTGAGTTTATTCAGTCAGAGCGTTCCACTTTAAAGACACAAACACTGCCTGCAAGACACCAATTTGTTATCCACAGGAATTCTGTAAAGTTCTGTGGTCAAACAAACTCTGGCTGTGAGAATTTACATTATTCTTGGGTAAACAGGATTATGATCAGAGATGCAGCATTTTGGCTAGGTACGAGACACAATTTCATTTGCATATTATTTATTCAGCCACAGAACTATTTTTTCTCATGGAATATGTTGGTCCTGCTTATAATGACAATCCAGCACTTACAGAAAATACCTTAAGAGCCCATGACAGAATTTGAAGTACCACATATTACTCAAAAGCCAGGCTGTGACTGCAAGATGATCCCACTCCAGGTGTGTTACTTAAACTGCAAGATGCCATGAAAAGGCTGAGACATTGGTCACAGTAACTATTCCTGCCTTGTCTGGTACAGGAAAAAAAAGGTTTACTTACCAACAGTTTATTTTGGATCCATATAATCAACACAATGTTATTCAAATAATCAACAATAGTGTTCAGTAATTAAGTAGTACAATTATATTCATTCATTGCTCCTTGAAAACACCAAATTGCTACAGGGTCCAGGTACTAAAGCTGTATTTTCTTTTTTTGACCCATACAGGTGTAGGAAAATGCAAGTCTTGCCCTAAATTATTCAAGAAACTGCTTTCATCAGCACAAAGACAGACTCTTAGCTCAGTCTGTCAGACTCTTAGTCTGTCTCAAAGACAGACTCATCAGCCATTATACTGTTATAAAGTAATAATATCCCAACTGTATTTCAGAGACAGCAACCAGCTTTTTAAAATTTTTAAGAGGAAGATTAGTTAAAATATAAAAGAACACCCAAATTTGCGTGAATATTTGAAATTTGCTAAGTTCAAAAAATTGTTCTTTCCCTGCTGCTGACTTCCAAATTGGGTATTTTTTTTGCCCTCCACGTGTACAAAAGAAAGGCAGTAAAGGAAAACACTTCCTTTTGAAGCTGAAAACCCAAAACAGTTTGAACTCTGACAGACATCTTAATATGGTTAAAATCTGAAAAGTAAATAAGGAAATACCTGAAGACTTTTAGAATAAACATATTTAGAGTGAGGCGCAGAAACGATGTTCCTTATAAAGAGATGAACTAAGTCCAGGGAAGGGTTTTATTTTGCAAGTATGGTTGAAAGTTAGTGCATGCTCAAGTCAGGCTTCAAATGGAAAAGCTATTTTAAACATTGGCTTAAGCACTGCAAAAGCATATGATTAGCTTCTCATGGGTTTAAGATGCAAGCTACAAGACCTGATGTTCCTTAAGAAAACAAAGCAGTGTCTACATATAACAAATTAAACAGTGGATGGGACACCCAGACAACATTCTGGGAGTCAGGCCAGTCCAAGGACTGCTCCCAAAAGTTTTCAAATGTGGCCTCAGAATTCCGGAGTCTAAGGCAGCTTACTACTACAGACATTGCCTGAGCAAGGCACTTGGCTTGTGGGCCACAGAAAAGGCCAGGAAAAGCCAAGCTGAGTATCACAGATGTTGCCTAAAGCCTTTTTAATGACAGATTCTACATGCACAACTACATTTTTTGCAGTTAAATACAACTGCTACACAAAATCTAAAAATACTTATACAAATGAGGAGAAATTGGTGCAATTCTTTATGATTTCTTGTAAGAAACAGTTTTATGTATTTAGACTGGCATTTTTCTTTTCCCATGGCAAGCATATGCTGTGAACAAATATATACACAGATATGCATGCATACATATTGCCCTCTATTTATTCACCTATTAGGACGTATATTTTATGTTCATTCAGTGAGCTCCATTTTCCCACCAAACAGTGATACTCAACTTATCATACAACTTGTTTATATGAGAGACGAGTAAGAACTCAGTGTCAAGCAGGGCAAGTTATGGAGTAATATTCACAATATTGCTGTCCCAGCACGTTCTGGTTGGACAGAGACCTCCTTCTGGTGGGTGCAAACAAGTATGTTTTTTTCCATGAACTGAAACCACAGAAAGTGGTTTGGAAAGTAACTACAAAGGACAAAAAAAAAACATAAAAGGAAGGCAGGGGAAAAAAAGTAAAGATGGAATTGTCTCAACATATGTCCTCTCACTGCCAGGTTAGTACCTTTTCCAGAAGCAATCAATTAAGTTATCTGACATAACTTAGACTAAACAGTTGGGACAGTGGGGGAGACTGTGTTTCTTGGATAGATAAGAAGAGATTATGCACTTGCTGGTTTGTGTTTTGATTTTTTTTAACACATGCAACCACCACCTCCCCATAAAGTGATTTATGGTATTTTTTCACAACATGTCTCAGCCTACTTTTAAAATTATTGTGCCAATTTAGACAAAAAAAACGAAGCAAGTACAACACTTTTTAATATTATCATATAAAAGCATTTAAGATTTTTTTTTACTTTGATAATACATTATTTATGATGCTTCTTCTCTAGAATTTATAGAAGTGAAACTATTGCACGTAAGTTTTGTATTAAAAATAAAATTACTCTGATTACATGTATATTACTGCTTCCCATCTATGAACAGAATAAGTATTTTAATTTTGGTTTGTATTTGAATCATAGGATGATCACAGAATCACAAAATATTCTGAGCTGAAAGGTAGCCACATGGATCAAGTCCAGCTCTTAGGTGAATGGTCCATATGGGGATCAAACCCACAACCTTGGTGTTACCAGTATCATGCTCTGACCAAGTGAGCTCATCTCACATCATGGTCTGAGTTGAAAGGGACCTTAAAGCCCATCCTGTCCTACCTCCTGCCTTGGACATGGACACCTTCCACTACCCCAGGCTGCTCTAAGCCCACCCCCCCTAACCTGGCTTTGGACACTTCCAGGGATGGGGCAGCCACAGATTCTCTGGGCAACCTGTGCCAGGGCCTCACCACCCTCACAGGGAACAATTTCTTCCTAACATCTAATCCAGCTTTACTCTCTGTCAGTGTGAAGCCATTCCCCCTTGTCCAGTCACTCCACATCCTTCTAAATTTGAAGGAATTACAATTCACAACTCAAATAAATCACAGAAGTGATCCTTAGTAAAATAATAAAATACCCAAGTATGTGACAGCTTGAGCATCTTTTAGATTTTGAAATATTTAACGATGGGGTAGACTTATTTTGAAGTACCATATCCTTTGCCACCCTCAAATTAAAAAGGAAAGTTGGCTGCTGTCCTACAGACTCTACTGTGGGCTCTGCCACCTCTTTCCCAACATAAACTGGAAAAGATATTGTTATGTATGCCCCCCCAGGCAACAGTGGCAATAAGGATTTATCATATCAAATTCTAGTACTTAAATGGTAATCAGTCCTACCTCATCTTCTGCATCAGCTGCAGAAGTTAACTTGAGCACAGCTCCGCATTTCTCTTGGAAACAGACTGCAAGGAAGTCAGCATGTCTGATAAACACCTTCATTTCTTCACAGGTAACTGAGTTCTTGTCACTTACTTTCACCATCATCAGCTCTAACAAAGTAATTCTGGAGACAGAAAACGATTTGTTACTCAAATTCACTGAGTCACATAGAATGATCAGTAGAATATGTAGTAGTTAAAAATTATAAAAAGAATTATCATGTTAGTAACAGAGAGGATTTTTAAAAATTAACAAGCCTCATAAATACTGGCAATCAGTTTCTATCTGCAGAGTTTTTTTCTGTACAGAATTATTTTAATTCATCATTCAATTAATATAATCTGGCCGGAAAGTCAATATTTTTCTCAAGTCTATTTCAATTTATCATTTCTTATGTCCTAAGAAAACATTACCGAGATTCCATATTCCCTATATCCAACATTTTCAGCAAACCAGCTCTTAAAATCTGTTAAGCATAGCAAAATAAGCAGAGACTATTTGACAGCTTCTGTTTGAGAAATACAGGTATTCACAGCCCCTGCCTTGCCCACAGTCCTTTACTATCCCTCCGCAACAGCCCCAAACCAATTCTGAGTCCAAACAGGGAAAATAAAAATTGATATGCACACTCTGTCCTTTATAGTAATTTTACAATTGTTACTAGATGGACTAAGCAAATCCAAGTTCAACATATTAAGATGGCAAGTAACTAGATACATAACGAAGCTGCTCTATGAAATCTACTTGAGTTGGGTTTTTTAACACCTCTAATGTAATTTTATTTCAAATATCCTTTCATGTTGTCAGGGCAAACTGGAAGCATTTTGAGGAAGTAGAACTTGGACATGGCAGTGGCCCTCTTACAGGTAGGCCCCTGCTCCAGTCCAGCATGCAGGGACTGGTGAAGCCTCACTGTCACTCTCTCAAACTGAAAGAACACTGTTTCTTGAATGAATTCAAAAGCCAGCTCAGGCTTTTCATTCAGTGAAATATTTGAAATATGGAAGGACCAACATTTAAATATGTGGAATAGTTCAAATGCTTTTTCTTTCAAATTTACCAAGCAGGTTGTCAGAAGAGGAGGAGAAACATCTTTTTCTTTGGAAAAAGCTAGGTCACTGCTTTACTGACCTCTGAGAACCCACCTCTATTAATCACAAAAGAGCTACTTAGTCCTTGCTAGACTCAATTCTCAATGTCATTAATAGTAACGCACTAATGCTGCATTAAACTAATATCTGAAGGAGGACAAAAAGCTTTTTCAGCACGGAAGCAGTGAAGTGCTGTTGGCACATTTGGCGGAGAGCAGACTCTGGGCAGGAGGCTGGAGCAGCCTTTCTCAGGGGCTCTGCTCACAGTCTGTTTGCTCTGCAGGTTACAGCCAGGTGCACCCTGCCCATCTCCAAACGACCAGTGCCCAGCTCTCCAACACCCCACACTGACCAAAGGCTTTCCCATTTGGCACCCCATACAAAACCCGAGCCCACAGATTTGTCATTCACTCCTGACACAGGGCTAGACTTGATAGGTCAGTTTTCACCAAGTTTAAGAGTCTTTCAAGCATATACTCAGCTAAGAACCCAAGTTGGTCACAGACTTGATGAACAAAGGAATTATTCCAGGACTGCAGTCGGTTGACCGTGGCCAGATGCCAGACACCTACCAAAGCTGCTCTCACACTTCCCTTCCCTCCCCTCTCCTCATCAGCTGCACAGGGGAGAGAAAACTTTACAAAGGGCTCATGGGTTTATATAAGGGCCATGAGAGATCACCCATCAAATATTGTCACAGGCAAAACAGTCTCAAAATCAGAGGTATTACTTAAATTTATTACTAACAAAATCAGAGCACGATAATGAGAAATAATATAAAACCTTAAGAACACCTTCCTCCCAAGCCCCTCCTTCCCAGCTCTACCTCCTACCTCAGTGGCACAAGGAGACAGGGAATGGGGGCTATGGTCAGTGCATCACCCACTGTTTCTCCTGCTGCTCAGGAAAAGGAGTCATTACCCTGCTGCACCTTGGGGTCCCTCCCATGGGAGACAGTTCTCCATGAACTTCTCCCACCTGAGTCCATCTCACAGGCAACAGATCACTGCAAATTGCTGAGTCCCTCTGCTGCAGCATGGGTCACCCTACCATGGCTACAGTCTTCCAGGGACAGGTGTTCCAGCATGGGCTCCTCCTTCCACAGTCTCCCATGGGGTCATAGTCTCCTCTCAGGCATCCCACTGCTCTGGCATGGGTCTCCCCCACAGGCTGCAGGTGGATCTCTGCATCCCCCATGGATCTCCATGGGCTGCAGGGGCACAGCTGCCTCACCATGGTCTGTGCCACAGGCTGCAGAGGAATCCCAGCTCCTGTGCCTGGAACACCTCCTACCCCTCCTTCACTGACATTGGTGTCTGCACAGTTGTTCCTCTCACACATTCTCACCCTGCTCTTCTCTGGCTGCAATTAAAACTGTGCAAACACTTATATTCTTTCTTCTTAAATATGTTATCCCAGAGGTGTTACCACCATTTCTAGTTGTCCCCCATTATGTTTGCCAATATGGAATTTTTTTTTGCCCTTCTCTTCCCCTTGCAGTACAAATGGATGCCTTTTTCAATAACTGCAGTCCTTTGTTAAAACACCACCTGAATGTAATTTCTTTTGAAGTTTTGTGGTCTTTTTAGGCATTCAAGTCAAACTGTTTTCCTGAGTTTTCTTCCAGGCACAGGACATGCCCATCTTTCCCTGAATTTCAAGCAAGTCTTGCCATTCAGCCAATAGTTTCCTGAGAACAATGTGCTTTGTTCTAGTGCAAGTTCCCTTACATTCCTTTTTTCTATTGTTTCTCTCAGTTTTCTTCCAAGACTCACCCTAATTTCTCCAAGTTAGTTCTCCCAGGCAATGCAATTTGCCCATTTCTTTTAAATGATCTCACAACTGTTCAGCCATTCAAATGCCAACATTTCTTTCTATTTGTTTGCCTGCAGCTAAATACAACAAATATGACAACTGCTAGCACCAGCTGATTTTTTGTAACACCCAGTTAAGTATCTCATATCTAATTCTATGTATTATATTTACAATTATACTTTTTTTTTTTTTTTGAAATAGTAATGCCATGTCATCTTCCTCTTCTTTAGGGATCACTGAGGAAGACCTTTTGTGAATCTCTTGCAGTTATTTTTCCCCTAGCCAAATTTAAACCAGTTATTCCTGAAGCTGATTGAATTGGCATAAACTTAGAACAGCCAGTATAAGGTATTTGCAGTCATCAGTAAAACAAACTTCTGTCTCCTATAGCCTGAAAATAAACCACAGAATTCAAATGCAATTTAAATCTGGAACTCGTTACTACACAATAAAATGCTGCCTCACTAAGCCTAAAACTAGCAGTGTAAAATTCTATTTTCTTAGCATCAAACAATGTTTGCATCAAATGTGGTTTTGTTATAACCTCTTAGCAATAGCCAGACACTTGGGACATTCTTCCTCTGTGACTTAGGCTTCTCCTTCCTGAAACACTTCCCTGACAGCAATGGTTCCATGAGACAAATTAGGCCCTTCCTCAAAACTTTCACTTCTTTCATCTTTAAATGACACTCACAAGCATCATATTCAATGAAAACTGGTAAATTTCTGAGTTAACTGTAGTTCAGCTACTCCATGTCTGTGAGCACTGCCAGGAACAAAACCATCCCAAGCACTGACAATGCCAGCCCTGTAGCTGAGCATTAGCCAGAAGTGGTGCTGCTTACTTGAGTGCCCATTTCCTGGCAGGCAATTTCATCAGTGGCTGCATCCTTCACTCAGGACCTGACAACACTAAAATCAAACCTAGATATATAACTAAGAGCATCTTAGAAACACCTGAAGCCATTCAGCTGCAGTTTTTCATGATGTTAATTAAAGCAAAACCCCTTCTTAGGAGGGACAACAGATGTGCTCACTTTTGAAGATTTTATAATGTTATTAAGACAAGCAAGGCATGAACTTACAGTGTCCATGCTCAAGGCTAACTTGGATGAATGCAAACCAGACTTTTTCTGAATACTTCTGCCAAATACCTGCACACACATGCAGGAAAATCTCAAATCTGGCAAAGAATTCAAGAATCCACACTATTTTAGCTCAGTGGCCGTATCCTTCTACAATAATCCCTTCCAGAGAACCAGCAGGCATTGTTACAACACAATGTACTTCTCCAGGCCAGAATACTACTAAAAACCTGATTGCATTAACACAGGATTTATTTCAGACCATTTGCACACTCAGACATGCAACACATTAAATTTGTTAGGAAATGAAAGAAAGTTGTGAAGAAGTCAGGAATTTTATTTTCATTGAAAATTCAAATTTCTGATCCACTTGTATAAGATTTGCTTTGAGGCAGGCACCACAGCCACTGTAACACAAATGCACTGAATTTCAACTGCAGGAAATACTCTAAATAGTGCAAATACTGTGAATAGTGCAAATAACTGCGGTTCGTAGCCACGTACGCTCTGGGCATCCCAGGCTGCTGCCAGCTTTGGGAGTCACCGCTAATGGGCACATTCCAAACTTCCTAAGCACAGCTAATTTCATTTCAGCAAATACATTTAAACTACCTGCATCTAATGTGCACGACAGAGGATACTGTAACTGAGGGCTACCATATATTCATGAGCTCCAGCTGCCTTCCCCAGACACCTCAAGACCACAACTGTCCATTCTTAATTTATAGGACTTGGTCAGCCTCACTGGACACCCAACACAACAGTGCTTGCGGTGAAGACTCCTTGTCTCACTTTGAAACAATGAATTCCTTATGCTTGGGGTTTATGGCTTCCTTTTTCCCCAGTTCATAACAGTCAAAATGTTTTTATCTGAATTGGATTTGTCTCTTCATGTATCTCAAAAGAATGCATTCTTAAATATGCTAACACTACCTAGGAAGATGCCAAGGCAGGGTATTCTTCTATAGCTCGGATGCAAAAAGATTATTTCACAGCACTTCCATATGATTGTCAGTAAACTAACCAGTGTCCAATTCATAACACACTGTACTGTGATTATGTCTTTGAAAACCCTAATGGAGTCGACTGGCAGAACTTTTGGGATTGATAATAAATTCAGCAGTTACGCTCTAACTGGTGATCACACCTGTGATCATCTATGTCATGCCTACAACCAAAAGCCTTTGAGGTGAGGAATCCAATGAGCATCTGTAGTATGCTGAGACCTTTCCAGAAACTGGTCACATCTACTGCTTTAAGTACAACCGAACACCATAACCCAGCCCTGGCTATCCTCAAAGGCATTATGAAAACATGCAAACTGCCGTTCATTATACTCCCCAAAAGAATTAAATTTAGCTCATTCACTTAAAACAGTTATACAGCACCTACTTCCCAGTACATTAAGCACACAGCTCAGATTTGTTCTCACTTCATTATCCTAAATTATGGAGGGAAACAGTATGTCCCTCCTTACCATTCCCATCCCATCCCTATACAATAATGATATTTTATTTATGGTTCAAACATGTTGCATATACTTTCTTTGTCTGATATCCTTTCAGTTTTCTTATTATGTCCACTTACTGCCTGAACCCTCACCTGTGGTAATGCTGGAAACAACACAAAACAGAAAAATATGCAAAAGCATTGTTTTATTTAGTGCTTTGTCTTTTCACCTGCAAAAACTAGAGAGGAACTTGCGGCTTCCCTGGGTGGATGTGGAACAAAGTAGGCACATTAGACACATAAATGAGACCACAAAATCTTCAAGCAGTTGGAAGAGCTGTAGAATTCCAGCAGTGTTTCCCAAATTTGATTGTCTTAACAAAATACCTTTTTGTAACATTACTCAATTCTCTATAAAGCAATGAGCATTTTTCCATTATAGCAATGGCCATTTCCCATCAATTCAGCACACATTTACTCAAATGCCTGAAGCAAAACTATCAATGCTTCTTCAAGGTGAAGGTTTGTTGAAGCATTTCAACAGTGGAAATATTAAAGATTAAGTAAGCACAGGCATCTGCTCATCTATGTTTTGTAGGTTCTGCTAACCAGTATGAGACACACTTCCATCTTCCTTAAAGGCTATCTCTTCATTTCTTGACACAACAACAGAAGTATGAAGAGCTGAGGACATTTCTAATCAAGCCGTAAAACTCTGCAGGGTGTGGTGCTCTTCTGAAATCAAGACCCAGGCATGAAATCCTGTCCTTTTTTGTGTGTGAAGTATTTCTTTACCGAGTAATGGCGCCAACCTGGATTCTGCAACCCTACATAAATCACTGCCAGTTGTGGCTAAGCTGTAATGTTAACCAACCAATTTAAAACCATTACTGACATAGAAACATGTATTTAGAGATTTTGTGCCAACTATGAAACCACACAGTTTTTCAATCATGTGAACAGGATACTCTATATGGAATGCTAAATACTAAAAGCCACATTGGTTTTGGGGTTACCTTTCTTGATTGCTCAGTTTGGCATAGAGGGCTTTTACCAGCTCTGGACATTTCAGCAAATGTTCTGTAACAATCAGGAACCTAAAGGAAAAGAAAAAGAAAGTCTTACTGGTCCTTGTAAAAGCAATACCCACGTTTATTCCAAATGGTGCTGGTTAGTTTTATTTGTAGATGAATGTGTGTTGTGCTTTTGGTCCTAATGCTAATAGATACGAATTGGCACAAAATAATTGCACATTGTCCTGTAGTTTTTCCCCTAACATAGCAAAGACCATTTCTCATCAGTTCAGCACACTTTTACTCACATGTTTGAAGGAAAGCTGGCTGGACTCTTAGACCAGTTATACATACCACAATTCAAACAATGAAACACTCATTCAATGGTTTATGCATCCAAACAAAAAGCTACAGTTCAAGCTTGAAAATCATTATTCTATTCATCACAACACAGTCTGTAAGCCAAAACAGTCAAAAAAGTGCCCAAATAATATACTGATTTTTCTTTAAAAAACACAATCTGACAAAGCATCAAAGCAAATGGGAACATCTTTGTAAGATGCAAGGCAGCAAAGTACTTTTCTCAACTTCACAAACATACTCTCTTTGCATAATAGAAACCTTAGCTGAGAACCAATTCTAAGTCCTTGCTTTACAAGGCAGATACATATAGAATCACAGAGCCTCATATTCTGGAAGGGACCCGCAAAGATCCTGGCCCTGCACAAGACATCCCCAACTCTAACACAAGGATCTTTTCAGCCAAATTACAGTGAAGCATATTATGGAATAAATTATCAAGCTTTGTTCTTCCTTTCCTTTTTGCCTTCCCTTTCTCACACCATATTCAGGGTTTCTGTCTGGAATACAAAAAGACCAACTAATGATCAAAAGTTGACAAACTGACCACTGGTTCCCTCTTTCTCTTCACCAAAATGTTGCAAGGGATCTATGATACCAACCTGCCTCAAAAAAGTCTCTTTAAAAAGCAATCCATCCCAAAGTGGCAAACGGCTCATTCTTTCTTCTTAATACTTTCTCTGGAAAATATGGTCAGCCTTGGCCTTGTGCTAATGCCAGTATTTACACCATTTGCTTTCCCAAGCACCATCCACAGCAGTCCATAGCAGGAGTCAGCCATTTAATTTCAACCCAGACTCATGCTACTAGCATTATTGGAAAAAAACAAAGTAGGTAAAAATACTTAGCTCTTCAAATCACAACCCCAGGAGCACTAGCAGTGATATTTATGCTGCATAGGTACTTACAAACTAGACAATGGATTTTTAAAGTAGCTACAATAATTAAAAGTCTCAGAGTATCCTCTGAGCTGATGAAGCTACAGAGAAAGAACAGCTAAAATAACATTAAAACCAAGCCTTTTCAATACTCCCTCCACCTCTTCCCTAGCTTTCCCTTTGCTGACAGCCTTTATTTTGCATAGCCATAACACAGCTAATAAGATCACAACAAAGACTTCCAGCTGCAACAAAGTATTTTTTGTACAAGTACTCAATGCCAATTGGGCAAATAGGAAAATAAGAGATCCAAAAGATTATATTCTATTATATTCTAATCATAACTGTGGACTTAGCCAGGGTCTGGCTCAGTTACTGAAAACTTGACATTTTTAAGGGGGGGGGAGAAGAAAAACTATTTTCTACTGCACTTCTTTTTAGTGATACTTGCACATTCATTCATAAAAAAATATGCAGAGGTGTAAGGAATCATCAACTTAAAACTGGCAAGCTGAGAAGTGTAGCACTGATCAAAGAGTTTTTCAAAACAAATTTTAAAAAAACATAAAGACTCGCCCAAAGTCTGCAGCACAAATGCATCCAGCTGAGCTGTCGAGACTCAGCTGTAGCACCCAAATTAAGCATCAGCAGGGCAGTCAAGGGCAACTTTTCCACAGTTCCTGAACTAACAACTCACAGCTATCCCCAGTTAAACCTTCAGAATCATCACAACCAACTTCATTTTCCATGGACTTAAGTAGAACCACAGACTTTTATGTGGAGCTGCAGAAGAAAATAGCATAGATCAGTGCTGTGCAGAACACAGAACTTGGCCTAAGAATGTACAAATTTCAGCTGCCAACGCAGTAGAGTAAAAAGTGCATTTCAAGAGACAGCCTGAAGCCCGGTTTTTCCATTTTGCAATCAGGGCTATTAAAAGTAAAGCTTAATTTTCATGTTAAAGACTACGCTAAGGAAATCTTCTTAATTATTCATCTTGTAATTAAAATGCTCAATAATTATCACAGAAAAAGATCTGCTGCTACTAGGTTCATGTGCCTGATCACTACTGCAAAGTGGAAGATCCATAGTTCAGCTGTTACTTGGGTCTGTGCTCCTGTATTTCCTCACACACATTTTGCACATTCTGTGGACTAGACCTCTACTGCTAGAGGAGATTGGAGTATTTTAGACTAAAATTGCTGATTCTGACCTTCTGGTTTCATGATGTGACGCAACACTTCAGAAAACAAAGCTGTGGCTGCCCCATCCCTGGAAGCCTCCAAGGCCAGGCTGGACAGGACTTGGAGCAATCTGGGATAGTGGAAGGTGTTCCTTCCAGAGGGTGAAAGGAGATGGGCTTTAAGGTCCATTCCAACCCAAACTGGGTTGTGATTCTATAAAGTATCTGCTTCTGTATTTAAGTGTCCCTTTTACTTTATCTGCTTTCTGCACTACTGTATAATGAAGAAGAGAGCACAAGCATCATCACCAAGAGAAAGCAGAAGAATTAACAGTGGAGTAAAAAACTTCCAACTCCTTCACCATGCCCAGAAATTTTGGAGGTAACTAAGCAAGGATGCAGCAAATTCAATAGACTGTCTTTTGTCCTGTCAGCTCTCCTGTTTCTCATTTGTGGCACAGGAAAAGAAGAGGAAAAATAAGATCATCCACAATTCTGAAATATAAAAAGATATTCAGTTTTGGGTTACTGACTGAACATGGCATTTCAAATGCACACAAAGGCTTTCCTAGGAGACTTAAACTCTCTTTGGGGACCAACAGGAGAACCACTGGAATAAACTGAAGACCACTGTAATTTAGTGAAGGAAATTATGAAAATTAAAGCTATTATGCAAGCGTAATACAGTAACAAATGAACAGCATTAAATATGCCAATTTTCCCGACTCTTTAAAAATTGTTTGGCTAAAATCCTAAAAAAATCAAGTGCTTCCATAGTAGATAAATACAGGAGGAGATATTCAAAGACTTTATAACAGCACAAGGGCTGTATTGTACCAAACTGAGGTTCAGAAGCAGCCAAGACAAAGTGCTATGAGCTACATTTGCACTCAGTATATTCCAGATGGCCACTAAGCTTGCTCCAATCAAAGCTGGGTAAAAGCAATCAACTTTATAATCAAATGTCATGCTTCATATTAAGCTGATTTTATCCCATTAGCAAATTTAGGGAAGAGTTTCCTCAGTCTCAGAAAAAGAGGAAGACAACCCAAAATATGTTTTCCAAGTACAAAGAACAAGACATGGCAATTCTTGACTTGATCTGCAACCTTCTTTTTCAATCTCAAAACCAAAAGCATTTTTCATTACCCTACAATACTGCCACTCTACCCAAAATATTTAGTAAAAACTAAACAGCTATACTTTCACTGTAATTTAACAAACAAAAGCAATAAATCATCCACATTTTGAAGAAAAGTAAAGAAGAAAATTTGGCTACTTTCAGCCAACTTTCAAACTCTTATCACCAGCCTTTTTAGATGCTAAAAAAGCAATATGCCTCATGAGGAATTATTTGGAATCAGAACATATTTTAGAAGCAGAAGTGTATTTCATCCTTCCACAAAAATAGAATACCCTACCAAAAGCATTTAAATAAACAATTACAAGTATAAAGTTATTTAATAACAAATGGAACATATGCTGCCATAAAATTAATAGAAAAGAAGTAATTCACTCCATTCCCACACCAGCACTTCTTGCTCCAATGGAGAATAAACACACACATTTTCATATTTAAGGCTTGGTCCTAGTATCAAACATCACAATACTCCTCTCCTGTGATGAACCAAGCACAACAGTGAACATCCTTCCATCTTCCAAAGGCATTCCCACAATGAAAACATCCTCCCTACTGGCCATAATAGCTCCCACTGAGGTCTAGAAGACTAAATTCAAATTATGTGCAGTACTTCTCTGATTCAGAAGACACTCCCACTCAATTTGACAGCTACATCTGAAAGACACTAAAGAGAGATTAAATCTAACTCATATATAAAACTGAAATAATTTCTTTTCTGAAGTGTTACCAAGAAAAAAATGGCTAATAGTACTTCCTGCTCCCCCTCTCTCCACAATATACACAAGAAGACAGAGGTGACAAGATAATTAAATATATGAGGTTGAGCTTTGAAAGACTGAGGAAATCTCTGCCAATTCACTGCTACTGCAAATAGAAAGTAGGAGCTACTCAGATCTCTAAAATTAAGGAAACTTTTCCAAGCGTCAGTACTATTTAAAACCACAGCTGAACTTGGAACCTGCATCATAACTCCAACTTCCCTGGAATTAAATAAACAATTACTTTCAGGAGAGCTGAAGAAGGGGGTGGAGGACATCCTAAACTGTGTGACAGAAGAAACTTGAGTTGCCAGCCCAATGAAAAAAAAAAAGTTTGTTCACCACACAAACACACACAAATTAAGCAAAAATGAGCAGTACTGAAGAGTTCTATCCTCACCTTTAAATCTGTGCCCATAGGCGAGATTCCTTGCCACAGGAGTACCAGTTTCTGTCCACACATCCTTATATAAGCCAGGACAAAAAATCCCACAGGCAAAAAACTGGGGAGGGGTATCCCCACATCCTAATCTTTAACTGTGGTTTCAAAAAGAGAGTGGATGTTCAGCAAAACTTATTTCAATGTCAAACAGCTAATCACACTCCTAATATCATTTTTCTGAAAGCCAAAGGCGCATTATGTCTCTTATTTTAAAATGGAGGACTTTTGTTCTTTGCTCTTCAGGAATCATAATAATACAAAAATACTACCTGTTTTTCCTGTCCATATTAGCTAAACTGCCCCACGTACACACCTGGAAAAACTGATGACACAAGCTATGCTCTCCTCACTAACAGAGCCACCAAGATATTTCTAAAATAAACAGCTTTTGGAAAACACGTTGATCTTGGTTAGGATGAATTATAATGTAATTTTTGTACTACTTTTTCCTAATTTTTTTAAAAAACATATCTTTCCAGGTTGACATTCTAAAATAGATTTCATGTGGCATTCTCTGTTGGTTTCTCTTCTAAATACTGTACCTTATAAATGTGTGACATACTTTGCCCTGATAAACACAAACCCAGAGGGGGTGGATGCAGATGTATGTGGAAACACAGAGAAACAACTTTTGAAAGGCTCCACGATTTTCCAGAGCCAAAGGCTCTCTGCATGTGTTTAGGAAAAGCTATTACTGATAAAAAACAAGATAGAATATTTTGGAACTGCAAGGGAGTTTGTAATAGAGGGCTCTTCAGGCCTTGGCAGTTTTAACACAGAACAGTGTAGAAACTATGTTTCAGTTATTGAACAGTTACACTCAGTTATATTCCAGCTTTGTTTCCTAAAGGATGGGTATGTCCAATTTCCTGACAACATCCTTTGGTAGGAGACAAAAATCAGCTTATGGAGCAGGTTTGCTTATGTGCTTAAAATATTTAAACATTAACACATTTAAATTGTTGGAGCAAGTCCAGAGGAGGCCACGAAGTTGATAACGGGACTGAAGCACTTCCCATACAGAGACAGGATTACAGAGCTGGGACTGTTCAGCCTGGACAAGAGAAGGCTGTGTGAAGACCTTAGAATACTTTCCAGTATCCGAAAGGGTTACAGGGAAGCTGGAGAGGGACTTTTCATCAGGAATTGTAGTGATACCACAAGGGGGAATGGATATAAACTGACAAAGAGTAGGTTTACATTAGATATAGGGAAGAAATTCCTTCTGTAAGGGTGGTGAGGCCCTGGCACAGATTGCCTAGGGAAATGACTGCCTCATCCCTGGCAATGTCCAAGGCCGGGCTGGACAAGCTTGGAGCAGCCTGGGATAGTGGAAGGTGTCCCTGCCCATGGCATTGATACTGAAATCGGCCTGATAGAAACTTTCTAACACAGTCTGAGTATTAGAGAACAGGCATTCTTTATGGCAGCACTGGGCACCCAGGGGGATACTTCTTTCAACTGAGTGCCCTGAGCATCAGGTGAACAGAATTTTTTATCACACACTCTGATTACATATCCATGAGCAACCTTCTTGGCTTTATTTGACACAGCTGCACTCCTTATTGGAAGTCTTATACATTTGTCTAGGAGTCTCCCCTTCAACATCCAGTGTCCTTTTTATGTGGCTGCTCCTTGACCCCCACTTTTGAGTAAGTGCAATATCATTGTTCTGCATAATTTTTGCTGACTTTGTCAGCCTTGCAGAGCTGAGCTGGCATCCTGCTTGCAATTTGCATGAATTCTGTTTTGTCTGCTTCTCCACGGCTACATTGCTCCCTTATTTGATTAGTGTAAAATGTTGTTCTGTTCTGCTGTCCTTTTCAAGTGAGTAAAATGCTCTTTGGTTCTACTCTCCTCATCAGCAGGGAGTTGGAACTGGATGAGCTAAATAAGGCCTCCTCCAACCCAAACTATCCTATCATTCTTTATGTTCAACTCAGTACATCAACAGTTCAGAATTAAATTTGTGTATCATTAGAGATACTTTGGAAAGATGGAGGATACACAGAAAATTAATTACTGTCACACAAGGGCCTGAAAACTATGCTCATCTCTTTGAACAGAAATGTAAGATGGAAGAGAGGGATAGAAGAAGCAGACCCAAAAGATGCAGAAAAACCAGTAAGAGTTTAGGAGACAGATCTGCTGCTGTTTAGGAACAGATCAAAAATAAAAAAAGGAACACTAAAAGAAATAGGAAATAAAAGATCACAAGAAGGTGGAAACAACTGAACTGAACTGAGAGGCTTAAAGACTTTCTACATGCAAATAAGCATTTTAGAGGGAATGCTAACCCACAACCGTCATCTTGGGCAGAGCAGACTAGAATAAACCTGTCCCTGAAAGGGGAAACCTACCTTAAAGAGCAAAATTACAAGACTAAAGCTAGGACAGGAATAGTCCCTGATGCACCAGGCTGGAGCAGCATGTTTTCCACCACAGTTAGGCGGCATTAATTCCTGATCTAAAAGCTCAGGCAGTAGCTCACTTTGTGAACAACAGCATGTTTTCTAGAAGATAACTGCATAGCAAAGAACCCTCAAGGAGATAGGATCAGTTAATTAGGGTATGCCAGAAATCAGATCCAAGAAAGGAAGCAAACTTGTTTCTGCAGCATTAGTGTCTTTGCAAAGACTTACTCTTCGAAATACATTCTGTAACATACACCTTGCAAATTTCCAAAGCAGCAAGCTCTGGGCCATCTCCACAAGCCCAGCTACAAAGGGGTACCAGCCAGTCGGACAAATATTTTTAAGAACCTCAGCTGGAGATATACACCATCTGCTTCCTGAGATCACTGCTCTTGAGAGTCAGAAAAGCAGCAGCAACCTCAGATGAGCTCCCAGCACTCAAGATTACAAGACTGCCAGCCTGACACAAGTTCAGGAGCTGTACTGAATAGAATGTAAAAATACATTGTCTAATATATGTTAGTTAATATTATTTTAACATGTCATTCTGCATCTAACATTAAAAATGGCAGACAGCAATATGTAAATAATCCTGGAGCTGTTGAGAAGATCAAGCTTCTAAAAGAGAAAGAGAAGGATGCATCAGTCCTTAAATCATTAGAATATTTATTAAATGTGTGTATTACATTCTCCAGCTTCACAGATTTCAGAGATAGAAGCATTTCTGAGGCTGACAAGCAGTCACAAGCTTAATGAAATGAGCCTTCAGACCATCTGATCCAGAGAAACATGATCACAGAACCAAAGACAGAATTTGATCAGGGTATTCCTTATAAAACTGACTTCCTCCTTTATTAACCATTTCTAAAATCTCACAGGACACCACAAAAATACTTAACAGAATGTGTATCACTCAAGAAACACACTGAGAGGGGCATCACAACGTTGTTACCACTCATTCTTTCAAGTTCTAAGGCAACTGTTTGTTATACTGTCAATCTACAAACACATTTTAAAATTGCATCAGCGCTTAGTTTAGAAATTCCACAATGATGATCTGCAAAACAGCTCTTCTCTGGTCTCTCAAAAACTGCTTCGGAAGTGAATGACTTGGCTTTCCACCACTGAATAAAAGCAGAAGTCGCTGAACTGAAATCTTATTTCCCATGACCCACCCCTCTCAGGAAGCAGAGCTGACACATCAGATATTCCCTCCTCCCTGACCCAAAATCTTAGCCTTCTACCAAATGTCTTGTGACTCAGTAAGTAGGAAAAAGTGACACAAAAATTCCACAAAGCTACATCCAGTCTTTAAAGACCCTTCCTCTGCTCTCTCTAACTGGGAGAGGAGTTTATGGCAGACAGAAGAACAGCAAAAGTTCTGCTACCAATTGCTGCCTCTAAAAAAGCTCCGAGGAACTCCTCAGAACAATCTCAGATTTCTTCATATAGAAACTGTCTATAAAACTGCTGTGGAAAAGGCAAAAGGCATCACACTTGGAAAGAGGTTCCTCCTGAACTTCTCCTAAGGACTTTTGCAACTTGAAGATGGGAAACTGGACTCTAAACATGAATATAGGATTATTAACAGAGAAAAGAACTGTCAGCTCATCAAAGTAAAGACCTGAAAGGTGTGCTTGCATTCCTGTGATGGGTGAGGAATAGAGAACCCAACATGTGCTAGCTGGATGGAACAGTGGGGACTCCATGGGAGATACTACATTTCAGCCAATGGCCTTAAACCAAATATTTATCCTGGATATCCTCTCTCTGTCCTAACAATTCATGACAGCAACTGCAAAAATAGTTTGAGAATTACAGTTTTTTACTTGCAGAATGCATTAGATACTGTTTTACATGAACATTAATTTCATAAAATTCAGTGCACAATAAAAGGGAATAAATAATGAACAGAAGTTCTGCCTACGACCAAAACTTACCTAGTTATTCAAACAGAGTTCTAATACCTAAAAGCAGCAATTGACAGCATGAAAGCCCAGTCAAGAGGAAGACTAAACATACACATGGCGATCGCTTCTTATTTGTTGTAACACGAAATCAGATGCTCCAGCTCAGAGACAAGAAGGTAGGCAGGAATTAAGTGGTACCTTTAACTTCAGGTAAGAACATCTTAATTTCAGCCACTTGTGAGTAAGCAATGAGCCTAATTGCCAAGAATAATCTGTATTTCATTCCAGCGACATAATACCACAAAATGGTTGTTGTGTACTTTTGCCAGCTGTGGCACAAGAGACCCAAACCTTTCCAACAGGGTACTGGCACACTGCAAATGCCACAGCCATGCAAATTCATTTCAGCAGTCTTACTGGGATGTAGATGTAATTCAGTGAGAGCTGAAGTATAGCTGCAAATTTTCAGTGTTAAGAGTTTGCCCCTTTTTCATTTCAAGACTACCCTGAAGAGAGACTACTTCCCACCCACATCAAACATCCACGGTGGAGGTAAGACATTTTCATCATAACATCAGCTGAATCTACTTCCCACTAGAGAGATCAGGGAAATACATCCCTCAGCATTTATTACGATGCTGCATTTATTCTGCATTTACCTTTAAAACATAAATTTGCCACTACAACATTGGCATCTCAGTCAGAACAAGTTTCAATGTATATTCAATACATTAAAAAAGTAAAGGACAACCAGGATAATTATCTGAAAAGCAACAATTTATATGTGTGTTCCTGACAGATGACAAAACTAAATACTCCGTTTGTCACTTTTGAAACGGAAGTCTCATTGTTTGACCCTCAACTTACAGTTGGCTTTTTGAAAACTACTTATGTCCTAAGCAAATTGCCCTTGCCATTAAAAAAGCCCAGCCACAAACAAATTTCAGGTCATTCTTCTCAGTACAAAAACAAACTATAAAATGACTTTTACTTTTCATTCAGTCATCCTAAGTCTGTGCTGAGACTTCTCATATCACTTCCAAAACACCAACAATTCTTCCTCATTAAATTTTGAATTTAAACACAAACTTCTAAAGAATGCTACAAAAACATACAAACAATTTTTTCCATTTGGAATACATAGTGTAACAATTAGCTGAATGTGCATCCTTGCTATGTAGGGCAGCACATTTATCAAGGGTGTAACTGACAACAATATTTAGAAGAATGGTCATTAGTAAAAAATATAAAAGTTCAAAGGGATAAAACCACTCATTAGGTGCTCTTAAAGTATGAAATGAAGATTCACCAAAAAAAGTCTTCCCTGTTCTGGTATAAAAATGACTGTATGTTGAGAAGCGCTATGTTAAAAAAGGAAATCAGGAAAAACCCCAGGTTTTATGTAGCACTCACAACCATTAGACATACAAGTCTTCTTAACATGACCTGTCTGTGAGACTATTCTGTGCTAACTTTAAAAAATCTACACAAACCAGCATACAAGTACAAATTAGTTTGCATTCTAGAACCCTGTTTCATTAAGAAAAGAAAAACAGATCATCATTTGAAAATTCCTATGTCCTCACCAAAGAGTCTTATTTTAGCAGTAATCAAAAGAGTCATTCAAACTACCATTAAAATGATCTCTATTATAAACTACGGATTTCTTACTAGATCTTCATTTACTAGTTCGCAGTGTCACAAGTTTAGACATTTTAATACAGTGATTTACACCAGAAAAAAACACCTAATTAAGAGGTAAGGAAAAAGAAAATGTAACAATACATACGACCACTCAGAATCCAACTGCTCTTTGTAGACTCTCAGGACGTGAAGAGCCACAGTCAAGTTCCCCAGATCCAGGAGTTCCCTCACTCGCTCTGAATTCAGGCAGGTGAACAGGACCATGCAGCAATAGGTGACAATTTTCTCATCGCTGTATGTCAGGCACATCCTTCAAGAGAAAATAAGGAGTTAAGAGCAAATTAAAACAGACCCTGGAAAAACAGGCTAGTGGCACTGAGCTTGCTGAGCTGTCCTTTGCTGTCTTTTTAGAGTTTGTCATTGCCTAAGGATAAAAGTCACTTGCATGGAAAAATATCCAACTCACAGCTGAAGGTCAAACTTCACAGAAGTTTACAAAATCAATGCCAAATTGCAACTGCTTTTCTTACTCTAAGGTCTTCCTAAACCCAGTGCTGACAAGCAGGCTCCGAAAACCCACAGAAAATGATTATCAAATTGAATCAAAGTGCCTTTGTCACCAGCTTACTACAAAAAATCTGTCTGAACACAACAACAGTGCTGTCATATGTCTGCACAAAATAGTTTATGTAATATTTCCTTCTTGTATGTCATCAAATCCCCAGGAAGATATTCTGGTGAGGTTAGGAGGGGGATGGAAGGATTGAAAGATATGAAAATTAAGGAACTTATAGATTAATCTGATCCACCAATACTGGCAGGTCTGCACAGCAGCAACATGAGAAGAGAAAATGCTGTGTTCTTGGAAATGAGTATAACTACTCGAAAGCATCTGAAATAACACTTATGTTTGAAACTCATCATTATAGTTTTCTTCCAGTTTCTGTTAAATTAAACCAATTTACTGTTAGTTTAGAACAAGCAGGTTTTTAAAGGTTCTGACTCCTGTGCCTGACTAACAAAAAACATCTACAGGATATGGTCTCAACCAGCCCATTCTCACCAAAGTTATTTTTCAGTTTCATGGTGCTAGCAAAGGCACAACTATAATGTACAAAAGATTTGAATACAACCACAGAAATGACACTAGAAAAAAAACCCGCATCCAGGCTTACAAGAAGAGATCTGGGAAAGCACACTTCCAAATGCTATTCTGGGAATCTCCATTTCCTGCTGCAATGTTTCCAAGAAACTGGAGACTACAACGGAGAGCTGAAAGAAATCCAGAAAATATATTAACAAGAATTCAAAGAAACACTTAAAATTTCACAAAAATGACATACTTCGATATTTCAGATACACAGTGCAGAATCCACCTCCAGGAAGCTTTAGGTACAGTATTTCACAGCTGCTGTAGATAAATATCTGCATTTTTTTTTCTAATGCAAATAATTTCACTAAGTACTTCAGAATTATACCCAAGACTTGTCTGAGTATTACACACTGGCTACAAGGGATTACAGGAACTAACTGACAGGTCCTTGCTCCTCACATTATATTCTGGTTAGCTGGACAAATCACTATAGACTATTATGATATGCTCAATGCCTTCTATCCCAGAATTTCTATACCAGAAAAATGAAAGTCAGCTCTCTAAACAGCTCTCCCTCCATTTTTGACACTGAATTTAATATGGCCTATTTCTACCTTTACTCCAAAGGATTTATTTTAGCCTCCTCTCAGTACAGATTTAAAATACGAGAAGATGGTATTTCACCACACAAGTTAATACTCTAGAGCAGCCACCAAAAGGTGTAAATTCATAAAAAACAATAGCATGAACCCAGAGACTTCACAAAATTAAAACACTTTTTTTGTGCTTGTCAACAGCTCTCAAGAGCCTGGCCCTTATTAATAAGTTGGAAAAGAAATTTGAAATTAAATGTTCAAATTCAGTTTAACAGATAGTACAAACAACAGTCTAATACATACGGAGGCAGCTAATATTTCCAGGTTCTGCAAATCTAAAATTAGGTCTCTTGGAAAGGTGCTGTGCTGTTGTGCCAGCTGGCAGCCAGATTTCCTACACAGGTCTGGGCATACATTCTCCTGAGAACAAGAAAACAAGTCTAAAAAGTGGCCACTTGGGCTTAGAAAAAAGAAATTTTTCTTTGCCATATATATATGCCCAAAATACATATGTATTCTCCATAATGCATCTTGAATTATATTCTCCTGTAGCTCTTAAGATCTCTGTAGTCTCCCCCTACACATCTGCAGTGGTTTATTATTTTCTGCTCATCACTGTGCTTCTGCTTCTCCCACTCATCTGGTTCCCATTGTGCTGACTAAGGAGTTTCTGAAGGGCAGCAAGCATGGGCACACCAGCAGACATTTTATGGAAACACTTCCCTGCTAGAAAAAAAAACAAACTAGGCAGTAAATCCTATGAACAGGGTATTATTTCCCTTGGTGAATTCCTTACCTATACAGCAATAAGAAAGTTCGCCCAAAGAAACATAAGGTTGGTTGACTATATTCCAGTTTTTCTTTAAAATTTCCTTGACCTTTTTTAGCTATCAATTACACCTTGGTTGTTAGAGATTAGTCTGTCCAAAAAATTCTACAGACCAAGGAAAAAAGTTCAAGATCTTGTAAAGTTACTGTTCTTACTGTAACAAAGAGGAAATGCCATGAACACATTTCCAGTACAGTAATAAATAGCTACAAATTCTCCATTAATCATGGAAGGAAGACAGAGGAAAAGGTGACAATTCTGTGGATGCACCCATGGAAAAAGAGTTTCATCACTAAGTGCTTGTTCTTAACCCAGTAAGAGTTAAGATTTTTATTTTATTTAGAGAACACAAATCAATATATGGGCAAGCGGATATTCCGTAAGACAAAACCTATCACATCCATTCCCAACTAAGCAGAGAAAGAGGATGCTTTAATAATGCCACACTTTGCCATACAAGTAATCTCACATGTTAACTCTCAGCAATTTGGAAGATGTGATTCTACAAACAGAAATGAGCACCCAAGGCAGCTGAGCAGAGCTCAGGGTCCGGGTCACACACCACGTCCAGCAGTCACAGATAGAAAGGCACAGATGAAGAGGCACAAACAGCAAGAAAAGTCATCACATCACACATAGAGTAGCTCATCACAGCTCTCTGAAGCACATCACAGCAGTACCTGTATGGCTGTGTTTAAAAAACCGAAACATCTGCCCCAGAACTCCACAGGTGCTGGTCTTGGAATACATAAATGTCTCATGCAGTGCTTCTCTCCAAATATAACTCCATGTAAAATGTACTAGCCTAGCACCAAACTACAAAGGGACAGTGAATTTTGATACAAACATTGCAAATCCATACTATTGTATTTATACTTTAAAAAAGAAACTCCCCAAAAATCCAACTAGAGCCACTGATTAACGAGGCATGTGTGTGTTAAAAAAATGCAATCACTGCAATAAAAGGGAAGTATTGCATTTTGAACTATGGAAATATTTTCTTAGCATTCAATTTCCATGTTTTTCTTCCCTCTTTTACCTCTACTGGATTCGACTGCTGCAATACATGATTGAAATATGCTTGGATATCTGTACAATACAAATACTGCTTTTCTCCTCTGTAATGATTTCTTCACTATAAAATCACAGAACCCTAGAACTATTAAGCTTGAAAACGACCTGTAAGATCATAAAGTCCAACCATCAACCCAGCACCATCATGTTTACCACTAAAGCATGTTCTCAAGTACCACATCCATATCTTTTGTGAATACCTCCAATGGTAACCCCACTGCCTCCCTGGGCAGCCCATTCTAATGCCTGTCCACCCTTTCCATGAAGAAAGTTTTCCTGATATCTAATGTGAACTTCCCCTGGCACAATTTGAGGCAATTTCCTTCCCTAGCCCTTCCATATCCTTACAGCAAACACAAGAAAATGTAGAAGCTGATGAAGAGAGACTTCCATTCTGCCATCCAATCAATAAGCCATATGCTTTCTGAAAGAGGGGAGGGGAAAAGGAAAACAAAAAAGAGGGGGAAAAAAAGACAGAAGTCTGAAAATACAAAGATTTCAACAAAGCTAAAAACAATTGTCTTAATTCAGTAGCTATCAGCATGGCTAAATTTTACTTTAAAAAAAGGTTACTCTATGTGTGGTCAACAGGAGTGTTTTTAACCTGCTGATAAACCACCATGAAATTGCATGTTCTAAGATGTAACTTCTGATACGCAAATCAACCCTGGAGCTGAAGAGATTTCCCCTCACCGAGATCTCAGTAGATCCTGTAAAAGCTTGGTGTTCTTTAGCAAATACACAGATTATATGTTGCTTTCACAACCAGTCTGCAACAGCTTAAGGAACTTCTCTAGGTTCTAAAAAATAACCTCTTTATACAACAGGGCAAAGGGTACAAGCAGAAACACTGACCCTTCACTCTTTAATGAATTCTGGTACCCAAATGTTTGTCTACATCCATGACAAAGGTGAGGCAGCTAATACTTGATGGCCCTGTATGAGGATGGTTTAAATGCACTCCAGCAGTTCAGTACCTTCAAGATCACAGCTCCCTTTCTTCATTCCAGTCCTTTATTATCACAGAAAAACTGAGCCAGGCTCTAGTGCACGCTTTTCATTTAATTGTTACATTGACATTATCTCATTTAAAAATTACATTAAATGGTCGAAAGGACCACAGTGGCTCATTTGGTCGCTGCTCAGCAGGGTCATCCAGCAGGGCACAGAATTGTGTCCAGCTGGTTCTGCAATATCTCCAGTGAGGAGACCCCACAGCCTCTCTGGACAATCTGTTCAGTGCCCAGGGAAGAAGTTCTGCCTCCTGTCCAGGTGGAACCCCCTGGGCTCAGTCCCTGCCCATGGCTCTGGTGCCATTGCTGGGCCCCCCGGAGCAGAGCCTGGGCCCTGCTCGGAGCCCTCCCTGCACACAGGGACACCCAGGGATGAGGGTCCCTCTCAGCTGGGGCTCCTCTCCAGGCTGGACAGCCCCAGCTCCCTCAGCCTTTCCCTGTCACAGATGCTCCAGTCCACACAAAGATGTCATTTCACACAATTGCAAACTGCAATCACAGAATCAGATTGTGTATTAGATCAAAATTAAAATCCCTTAAGTTCTGAGGACAACGACTAAGTATTAGGATTTTAAAACTCAATACCTTGTTTCCTTCTGTTCCGTACAGTCAGAACAGAAACCTACAGATGTGCCCAGCAATCAGTTCAAAACACCTTGACATCAACTGCAGAGGCTCGAAACAGTCGTAAGAGATTTCCATTCTCTTTATTTGGGTCAGACAACACAGTGACAGTTTTGAGTACAAGCCTCTGCCTCTACTGGAGTTATAAAACAAATAGAGATATAAAACAGATTCAACCAAAGCCCATACTTTGTACAGCCCATACTGTACAACATTGCTTGTCAGACTGCAAACATAAGGCTTACAAACTTGCATCAATCTTAATGCTCTAACTAGTAATATGCAGGAAAAACAGAGCTGGAGCGCCCTCTCTGCAGCGGGGCAGACACAAAGCCTAGCAAGTCCTGGGACCACATCCCAGGCTCTCGAAAGCTTGCACACTTTTAGAGCTGCCTCTGAACTTCGCAAATCAAAACTGTGGGGTGTGAGCTGTCACACAGAGTAGCTCTGGCTGTTTGTAAACAATGGCAGAATGCTTTGTGACAGACTGCCTTGCAAACACAAAACCTCCAACTCAGCATAAGGTGCAGACCTCTATTACTATAAAATGTGAGTTTCCACCACTATCATCCGGTTATTGACTCGTTTCCTTGTGGCTGCAAGTTAAAGCAACTTCCAGTCATAAAGAGTTATTTGCCTCTTCACCACCATGAATCATACCACAAATACTGATGAAAACGTATTTTCCTTGGAAAACAGTCTGTCTAGACTACTGGAATTGAATGTACAATACATATATTGGCTCTGCCATTAAATGTTATTAAAATTGTACTTAGTATTTTATCGCTGTAAATAAAATTATTGTCTAGCTACCCTTTGTATTTCCACCTTGGTCTTACTGCACTTGCTGCAGTGCAGACTAGTAACCCATTTTTACCATCTGTGGAATACCCAGAATGTTGTGTTTAGTAAGTTTCTGCTCTCCCTCCCCTCCATCTCCAAAACAAAGTCGTGGTCTTATTTTTTTTTATTTCCCTTCAGAAGTGTCAGCTCTAATTTTAACAGAGCATTCTGCGCATTGATTGGACAACACTTGTATTCTTGGAAGATAAATGTTTAGGCAAAATATCAACACTTGTTCTGACTTAAAAGGAGAATTTGACTTAAGTAAAATTCTTATTACACTATTAAAAATGTGGAGTTACAAATAAATTAGAAGGGAGCTGGAAGAAACCATCAGACCACACATCAAACTAGCCTCTGATGCAAATTAAGTTCCAATGAGGTCTCCTAATGGGAGATTCAAAAAAATCTTGTGCATTTACTAAGAAAAGAGTCAGTTTGACTGAACACTCAAGATCAGGTTCAAACCAACTCTGATTCATACAGCACTAACAAGACTTATTAAACACAGTTTAGAGCCATTTTTTAAATCTCCTGTTATTTTAATTGCATCATTTCATTTTTAGAAAGTAAACATAAATTTGTGCTCATTTCTTTAACAAATTATCTGTTAAAATATGAAGGCATATAAAATGGGACTCCTGTTATATCCCCACAAGTAGCAAAACCACATGCCTGAGATTACTCTCCTATGTGAAGTAAAACACTTTGAACTGCCTGCAGACCTGGGAACTGCCTTTATTAGCTTCCTGCACACATTAGGATGTAAAATCTTGTTACTGGATCAGCCCAAAAGCTGAGCCTAAATCTAATGCAATGTCTCTTTAAAGGTCCTGCAGCAGTGAAATCAGCAAGTAGCAAGTTTGAAGTACTGGGGAGTCTCAAACTGGGCTTAAACCATGCCAGGAAACCAAGAAAAATAAGAAGCACTGGCCACCCACTATGCACTATTAGTGGTGTCTGAATATGAGACACACTCCTCCTACATGATACCTTGCACAGGTCTGGAAAAAAAAATTATTAACACATGAAGTACTAACCAAGGTTTATGAACAAATTTCTCCAATTACTTTTGATAGCATACTGTGTATGTTGTTTCATTTAACCCAAAATTTCCACTGAAGTGCTTATATTTGCACTCAAAGAGCTGAATGATGTTTTTCTGTAAGTCTGTGGAAACAATATCCCCCCACTTACTTGTACCATTTATATTCTGTACCTCGCTAATAAATGGACCACAGTTCTTTTGGAATACAGAATTACAAGCAAAGTTCTACTTACTATTTTTACTTGCATAGCCACATTAATGTACAGCATCAGTTTTAGCATCAACCTTTTCTGAGCATTACCATTTAGCTTAATACCTGTAAAGGCAGCTTACCTCTTCTCATTGACATGTTATGGTCCCTTTTACACCACAAGTGGCATATGCCCAGAGGATGAAAGAAAGGGGAAGAACTCGATGTGTCTTCTGAACTTACTTGATGTCTCTACACATCACGTAACTTGGCACTGCTCCCTAAAATTCTCAACAAAAAGCGAGACACACAATTCTCTCCAAGCCCAAAGCTGCTAGCAAAAAAAAAGTGCTGCTTGTAATGCCTACAAGACAATAAAAGTCTTGTAGCTTTATGTCTGGAGAGCCATGGTTGGACAACTCCCCTTTTTCACCAGAACAATGCTCCTGTAACTGGAGAGTATGGAAGTTGTGCCATAGCAATGATAATCAAACAGTTGAGAGAATGACATGTGTAACTCCTACATAATCAGAAGCACTTAGAATTTTACCTCAACAGACAACAGATGCCCCCCATTGTTCCTTCTGCCCAGATTTTCCTCTAGCTTCTTTCCATCCTCCTTCCATCTTCACCTTCCCTGAAGGAAAAACTACAGTCCTCTTGGAGCCTCTGTGGAAGGCTCTTTAGAAGCGATATTTCATATTTCCTCTCAGCATATGTGAAAAAAGGTAATCTTCTTCTCCCTGCATTATATTTCTGATGCTCTGTCTTAAGGAAGCTCTCTGCAATTAAAAGGTTTGTTTGCCCCATTCTTCCCACCTTTATCTTGAGATCCTAATGTTCCTGCTGCAAAAACCATGGTGACCATCTTAAACCTAGGGATGCATCTGCAAGGTTTGATTCACATATATTTGTGTAGAACAGAAACCTGCCTCATTATGAATCTTGCTGACATTATTTGCTGGGGTAGGGTAGGGGACACTTAAGAGCAAGGAAGGAAGGAAAGGACTTTCAGAACACTGTATTTAGAGATCCACAGAAATATAGGTATTACCGTTCATTTCAAGCCTCAACCAAAGTAACCAGAAACCATTCTAATTAAATAGACATCAGCAAACTCCTATTTCCTTTGTGCTCCAAGCAGATATCAGTCCACATTATAAAACCACTATGCATGTGGCATAAATCAGCAACATTTTGGCAGGCTATACTAGAAAGCCTCCAAATTGCAGGAGCAGGGAAAAAACAAACCAGCTCTACACACTGTCTAAAAGCTGTACCAGCAATGAGAGCAGATGAGCCCACAGGGCAGCCCACTGGCCTACTAATTGTTCAGACTTAGGGATATTTCCTCAGGTTACTGTCTCTCCTAGAAGGAGCAAAATTATTTACACTGACAATGAGACAGCCACTGCTTCTGCCTCCCAGTACAGCAATCAAAACATCTTTCCATGAATACCACAAAGACAGTTTCAACCATCAGTACAAGTAGCATCAAACTGCTAGGAAAGCATGAGCTTTTTTATTGCTATTTCAAAGTCAGCTTCCATGCCATCCATGTCATTAGTACCTGACAGGAGAACCTCATTAGGCAGGATCTACTCTGTAGTTCAAATTGTGCCTCCACAAGTTGCTGCAATAAAACACTTTTATACTCACATATACACAGTCAACAAAATAATTCAGTCAGCACAGCTTAAATAGAGAAAGACTATTTACAAGGGCCTGGACTGACAGGACAAGAGGGAATGGCTTCCCACTGCCAGAAGGCAGGGTTAGAAGAAAAATTAGAGAAACTCGTCCCTATGAAGGCAGTGAGGCCCTGGCACAAGCTGCCCAGAGAAGCTGTGGCTGACTTAGCCCTGGAAGTGTCCAAGGCCAGGTTGGATGAGGCTTGGAGCTCCTGACATAGTGGAATCATGGCAGGGGGTGTGGACAAGATGATCTTTAACGCCCCGTTTAGAGTCACAGGCCATTCTGCAATTCTAAATCAGACCTTAACTGCAGAAGCAGCAAGACTCAAGGAGAGAATCAAGCCCACAGTAGGGAAAAAAACCCACTACCATGAATCGCTGCATTCAAACAGTGGGACATTCATACCAGAGTTAGGAAAAGGTTTTAAAATTAGAGGAGAGTCTTCCATGGGACTAATGAGGGATAAACACAGCAAACTGGAGCTTACTATATTTGGACACAAGAGCCTACAACTACAGCTGCCTGTAATAATGAAGATCCCAGCCCTGCTGGAAGTTGGAAGCCCCACCCCCTCTTCCTTTTCTTTTTGCCATTGAGTTAAGAAAATGCTGCATTTAAGTAGAGTCCCTGGTCCTACAATGGATCCTACAATGCCCTTCTTCAGTAGATCTAAACTCTCTCAAACCCCACTCCATTCCAAATGTTAAAAAATGGAAGAAAGAAATTAAGGCATGTGTAAAGTTCCCATATTAATACCAGATGCCACAGCCAACATTACGCAGACAGGTCAGGTTGAAAACACAGGTAACACTGGCATTTACTCAAAATCTCAGTTCTTGCTGTATCACACAAACGTACACAAATACCCCAGACCTGCAGGGCACAGGGGCTGTGCCCATACGCACTGTGCAAGATACAAAGTGTGGGAACTCCCAGTTAATGGGGCAAGAGGTAAGCACTGCAGGCAGGGCCAGTACTACATGCTCAAGAGCTTTAGAGAATTCTGTATTTGCTAACTCAGCACAACTCACGAGTTTAAGTGCTCTTGGTCCAGGTTTGGCTCTTTTTTTTTGCAGACAGCTGCAAGTGGTGTAAAGGTTGGTTCCCTATTTTAGAGTTTCTGCAAAAAGGCCAAAGCACAAAGCCTGGGAACAATGACCTGAACCAAGACCCAACCAAATCAGGGTCTTTCCACAGCCTTCAGTGAATTTTGGACCAAACTACGAGAACCAAGAGAACTTTCTTGCCCACAGGAGGTTGCATCAGGTTGGCATGATTTGGGTACATGAAGTTGCACTGCTGGAATCCTTGCTGTAGGTGTTCTGAAGACTGTTAATTTAAAAATACGTGGTAAAATTCACCAAAACACAGCAGAGACAGAACAGTTGCACAGTTAAAACTGCAGTACAGGGCAGGACTGGAGCATCTGTGCATCTGGTAACTTCCCACTGCCCAGAAGCAAGTTCTGCCTGTACCTTTAACCAACCAAGGGACATCTGCCTGTTGCTAGAAAACCTCACAACTGCTTCTTACCATACATGTTTCTGGGAGATGTTCACACTCATTTTTAAGAGAGACTCAGACTCATTTAAAAAAAAAAAAAAAGAAAAGAGCTAAACAGAAAGGAGGAACAGCAACAGGGGAAAAAAACCCACCAAATGGTACAAAAGAACAAACCAATTACTTAAAACTTTCCTGTCTGGTAAAGCAGTAAAACGGTCTGAGCTATAGTAATTAGGGGATAGCAAAACTCAAAAAAACAGAGGATTTTCTTAAGCTATGGAAACACAAAACCAAAATCCCAATACAAGTGCAACTAGCAGTTTACTCCTACCAGATAGCATATCAACTGATTCTTAGGGCACACACTCTGCAAATGCTAGAGACCATGAAAATCCCAATATTTTTTTTATAGATTGGAAAAACACAAAGGCCAAAAACAACACCAATAACTCAAATAAAAAACTCATGCTTATGTTTACATAAAAGTTTGATGAGTATAATATATTCGTCACACTCCCACAATTATTCCCCGAAAATACTATAAATATTATTTTGACAATGTAATTATAGTTTTTACTTTAACAGTGGCAGCAAAGTATTGGCACCAGTCCCCCATACAAAAATCCTAACAGACAAAGCAAAGATCACCCATTGAAAATGTCAACTCTTAAGGTCAGGGCTGTCCTTTATTCCTGTGTCTAAAAAAATGTCTGTTTAACTTAACAGCTGGTTTATTTAGGCTGTAATACATACATAGTTTTAATTATGCTAGCTGTAAGCAAAAGGAAACCCCAAATACAAAAATAAACGGGAGTGCAGATTTTTAAATTCTCTTTTCTTCCATGCAGCTGAGGCATGTTCTTTCATGCAGCTTTTTGGCAATTAATTCCATGGACTGTGGGTCCACTCAGGATCTGCTTTCTCCCTCTTCCTATCCCTCAAAAGAAAAGCTAATATAAACTCAAATTCAGAAATGTCACCTATCAACAGCTCATGATGACTGTATGACAGGTAAAATTATTCAAGCTTTATAACCACTCACTCCATGTAAATCAGCACATAACATGACTTGTACAAAAAAAATTGCAGCACAATAATTTACTGTATTTGGTCACAAACACCCCCAAGATCTCTAACAAAACAGTATGCCTTTTCCTTCATAAATATTTGGGACACTGATGTGGGAAGAGAGGAAAGATCAACTTCCTTCCTTAATCCTGTTGGTTTAAATTTAGTAGTCATTGTCTATGAGAGTCTCCAGGACACAATTTAGAAATTGCACCTTCTCCAAATCTCTCTGAACAAGCCTGTGTGAAGACACTTGTTTGGACAGTTACAGACCTCTGTTTATAGACAATAAAACTTGGCAATGGTTTCCCAAATGCATTGGATGAGCTCTGCTGTCTGTCTAGCAAAAAGTTACTATCTGTGTTCCATCATTTATTAGATAAATAAATATTGACAAGAAACAGTAAACAGTTAAGGAGACATGGCTGCCCAGTTAAGAAGGAATACAGGAAAACCAACTCAGTGTACTTTGGCAGGTCTGAAAGCATTTCCTTCCCCTGCTCTTCTAAGTACCTTCAAAATCAGCCTGTCTTGATTTTCCACTGTAATTCCAAACTGCTAATTCTTGAGTGCAGAAATGGAAAAGGTGAGAGCAAAGAAACATCTTCACCGAGTGAGGACAGACTGAAAGTTTTGTTTCCCCTACATCCTCTTGAATAAACAGAAAGTACTTCACTGCTATCTACCCATTTTTGTGTTCAGGAATACTTTTACAAACCTAACAATTTAACCTTGTTTTACTCATGTTCTTCTTCAGAAAACCAAAAACATTTGATTAAATATCTCCTTTTCTGTAAACCTTTGAAAAGTACTTTGTATTAACAACTTTTTTAGAATGTGAAGGTACCCAATGTAGGCGCTGGAAATTTCTTTCCTCTTGCCATTTATTTTTGGGGATTTCTCCTAACGAAACATCAACACGATTTTCTAGTATTATGTGAGTGGCTTTTGAAACCCAGCATGTCTTCACCTTCAAAAGCTTAGAAAGAAATCAAGTATGCCTCTTTGTTCAGCCACTTAATGTTCTCCTGTAGACCTCAGGGGAACATTTGTCTTCTTACTTCATCCAAGACGAAATGTTTCCTTCTCATTTGGCTTTTGCAAGAAGCAAGCTCTGGAAGCTATAGATAGGCCTAGGTCCCCTACATCTAATGTTTGAAGCACATGCACACCCCTGTGCCTTTTAAAATTTCATTTTACTGTGCATGAAAGAGTGGCATTTTTATTTATACAGAGTTCTGAATTCAAAGGTTACTCATTGCTATCTCTTCTGCAGAGTGCTTCTCTTCCACGCTGATGGATTAAAAAACACTTCCCAAGGCACTTTCTTCCTAGACCATGAGCAACCCATAAAGCACCAATGGCTCAAGAGCAACTGGGTTTTCATTAAGTGAAAGAAAAATATGCATGAGAACTAATCAGCTCCAGAACAGCTGGAGTAGTTCAACAACACTGACTGAGGCTGAACCCATGGTACTATTAATGGTCCTGGTGGACAGAGGAGAGAGGAAAAAAAAGGTGGCAGAAAAACAGAGAGAAGAAGGGAGGATAAAGGAAAAAGGAGAGATGAGAAAAACAGGAGAGGAAAAAAAGGGGGACAGAGGGGAAAAAATGAAGAGGAAAAAGCAGAGAAAAGGGGAGAGAGGGAAAAGAGAGGAAAAAAGATGGGGGGGAAAAAAGGAGGGGGCAAAAAAAAGGCTCAAAGAAAGGAATGTTTTTATAGCTCCCTTCGAAGAATATGGCATTTTTAGTACTTGAAAAATACTTAAAATAAGGTATGACATATTTTCCCACACATCCTCCCTCACAAAAGGAAGCATGAACAGGTGTTAGACACGATATTCATGTTGCTGAACTTCCTACCAGAAAATGCTCATGTTACTATAATAAGCGCAATATTAAAAAATTTACATAGAGTCATCTTTCATCACTGCTTTTAAAAGAATACTGTAAGTTCTGTTCTGAAGAGAGTATCTGTAGCTGTTTAACTACACCTAAACACTTAGAAGAAAATTGGAAGCAAGGTCAAATTCCTGTTCATGGATTCAAGCTATAATCCACTACAATTTAACCAAAGTTTCTGGACTTTGTAGAATTATGAGCAGAGAACACCCCAAACCTGCCTCTAACACCTGGACACAGGCTTTGGCTGAGATCCCCAGCAGTGCCTGTGACATGAAACCAGGCTCCTAACATTCTGTACCAAAAAAATTCTGTACAAGCAATAGTGTGGTAGCAGGACCAGGGCAGTGACTGTCCCCTGTGCCAGCACACTACTGAGGCACCTCCAACCCTGTGTCCAGTTCTGGGCCTTTATCTAAAAAAAATAAGACACTGAAGGGCTGGGAGCACGTCCAGGGAAGGGAACGGAGCTGGGGAAAAGTCTGGAGCACAAGACCAATGAGAAGCAGCTGAGACAGCTGGAGGGGCTCAGCCTGGAGAAAAGGAGGCTCAGGAGGGACGTTCTGGCTCTCCACAACTCCCGGACAGGATGGGGCAGCCAGAGAGGGTTGGGCTCTGCTCCCAGGGAACAAGGGACAGGATGAGAGGAAATGGCCTCAAACTGCCAGGGGAGAGTCAGGTTGGACATCAGGAGGAACTTCCTCACAGAAAATGTTGTCAGGGACAGCCCAGGGAGCTGGTGGAGTACTCACCCCGAGAGGTGTCCAAGGAATGGCTGGACATGGCACTCAGTGCTCTGGTCTGGGTTACAAGGTAGGGAATCAGTCACAGGCTGGATACAGTGGTCTTGGAGGTCTTTTCCAACCCCAGTCATTTCATGATTCTGTCATTCTCATGTTAGCACATTTTTATGCAGCTTTTTTCCTAGAAACTATGGAGGCCAGGCATCAGCACAGCACAGCACAGCAATACCAATACCTGTGCCAGTTGGTTTAAAGCAAGATCAGTATCACCAGCAGCCTGGACATGGGGAATACTGGTCAGATGCTTGGAGCACCTCCCAGGCAAGCACTGCAGCTGAGACCCCAGCTCTGCTCAGAGAAGACAATCACCTCGTTCAGAGAACTCACACAAGCTGACTCGTAGCAGGGCAGCTATGAGGCATTCAATGCCTTTCCACCCTAGCGGACAGAAATGTATTTTGCCAGGACAACTGTATTTTGGCAGATAAACCATTTTTAAGCAATGATACTGGAATTCAAAGAGCATTCTTCAGCAGCAGCAGTACTTTGAAGTGGTGAAAGGTTTGAGAAGATCTGTTTACGATCAAAACATTAAAGATCCTTCTGCCCAAGCTGGGGTGGGAATCAATGAAAGGATCAGATGGGACACTGCCTATAGAACATGAACTTGCCACAGAATAGGCATGTCCTTGCTTGAAATTTACCAAGGAGACAGAAAGCTACCCTTTGGCTTTTTTCCAGATTTTGGATTGGAATCCTAAATCTAGCTCTCACATTCCGGAATCTAAAGATTCATCATCTCAACAAACCTCAATGTACCTTCCCAAAGGTCTGCTGGATTCCACTGGAAAGCTTAAGATTTGCCATAGGAAAAAGGAAAAAAAAAAGCAAAAACAAACTTAACCCCACAACCAAACCAAGACACATGCTGTGAAGTGAAGGAGATTTCCTACTTGGGCTTCTGACAAGGATATTTCCTATGTCTGCTGCAATCCCAAACATACAGAACTACTTCTGAGCTCTTAAAGAGATCTGGGTCTGCTTTAGGTTCAGTTAAAGTTCATCTGGCAGCTTCATCAGCTGCTCCTCTGGCAAGTACTCTTGATGTTCACACCCACAGCAGAAAAAAAAAGTTGTCAGGATGAAACTCCTCTAATTAAAAAAAAAAATAACTAAAACAAAAGGGATGTGGAAAGGGCACTTCAGAAATTCCATTAAATCTATATCCTGCAGGGAATTTTTTTCCTTCAGATTTAAAAAAACATCAGTATCTTATCTATTTGTTGGAAGAACGTGGTCTCAAATCAGTTAAGAAACATGAAAGACCTTCTTGCAGGTAGTGTTTCTGCATGAGCAGGTACAGCTTCTTCATGTTCAATCCCCATCCAAATTAATTCTGAACTGTGCAAAGGGGGCAGCATTTATCTTGTCTGTCTTGTCATCTTGTCTGTCTTCCCACCAGGAATATTCAAGCTCTGTAGTCTAAAGCATTAACTACCTCCTTTCACATTCATCTGCTTCCCAGACTTTCAGCATGTATAGCTTTAGTAACACCGCAGCAAATCAAGTCTTTAGATACTGTCCAAGAAGCGTAGCACACACATTTCTCTCTCCTTGACTGAAAAGTTCTATCCCTTGCAGGAAAGAAGGACTGCTGAAGCAGAAAGAACAGGGAGCACATTTACAGGTAGGTGTGAATTATATGTTACAGATAATTCTTACTCCTGCCCAGAAGGACTACAAGCTGTTAACCCCTTGTTTAGCATCACTGCGTATCAGCCCTGGAAAGTGCCCAGCAGGAAAGGACCTGGTGGTGCTGGTCAGCTGTAGCTGAACATGAGCTCAGGTGTACCCAGGTGGGCAAGAATGCCAATGGCATCTGGCCTGTCACAGCCATGGTTTGGCAGCAGGAGCAGGGCAGTGACTGTCCCCTGTGCTAGCACACTGCTGAGGCACCTTGAGTCCTTGGGGCAGCTTTGGGCCTGACACTTCAGGGAGGACACTGAAGGGCTGGAGCATACCCAGAGAAGGGAATGGAGATGGGGCAGGATCTGGAGCAACAGCAACAGCTGAGAGAGTTGGGGGGGCTCAGCCTGGAGAAAAGGAGGCTCAGGAGGGACCTGGCTCTGCACAACTCCCTGACAGGAAATGGCAGCCAGGGGGGTTGGACTCTGCTCCCAGGGAACAAGGGACAGGATGAGAGGAAATGGCCTCAAACTGTGCCAGGGGAGAGTCAGCTTGGACACCAGGAGGAATTTCTTCACTGAAAGGGGGGGTCAGGCATTGGCAGGGACAGCCCAGGGAGCTGGTGGAGTCCCCATCCCTGGAGGTGTCCAAGGAATGATGACTGGACATGGCACTCAGTGCTCTGGTTGACAAGGTGGGGATCAGTCACAGGCTGGACACAGTGGACTTGGAGCCTTTTCCAACCTCAGTGACTGTGATCCTGTGAACCCCAACAGCAGTCATCCAGCTGTTGGCTTTTTCATGCAACTCCTTACAGCAGGTTCCCTTCTCCAAAACATACATTGCTTAAGACAGATTAGTTGTAAGAAGGATTAGTTTTAAGAATGTGTTTGATTACCACAGATGTACTGTGTAAGCAATTATGGGAAATTAAAGTAGGCTGTGAAGTTCAACTCAAAGTAAATGGGAAGTAGGCAAGGAGGAAGAGTGGGGACAAACATCTAACTGTGGTGATACCATACAAGAAAGGAATAAAAATCTTAATGTTTTTTAAATGCAAGTATCAAAAAGAAAGAAGACTCTTATTATGGGGACAGATGGCTTGTATGTGGGATTGGACAATCTCTGAAAGCTGTATGTATGAATTAACTATTTTGCAGCCTACCTTTAGTTTCAAACAGCTATTTCAGGACAGACATCCAAACTCATCTTCAAGGGTTCTGGCCCAATGCCTTAGTGGTATATCATGCACTCAAAACATTAACTTTTTCCACAGCTGGCTGGGACAATTGTTTGAAACATACAGGAATTTATCTAGCTTTTTAAAGCATTGAAGAAAAATATGTATGGTGAAAACATGCATTAGAGTTGTTTCAGTAAATATACTGAATTGAGGAGCCCAATTAACCATGTATATAACGCCTGGGCAACTTTTTGAAGTATTGCTCCTAGCAGAGAGGATGCAAAGGAGTCTGGATTTATTTGAATATTAGCAACAGTTTTCAGTCATACCACTTTGTACAACATCACCTTTTTGGTTCTTTGATCATTTCTTCTCCCTTAATCATCACACGGGTCACAGCAGCGGCCAAAGAACACATACTTTTATTTCATTTATCATTTTATCCATTTGAAATTGTACTACACTGAACTTTGTTTCTCTCATAAGTATTACCACACCACTCACTAGCCTTAACAGCTACTAGTGGATTAGAGTGAAAACCTGCCATAGATCAGGTTAAATGAATTTTTCAGTTTGCAGAAAGAATCTTCAACCTCATCTTTGTAAATACAGTAATGTTGAAACTTCAAGTTTATTGAGCCTATAAATTATTTGTTCTGGAAATTTTTCACAGGAACACGATCTGAAACATCATTTAGTGCTGTTCACCCCACGGTACAGCTTTACCTCATCCTCCTTGTACTTTTTTGCTATGGAAGCAACATGAAGGTATTTTAAAAACTTTAAGAATTTATACAGGCACCAAGAGCAATCAGCCATTCGAGGAAGGAAACCACACACACCCAAATGAACAACCTGAAATACTCCACTTAACACCTAATTATCTGCAAGAACAAAATACACACCTACTGGAGCCCTGTGACCTGATTTCCTATATGAAACATGAGGAGAATCATGAAACAGAATTAGTTAATAAACACAGTACCATTTACTAATTTCATGGCTCTCTTTCATTTCAGCAGTGCTATCTAAGTCCAATTTAGCAATTTGCTTTGGTACAACTAATAATCCACAGACAAATGTAACTGTTAACTTCTGAGGCAAACCCTGCAGAAGGAACCGGTGCTCTTGGCATTACATTAATTTCCACTTAGAATGCAGTTCATCAGATCACTCAGCAAGGAATTAGCAACATTCACTTGTCTGCAATTTTTCTGTTGTACTAAAATATATGGAATACATGAGCCATGCTCATTGCAGAGGTTCTCCAAGGAGATCAATGCTACTTACAGCATTAAATGAACCACTTATCCTGGGTCAAGACAGCAAATCTTAGTTATAACTTGGATGCATTTACTGAATGGCTACGTAGAATAACAGTCACAAAACAACTTTTACCAAAATCCTGTTAAAAACTGTCTTGTTAATGCCACCCTTATAGTCAATGTTGATAAGCAGAGATTTTACACCATCCTCTGCCGAGGAAAAAGTGCCTGAAGGAGATAATCAAATTACTGAGTTTTATCCCCCTTTGCTTTTTGCTCAATAGCATTCCCTCTCCCTATGCAAACCCAGGAGCAGAGAACAGCACACACATGTGGCAGCCCAGCAAGGACAGGCCAGCAGCCATGAAGCCAAAGGGAAGACCTCAGGCCATGCCTGTATCCAACAAGGAGCACATCCTGCTCCCTCTCCTGCAGGTGTTGGGCAGCCCCTCTGGCAGGTGGCATTCTTAAACCACACTTCCTGATGCTTTCAACGGTGGAAGCCCAGTTTCCCAGTACAAGTTTTTGAGCCCACTACTGTCCAAGGCCCCAGTAGGGACAGTGACAGGCTGGACAGAAGCAACATCTTCGCTCCCATCACTTTTCCTTTTATCTTGCTGGTCTGCAAAGCAGTTCACAACTATGGGGCAGGACACTCTTGCCCTCCTTGAAAGTCACTCCTGTGCACCATCAGTTCCTCTTCTTTAGGGCCACTGAGCAAGCGTTTTTTGCCACCCACAGAGCCTATAGTTCAACTCCTCCCACACTGAAGGGCTGCGCTGGCATCACCAACCCTTCCCTGGCAGCAGGATTCCAGCAACACGTGCCCACAGGGCTTCATTCTGAGCCAAACACAGCAGTAAAAGGCAGCTCAGTTTGGACTTCATTGCTCCTTCACAGCTTCATAAAGCTGTTTGAGGGTAAGTTGCCATATGACAGCTGTTTCACCTGCTTTCAGAGAACAGAGAAACAGCAGCAGAAATCCAGAAATCCAGTAAAAAAAAACCTCATGTGAGGAACAGGAGTGAAAAGAAATAACAGACACAAGAAAACAAACATGCTTTACTGTCTGCAACCAGAGTCACAACTGGAGTCCAATGTATAAAGCTCCACATGCACACACCGGGAAAAACAGATTGTGAGGAGAAAAACAAAACCCTTAATAGCCAGTGAAATGAGTAGCAATAACTACCACTAGGGAGGAAGGGTAACATAGTTACATTTTCTCTTTACTGCATTGAAGGAAAAAAATCATCTATTCATCTGCTAAGGAAATGTGAACACTACTCAAATCAGTATTTAACTCTTGACAGATACTATCCTAACTGGACAGCAACCACAGCACCCAAATGAAAATTACAAATAATTTTTTAAAAGTCACAGCTAAAATTTGCTTCCTGGAATCAGATAAACTGTTTTAAGTATCAGCAAATAAAAAGACAGTAAAACTGCAGAATGTGTTTTGAATGGAGGTACTACATGAACTTTTCCTTTTATAAAGCCAAATATTCTGCTTCATATTTAAGTTTCCACATACCTTTCCTTTAACAATCTATAAGGAACAGATCAATGAAAATACAGCTGAGCTAGAATTGAGGCTTTTTCAAGCAGGCTAAAAGAGGCCAGTTCTCAACTGCAATTCAAGAAAGAATGAAGTTTCTTTATAAAACAAATGCATCAGTAAAGTGGCATCATACCACCTATGTAAAAAAATACAGTGCAGGCTATACATTTAACAAAATCCCCAGCCTTACCAGTCAATAACAATTCTTCTTTGATTTGTATTCCATGAAGCAACTTTATCAAATGGACAGATGTAGAGATGAGACCCAAGTTCCTATTATTAAATTGGAAAAAAACCACAATAATTTACTTCATATGGAATACACTCAAAAAAATTTAAAAGGCTTTTCACCGACGTTAACAGGAAATCTTTAGCATCTTCAGGACCTCAGAAACAAAAATAGTTTGTCCTACATTACTGCCTGCCTATCAGTAGCCACACTACTGATGGCAAATGAAAGGGGTTTATTTCATCATCCTGTACTTTACCAATTTTGGGCACAGAACCTTCAGAGCTAAGTACCTTTTCCTCCCTTTTTGCTATTCTTCCTATCAGACATTAAACATTAGCAAGTTATTCATATAATTCAACATCTTTATTTATGTAAAAATTCTGCTTTGTCTGGAGGTCAAGCATTCAGGACGAGAGTCATGTATCTTACCTCATAATAGACTTGGAGGATTTTCAATGCCAACAAAGTAATTAGTGACAGCTACCTAAAAACAACAAGGCCAGCTCAAAGGGAAACATACACAGCTCTCAGAGAGAGGAACAGAAGGCCAAGTAATCATTTATCCTTTCTCCAGTGAGGAGGAATCATAAGTAGACTCTCAGAATGCATTGCATTGCAATTTCTCTGGCATTAACAGAATTCTGCCCCAGCACAGAAAGTAAGACTTGGTCCCATGTCAAAATTACATTTAGTCAAATAAATCAAATTTGACAAGTCCCAAGAAAACAATTTTTAGGACTGTAGTCCCCAATAATTATTTCATATAACCAACTTGTGACAAGTTCAGGGGATTAATTTGTTGGTTGTATTTGGGGCTCTTGTGGGGCATCTGGGCAAGGAGGGTGTTTGCTGCTGTTTTGCTGGGTTTCTTAAAAACATCAGCCAGACCATCAGGTGACTACAGATGGTTGTATCACAAGCATCCCTCAATGTTACAACAGACATAGGCAAAGAATAGAGAGGCTAAATAACTTCAGGAGCCATATTGATTTAATATCCTTTAAGCTCAGCTTGCCTGTATATATGTATCAGGATTAATATGCACAGTTCTACATGCTGTGTTTTGCTAGGAAAGCAGACAGATCTAAATAAACCTTTAAAGACAAACTAATCCTGTAACTGATTATTAAGACCTTTTACTAATTCATTATGTCATTTAAAAAAAAATTAAAGAAAGAGAAAAAAAGGACAGTTCTACAGTCAGGCTTCCAACAGGCTTATATCATTTGTGTAATCCAACTTGTATTATGGACCTAAACACTTTGTTCTATTACTGAGCAGGGCCCCAAACTGACCTACAAGTAGGTCAGCTATTTTTGTTTATTGCATATTTGAATTCAAGTGACTGCATCACGCAGGATATGCCAGTTCATAAATCAACTAACACAGCACTGTAAAATAAGAATCTCTTTTATAAAACCACACAAACATCAGAAGGTCATACTTGGGTATAGGCTAAAAGGGATCATAACTGTACCTCATGACACGCTGATTCTTGGCACACTCAACACAGGCATTCCTCAGACATCTGAAGCACTCCGCTATGAGCAGCAGGCAGGTGTCCAGCTCTGCCAGTCCACAGGAGTCCTTACAGGTCTGCTCAATGGCACTGGAGGTGCTTGTCAGAATTTCCAGGACATCCCGAAATACACTTTCTTCTGCTGTTTCTCTGAAAGACACACATTTGTGGTGAAGAAAACATATAAATGCACTCCTACCAAGAAGCCTATGACATTGAAACTTTTTATTGTAAACCCAAAGATGTTTCTGCAGCAATCTTTAGCTATTCAGAGTATTTAACTACTTATAGTCTTTCAAGTAGAAAGAACAAAAATCTTCCCATCAGCCTTTTCAGAAAAGGGGCTGTAGGAGAGTTTTGCTGCCTTAGTATTCCTCATGACTTTTCAATAGCTCTTTTGGAATTTTACTAAAAAGGAAAAAAAATTCTCCTCATATAGCTGGCAGGTTTATACATGACACTACATGCTGCTTTAAGAGGAATTGCTTTAGTTAATGAATACAGTTTACATGTCTAGCATTAGATCTTTCAGAAGAATAAAGTATCAGAAGCTCCAACCTGCTGCAGATTTCCTCAGAGGGATAAAGGTCATGGAGAAAGCTGGTGGCTGCACGAGCACCATTCTGAAGTGGGTGAATCACAGTCAAGGGAAAAAAACAACTCTGTCCCACCTCAGCAGACAACTACCCAACACAGAAGGTACCAGGCCACTTCCTGGAGCACCCAGACCAAGGAAAACAGCACTACCAAACCACAAGCTTATGCAGAAATCCATATGACTGGATGACAGCTGATGCTGTTGCTCCATGAAGTTTCCAGATTCCCAGGATGGGAACATACATCTACAGATGATCTGTCACACAGAGATAAACAACATTTCCAAAGTACAGCTATTCATCTACACTATGCCCTGATTTTATGTCCACAAAGAGATGAGGGCAACATATGACAAATGTTGCTAACTCAATTCTGATACCACATGCTGGTTGAGAGCCACACCAGAGTGTTTATGGCATTGCTACAGGGAAGTTCAACAAATTTGCTCATCCAGTACTTCTGACCAGAATCAGGAAAAGGAAATCCAGATGCAGCCTCCTTCAACCTTAAATAGGCTTGTCATATACTCAGGATCAAACAGAAGAAAGTGAGATGAGAGGAAATGCAAAGCAGCATTAAATAAAATGCTCACAAAGAAAACTCTCCCAAAAGGAGAATTTAAAAACCTCTTGATCAATGCTATTGGGTGATATTACCTGCATTCTGCTGCTCACTCAAATACCTACACAATTGCACAATTGGAAATTCTACCTTCTCTTTCATAAGTGACCATGTCCATAAATCAAACCATGGAATCACCAAGGTTGGAAAAGATCTTTAAGATCATCAAGTTCAACATTAACCAAACACTGACAATCCACCTTGTCCCTAAGCATACCCTTAGACATGTCCAGAGATATTATTTCCCACCTCTGCTACTGCCATGTTTTCTTTCCTAGTCTTAAGTCTTTACTCACAGTTCATGTTTTCTGAATTTATCTGACTTGTTGCTCCAGTAGTGACACTTTTATGCTGGGCTACATCTTACTGACAGTACAGTGCCTCCAATGCTGAGGTCTGTTAGGGCGTGGAGGAGACTTACAAAGAAGGGGCAGTGCTGTAAGAACTACAACATACACAAAAATCACTGTATTACCACAACATTAGGTTTCAGATCTCCAGGAAGTATGTATTTCATTCTGCAACCTTGATCAAAGATATTGATCAAGATCAATATATTTACACATTCTCCATGTACACTGAAACATTAAAAAAACCACCACTGCATCACTGAGAATTATGGGGGAGAAAATACATTTTCCAGTGGTGGAATACTGAAGGGAAAATACTGAAGTGGCACAAAAAACAAAGACTAAAAGCAGAGCTGGCCCTCAGTCATAAAGAAAACAGTGGAGCTTACATAACCAGAAAGGAAGTTTGGAATTTGGTTTTGGTTTCAAGACTGAAGAAAATATATTCATGGAACTTGAACCTTCAACTTACAAGAAGCGGTGCAGCTCCTGCCACTTCATGATGTGCCAGGAGAAGACTCAGTGGCTGATGGACCACAGTTCCCACGGGAAATGCACCAGAGACAAGTTTTTCTAAATGTTGGAAGAGCTATGGTCTGGTAAGGTAGCCCCCCCCACCCCCCAGCCAGGGAGTGCTTTCTGCATTGAGCAGAACCACTAGCAGTTCTGATTTCTTGAACTCTGACATTACTTTGAAATGGGACCACTCAGCCCACTGTAGTTTCCTTCATATCAGCCTATGCCTTTTGTTGGATTATCTCATGAAACCAGTCATTTCCTGACCCAACTGCAAAATACAGAAACCAGTGGTCAGTCAAGACATACTACTGTACAACATTCACTTATTTAAACTGGTGAAAGAGAAAGAAGCCGTAAGAACTTCTGTGCACATTTTTGTGACTCCATGGGTGAAAGGACACCTTACAGTTATTGTTGTGCTGGAAAAGCTCCACTCTCCTAGCAGAGCTATGCAGAGAACAGAACTTTTAGTCAGACACTGGATCAGAAGCATGCTGAGCTGCTGTGACAATTTTTCTTTTAAGATTAGAGTGAAAGTGAAAAGAAAAAAAAAAAAACTAAGAGTGCAGGCATTTCCAGTAAAATACAAAGATGAAAAATTTGTGTGTCCTAATGGAGCAAGTGTGGGATACACAAGGAAGAGTCTGTCCTCACTGTAAATGTGGAAGGAGATGTTGATTTTTTACATCATTGAGGAGAGACAGAACTCAAAATCCACCTCTTGGACACTATGAAAGAAAATCCAGACTGCTCAAGCCAGACCATTCCAGGCAGAAATCAAATCTCAAAGGCTAAGTGAGCAAGCAAAAGGTATTCCAAATGAAGACGGACTGACTTAAAAGTTGTTTGAGAAAGCAGGATTCTGTTCTAAGAAAATTTACATGTGAGTCTTCTACCTAAGCATTCAAATAGCACTGAAATTTAAGTGTGTTCTACAAAGGAATTTTAATGGAAACTGTCCTTCTGAATAAAAAAATTCTCAAATTAGCAAGAACAACAGAAAATATTTAGCTGATATTAAGAAACCAGTCAAGACTGACTTCAGGAAAGTGTTTTACAGCAATGCTTACCAACAGCTTTTAAAAAATAAAAAATTTCCAGCAGTACAACAAATTTCACATACAAAGCAGTAGCTATAAATATTAAAAACATATTTTTGAAATGGAAAATAATTTCTTTCCATAATCTCTTCCCTAATATTTCATTTATAAAACTACCAAAGAGCCTCCTAAATGGAGTTTAGATTAAAATAATACCTTGCATTGCAAACATGCCTTGAAATCCATCCAGAACTGCTTTGTAGATATTCCACAAACTTCTGTTTCCTGTGTTTGGTTGCCTAACAGAGCAGCTCCACAATTTGCTATTGCTACCTGTCCTTCATTTCCAGATCAAGCTCTGCAGGAATACAAACGGAAACAGAGGCAAAGGGTACAGCAGCTCAGTGCTTGGACAAGGAAGATATGCACAATTTCTTGTTAAGTCAAAACAAAGAGTCAGAATTCCTGTACCCATGCCAAAAAAGAAGATTACTGTCACTCCTTGTAAGACCTGTTTGACTGTTAAAAGCAGAAACTACAAGATACCACTCTAGTGAACATAGTGTTAAAAACAGTAATGAAATTGTGTTCAAAAGTCCAGGGTCCAAAAGACCACAAAGCTAGGTAGGAACTATGCCAAAAAACCCACAAATTTACAATTCCATATTTCCACTCTACGTTTTAGGTACTTGCATAACTCCATTCCCGTAAGCAGAGTCCCTAAAAAGTCCCTAAAGTACTTATCCTCACAACATTCCCAGGAACAAAATAAAGCCATTTTCTTGTTTTTGTAGCTTAGTAAAGAAAGCATAAAGAAATCAACTAAAAGCACTGGAAGCCTCAAGTAAATCAAATAGCCAAATGCAAGTCTCCCAGATTCCATATCATGGCCTTACAGCAGGGGCATTATTGTCTCACTTTATTTCCTTCTTACAGAATACCAGAACTCACATTTTTTATATATTTTGCTTCCACAAACACTGAACAGTCCTACAAAAGTCCTAACAAAAGAATTGTCACTAAGTATCACAGTTTCAAACACAAAACATCCATTGGGTCGTGTCTTCATGACTGAACAGCACCAACAAAAGGATTTGCCAGAGCTGTTCCTAGATCCATTCTGCCACATCCAACGGGATGTAAGGTAATGCTACAGCTTTGTCCTTCTGGAAGGGCAACTACAGGGTCTCTCTTTCAGCCCACCTGTACCCATAAAACTTGGCTGTTTTGGGGAATATCTACTCTTCTTTCAAACACACAGTGGCACAGGTTTCAGCGAGCAAGACAGAGAAAGCATCAGACCATAAGACCAAACTTTGTACAGGCCCTCCCTTCTTTCCAGAGAAACTGAGATGAACACCAGAACAAGGTTTCCTAGATCTCCTGCATCCATGGAGATCACAGAAAAATATTCGTAATTACATCTTTCCCCCTCGCACCCCAACTTTTAAATATGGATTTGAAAAACAAAACCATATTGGGAATTTAAACAATCAAAAACAAAACACCAGCAAGATTCTACAACAAGCTTAAGTTTGAATTCTTCATTCTCAGGTGCCAAGACCTTCAAACAACCACTGCTAGGAGTGACCACCAGCTTCCCACTGTACTGTGCCTTCTCCCTCCTTCTAGGAAGAACAAAACACATTCCTCTAACCCCAGTCTCTCAGCTGAACCTCTGTAAGCCCAGCTTCTGCCAAAGCCAACAGTGCTGTGTGGTATTTCAGAGGTCTCCCTGACCTTACAGGCACTGCTCCATACCAGCCCCGTTTCTCCAGCAGCCCCATTCTGTCTTTACTCATCTTAAACCAACTGAGGGGCATCCAACCTTTCCTCCCATGAAGCCAGTGCAGCCCAGCCTGCCACACAGGCTCTGTCCCCAATGCCCACAGTCACCACCTTCATCCAAAGCTCTGGCCTCACGTGGGAACAAGACTGTTGCCCAGCAGGCCCTCACACAGGCACATCTCACCCACTTCTGCTACTCCCACAGTTAAGATTCCACCTATGGTGCCTGCCCAGAAAGGCACCACAAGCCCCCGCAGTGGTGCACGGAAATCCCATGAGGTTCAACAAGACCAAGTGGTGATGCTGCACCTGGGTCAGGAAAACACCCTCTCTCTCCAGGGATCAATCCTGGCTGGGGATGAGCAGATGGAGCAGCCCTGGGAGAAGGACTTGGAGATGCTGGAGGATGACAGCTGGACATGCCCTGGCCATGTGCACTGGGACCCTGAACCCCCCCGTGCTGGGCTGAGCCCCCAGTGTGGGCAGCAGGGGAGGGAGGTTCTGCTCCTCTGCTCTGCCCAGGTAAGAGACCCCACCTGCAGAGCTGCCTCCAGCCCTGGGATCCCATCACAGGAAGGACATGGAGCTCTTGGAGAGAATTCACAGGAGGCACCAAGTTGTTCAGACAGATGGAGCAGCTCCGCTATTAGGAAAGGGTGGGAGACTTGGGAGTGCTCAGCCCAAAGAAGAGCAGCTCTGCACTGACCTAAATTATGTATTCCAGTACCTGAAGGGAGCCTACAAGAAGATGGAGATGATTTACTTGGGCCTGAAGTGACAGGACAAGGGGGAATGGCTTCAGCCTGATAGAGTATGTTTAGATAGGATGTTAGGAAGAAATTTTAACTTGTGAGGCTGGTGAGGCCCTGGCCCAGGTTGCCCAGAGAAGCTGTGGCTGCCCCATCCCTGGAAGTGTCCAAATCCAGACTGGATGGGGCTTGGAGCAACCTGGGATAGTGGAAAGCATCCTTACCCGTAGCAAGAGTGGGATGGGATGAGCTTTAACATCCCTCCAACCCAAGCCACTCTGTATCTCCAGGATATTTTATGCCATCCACGACTAAGAGACAAACACCGTGCTACAGGCACAGGACTGAGCACACAGCAGCTCCTCACAGAGCCCCCGGGGCAGGGCAGGAGAAGGAACAGACCACCCCCCGACAGGCACAGCCCCAGAAGAAGACTGGGGGTGCGGAACCTTTCCAGAAGAGACGCGACCCACACCCCATGAGGGTACTGAGAGCCCCTTTTCCGGCCCGCAGCCGACACCACGAGGGGCAGGACCGCGCTGGGAGCCGAGGCGACTCCTGCCCGACATCCGCCGGCACCGCTGCTCCCTACTCCCCGCTACCTGGGCTGCGCCTCCCGGAACAGAGCCGACAGCACCCGCAAGCCCTCCAGGCGGGCCGCAGGCAGCGCTCCCGCCGCCGCCGCCGCCGCCGCCATCGCCCGCCCGGCCCCGGCCCCGCTCCGCCCCCGCCGCGCGGAAATGGCGGCGGTGCCGCCCCGCCGGCCGGGAGGGGCTGCGCGGCACCGCCCCGAAAATGGCCGCTCTGCCTCAGGGCCGGGTTGCTTTTTCCTGTGTTTTTCTCTCTCCGGTCCCTCGCCTTTCCCTTGTTTTTGTCTTCTTCTCCCTGCTTTTCCCCGCAGGAAGCTCACCGCGGCGCCGGCTGCCGTGACGCCGCTGGTGCTGCGCGCCCCGCACCTCTCCCCGTGTGCTCTTGGAGATACGTGTGCCTAAACAGAACAAATGTTAAGTGAATATAGTGAATATGAAAAATATGAATAAAATACCTAAATTGCGGGAGTAATTATTTCATGCTTAATATCCTGATGATCTCCGAGCCTTTGGCAGGGTTGTGGAACTAGGCGATTACTAAAGTCTTTCTGTGTCCAAACCCTTCTGTGAAGCAAATACTACTTTGCTTTTAAGTTTCAACGTATTCTTAAACTATATAATTTTAATATTTGTGTTTTGAAATATCGTCTAGCATTTTCTAAACACATATGAAAAGTTAATCTGTATGTGTTCGGGTGGGAAATTAGCTTTCAATGGATAAAAAACTAATTGTGGCCAAACTCTATAGAAAGCTTTATTAGACAATCGTCATCAAATCACAGAATGGTTTGGGTTGGAAGGGACCTTAAAGCCCATCCAGTCCCACCCTCTGGCTTGGACAGGGACACCTCCCATTATCCCAAGATGCTCCCAGTGCCATCCAACCTGGCCTGGAACATTTCAGGGATCCAGGGGCAGCCGCAGCTTCCCTGGGCACCCTCGCAGGGAAGACACTCATTGAGTTCAACATCTAGCCAATTCTTATATAGATTATAAAATTTAGTAATTTTTTCCAGATTACTCACAGATGTTATATTTTAAACTCATCTGATCTACCCAATTCTGTGAACAACAGGCAGATCCCTTAAAGATGCAGCTTTTCCCCAGAGAATTTACAGGCTAAATAACATTTGTTTAGCACAACTTTATGGAACTCCAAGAAGGGAAACAATCCACCTAGAGCCAACTACAGTGGAAAATTAAATTACGTAGAACTTACTTTTAAGAATTCTTCATCAAATTAAGAGGTAGGCTATACTCTTGAGGCAACAGTGCTTGAAGCTGGAAAGAGAGAGGCACCACACCTGTCTTAGCTAAGACTCTGGAGGACAATTGCCCCACTCAAGCAAATGTTGGCTCTGCAGGAGGCAAAGCAGGTCAAAGATGTTGAATCCCTCCTGTCTCAAATGTTGTGAGAAGGCCTCTCGTTCTAATCACAATGTGCATACTGACTGCTCCTTTTTTATTGGGGGCAGCTTCCATCAGAAGATAAAATTGTGCTCTGGAAAAAGTTATTATACAGTAAAGAAGCAAATCCTGCAGCATAAATATTTTATGTATTTCCGGCATAAATACTAGTTTTCTGACTCTTATTTTTGGGCCTGTGTTATATTAAGTATGACTTAGCCCACACAGCTTTGAAGCTGTAGACCAAAAGCTTTTATTTTTGTTCTGTTATTTAATAGGATCTAGTGAAATTGATCGATGCACTTGGAAAAATGCTTTTCATTAGCCTGTGTTTCTAAATCTGTGGAGCACACCCTGCCAACGTGCCCTCAGTTTCTTGCTTACACTGGGCAAATTACAGGCGTTGCTTGTCTTGCCAAGGAATTATGAACACCTATATTAAGATGAGGAAGAGCAGATCTGAGAGGAGTTAGCACCATCTTTTTAAATACAAAAGGTAGAACAGAATCCATATGAAATGGATACTGCAGACTGTCTCAAACCTAAGAATAACTATTGCAATCTGAAGCCAACTACTAAACAGAGTTTGTTTGGCTTCAGGTGAGATGTTTCACATGTGTCTGAAGTCCATAAAAGAGCAGTTACACTTAATGTTGAGATTTATGTGTCACTCGTTCATTGTATAATATCATAAATAAATTTAATTCTTTATAAGAAAGAAATCCCTCCATCTGGAAAAAAAGCCCGCAAGCCTCAGAAGAGATATTAAAAGCCCTTGCATTTTGTCCTGGAAACAAATGATGTCTTCTGAGAAGCAGATGCAGATGAAATGCTGTCAGCTGCACAGTTGTCAGGCTCAGAGTCACTGCAGTGACTCTTGCCTCATTTGTTAGATGCATGCCAGAGGCAATGAGGAATTTTGTGCCTGTCATCTACCCTTCACAAAGGTTTTATTCCACATTTGCATTGAGTGTTTTTGTTAGGATCAGCATCATCCTCATCATATTAGCCAATGGCATAAGCATATGGAAAGGCACTATCCTTGCCCTGGTGAGCTGGATCAAAGAGATGCTATGTAGGATAGCTACTACCAAAGGTTCTCTGGTAGCCTGAGGAATTTCATGGTAGACAAATTTCACCTCATTCATGTCATAGTTTATGTATAACATGTAAAATTTAGAGCCAGGGTTTTGTCTGGTACAGAAGGAAGTGCAGCTGAATTGTAAAAAGGATGGTGCTGAATTAAAGGAGTTTTTGTGTATGTTAACGTGTGTCATCCTGCAGTTCTTCCCATGCTACGAGGTGCCAGGGAGAGGCCTCCTTCTGTTTAGAAATTTATTCTCATGCAGAATATGTCCCTGTTACAGATTTAACACAAATTTGAATTTTAAAAAGTCACTGGTTTTTCTTCTTCTTGAGTGCCAGGTGATGCCCCATCCCTGGAAGTATTCAAGGTCAGGTTAGACAGGGCTTGGAGCAACCTGTTCTAGAGGAAGGTGCTCCCTCCAAAGGCGGGGGAATGGAATGAGATGCTCTTTAAGGTCCCTTCCAACTCAAACCACTCCATGATTATATGATTTCGAGTAATATATAGTTTAACACTGCTGCAGGGGAAAAAAATGGTTACTACAATTTAATTTCTGTAGGAAAGGTCAGGGATGCACAAGGCCCTACACAAAGCAGGGAAGGACATCTCTCTCCACAAGGCAGGCTGCCCCTGACACCAGTCACGAGGCTGAAGGAAAAAATGATGGATGTGAGGAATGTGACAGTAAGCAATGAGCTTGTAGAAATGCTGCATAGAGACAACATATCTGAAATAAGTTCTAAGGATCTTGTTTAAGGTTTTGTGTTAAAGAAGGATTCTTGAGGAGGACTGTGAAGATGAGAACATGCAGTTACTTGTCTCCTCTTGTGACCTTTTCCACTCTGCAGTCTTAAAGTCCTAGAAGCCAGTGTGAAAATGCTCCCACAAGCAGTGGAGCGGGAGCTAGATGTGACAGTTGTCCCGTATAATGTAGATTGCCCATACAAATACAATCAGATCTCATCTCTTATGTGAAAATTTTGGGTTTTCCTGCTTTTCATTGCAGTAACAGCTTTTCTGGACTTCAGCAGCCTAGACAACTGAGCATCCAAAAAGATGCTCTTGTACCAGTACACATAAATCACCTCTGTGCTCTATGCTGAGCTCACCAGGCTTTTTTGCTTCCATGCAGTCACTCTGTGGCACAGAACAGGGAGTTCAAGCAGACTAATTGCTTTTCCACAATATAGAATCACTCTCCACATGCACATTAAACCTGCTGGGATTGCTCTGTATATGCACAGCTCCACATGGGAAACTCACCTTCTGGGGACTGTGGCAGCCACTTGTTAGCATCTGTGAGCAGTCCTGGAAATGCTATCTGCCTTCTGTTGCTTGGGAAATTTAATTCATCTGCTAAGCTTGGAGGCCAGCCTGGCTCCTTCAGATGTCTCACAAACATGCTGTTGGAGAGATGGGAATATTCTCTGAAATTGTATTTAATTCCCAGAAAATAGAAATAAATATCCTGACTGAGGAGCAGAAAAGCTGCCCACCACCTGACTGCAGTCAGAGAGTAAAGAGGCACGTGCTTGAATATTTTCGAGGAATTCACCAGTCCTATAGTCTTCCTGAACAGATGTTTCAAGCCAATGAATAGAGGAGCAAAGGAAAATAAATGCCCACAGGGCATTGGCAGTGCTCCCATTTACCAGCATTGGTGTACCTTGTCAACATTCACAAATTTGCTACAGGGAAAAAACAAGGTCTAAAAGAATGAAGAACAAGAAAAACCCATACAGTGACTCGGAGTATCTCCTAGTTTGGGTTACTGCTGGTGCTTGGAATTGGAGAATTGTAGCTGTGATCCTGACCATGCTTCATACTAAGAAATAGATTAAACCCCTCCAGCTCTGTCAAAAGCCTGACATCTAGTGGAGGTAAAAAGCGGACAGCAGAACCCAGCCTAAAACCATCCAACTGCAGAATTTGTATTATTCACTGCTGGTGTGGAGTCCATTTAATTTGTAAATTCTGTCTGTGAAATATGAGTTGATCTACTCATCTTTATTGTACACTAAAAACACAGGATGCATGTCCCTTCCAACTCATGATAATTTAGGATTCTGTATCACAATAACCCAAACCTTTAGAAGGTTTTCAGTATGTACAACATCTATCAGTAGATAAGCTTTGTAAGGTGAGAGCAGTAGGCCTGAGATTGTTATCTTCATGTTAGGAGACAAATACCTACAAAGTTTGCTTTTGCAGAATTTATGAAAGCCAGTCTATGTCGTCTTAAGAAATAATAATTGAGAAAATGCTACTGGTAACTAGAAGTTACTACCTATGTTATCGATTTGTCTCTAAGGAGAAAATATATCCAGTTATATAGAGAGTTGCAACACGAACAGAACTGAGAAATAAAGGGTTAAACTTCAGTTTGCCAGAATCTTTTTCTTTAGATCTTTGTCAATTTTTTTGTCAGCTATAACAAAAGCTTCAATACATACAGGAAAAAACTATTGCAAATTTTGAGCATTCATTTTGATATAATACTATGAAGCTTGTGAAGTTCTGGTTAAAAATCTCAGAACTTATTTTCGTAAAATTTTCCTATGCTAGCTTAATATTAGTTGAAAGAAACATGCAACCTAAACCTTACAAAAAAGAACAAATATTTCAATTAAAATAATATCATCAGAAGATTCCAGAAGGTTCAGATATATTGATATTTTGTTGCCTTTTAATTTGAAAGCTTTAACCCACTGAAGAAATATCTGACGAAACCTCCCTGTCATACCAGTGGATCTGAAAAAAAAAAAAAAGTTTCTTTTAAACCAGTATGTAAAGGCTGTCCAAAACCATTTGTCTAATTATGTATCTGAACAGAAGCTTTGATCCATTCCTGTTTTATATGTCTTTTTCCACAAGGTCATGTGAGTATACTGAAGTGATAGGTTATTAATTTTTTAAAACTAACATCTTTTTTAAGCTGTTACAAATATAAGTTAAGTTTGCTGGTGTCCTTCTGCATCTGCTGATTATGAAATTTGACCTCTAAGAAGTGATTTTTTGTATGTGTATGACAGGCTTCTAAATTAAAAAATCCCACATTCTTTAATGACTGGGAGTAATAATACTTCAGAGCTATAAATTTTCCAGCTCACATGGAGATAAAAGCAGATATTGTAAGGAGGCATGTGTTCACCTGTGCAATGTTCTCCTGAAGTCCAAAACTCATCCAAATAAAAGCAGCCCCCTGTGTCTGCATTGGTGTGCCACGTTACCCATTTGCTAGATCTATGCTACGTGGGCTTTGCTGCCCTCCCCTCCCATACTTTACCAGTCTCTGAATCTGCCTCATACCCCTGTAACACAGCATGCAGTTATTAAGTAATATAAATTAATAATTAATTAAAATATTAACTATTAATTCCATGCAAACACAGACATGTTCAAGACACTGTCAGGGATGGGTGAGCCTGCTTTTTGATCTGAGTAAGCACTAATATTCACAGAATACAAATTCTGGTTTCACCAGAGGGGGAAACGAGGAGAAAACCTTGTGATGAGTCAGAGGTGCCTCAGTTGGCAGGAATTTGGTCTGGGATCTAACTTCTCTCTTCCATTTTCTCCTTGCCCATCGTTTTTGTGACTCTGCAACTGGACAAAACTCCGTCTTCCATTAGCTTTGGGGAAACATCTCTCTTTTTTTTCTCCCTTTCAGAGTGGTCTGGTTTAAAGGCAGGGAATAAAGCACAATATGGTATTTGTGTTTATTAGATTTCACTTTTGTCTCTTACCCGTGCTTGCTGATGGAACGGATGTTCTGATGGAACAGCTGTCCTTGGTTCCTCCTGCCCCCTGGCTGTATCACAACCACCAGGTATCAGGAGTCAGCTGCCCAGTGCTGGGAACATGCAGGGTGAGATATTTACATATAGTTAATGCACCCTGTGCACCACAGCCTCTGCTCCTCTGCTTCTGTTTTATACCAGTGTCATCAAAAGCCAGAGTCACATCTTAGACAAAATCTGTTGCATTGTTTTCACAGCTAGAAACTCCATTCAGCTACATCTGACATAACTTCCTAAATTAATATACTCTTACCTCCTAAAATGTTACTCACACCTGTGCCTGCCTGACTTCTAAATATGCAGTGTATTTCCCAGCACTATCTATTCATGGACAGATGAGGAGTCACTTGATAAGTCAACAGCAGGTAACAGTCAGTTTTTCCTGCACAAAGAAAGATTTGTTAAGATCATCATGTTAAATGAAGAGTCTGAGTACAGTGTGCACCTTCATTCCTGAAGCAAGGAGTGCCTCTGCTGAGGAATCTGTTATAAATCACATTTTTAGTGAAGACTGGCAAAGCCGCATAACTCTGGCCTCAGGGAACCTGTCTAATTTGTCAGCTAAAATTCAGTCTCCTGATAGAAAACTAGTCCATTCATGCTTTGTGAAGGCTAATTGCCCATGGAAGGAATCTACTCAAGGAACTGTCAGCAGTGATGTGGTGTAGCACCATCATCTGGCTGGAGCTTCCCAGGGAAAGTCGGCAGAACTCCCCTTCCTCTTGTGCTGACCTTTAACCATGCAGCTGCTCTCCCCAGAAAGGTATGGTTTGGTCAGAACCATTAGCAGAGTTGCAGGAGCCAGAGAAGTTCTTATTCACCAATGTCCTTCTTCAACCTCGCAACAGAAGTTGCTTAAACTCACCCCCACTTGAAAAGGGACACAAATAACAGCAGGCAAATAGGAGCTTCCAAAAATAATCTTTGAAGAAACACTACTTCAATTCTTAAGAACTTGATTTTTATAATCATTCAAATGCACTGTGAACTCTGCAAAAACTCCAGCATTTAATAAATTGCTACAAATTTAACACTTCCTATTTCAGAGAAGAACTGAGTTTCTTTACTGGACTAAGAAAGTACTTACAACAATTTTCTAACTTCAAGTCAGAGTTTAATTCCCTTCTATAATGTTAGGCACGCAGTATGTTTTTTCTCTTCTAGGATATTATTCTCTATTGTTTGCCCCAAACTTCAGTAAGAAAAGTAACTCCATTTGTTCCAGCTTAGTGGCATTGTTAAATGACCATGTTTTATTCCTACTAATTATGAAGCCCAAACTTTGCGTATGTCCCTGGAATAGCAATGAGGATGGAAAGAAATGTTGGTCAGATCTTGGGGGTAGAAAGCAATCATTTACAGTTACTAGCAACTGTTAGCAAGTAGAGGTTCAGTGCTTTCCAGGGCTAATTTAGGATCCTGTAAGAGATCTCTTCAATTAATTTAACTTACTTTTACAGTTATTTATCATGCTGCTATGAACAGATCTCCTGGACTGAATTAATTGTATTAAACAAGGAAAATAGGTATGAATAAGAAGATAATTGCTTGGTAAACAGTTTCATCCAACTTCAACCTGTCTGTAGCCACTGTTTTCATCTACTATAGAAAGACTTAGTTCAAAAATAGTTACCAAGAAATGTTCCTTGTAATTAAAAAGTGCAGATTGACCATGTAGGCTTGAATTCAGCAGGGGGCTAAATGCAAGTTTGCAAGAAACAGGGTAGTCTTGGGATGATTACCAACCTTAAAATAACGCCCATGTTTAAGTTTCTTGATGTACCAAGGCTCCTTTGTTCTGTTTGACTCCATCAAGTTTGTGTGTTTATTCTATTAGATGGCATCAATGACTAGTCTCTTTTCAAAGTGCTTTGTAGAAAAGGGGACATAATTGTCTGAAAAGAGGCCTATTAAGTGTTTGCTTTTAAATCAAAGAACACTTTTGAAATATTAAATAAAGAAGGACTACAATATATAAGTCACTTCAACCCATCTCAAATATGCTGATGCACATTAATTATTTACTTTGGGCTCACACATCTATTTGGTTTTGCATTCAAAACGTTGTTACCCTGGTAACCCAGACATCTTGCAGAATTTAACTTATTCTCCATCTAAAGTACACTCTCTTAAGGAAATTCATAAAGGTTCTCATGAGACCTCTTTTCCCTTTTCCCCCCTTTGTTTGTAAAGGAAGAAATAGTGACCGGTTTTGTCATGAATGGGTTGTTTTTTTCTTTTCTGCCTCCCCTCTCCCATCCCATTAACAACTGCTGAGATTTAAACACAACAGTACATTCAGCCTGCGTTCACTGTTTAACAAAGATCCCAGTCTTAAACAAGTTGGGTTGCTTTACAGTATCAATACACATTAATATGCTGGGAATAGCCTTTCTGGGGAATTCCTTGTTTAAGAGGATACCTTCATTCTCAACAGGCTGTCCTCTTGTATATTCCTTTAAACAAGAGCAATGCAGCTCTGTTCTGGTATTTTACCAGGGTGTCATTACTGTGGAATGTTTCAGCACTTTGTGCAACGGCGAACATCAAGAAGAGGTTGCCAATGCACCTCACAGCCCTACTTCTACCCCATGGTATTCCCTGGCAGGTAGGCAAGGATGGGGGGGAACAGCAGTGAATATCCTGCGGGAGATTGCTTTAAGAAGACAAAGATGACTTAAATAGTCTGCCTTGAAGTGGTCTGGCCTTCCTCCTCCAGTGGTGATTGCTGGTGATGTGGCTCGGGGTGCTGAGCCGGGTGTACATGATGGCTGCAGACTGATGTTGCAGCTGACAGCTCTCGGAAAGCAGCAGTCCTGCTTTGCCCTGGGAGCCACTTCCTATCCTTGCTCCATTGTTTGAGGTCTATCAGTCAATGACCCAGTAGAAGAACAAGCTGATTGAGAGGGCTGATCCAGCAGGAAAGCTGGAAGTTGACTCCAGGACTCTGCCCTCCTTCCTGCTCTTGGTTTCTGGTGCCCCACACCTCATGCTGTGCTGCTGTGAGTGTTTCTGTGACCACACATCCCTGTGGGTTGCTGACTTGATCTAACTCCCCCAGTTTTGCACAATCATATTCTTGCTATTATTTTTATTAGTTCCTGATGCTGATCCACCATGGGGTGGTTCAACACTTACCTCAAGGTAAGTAAGGTTTGACACAAGGCAGGAGATGGGGCCCTGCAGGAACAAGGGACACAATGAGGGCAGGATGTGATAATTGGCATTGCCACCTTCCCACAGAGCATTGGGGCAGGTGATGTTGGGAGGACCAGTCAGAGCTGGAAAGGAAGATACACTTTGCAGTTTGCACTGTGACAGCTCAGAACTAGAACATACCCAAACTAGACCCCAAAGAAGCCACAGACAGCTCATGAACAAAGAAGTGACATCTGCATCCTTTCTGTCCCCTCCTGGGACAGTGTAGCATGGGTTGTCCACACCTATCTGAGCACAGAGCAGAAAGATGCCAGTCATGGATAGCTCTAGAGAATTACATCCAAGGGAAAACATTCTCAAGAAGGAGTGGATGGACCAAACCCTACAGACTACATCCTCCAAGCAGGTACAGTACAGCCACAACCACACGCTTACTCTGCTAAGGCCAGAAAGAGCAAGAACATTTATTGAGCCCCATGGTCTACATGACAAATCAGTATTTGTTCCAGATGTTGATTTTTTTTAAATTCAGAAGATTTATTCAGACCAATTCAGAAGAAACAAAAGGAGTAAACACAAGTTTAAAATTTCAGAAGAGTTTCAAACTCGTTATTCAACATTATTTGCTTGCCGTGTAATCTCTTCCTCATCATTCATTGACCTCTGGCAAACAAAGAGTTGAGCTGACAGCAACTTTTTTTCCTCAAGCCCAAATTCTTAAAAATACTTTCTATTTAAAGTTGTATATCAACTTCTTCAGACACTCTGTCCAATAATCTCTCTTAACACCACCATCCTACTTGCCTTTCGCATTTAAGAAACTTGCAAAGAGGATTTCACAGTAATCCAGGTAGAGGGACTATTTTTTCTTATTGAGAATAAAGGGGAAAAATCCAAAGGAAGTAAAGTCAGTCTGCCTACAGAAAAATAAAATCTCTTTTCTTGATTTTTCCCCTTTGATTTATAAAAACATCTTGTTAATCCCTGCAGGGTTTCTGAGAGAAAAGTTGTCTAAGATCCCTACATAGCGATAGAAGTTAGATACATGTAAGCAGAAAAGATTGACTGATTTAATGATTAAACAAAAAGGGGAGGTATAAATGACTGAGGAATCTATCAGGGAAACATATTAACTGCAGTTTCCTGATTTTTCTACATTTGCATTCTTAATAATTTACTTAGAGGAGATGCTGAGGTGACTGTCTCAGTTAACTCTTCCTAACCTTGAACATAAAGAGGTTTTTTTCCATTTCAATCACAGACCCACCTACCACCCTCTTTCCCCCCCCCCCCCCCCCCCCCCCCCCCATCACAATATAGCCAGTCTGTTAGAGTTAATAAATCTGATTCAGCTCTTTGGAAAGATTTCCAAATTTTGGATGATGTCACCTTTGCATATTTTTGAATTTAGATGACATAAAGCGTTTTTCAAGGTTTTTTTTCAGAAAAACAATAACAATTTTTTTTTTCCTCCTTGGGTAGATTATTCTCTGAAATTTTCCCAATTTTGAAGTGAGGATAAAAATGTTCATGAGCATTTTAATTTGAAGGAGGAAAGAAAAGTTCATTAAAAGATTTGCAACATTTGGATAAAAGAGGAGTAAATAGAGTGTATTGTAATCTGGGTAGGAATGACAACACACAACTGTATTTACAATCACGATATAAGTACAGAATACTGCAAATACTACAGTCTCAAGGAATATTGTAAAAAAAAATACAGATATTTAAAAATATAAATTTGCTGATTTAGCAGCAGGAATAATACAATTAATTACTCAAAAGATGTAATGAGCTGAAGTGACAGTATTTTTTCCAGCCACACTGCGAATCAAGATACTTTACTTTGTAGGAGTTACCTCCAGGAGATGAACAACATAGTTCTGAGCACAGGTGGAAAGTAGATGACTCTGAAAACAAATTTATTAGAGCATCTTGTCTCAAACCAGATCAAGCATCTCCATGGCCCCTGTGCACCATAGCCATCCTCACCTCTCAGCCCAATTGCTCCAGTACTGAGCATCTCTGCCAGTGCACAGTGACTCAGCCTGGCACAGTTTGCTCTGTAGTGGTCCTTGAAAGGCCCTCACACTCTACAGACATGATTCACATGTACCCACACAAATTTCATCTCCTCTTACATCAGTCTCTATTTACTGGAAAATAATGTCTGGGTTTGCCCCTGGAATGAGCGCAGCACAAATACCACCAGGGCAGTATCCCAGGAGCTTTTCCCATACAAAGGGACAGAAATAGCCTGCTCAACTGGCACTCAGTTTCCAGCACTGATGTCCCTCAGCAAAGGTAGAACCATAATATGGTGCCTGTTGGAAAAGAATCAATTCTTGGCTCTGTGGTACAGTGTGTGTCTGGGAAGTTACCAAGCAGGGAGTTGTTTGTACTGGATGTTGGAGTGGCAGTGAGAAAGCCACAATTCTCTGTGGAAGACACCCAAGAACAGGAGAGTCTGTTTAGGGGAGTCTGGCTGGTACCAGCTTGGATGAGGCCTGAAGTGATGACTGTGGAGTGAAAAGGTCCCACAGTTCATTCCCTGCTCCATATGCCCAACCGCTCTTTTGTACATTTCAGATTAACCTTACTAGAAAACACGTTTTTGTATGATGCCATGGAGTTTTGCTCATCACAACGTGTGAGCTACTGCTGCCTGGGGCTAGGAACAGGTCTACTCCAGGAGCACACCAGAGACAAAATTCAGAATTAAAACTGCCTCCTTGGAGAGATCCCTCCACTGGGTTCTAGTTGGGAATATGCTCAAATACTGCCTATATTAGGGGCATATTATCATCTCTTCCATTAAAGTTTAGCTGCGTTGCCTCACAAGTTATTGGAAAAGAAAGCCAAAGTGCCATCCATGTATGGCCACTTGTATCTTCCTCCCCTTGTACCCGTGCAAAAGCCACTTCACAAAACTTGCTCGTGCAGCTGTGCTGGTCCCCGTGTGAAGGAACCTCAAGTGTGCATGCCAAGAGAGGTGAGAGGAAGTTGTGGCTGCAGGTTGTGAAGGAAAAGCCTGAAGGGTGTTTTCCCCCTTGCCTTATTGGTTTGGAAGCAGAAGGAGAGGGGAAGAAGGTTTTTCCTGATCCTAGCACATATTTCCCCGGCTCAGCCTAGATGAAGTACACATGCTCGTGGTTCATCCTCACAAATGCCATGTCAGGCCCTGTGCCAATACAAACACCAAGTCTGTCCTCAATATATGCAGGGGGACAAATAACCTTAGCTTGCTCCAGATTAGAGTATGTTTGCAGAGAAAGGGAAGAAATGAGGGCTCTGATAGTTGTAGCTGAGTAATGCTGATCTCTACCCTTAATTGGTCCTGTTGTGGAGGGCACAGCTATTTCCCTTGGTGTGCTTTCAAGTTGATTATAATACAAACAAAAAGGTGTTCAAACATACCAGGAAAAGATCTCAAAGGAGCATATCTTAATTCAGTAGGATAAGAGGTTTGGTAGGACTGTTAGCATGCCTGGTGAGCTGAGGGAGATATAGGTGCCTTAGGCCACATGCCAGTGTGAAATCTCCAGTGTTCATTCTTTACAAGGACATGTGACCAAGAGACATGAGACTTTTGATTTTGTCTTTAAAATATTCCCCCTTTGTAAAAGCCTGAAAAACTTCCTCCATTTTCAGGTGTTGGTAAAAATGTTTGAACCCAACTTTAAAACAGACTCAAGCCTTGAACTCTTTTCAGTTTTCTTGTGCCGGGAGAGCCAGTACTATTTCTGCATGAAGCAGAAATAGCATGAACAAAATTAAGTTGATCAAAACAAAACTTGGCAAGAAAGGCAGCAACTGAAATGGATCCTGTTTGATCACTGCTGAAGACGTGATGGAGGGGGAAAAAAGAGAAAAGTTATATTTGTTTGCAGGTGGTCAGTCACTAAAAATGAAATTGAAAACAAAAGAGATCATATAAATTAATATGATTATTCATGGCAATTAGTTTGCCAAGCATCAATCCATGCAGTTTTCATAAAGAGTAAAGATCCTAGCCCAGATTCCTGGCCTGGTAATTACATTGTCCCTACTTGAATTTCCCCTTCAGTTCAACATTATGTACGTGTCTTCCTCTCTGAAAGCTGTCTGACAAACCTGAAACCTATCACTTGCCTTTCAATGCTGGGTAGTAGCTTTGGGTTTTGCTACAGGAGTATTATTCCTCTACCCCAACTGGCTTCATATTTCTTTAGGATGAGAGTACTAAATGAAATTATTTCAAGCCATAGTATCGCTAAATCTAATATTTCTAAGGCTTTAATGCAATTAAATATCTTACTGCTGTTAAGTGAAAAGTTTTAACCATGTCAGACTCTACCCTAAGCAACCCTGAAAGGACACTGACTTTGCCCAGCCCTCAAAAGCTGCTGCAGAGGTTTTCATCATTAGTTGAATTTCAGCCAGGCTACTCTCTGCAGCTATGAACATTGCATCCTAATGTTTCCTAAGGCTGGGCTGGGGATTATCCATATGGCTCAGCCTCAGGGTTTGGAGAAAGCTTAGAAATATTTCAGAAGCAGCTGAAGGGTGTTCCTGCAGCTCCACCTTTTGGGAGCTGGGGATCAACCAGGCTGCTTGAGATGGTGATTTCTTTAAAAGAAGAGGACTTAACTATGTTGCATTTGTGGCTGACATTAATCTCTAAAATATAAAGAATTAAGCACCTTGGAGGTTTTAAAGATGCATTGATTTCTCTCAGAAAGCTCTAGAATGTGTTAGGCTGGAGATATTTTTTATTCCAAATAGTTTCTGAAGCATGCTCACTATCAGCAGGGAACCTGGTTCATGCATGCACTTTCAACAAGAATGTTTCCTTTTATCCTTTCTGCTTAAGATTCACGTGGATTCTTTGTGCTGGATTGAGAGGTGCTCAAAGTACACCATGTCAAATATGACAGTATCTTGTCCACATCAAATTCAGTAGTATTCTTGTATGTTTGAGATGAATTTGGTTTCTAATCCTCTACTTGCTGCCTCAGAATAGACTACAGCCCAGAGACTTCATGCCATGAGGGATAAAGTACCCTCAGCCCTGTTAGGTGATTTCTGTTCTCCAGTGAGAGGTCAAATTATGCTGTCCCTTTTTGAGAGAGCTCAGCACACAGCATGAGGAGACGTTATCCTGTGTTGGTGGGTCGAAGACATTTGGACTATGCAGAAAGCATCCTGGATGCAATAAACTTACAAAAGACTTGGATCTGGACTACAGTCCAAGTCTACCTCTGCTGGAAAAAGCAGGGATATGTTGGTGACTGACAAAGGGACTGATCCAGAGTCCGTTGAAAGTTATGATACATATGGCTTGCACTGGGACTTGAACCAAGTCTGTGGTGGGTTTTAAGATGAAAAGGTATTGTGGCAGCCAATAGTGACCTTTAAGAGAAAAGAATTGCCCCCGAAAAATGGCCTCACTTGTTGGTCCCAGGAACTCAGGGGATGAGTGAAAAAACTAGCAACTCACAGATCAACAACATAGACTCCTTTTTACCTCTTTTCACTCTTCCACCATGGATTAAGTTGCTTTGATGAATATCATATATGTATTTGCCTTTCATCACTTTTCACGTTCTAAACCTTGCCCTGGACTCAGCCTCTCTGTTTCAGACTACTGAATATTATATGTGCACAGAAGCAATTTGGTGTATATAATGATAGGCATGATTGTTAAATTGGTTTCCAGTGTCTTTGAGGCTGCGTCCCTGCAGAATTGCAATTAAACACTTGACAAACCACAAGGCTATTCTAATCCCACTTCAAAAATTTCTGATGGCAAGGATGGCAGTCTGCCTTCCTTCTCCACTGAAAGATGGGGAGACCCAGCATTACTCAGGCTCTTAAAAATACTCTTTTTCACCTTTGGTTCAGTGGCTCGTGTTTCAGCTGTAACATTCTGCCTGAGTTGGCCATTGCTGTGTAACAAGCTCCTCTTTGTTCAGCCCTGCTACCTCATTTCTTTCTATTAGCCTTTAATCCCTGTCAGGGTTTCACCTTTGCAGCGATGAGGTCACAGCTCATGTTGATTGGGAAAGGAAATCCTGATGATTGTTGCTGACAGAAAGCTGATAATGCTGGTTTGGGCAGCAATAAATTCTCAGTCTCTAAATGAAGACTAATCTTTGAGCCAGAAATCACCTCTTTCAGTAGTTTTCTTGGGCCTCATTCACAAATATTTTCCCATGCTCAAGCTGCCTGACCTTTGGAACATTCAATGCACCTATGTTATTATGCAGAACTATTTTCCAGGGACCAAAATAAGCAGCCGTCTATCAGTGAGAGGCAGGTGAATTTATGAAATAAATCCATAGTGTTATCCTCATTGGGAATGCAGCACTCGTATCTCTCTGTAGCCTCTGCAACCCTAAGTGCCAAATTGCTCTCAGCTGCTGAGTTATTCCATCCTATCAACATTTTCATTTCTTCAAATGATTGGTATTGTTAGGACCACCTATTTTTATTTTTTCAGGACAAAAGCACAACATGCAGAGATATAAAAAAATAAAAAAAGGTGAGCAGGAATGGTTTGTGCTGCTAAGTTCATTTTTTTGTTCATATTGAACCGAGATTCAGTAAAGACAGTTTTTAAATAACCCTGAGCAATGCAGATACTTCTTTTACAACATCATAAATCCTGTCTTTGGTATGGTTTACTAGCTTAAATCAAGTGTGTGGCCATTGAACTGGCCCTTCTCTGCTGCAGTAACCATCACATGCAAATTCCTTGCACCTCCTGCAAGGACACAGCTCCTTGCCTGCAGGGAGCAGCAGTGAAGTTCACCCATGGTTGGACAAGGAGGACTGACCTGAAAATCCAAAAATCTAAATAGACAATACTGCCAAAAGTGTATCTTCTGCACATTGTATTGTCTTTTTCATTCTGTTCCTCCTGCTGTTTCCCAAAACACATGTTCCATCAACACTCTGCAATCTGATCTTCTCCTAGTGCCTTATCTACCTAACAGAGCCTCAGTGCCCCCAAATGTAGCTGCTTCGTGCACTTATTCACTCACAGCCAGCCATATCCAGGCTCAATGCTCCTAAGATACAAGAAGCTGGTGGCTGAAAGCTTTGGCTCCCTCCCTCCCAGCCCAGTCTGGCTATTGTTTTTGTCTCTCAGCAAGTTGTATTTACCCCTTTGATCAAAATAACCCTGGACTCTGGTCTGAATGCAGATTTGAACTTTACAAATTGGCTTTTCTCAACTAACAAAGTGGGTCTTTTTCTCCCTTTCCTCCTTGCAGTAACAGAACTCCCTGCTCCAACACACAGCTGGTAGCATTTTAGCCAAGCAATCCCTATGTAATCCGTTCTAATTTTTTTCTTCCTTTTCAGTGTGTTGGTCTTCCCAATGGCAAAAATCCACTATGGTCAAAATTTTCTCTAAATAAAGGCTCCGGCAAGGTTCCTGAAGAGAGCAATTCAGGCACCTGGACACAGATGTGCAGTAGGTGATTTTGGCTAGCCATGATACCCACACCAGCCTGGCAGAGGTGATGTAGGAGCTGTGGAAGAAACACACCTTTCCAGAGGGGCAGTCAGAGCCCAGGCAGGCTGTAAAATAGCCTTGAGAAGATCTCAGCCAGTTTCAGACACCTAAGCCTGTCCAGACAGACCTGTGCCATCAGAGGGACAGATTGCTTCTGTGCTAATCCACAGAATAGATAAATTTGGGGTACACATTTTCAAGGTTCAAAAATTAATCATTATATGATGTACAGAAACCATCGCTTCAGTGTTTGTACTAGTATTCTGACATATTCCCATATTTGCAAGTACAAATCTCAGTATGTTTGTATGTTAATCCTTATGCCTACAGATAACTACTTTATGTATTTTACACGTGTCTGCATCTGTCTGCATGTATCAGATTTTCCAATCCCTCTGTTACCTAAATCTACTGGCCTGTGGGTTAAACTCTTCAGAGGAGAAAGGGAAGCTTTGTTCCTTGAATTGTTTAGACTTCAGTATTCTCTCCTATCTTGGTTTAACAAAAACTCTAGCATTATCTAGACTTTGTATACAAGACAAATTTTTCATTAGAGGAATTGAACTTGACTAAGATTCCTGAACCTGCCTTGCATCTGCAGTCAAGCCCCACTTTTCTTCACATCCACATCCTACTGTCAGGGGCAGCTCAGGAGCTCAAGGACAGCAACAAACACCTGTGGGACAAACGAGTGCTCTGTCTCAGTGCATGGAAAGCAAGCAGATACCTGGAAAATGTTTAAGAAAACAGAGCCTGGGGAAGGACTGTCCTTGGAACGCAGAGGGCGAGGAGCCAGCACACACAGAGTAGAGACCCGCTGTCCCCTTGGACTGGGAGAGCAGCACGGCAGCAAGGGTGAAAGCAAGGAAAAATGCTGCAATATGGAGAGCAGAGCTGCTGGCCTGCTTGACCTGGTTTCCATTACCTGCCTGGGATGATGTGAAATTCCTTAAATGCAAGAACATTATCTCTGCAATGGATTGGGGTGGATAGTCTGGCTCTTGTTTCTGCCTGTAATTTGTCAGCCCTACGATGCTGGCAAGACAAAGCACTGCATAAATGCATGGGGAAATACAATGCAGTGTAAAAATCAGACTCAGTGGGACCACAGCATCATTCCTCCCACAGTCCCAGGGCTCTGCTCCAGATTGATTCCTCTGGTTTGTGCTGGCTCCTTTGAGCATCTGGCCGTGTTCTGCCATGCTGCACAGCTCCATTTCACAGAAGCAGAAAATGGACACATCCTGGAAGGGAGATGTGTGTTGTGATATCCTAATTGCTGATGGATGAATTCCCAGTGGATGGCACTTATTTCTCCCAGACCAGATCAAGCTTCCTTCCATGCATTGCAAGCAGCTTTTTGTGTGCATCCCTTTACCAGCAGCTTTTAACAACAAACACACTACCCTGCTTTTCTTACTTATCTGCTGTTAAAAAAGAGAACATGTATTATGGTTTAAAAATCAGTTTGTTTTGTTGAATTTGCAAAAATTTATATTTTATATATCAACATTTAAAAAGCTCACGTATTCATAATATTGCTGAAGCACATATCTAACCCACCCAAACTGGCATCCTAACTCTTACCATAAGTAAAAAGGGAAAAAAAAAAAAGGCAGCCGAAGGCATGGAAAACCCTTCAAGGAAGAAAAATTGGGATGTCAAGTACAGTTGTATTGTGCAATGCCATTTTAATTCAGTTATAAAACTAGAACCAGGTAAAGTCACACCGCTTCTCCAGCTCTGCTCCAAATTCATTACTCCCATTTCAAAATACATTCTCAAAGTAAGCACAGTCACAGCTCTATGCTGCTCAGCTGGGTAGGATACCTTTAATTTCTCAAGCAATATAGCTGAAGGCAGATTCTTGCAACAGAACAACCTGAATGCCACATTTACATGGCCACCTTGGAACACAGTCACCTTGGATTTGGCAGATTTTTTTATAAATAAATTCTTTTTCTTGGAACAGAAAAAAATTTGTCAGCATTATAATGCCATTAGCTGCAGACACTTCCTTCAAACTCCATTTTCCATTTTAAGATTTCTTATATTTTTATCACCTGTTTGTTCAAAGCTCATATGACAATGAGGACCAGGCTCCCTTCAGAATATTTGGTTTATTCTAGAGGTAACTTATAATTGGTCTAGTCTAGTACCTGAGAAGCAAAGGGCCTGGCACACCTGACAAACTGGGTTCCCCAGGGAACTGAGAGGCTGCAGAGATGCCTGACCCATGAATCCCTCATGACCCAAGGCAGGAGGTGGACATTTTGAAGGTCAGGTTGACACTTCAAGCCATGCTGTTTGGCAGAGAATTAAGCATTTGGTAATGAATGCTTAAAATGGTTCAATACCAAAGAGCCTTGGTGAGATTTGTTGGTGTCACCTAAAACATGTACCCCTAAAGTCTACCTGCTTTAAAAGTAGCTACTGAGGCCTAAGGTATCCCTCTTGTCCAAGCATTTTCAGGTTGCTACTTTTCAAGACTGTCAGTTCGTGTATTATTATGGATTTTCTTGGAGGTGGAAGAAGTTGCCTGCATGGCAGAAAGGCCATTCTACCTGGGAACTAGGGAACACTTGCTCAGCATGCCAGGGGGAAAAAAAAAATCAACCAAACAACAACAACAAAACAACCAAAAATAAATAAATCCATGCATGCTTTAATATAGAAACAGTGCAAGATTAGACTTTTCCTTAGCTACAGGCAGCACATCTGCTTCTCCATGGCAGGAGGCATGTTTACCCTTCCTCCTGCTCTGGCACCCATCAGCTCAGGTCAACACTCACTCTGATTTGCCACAACTTTCAGTTTGAGAACATAAGCCTTGTTTAGGCTAAGAAACAAAAACTGACTTGAGATATAGAAAATTTCTGTCCAAACACTTAAGTTTTTGCCAAAATCCTAGTGCTGAAATGAGTCATATGTAACAGGGCAGATTGAGCAGAAGCTTCACACTCTGCTTATCCTGTAATGCAGAGGAGATAAGCTTGAAGTTTGCCTTTTGCTTTTAATTACCACATTTTTTCTCTTTTGCAGCCCAGGGTACATTTATCTATGCAGCAATTTCCATCCTTACAAACATACCTCTGATTAAAAAAACCAGAACAAAACAGTGTTCTTTCCGGTAATTTAGAAAATGGTTTTATTTTCATCTCCATTTTCTGTAGAAATTAACAACTCTAAATGGATGGGGCAGGTTTAAAAAAAAAAAAATTACCCAGGCTTTATGATCTAGGAGGCTCACAAGGTGACATGATTGTTTTTAAAGTTTTGTTGTAACTTCTTAATACCTAGGATGCAATAAATAGTGCTACTTGCTTCACTTCAATAGATGGGACTTCCTAGTCATCACTCTCAGCAAGTTTTACAGCTTGGGACAGACAGACCCAGAAGGAAAAAAGAGCCAGATCTTCCCAGTGTATAGAGAAGGGGTGAAACTCTATTTCCTGGGAAGCCACCCAGGTTCAAGCCACCACTTGATAAGAAGTCCTCATTTTGAACTGGACAGAGAACAAAACTGTGTTTGGACTGTGCTGAGCAGGTCACACATAAATGAATCTCTGAACTCCTTCTGGGGCATTGGGAGTAACAGGGTGACCTGTGTGGACATTTCAGTTTGCACCATTGCTGCACTCCTGAAACTCATCTGCCAGGTTGTCTTCAGCTACTGTACCTTGAGTGATACTGCCAGGAGATCACAGAGTAACAGCTGGACTCAACCTGGGTGAAACTAGAGCAAGATGCATATCAAGGGAGCACCTGTTATGTGTCAGTCTCATGAATGTTCAGCACTATTGATCAGACTAGACCTTTTCTGGGGAAAACCCCTCAGCCTGGAGAGCTTGTGTGTTTGCAGGAGGTGAACATCAACTCCTTATCCTCTACTTTTTCAGTCTCCAGCTGTGATCTTTTTATGCTTTACTGCTTTGCTAGGGTAGACAGAGCCTACACATCTTGCTCAAGGGCAGAGGGAGCATCAAGGCCAGTGTGATGACAAAGCTCAGCCCTCTGCTGCTGCTTCTTGAGACATGTAGTAATTGCATGTACAGCTATAACCCGCTGCAGCCAAGGATCTATGGCCTCATATCAGGATGCATGTCTGACCTGCCACAAGCCAGCCATCACAGCCTGCCAAGACACCAGCCATCAGAAAGGCCCATCCCTCTCATCTTCCTTTCCCAGAGAAAAGTGCTTCTGTTTCCATCAATGAGCTCCACAGCTGGGACAATTCTACCCACTGGCTTCTGATAAAACCTAGCCATGTATGCTGATACCACATGGCTAATAATAGGTCAGCAGGACAAATCCTGCGAGACTAGGAGTAATACAACTTGGTGCTGACAGGGTAAGTGGCAGTATCACTTTTCAAGTGAGATTTATTGACTGCAAGCTCAAGGTGGAGAGGATGCAGCTCATTCACCAGTAACTTTCTTCCACTGTTTAACGAGTGACTTTTCTCTGCTGAGTAGGTTGACTGTATTTATTTGAATCATAGTGCCTTGGACTCTTAAAAATACTGTCATTTCTATTCCTCAGTCCCAGCCGAAGGGTCATACCATGCTCAATTTGCTGCAAGTTTTACATACATAATCTCTGGTTTAAATTTAAGGATGGACAGTGAGAAAACACAAGGGTACTTTTCACAAAGTTCAATGTATTTTATTTTCATGTTCTAGTTACAGAAGAATGGCATTTAAAAAAATGCCTTTCTGTAAATACCTTAGCACATATTTTCTTTTTTGTTATACAGCCAAATTTTGAGGAGATTAAGGGGTAGATAATAAGAAGCATTGACATACCTAAATACCACAGATAGCTAATCTGTCTTGACTCTTATGACAATGTCACTAGGCATCTGCAGATCTTCAGGAATCTGGCCATGTGGAAAACAGCTTTAGATCCACAGAGCCTGTCAAATATTTCTTGGGTTCCCCCCTCTCAAGAGTTTCATTTTTGGTAAATAAAAAATATGGTTGATATGTTACAGAGGATCTAATGCATTAAGCATTGTAGAAGAATCAAAAAGAAAACAGAGGGTGGGGAGAGAGTTAGCAAAAGATGTTCAGTCACTAATGAAATTCACTGTGGTCAAAACTAATGGCAATGCTCCATACACTTCAAGAAAGCGAATTCAGACCATGAACGACAACTCAAAGAGAATAAAAAAACTTGTGTGGATTAAGACACACGTGCAGTGTAACTTCAGAGACAGATGCTACTCAGTTATTTCAGAGCACTGCATTTCTGAGGCAGACCCAAGGCTGCACTTACCCAAATGCTCTTTATTTGTGCACGAGTTCAGTTTCATGAACAATGACCAGCTACAAAAAAAAAAAAAAGAGCAGCTTACATAACCCAGTGGCTTACATGATATTCCAAAGAAACGCCAAAGAGCCTGGCATGTGCCAAACAACTGTAGAGGGCAGGGAGGAAAATATGTATACTATTAGGATTGCAGAAGAGATTAAATAAGCAGAACATGGCTGCAGATAAACAGACTGCTTCTACAAATTCCTTCAAAAAATCTGATGTAAATTCTTTCACATACTGCTAGAAATTAATTACATTCTTGGATTCCCTTTAATCTCACATATGTGAGACTTACAACCTTGAGTGAGGCCCATGTGATTTGAAGGTTATTTGTTGAACTTCTATGTCTGATGGCCCCCAACACAGCACTGCAAATTAGTCATGGTTAATTTGGCTATAGCTATGCTTTATCTTTTTTTTGTTATGACATTTTCTCTCTCCCACTCATATGGAGAAAACTACGTCTCCCACCCCAAAAGTAGTTATTTGTCATTTTAAAGGCTTCTGACAGTTCAAGGAAAGAAGGACCTAGGGACCAAGAGGTGTAGGTGGGAGGACTTCAGGGTACTGAGCCTTTGGACTAGCTCTGCAGGATCAAATCAACCCTTCAGGATCCTCCCAGCTCAGGATACTCCACAGCAAGAGCCAATGGGAGCCACCCCATGATCACCCCCTCACATGGGGCAGAGCTGTGCTCTCTGCTGAAGATATTTTCCCTTTTGATCTCTCCAGTAACTACTGCCACCTTGCAGTGGCCCCAGACAGCCTTTCCACTCTTTCTGTCAGGTTTCTGGGTTATGAATTTAAAACACTTCCAGAACCTCTCTTAACACTTTTATACAGCTGAAGATACATTTTAAAGACTAACCTGTTAATAATATCTCCATGTTTGTCAAAGTGTCTGATACCCAAGGGTTCAGTACAGCTGGCTTTTATTTACAAAATATCAGAATGTGGGATTTTCAGATAACCATCTATATAATCTCCATACACAGAAGGAATGGATAAAACATGAAGAAGTAAAACACTTGCCCAAGGTTCTCTTTGAAGATGCTGTGTGCCTGATGAATCAGGAACTCTTCATTAACTTCAATGGACACCAATTTAGGCTTTTAATGTTAGTGCCAGAGATGGTGTTAATGTTATTGTCATTGCAAGATGAAATGAAAGTCAAAATGTCCTGACCCCAGTGCAGTTGCAGAGAGGATGATTCTGCTTTAGATCATTTTGGAACCCCAATCCCTGGACCTCCTTGGCTGGCCCCAGAAAAACCACCCAGCCTCAGCAGCTGAGCAGGGGGGAAGGCAGGCTGGGTACACTGAGCTCAGTGAGGAGCCCATGCTGTGTGGGAGCAGGGGCTCAGGAGCCCTTCAGGGCATTCCTCCCCTCCATGGGTTCCCATGGCTGCACTGAGGCTGCTGGACATCCCTGGCTCCCAATGGCACACGGCTTCTCCATTTCACCAGGCCATGCTCAACCACCATGGGAAAGAGGATGGACCAGGTGGGTCTCAGCCCCTCTTGCCAAACCCCTGCTCCATATTTCAGAGCAGATGGGAGTCCAGAGAACAGGGGGTTGAGCTTTGCTGCAGACACACCAGAGAGGCTCTGCTGACCTCATGGAACTGCTCTTCTCCCAGTTTTCTCCCAACAGAAAGGCTCCTGCAGAGGCAGCCTCCATTCCAAGCAACAAATACACCACCGCTGCTGAAGAGGGGATTCCAGATGCTGCCTCAGCTGACCAGGTGTGCCTGCTCAGAGTCCTTGTGCCCCTGCCCAGGTAAGCCCATGTCCATGGACTCCAGTTTTAGTGGCTTTCTAACCCCATCCCAGTAAGGTGTGCATCTGCAGAGCTGGGAAATCTTGTGGGTTTAGGGGCAAAAAAAAGCAGCTCATTTTCTCGGTGCCCTTCAATGGGAGTGATCCACCCACACCTATCAGATAACTGTGCTTGGCCAGTCATCAAAACCAAAGACAGGCCACAGCCCTGGGTGATTTCAGTGTAACCTTTGCCTGGGAGGAGCTCAGGGTAACCCACATGTTCTCAGACTGCATTAATAGTCCCTTCCCAGCTTGCTAACACAGATACTTTCCTGCCTCTTTCTGCCCATCTCACCCCCAGGACCACCTTCTCTGGTCTCTGACTCAGAAAAGGCAGCTCCACATCACAGTAGTTTATGGAACAGAACATCTCATTTCTCTGACTGACCCAGGCATCTGCAGCTGAAATACTCTTTCCATGTTCCCAGCTGTTCCACATCTGAGAAACTTAAGGAGAGGGAAGTGGAATAACAGGTCAGGTGTAAATCTTACGTAGGGGAGAGGTAAAAAAGAATTGTAATCATAAACATTTAGAGAGCTCAGTAGCCAGAGATTCTTCTACATTTTGCATTCTTCTACACTGAGCTGGAAAAAAGCAAGTCGCTTGTATGAGTTGAAGAAACATTACTAAAATCAATCATGCAGGTAATTCAAAACAAAATGAATGCTAAAGAAAGCAAAGTTTACCATGACTTGTTAACTGATTAAAAATAAATATGAGATTCAGTGGCTGCAAATGAGAACCCTAATGTGTAAGATGTAAAATGCATAGGTTGAAGGCTAGACAGTCTGTTTTTCTTCAAGCTTTTGGCAGTTGCTTTACACACTACTTCATCATCTCAATACCACAGAAAATCTGGTGCTTCCTGGTAGAGCTGGACAAATGGTCACCAGCTCAAGAGGTACAAATGTACACAATCTTTCCACTTCGGAAGAGAAAAACCCCATTTTTTTTTCTAATTTCTAGCTTCTATACAGCTGGCCACAGTTCAAGCACCATTTAGTACTTTCTGGCTGGCCTTAAAGTTAAACACATATTTGTAATTTTCAAAACCTAAACTGTAGTTACAGAGTTATGATGGTATCCATTACAGTAGTGCTGTTTTATCACAATTCCTGCTCAAAATGTTGGCAGTATTAGGACAATTCAGCAATGTGTAATTTAACTTACCTCACATCCAGAGTCAAGGGTGGTTGTTCTCATCAGGTCCAAGATCACTCATGGGCTGAGTTCACATAAAGTTGGTTTTGGCTTTGCCTGAGTGTAGGAACCAAAAATCTTTTATCATCTCTCCCCCCTATCACTGCATGACCTGCACCAGATCTCACTCACGTGAGAACCATCAGCTAATGACAAAACAAAAAACCTTACCAGCATACTGGGAATCAACCTGCTCTGTGAGCATGGCCAGGCCAAGATAGCCATCACCTATGGTGTGGTGCACCACAGCTGCTTTCCTCTGATGCCTATTGCTTTTTACCTTATTTTCTTTTATGTGTTCTCAGTATTCTTTACACATATTTTTGGAGCTCTGTAGCTTATTATGCATTAGTAGCTAGTTTTCCCAGCAGTTTTCTCTGCCCTTTCCCTAGGCAGGAAGATGAAACAAATTCAAGAGCTCCAAGCTCGGGGGGTACAAGGCCCCTATCCTATCATGGTTCTTACTGGGAACCAAGGCTGAAAACAGCTCTTTGGGACACATTTTCATAAACGAAGTGCACCTAGTACCAAGTGGGGGGGAGTGGAGGGGTGGAGCTCCAGAGAAGGGGCTTGACTTGGAGGGAATTGCATCACCACTTGTCCTCCTAACTGGTACTTTTTATCAGTTATGCTAATTTCCTGAAACTTATAAGTATGTATGCACCTTTATGAGGGTGGACTATCGTGGACATTTTTCCATGACTGCTCCTGGAGCTCCAATAGAGATGCACTTTTATATTACTTCCTACACTAAAACTATCTCGAGTTCTAGGTTTGTAGATTGAAAAAGGCATCACCTTCCATTTGATTAATTGTTTTTTAATTTAAATGGGGTGACTCACCTTCCATCCAAGCAATACTAAAGCCAGACTTAAGCTAGGTGTGACTGTGGGGTAACTGTACTTTGCCCTCATGGGCTCTCAAACACCATGTAAGAATCAAAGAATCCCAGAATGTCTTGGGTTGGAAGGGACCTCAAAGGTCATCCAGTCCTACCCCCTTCCACTATCCCAAGCTGCTCCAAGCCCCATCTAACCTGTCATTGGACACTTACAGGGATGGAGCAGCCACAGCACCTCTGGACAACCTGTGCCAGAGCCTCCCCACTCCCACAGAGAAGAATTTTTTTCCTAATATCTAATATAAATCTGTTTTCTGTTCACATGAAGATATTCCCCCTTGACCTGTCACTCCAGGAGACTATTGAAAGTAGTCTCTCTCCATCTTTCTTGAGGGCTCCCTTCACGTACTGGAAGGGGCAATTATGTGACCCCATAGCTTCTCTTTTCCAGGCTGAATAATTCCAGTTCTCTCAGCCTTTCCTTACAGAAGATGTGCTGCAAGAATGAGGTTTAAAAGAGAATGGCCAGAAACTGTCCCATGAAAACGTCTCTCCTGGCATGATCTGGATGTGATTCAGAGTAACATGATAAAACATTTGGGTATGAAAGTAAATGTGCCTTTGTCTGTCTGCAGTCACCCTAGGATGGGTTTTCTCTCTGCAGCTGTTCAAGATCTCTCTCCTGGGTCTGGTGATCATGTTTAATTTCAATTGCTTAGTTAAAAGTAAACACTCATTGATAGAAAAAAATAAGAAGATGGATGCAGAGAACAAAAATATGGAGAGGGAGAGGAGAATTCAATAAAGGAAGGGGAGAGGGAAAAAACCCAATGAAATAGGATAAGGTGAAAGCAAAAAAAAAAAAAAGGGAGCTCATTACAGAAGAGATAGCACATTCTTAGCCACAGCAGGACTAAAAGATCTTTTATCAGACCAATGTTTTGGAGACTTGGTGGGTGTACTTTATGTCTCTGTCTTGAAGCAGCAATTTCCAGGCAGCCTCACACCTCCCACTCTCACCACAGGCAGCAGGAACAAAGGCACTTGGAGAGCAGAAGTGATGTGGGAAGGACTCTGGCATTCCTTGCTGTGTCAAAGCAGAGAGCCCGGCTCTGCAGAGATCAGAGGGGAGCTGGAGGAAAAGGCATCTTCCCCATCCTCTGCAGGGAGCCTGGGAGCTGTGGCTGGCAGGACAGGAGCTGAGGGTGCAGAGGCAGGTGGGGCGTGATCTGCCTGTAGGCAGGTTGGAAACTTCAGCCAGACTCGGGACCCTGCAACGTAAATCACATTCTAGTCCCTTTCCCCAGGGAAAACAACATTTCTTATCCCATGTCTAGGCACGTGTTGGCCAAACTGGAAAGGCTCTGGCTGTTCCATCAAAACCGTGCTGACTCCAGCCTTGGCCAAGACAGAACAATAAACTGCTGCTTTTGAAGGTGAATGCTTTGGAAGAGCCAGCAAAAATGCCAGCTTAGGGAAGAGAAGGATTTTCTTTTGTTGTTTCTTTCTGAGATAATGCGTTTTCTACAAATCGAAAGAAATATGTTTAATTAGTTACCACAGAATCACAGAATATCCTGAACTGGAAGGGACCCACAGAGATCATCGAGGTCTGGTCCCTGTCCCTGCACAGGACACCTCATGGGCCTAACAGTGTTTCAAATGCTCCTTGAGCTGCAGATGTTGCATGTACTAAAATTCAAAAGGGAAGAGGCAGCCAATGGACCCAAACTCAAACCTTGCTATAGAAAACAGATGAGAAGACACAATATCAAGACAACAGATCTGCCCACAGTAGAAAGAAATTGTAGAATGCTGTTATTTGCAGGTGGGTTTTTTTGTTTGGTTGGGTTTTTTTATTAATTACATTAAGGAGCACACTTATTTATTTTGGTTCTACTGAATTCCAACAGCCTTGTCTCACGTGGCTGCTTAGAATCACCTCAGAATAATTCTGAAGCCTCCCAAAGGAAGTTACTCTGCTGTCCTTAATATTATTTGCTTATTTTGAGATCACTGTGTAAAAAGAAGATAAGAGTGCAGATTTTCCACAGTGTTAGTATTTTCCCTGCTGTTCTTATGAGTGGTATCATCACAACTGACAAGCAAAAAAAAAGTTAAATGAACCACATCAACCAGGGCCAGCCACCACCAGCCCTGTATGTGAAGTAGCCAATGGCAAAAGTAACTGATGCTTTGTTTAACCTCTGTGAAAACCCACCTAGCTGGGAAAGCCCATCAAAGGTGATGAGAGCACCCCAGTGGTGGGTTCCTTGTCCAGCTGCATTAGTGATCTCACTTGTGTCAAAAGCAAGACTTGAGAAATGAGTTGTCAAGCTCAGATGGGTAAGAAAAAGGCAGTGGGGGCATGGCATGAACATCTCCATGCCTGCCCAGCACGTGAATACAAACATAAATACTATTTTCTTACAGAATGTGGCTTAACACCACCACCACAGAATATAGAAAAGTCATGTGTCAGCATCACTGTGAAATACTAAATGCAAACTGCTGAAACTCTGCAAGAGGGTTTCTAGGGGCTGGTGCTCAGAGAAATGTCCCTCAGAGCCCACACTCGTTTTCTGCCACAGCTGGCACCTGCAGTTTTCAGCATCAATAACATCCTCCCAAACAGACCCAGACCACAAACACTCATTTAAAAAGTAAAGGAAGCAGGATGACTCTGACCTTAAAGCTCATCCAGTTCCAACCCCTGCCATGGGCAGGGACACCTTCCACCATCCCAGGTTGCTCCAAGCCCCATCCAGCCTGGCCTTGGACACTGCCAGGGATGGGGCAGCCACAGATTCTCATGGCAGCCTGTTCCATGCTTAGTGCTAATAATGACCAAGGAGGTCTAATTTGAGTGGGGAATATGTATATGATGAATTTGTTTACAAAAGCTGTATCATATAATTTCCCTGGGAGTCAGAAACCATGGCATACATGGGAATATTTCCCATCTGACCTTCTTTATTTCTTCGTATCTTAACAAACATAAACTGAAACGTTATTTCTTTTCTGTTCTTTAACAAAAAAGATACAGTATTTTGATGTCCAGAAAATACATTAAACATTCATTTATTTGTGAGATTTTCATTATATTATTACATATGCCTTGGTTTGGTGCAAAGGAAATGTACAGTTTAATATACTAATTTATTACCGATTTTAAAAAAACATGGAGCTTTAGAACAGACAGGAGATAATGTCTGAGTTTCCCATGTATTGCTGAGTACTGGTGAGATTGGAATTTAAACAATATGCTATGTTCCTGTAACAGATTAATTTCAATGAGAAGTACTTGTTTAATTAGAATCAATCTTAAAATTGAACAATAAGTACCAAAAAAGGAGTATTTTTTTAGTATGTGCAAAGCTTGTTAATCTCTAAGTATTTCTGATTCCTTTTGCGCTTCCTCTGGTAGCTGCAGCTGAATGTCACTTCTTAAATATCCAGGCTGAACTTTTCAGGAATGACTAGCAATTCTGGGGGCCTATTCAGAGGGCCCAAATCTAACTATTTTTCACTCTCTGACAATCCTCTTCTAGGCATTTAATTTGAGGTGAAATGATTAATCCTTATCCAATTTCTTCCATTCAAAGACACCATATACTCATCCCAATAAGCTCTGACATCTGTTTTGTCCTACGGCCTGTCACTCAGGTTATCTGGTCAAGGAGCAACACTTGAAATCTGTCCAAACATTTAGAAAAGTTTTAAATTTCACCAGGCAGCTCAGCAGTTTTACACACTACATATTTATACAAACAACTACATCAGGCTCACTTAATTTGCTCCACCCTATGTCTAATCAACATAATAGCTTGTTATTTGTCTTAAACTATAAACCAAATATTTAAAAAATAAAACAAAAAAAAAGAACATTATTGGGTTTTAAAAACAAGTATATGACATAAAAGCTTGTGGTAATGTTTCAGGCTGGAGCACTTGTTTTGGGTGTCCCTCAGAACCAGTACTCAGACACGAAGATGTGAACGTTGACGATGTTGCGGTGGGACACCACTCCACCCATGACGTAGTTCATCTCCAGTTTCAGGATGGCATGGAAAGGTCCAATTATGGGCCTCACCTGGCGAACTACACCTGTTGGGAGAGAAATAGGTTGCTGAGATTAGCAGGGTTAGTCTGGGAGAGCTAAACCACCCTTGGTATTCAGTGTAGCCCAGGGAAAGGTATTTTATTTATTTGGTCTGTAAATAGCTTGCAAAAGAAGGATAAAATACAACTTTTGAGTCAAAATATCTTGAATATCTATAATGAGCACTCAAGTGTTGCAAATGGCAAAACCCTCCTATATATTCTTAAATCACTAATTTATTTTTTTAGCTTTTATTTGGAGACAAATTCAATAAGCATGCTGTGGCACTGCTTTTACATAGGGCAGAAGGAGATTTCCCTGACTACACGTTGCTCAGAGGAGTACATGAGCACACCAGGGAACACCATGTAAAATCCTGGTATTGTGTTGAAAATTCCATTTCATTTGGAACAGTAGAAACTATCTGTATTGCATCAACCCTTCCCCTGTGAATATCAGATGACATCAATCTGTAAATCATTAGTGCGCTGAGTTATGGATGGACAACCCCACGGGACACAACAGGAATAAAGTTTAATGAGAAAAGGAGGTTATCTCTGCATCTGCTCCTATGTCATCCGCATGTGAATGGCATTCTTTCTCCAGCACTTGGGTTTGGGTAAGAAAGGAAGCAGAAAGGGAAAAGTCTTCCAGGGCTCCAGTCCTGTCTGGTTTGCCATGGAGAAGCCCCAGTGCCAGGCACAGCAAGATGAAGACTGCTGGAATCCTCAGAGGGTGGCAGGACAGGGCTTGTCCCACTCCCCCAGAGGCAGCAGGGCAGACCAGGGGCAGCCAAAGACTCACATCCTGGCCTGGCTCATGGATGATGCTGGGCCAAAGTCAAACTGAGGAGACAACATATGGGGCAGGGTCCAGAACAAGCGAACCCTCAGCTGTGCTACAGTCAGAGACCAGCTCTCTTCCAGCACTACTTGGCAGGAACTGAAGCTGACATTGGTCTCCTGGGCTCAGGCACGGTGTGGGAGAGGACCCTGGGGAGGCACAAGTGGGTCACGAGGAGCTGTCTGTGCCTTGACGCAATGTGGCTACACAGAATAGTGGTACACTTTCAGACCTACGAAACAAAGTCAACTCCAGCTTTGCCATTGACTCCAAAGGCTCCAAATCAGATCCTAAACATATTCTCACTTCTTGTTCATTTTCTAGACCTGGTTAAAGAGCAGGCAGCTAGTGCAGCAGACCTCTCCTTAGGGGAAAAAATGAACCAAGACATAGACTCTCATTCAACAATATGAAAAGGGCCCCAGCTTTTTCTTCTTTACAGCTTTGCCATCCTGACTGACTACAGCAAGCTCCTGCTGTAGGGTCCAACTGCAGACTCTACTGGCTATTTCCTGCCGGACTATGACTGCAAGTATTGGTTTGCAGACTCTAAGCACAGGCTTTCACCCAGCTCAGCTATGACTACAGGCTGGCCTCACAGCAGATCTTTTACTACAGCAACTCCTTTCCTTGTTTCAGTCTACTTTGTGTCTCTATAGACAGTTCCATCCACCTCCTCCAGATCCTCTTCCCCCAATATTTCCCGCCCCCCCCCCACCCCACCCTTTCATCACACTTAGTTTTAATAGTCACAGCTGCAAACCATTAAGGGCAAGGCTGTTCTTCTTCTTTGATAATTAGTACAACTGTGACTTATCAGGGGCCAGGTGGCCTGTAATCTTTGCTTCTACACCTACAGGTAGCTACCAAACTGCTCTCATCTGAAAAGGATATCCCCAAATGTCAAAATCACATGAAGCCAACATCGGCTGGCAGGGGCAGGTGCAGGAAGTCTGGTGGGGATCCCCCTCCCCAGACACCTCCTTCTGACAGCAGACTGTTCTGCCTGGGTGTTTGATTCAGAAGGAAATGCACAGTTTAAGGAAGGATGGTTTGAGATGTACTCCTGCATGCTGGGGATCATGTTTCACAAGCAGGCAGCACACCAGTACCATCATGGAGTCCCAGCCAAGCTCCTGCAGCCATTCCCTACAAACACACTGGCCTGAGATCTGATGAGAGGCATAGAAGTTTGCTTATTCAGGCTGTCAGCACGTTTTCCTATGGCAGTGATGACATTACAGTTCTATCCTGTTCAAACGCTAACTAATATCTTCAGCATGCAGTGAAATTGCAAACTTCTCACCACAGTCACTTTGCCTGCCATGTTTGATGAATACACTTTTAAAGCATCCTGCCCCCTACAATTTATATGCATATATATATATATATATATACTTACTTATATATATATATATATACTTATTTTCTTTAGCTTTCTTGGCTACTCTCCTGTATCTTATAAAAATGACTGGGCTTGGCAGATGATGTATTGAAACAGAAAAGCCCTGCTAAAATTGCTCACCCTTTAGGGTAGCATTTAAAGCATTTTGCTAACACCACATCACATTATTTCAGGCACTGCTCTAACTGAGAACCACGGAAATGCACAGCACAACATTGAAATGACCCAGTGCTGGCAATCTTTAACCAACCCTGTGAGCAACTCCTGCAGTCATCACCAAGCCCTAGAGAACAAAGGCTGCTGGTTTCATTTAGCAATCCTGTTATAGCATTCTACACTTCCTGGGCTACTCCACTAGTTTGCTCTACTCTAGAAGTGTTTCCTCCACTGTGCTGTGCCACAGTATGGCAAACATTCACACATCACTGATGCAGTGTTCAAAGTTGAGATGCATTCTGCTAGCAGGCAGGAAAAAAGGTGTAATGGGCAAACACTGCAGTCCATGTGGCAGTGCCTTTTCACACAGTTCTCTTGCTGCAGTTTTAAAATCCAGCCTATAAAATTGAGAAATGAATGCCATGCATACTGACAGCTCTACTGAAGAAAGAAACAACACCCTGACAATAGTTATTTCTACAGTTTGTTATGCCAATGTTCTAGATGGTCCTGTAATGACCACCACTGCAGGAACTCTCCCATAAAATGAATAGGGATCATACAGGCAGGTGGCTTTGTGCTACAGCATATGTGTAAGGATGTATTCATTCTGAATGGGTAGAATGGAAAAAAACAGAGTTAAGAGAGACCCTTGAAATGTTATTCTGGACAATACCATGTGAGAGGTTTGCTGCTCTTGGCAGATTCCTTGAGAGCTTTGCATTTTTGTTTTGTGACAAGTGCTAAAATGGAAAGCCTGAGTATTTTTCCACCAAACTCAAGGACCAGTGCAGGTGGAAGCCATGAAAGATGCTTTCTGTGTCTGATTCTCTCCTGTCTCTAACCTTACACATCATCTACAAGAGAGGCATAGTTCTGCTAGACCCAAACAAGGTCAGCAGTGCCTTGGGCTGACTCACACAAAAGACTAAAGAAAAATCTTGAGATCTAGGCCTGGCTCATGTACTTCACATATGTGGCTCAAGAAAACAGTCAATATCTCAAAAGCATTTAGGCCTGGACACATTTGAAGAAGCCACATGTAATATTTCTGGGTGTTTTTAAGTTACATGGATTTGTAAGACAATGCAACATTTGCATAAACATGCTGTTTCAATGTCCCTTTTGGCAAACTAATGGGTCCAGATTTGTGGTCTGGCAGCTGACAGCATTTATAGCTGAACACCAAGTACAAAAACATACCTTATAGTAACAGGAAGGTTACAATTCTTAAATATAACTTCCTGAGAAGTTCAGGAAATGTAGAAATTAAGCACCTGCTTTTTGATCTCTTTTTTACCCGTCTAAATCCACAGTAGCTAGATGGAGCTGTGGGGATAATTGCAGACTGGGACTCGGTCCTGGAGCACTGTAGCAGTGCCCACTGTTCTGAGTCATTGTCTGAAGGATGCCACAAGCACCAGTGACTGGGGCTGCTCAGGAAATGACTTGAAAACAGAGGGCTCTCAAATACCACCATTTGTTCCTCTCAGGGACCAAAGCTACAGGCTCTACAGCTGGCAAAGAAGATGAGTTCATTTAAGCCAGTTCACCCCAATTCTTTTGTAACAATATTAGACGTCAGCTAGATGAGGAGGAGGAGGAGAAGGAGAAGGAGAAGGAGAAGGAGAAGGAGAAGGAGAAGGAGAAGGAGAAGGAGAAGGAGAAGGAGAAGGAGAAGGAGAAGGAGAAGGAGAAGGAGAAGGAGAAGGAGAAGGAGAAGGAGAAGGAGAAGGAGAAGGAGGAGATTCCTCTTGCTGCTGATTCCAATGTGTCAGGCAACCTCAAGCATCTGTGTTGTCTTGCCTGCAGGCACATCTACCAGTGTTGGTACCCTCTAGCCTGATGAGCTGCTGGTGCTGTTCATTCTCTTTGGAATATCATCTGTGACCTGAACACAGACTCAGCCTGCAGAAAATGCCACGTGCCATGGGCCAGGTAGAATGCCTTCCATGAGCTTATCTGTGCTTGGATTTGCTGTTTTGTTAACTGAGGACAGACATGTCCCAAATATATTTTGGTATCTCCATAATTTGTTGTCCTCCTTTTAAAAACAGTGATAAGATTTCTTTCTCTTGCACACTTTACCCCTATTTGTAAACAAAATCTATTGCAATTGTTTCCACCTGCTAATCTGTGAAAGCAAACAGCCTCAGAGTGAGAGGCAGCAAATTTTTGGATGTCACAGTAATTATCAGACCGTGGTTCAGCTCCTAAAGCTCTATAATTAAGACACTGAGCTACTGTCCTCTCCTCTATCTTATTGCATGTTTTGTATTTTAATTTTTTCTAAGGTAAAGTATGGCATCGTGTAGTGAGGACAATAACCTAAATAATATATAATACATATTTTTAAGTGAGAGCAATGACAATAGCCAATAATCTCAGTAACTCAGTAACTCACTGACCTACCGAAGCTTTGCTTATCAGAGAAGATGGGATAAATAATAATGGGATAATATTGTTACTATTCCTAAGCCTTTCAGCAGCATTTCTAGTATTTTAATCAGAAAGAATTATAAAATTGTTTTGATTAGAAAAGGCCTCTAAGATCAAGTCCAGCCATTAATTCAGCACTGCCAAGGCCATCAGTAACCAATGTCCCCAAGTGCCACATCCAAACATTGGTTAAACCCCTCCAGGGCTGGTGCCTCAACCACTTCCCTGAACAGCAGCCTGTTCAAATGCTTGACAACCCTTTTAGTGAAGGAATTTTCACTAATATCCAATCTAAACCTCCTCTGGCACTACTTGAGGCTGTTTGCCTTTGTCCTGTCTCTTGTTCCCAGGGAACAGAGCCTGACTCTCACCTGGCTACACCCCCCTGTCAGGGAGCTGTGGAGAGTGAGAAGTTTCCCCCTTGTCCTGGTTCAATTCAGCATCATGAAGTCATCCTGGACATCCCTGAACCTCTTTTCTCCAGGCTCAGCTCCCCCCAGCTCCCTCAGCTGCTCCTCATAAGACATGTTCACTAGATGCCACAGGTATTCCTTGGCTTGTCTATACCTCTTTAAGATATCATTACATTTCTCTGCTTTGAAATATGTGAGACCCTCAGGCAATTCACCTCTGTGGCTGGTTTCTGCTTGTACTTCTGCATTAGGCAGCTGATTTGCTAAGAAGCTCCATTTTCATCTGAGGAGAAGAGCTGCTGTTTTGTTACCACATTAACCCATTCTGGCTGACAAGTCCCTGCCTTGTCATGCACTCACATCTTGCCTCCAGACTCCTGATTCTGACTTCTATGCTAAGATCCTTAAAACATTCCCATTTAAAAGAAACTTTCTTCCTCTATTCACTGCTAGCCACAAAATCTGCTGCAATTACACTCCTAGGGGATCTGGGTCGTGATCTTCCTCACACTGCATTTGTACTTCCTCTAAAGGAAGTTCCTCTAAGACGGATCACCATAGTGTGCAAAAAGCAAAGCAGAACCAAACAGCTTATTTTCATACTGCTATGAGAAACAACTGGTTTGGGTTGGTAGAGAGGTTGCAGTATATTGCATTTTATGGTTCAGAGGTGAAGCTCATAGGATTTTCCACAGGGATTCATTCTTGAGTCTAGTCAAATATTTACATCTATATCATCATTAGGAGCACAGAACAGACATAAATTGCACCCATTCCTCAAAAAGAGAGCCTCAGAGATCCTAAGGATCTTTAAGAATCCCCCAAAAACTCGAGCAGAGAAATGTTAGTGGAGCAGGCAAGGAATCAGAACTGTCAGTGGGGCTGTATCTGGTGACTGCTGGAAGAGGGGATGTGCTGCAGTAAACTCCTCTTGCCTTGCCTGCATATGCAGGCATATGTATTTGTGTATATATAAACAACCCCAGATACTGCCAAATCAAAAGTTACTCTTCCAAATAACCTGTGGGCTATGCTCAGGGAAATACAACAAACACAGTTATCAAAATTGGGATCAATTCCCTCAACCACATTTCAAGCTTTGTGTTAAGTAACAAGCACGAGAGTTTCTGTTCCTCTTGCCTCCTTCCCATTGCTTCCCCCACGGGGTTACACCCATATTGTTTTTTCCTGTCACTGTATACCAAAGGACAGTAAAAAACCACCTTTTTCTTTCCCATTGTGCTCACAGCAAGCAAACAAAGTCCTTTCTTTGATTCTTTTAAGGAGGCAAGTTAACAGAGAGATGTGTGATTGGTTACTGTTGGGTGGATCCAGCCAGTATTCACTAGTGCAATACCTCAACCTTGACATTACGGGCAAGTAACAATTTACCAACTAGTTTTCTAGGAACAAACAAACTATTTAGGATAATTGGCTATATTTTTTAATCACTGTTTAGTTGTATGATCTGTGGTCAGCTGAAAACTGACCATGAACTGAGTAAATGTGGGATGTATGATAAGGCATTACTGAGAAAGCATGAAGTGATGAAAAGAAGAAAATCCACTTTTCTGCATCATTAATCTATAGTTTACTTATTCATGAGATCCTAAATAGAACAAGACACATATTTTTATTAATTCTAAGACATTTTAAATTAAACACTGTAAAAACGATGTGAAATAATAAGAATGGGATATATATTTAAAATACCTGAGGCAGCCAAACAAATGCCATGGTGAACATGTCGGTGGTGCTGGGTTGATGATTGGCCTTTATGACTTTAAAACTCTTTTCCAACTTTAATGATTCTGTGATGCTACAAAGTCTGACCATAGCTCATCATTTGCTTTTCCTTCAAAATAAGCACATGCTGCTATTCAGGCTATTTTGGTGTTTGCAGTGGCCATGCACTGTTAAAATTAACTTCCATGAATCAGAAACTAATATTGGTGGCAACATATGAATGTCTAGTCCTCATGAGATAAATAAAATCCTATGTGACATCAAGCATGTCTGGTTTCCCCCCTAAATTTTGTAACCCTTGGGCTATGACAGGCCTGACTGTAAGTGAAAGCTCAAGTGCATCATGAAACAGAATCACAGAACCATAGAGTGGGTAGCGTTGGAAGGGATCTTAAATCCCACTGAGTTCCTTCCCCTGCCCTGGCAGGGACTGTTTGCTATCCCAGGCTGCTCCAAGCCCCACCCAACCTGGTCTTGGACACTGCCAGGGATGGGGCAGCCACAGCTTCTCTGGGCAACCTGTGCCAGGGCCTCAGCACCCTCACAGGGAAGAATTCCTTCTGTATATCCAGCCTAAATTTCCCCTCTTTCACTTCTAAACCATTGCAAACCCATTGAAAATTTTCCCCTTTAAAAAGAAGCACAGGAAGGATTGTCAAGAGAATGTGCTATTACATGGTGAGAGAGTGCTGTCCATTTTCAGACCGAACTTTTGGGATGAGCTGCTTGTGACACCTACATGAGAGATTTCAAAGACACAAAAAAATCACCCTTATAATTTTTCCTTCAGCTATTTTCTTTGTGCTTTGAAATGGATACCTGGGACATGAAATGATCAATTGGGAAAAATTCAAGTAAGAAAATGTGACAAGAGCTGTGGAGATGGAACCTAAACTCAGCTGAAATTCAAGCAATTCATTTCCCTTTATATTAAATTACAAATAATCTCAGCCTGTGTTCTAAAGTCCTACATTTGGACGTTCCTGGGTCTCTGTTTCCCCACATAAAACACTCTGGTCCTTTTTACAGCCTTGTCAGAAATGAATAGTCCTAACTACCACAACACAACAGTAACTACCCCTTTCTAAGTAATGGATCTTTGGGGATCACAAAGGAGGTTGTTCCTCCTGAAACCTACAGACATTGTGTTGCTGTTTAAAGACAAGGAGCCCAAAACTCTGGCACACTAGTAGTAATGTATGGTGAACAACTTTTTGAAGGGCAAAAGCTTGTTTATGAGTTTCACTTGAACAATATAGGACCAATCTCCTCATGTTAATGTGAGATCCTGAAATATAACTTCAAATTTTCTTTTCTCCTGAAGGCTTTTTGCTTTATACTTCAGACTAAGATTTACAGAATTAAGAGTAAACATCTCTACTGCATCATTGTTACTTAGGAGTATTGTCATAGTTTCAGAAGAGATATTCAGGTAATTAGGAAACTTAGGACTAGAGAAATTATCATGGCAGAGATTATTATAAAAGGCAAATCGATAGTATCATTACAGAAATGAGCAAGAAGAAAATAAACCCAGTAATGAATTAATGCTTCTTTGGATCAAAACATAGGAGCTGCAGATTAGGCTTGAACACCAAGCTCTCTCAGTCTACAACATGTAAGTACATATCTATAGTGTGAAGTTAACACTACATAGAAAATTTTTGGCTTTTCAGATCTTAACTCAAAAGTAGGCATGGTAATTTTTTTAATTTCTTATTCAGTATTCATTAAATATGCAGAGTTCATCAGTAGGGTTGGAAAATGATTATTCACATCCTGGTCACAAAAAGAAAACACATATTTTAGGCTATTTTAGCTTTTTTTTTTTTTTTTGTTCCGTGAAAAGCTTTGCATTAAAATTTAATTAAATTCTTTTCCTAAAGACTTTTGTTTATTCAACAAAGGGCTGTGCCAGAGTAATGATCTGCAGTACATAAATTGCTTTGCCACCATAGTTACTGGAGTACTTACTGACCTATACTATGCCAGGGAAGTGAATTAACTTCTAATTGCCTGATGTGTCCTACTGTTGAAAATGCAATGCTCAAACATGGCACATCAGGAAACTCATACTGCACCTGGAAGAGTGCGAGCTGCCTTTGCTGGGCCTCCCAAGGCTCCTGTGAGCCTGTTCCTCCAGCCTGTCAAGGTCCCTCTGCCTGGCAGCACAACTCTGGTTCATCACCCCTGACCCAGTGCCTTCTGGCCCATTGGCCAGGCCTTTGATGATGAAAGTGGCCCCAAAATCGACCCCTTGCATGCACCATTGGTGACTGGCAGCTAGCTGTGCTGCTGATCCCAACCCTACAAGCCTGTAGTTCAGCCTTTTTCCAATCTATCCCACTGTCCACTTATCCAGCCTACATTTCCTTGAGTGGCCTGTGCGGATATTAAGGGAGATGGTGTTGAAAGCCTTACAAAAGTCAAGATCAGCAACATCCACTCTTCTCATTAATCCAGCCATCTTTTTTGTAGAAGGATGTCAGGTAGGTCAGGCATGATTTCCCCTTCACAAAACCTTGCTGACTGCTTCCAGTGACCTCTTTGTCCTTATGTTTGGAAATGGTTTCCAGGTGGATTTGCTCCATCACCTTCCCAGGGGCTCAGGTGAGGCTGACCAGCCTGTACTTCCCTAGATCCTTTCTGGCCTTCCTGAAGATTGCAGTGACATTTGCTTTTTTCCATGGGAACTTTTGATCACCACAATCTTTTAAAGACAGTTGAGAGTGCCGTGCAATGACACTGGCCAGTTCCCCCAGCACTTGTGGCTCAGTACCCCACCAGCACCCATGGACTTTGTTATGCCCTGTTTGTTCAAATGTTCCCAAACCTGATCCTCCTCCAGAGTGGGTGAGTATTTCCTGCTCCAGATCTTCCTCTTGCTCTGAGAGACCCAAGACTCCTGAAGGCCAGTCTTATCCGTAAAGAATGAGGAAAGAAAGCATTGAATACTTTGGCTTTCTCCATGTCTTTTGTCACCAGTTCTCCTGCCCTATTCCTGGCACCATAGGCAGCCTCACAGGCATTATTTTCCTCCACTCCTTTCCAGTTCATGACTGTGCCTAAAGGAACAATCTAGTTGTCAAACTGAAGGCATTTCCCAGACCACAGATATCTGCTGACTTCAGAAAGTTAATGTATACTTGAGATTCTTCCATGTCTCAAAAACTGAATAGTCTTTTTAATTTTCTTTTTTTTTCTGTGTGTGCAAAAGCTATCTATATTTCTCTCAATTATTTGTCACAATAACAATGTGGCTCCTGCTATGTGGTACTCTATAGTTTCTGATATAATCTGTTTTATTAATAAGTAGCTGTTCTTTTTAAAATTAAATATTTCTTGGTAATCATCACTTCAGGCATCAAATCACATACAGAAAAATAGCTCTGAAGATATCATTAATCCTTAAGATGCCACACCTGACAAACATAACTACAGTGAAAGGATTCAGAAAACTCATTAATCAAAATATAAGCACCAAAATAGGTTTCCTCTTGCTTTGAAGTACATTGTCCTCATAACATTGTGAATTAGACCTTTATTCAAGTTTGATGGTGAATACTTCACAAAAGGAAAGTTTTGGCGAATGAAGTTAGAGTTGGATGCTAACAAGGTTTCCATGCTGATGGAGAACTGCTTCACAGGAATGTGGCTGGCTATATGTATCTTTGCTGAAGTATCTGGGGAAAAGATTTTCAAAAACATACCTTTCAAACATCAACATCCCAGGTCCTTATTTAGGAAAAAGGCCTGTTTTTCAACTGTTGAGCAATCAAATGCCTTTAAAATACTTCAGAAGTCAGTTTGGCCACATAAAATTCACTTTTATAAACTATATGACACTCAGGGTAATTTCACTGTTGGTTTAAGCTGATCAAAAGTAGTGGTCCTGTTATATCCTCCACTCTTTCCTTGGATAAACACCTGAAAGAATCAAAACCACAGCTTGCCACACAAGCACTCATCTGACCACGGGGTGTCAGAGGTGGACAGGAGAAGGAGATTTCCCTTTGGAGCACCAACAGAGCTCCATAACACTGAGCACAACCTCCTGTTCCTCCTGTTTGGAATACAAAGGTAGCAGTGATTTGGGTACTGGCACAGTGAGTACTGCACTTGTGGAATGAACAGGGCTCCTAATGACCCAGGCTCTCTGGTGCAGTGCTGACTGCAGTGGCACATTACCTGGGATATAAAAATCATATATGTGTGTGTGTGTGTGTGTGTGTGTGTACACGTGTGTCCCTGGAGCAGTTCAACAACCATTATCCAAGAGTGCAGCTCAAGGCAGTACTGGATGCTTCTCTGAGAAGTATCCAAGAGGACAGGAGCATGTCAAGACACCCCTCAAAAGAGTGTAACCAGGCAGGCCATGCCTGGGACCACAACCACCACCTCTGGCTCACATCTCTGCCACACACAGAAGATCTGTGCCCACCAGAATCATTTACAAGCCATGGAAAGGCAAAGCTCTCTTTTAAAGACTGCATGAACAATTGTGTAAAACTCTCCAGATACTCACAGCCTTTGAAGTTTCCACCCAGCGTATGAGTGTTAGCTTAAATTTAGTTAAAACTGAATATTTTTATCTCTTCCCTTTTGCTTCAACTCCAAAGAAAAAAATGAAATTACACTACAGGAATTACATTTCAGCATGGAAAAAGGATATTTCTGCATTATTCAACAGAGCAGAAATTCAGGAATCAATTCATTATAAATTCAATGACTCCATGAAGTTTAATTTCATAAACACTTGGGCTCCTCTGGAAAGCTTTGATTGCTGAAATGCATCTAATAAAGAGGTCATAAAGAGGTGTCATCACATTAATGCATTTTTTGGCCATAAACAAATGCTGAATATTTTCAAAGATATTATCTGTCATGTTGGATCATATGAAGCCTTGGTATTATGAAAGAATTAAAAGCAATCTTTGATTTTACTGAGGTTTGGCTAGTTTACAAATACTGTGGTCTTTATTAAGGATACTAAATAACTTCGGAGAGATGTGCTCTTATCTTGGTTTGGCAAACTTCAAGCACTTTTAGATGTCTGGTTTGCCTTCCAGCCAGACCTTGCAATGGATTTCAGTGTTGACAATGCTGTGAAATCACTCATGCCTAAAATGCAGTAACTGTACTTGAAGTAGCCTCATTAAAAGATAGTTTCCGTAATATATTTTGTAATCTTTCCTGTTCCATCTTTAAGAATGCAAGATGCTCTATGCATTAGAAGAGCCTTACATATTACAAAAACAGGTGGACAAACTTCAGCAATGAATGTCCAAAATGTGCAAAATCAAGTATATCAGTCTCCTGCTACTTCATTCCCAATATTTTATTTACAGGGAGCTTCATGTGAGAGTGGCTATGTTTGCCCTGCCTGTCTCACAATTGCATTATTCTGTTTCAGCCACACTTAGGTCCATGACACCTGGGCAATTAATTATTGCAACCCTTGTGATAAAAGCATTTCTTGTCAAAGAACCACAATTACGGCACACAGCATGATATAACTCTGTGATTAGATTTACCATGGAAGAAAGAGCTAATCCTGGACCTAATCCTGAGGCTTTGACACAGAAGCCCCTATAGAGTGCTCAGTCATCACCTTGAGGCAACAGCTCTGCTGTTCCTGTTTGCAGAATTCTGACAAGGAGGTTTCCAGAGCTTTAATGTGTGTCTTTCCCGATCAGTTCTCAAAGGCTGAAATAAGGGTTCACTTCACCACATTTGGCCCCTTTAAAAACAAAAGTTAAGGCAGGGTTGTTTTTAAGTGAGCCAGGCATCTGTGTATCATACTGGGAAAGATTTAGGATATGCCTTGGGTCTTACCTTCCTTTTCCATTTTTACAGGGTGTGTAGGTGCTGCTGCAGAAATAAGATGGTTGCTATCAACACAAAAACTCAGACACAGCAGCAGAAGCACCTGAATCACAGAATTATTGAGATTGTAAAATATTTTCAAGACTATTGAGTCCAATCTTAGACCAAACACCGTCTCAACTAAACCAGACCACTGAGTATCACGTCCAGTCATGAATCAATTGCACATATATATCACACTAGGAAATCATCATAAAAGCAGTTCTTTGACTACTTTGAACTGGGGCAGAGCACCTCAGAAAGCTGGATTAACACAGACATGTCTCAGAGGAATTGCTATAGTATGTTTCTTGCTGTACTGGATTTCAAATTTGGTTTTATTTGCTCATTTATGCAGTATCTCAGGCTGCTGTTTAACATGAATACTGGAAAATGCATGCTATGCAATCTGAACCAAGGACTTTGGTGCCCTTTGCTGTCCCTGACTCAGTCCATTTCTTTCCCAAATTGTCAGGTTTTATACTTCATACCACAGTTCACAAAACATCATGAGACCCTCAGTATAATTTATCTGCCTGCTGAGCCTTATGGAAGCTGTAACCAAAGGTGGTCTATATGAATGGTTTTGTAATACCTTGTACCACCAGAGAGGTGATATCAACACAGATCAAGGAGGAGAGTTGGATTAACCAGACACTTGCAATGTGCTAGAGTGAAATTTGGCATTAGGAAAGTTGTTCTATTTGAGATCATTCTCACCAGAAAAGCACCTTCAGCATTTCTCAGATACAAAATGAAAATTTGCCTTCTGCTCAAGGTGCTTCTTTGCCCCCAGAAGAGCTCTCCATCCTCATTTTTTTTCTGGAGGGGAGGGAGGGTGTTGAGCAAATTGAATGCTGAGCAGTGTAGTCAGCAGCATCCTGAAAGGGCAGGTTGAGGCAGTAAATCTAGGATCCCATTTACCAAATGGCTTCTGGGCACCCTCATCTCAAATGCACAGCTACTAATTTCAACAGGGCAACCTGGCACAGAAAAAAACTCACAAAATATTCTCTTCTGAGGAGGTTCTCTTGTGGGAGTGGAAAGCCTAGGGATGAAACCAGAACAAAGATACTGAAAGGAACTGTGTCTTTTTAAATCTACAGCTGCAAAAGCCTGTTGAAAAACCTACTGAATTATGTCCTGCTCCATGAGCTTGCTGGTAATGACTGGGCAGCACCAGTTTTGTGTGGCCAGACACCATTGTTGTTTTACACTAATGACATTACAATCACAACAAAATGTTCCTATTGCTGCTTACTTTCTAGAAAGAGTATCCACATGGGAAGACAATAAGTGTTCTCTCTCCTTGCCTGGATGCCCTGGCTCTGCCTGCTCCTCCCCTGCCTCACAGAAATCCAGCTGTAGGTGAACTGGTGCTTTCAGCACCAGCTGTGCCAGGAAGCCCACATCAGTCTGGGAAACTCATTTTGCTGAACACCAAAACAAATGCATGGTAAGAACCAGCCAGCCTCTGGCCCAAAGACAGAGTCTGGAACAACACAGAAGGACAGAGAAGGAGAAGGAAATGCAAAGGTACTTGCTTGGCAATGGAGAGTGGGTCCAGGGAAAAAAGCTCGGAACAAAAACTTTTGCAGACCAATGACTGAATTTCATGTCAGACGATACAAACATTTGCATGGAGGACTGTAAAAAGACTTTGCCACACTGTGAATGGCCAAACTACTTATGAGATACAGAACTACTACCCCTGTACTAAGGACAGGGGTCACAAAAGTCAAACGAACCTCCAGTCTCTTTTTCCTACCCCACCTAATACGGGATCTCACAAACACCCTTGCTCAGGGTACCTGGTTTTGTTTATCTTCTTGATCATTTTTGACAAGTCTCTCCTCAGACTCTGGAACACACTAAACAATCATGATACCACAGTGGAAATTAGACTTGTGATAAACCCAGCATGGTGCTATCAGTAGTTGAGACACTTTAACGGTTCAAAGGTAACATCATGAACTGTCACCCATGTAAAAGAGGCTGGAAATTTGGGACAGAGACAGCAATGCAAGCCTTGCAAATAACAGTGGAGAGCAGTAGTACCTATCAGTGTGGATACAAGTGCATTCAAGCACTGGCACAACCCACAGCTGAAACTCTATAGTGACTTTTTATAGCTGTATTGGCTCTAGATGCTTTCAAGAAGAATAGAACCATTCTGCTTTATAGGCAAGGATATAGGCTTTGGTTATTACCAAACGCAATAGGAAAGATTTCAGCCTATCAAAACTACTTTTAGCGGTATTATGAAATTTTAAAACCTTCCTGAAGTTTACCAGACAACAAGGTGGGATTGCCATTTTAAAAAGTGAAGGCATAGCTGAAGGGGAAAGTGTTTTATAGCAACTGATAATACCTTAGGCACTGATAGGACATTTTTGCACACGTTGAAAATGCATTCTTCATTTTCCACTGACAGCTGGTTAAAGGAGGAATGCAGTGAAAAGTCTATAAAGCTTTAAAAAAAAACCCCAATCCTGGATAGGTCTGCATTGCCGTTTTTTTCCCAGCCATGCTAGTAAGTGATGTTAGGTTGTTAACAGTATCATTTAGACTCCTTGCCACCTTGGCCTGTAATCATACCAGGAAACAAGGAGTCTTCATCACTTCCTGTACCAGGGAAGATTGGGGATTTGCATCTCCTTTTAGTGTAACAGGGTAAAAATATTGGAAGCAACTTTTTGTGCAATTCTCTTTCATCATATTTGATTAAGTCTATACACTGCCTCTCCAGGAGTCTGGCTTTCATTTCTCCTCTTCCACTGGAAGATACTTTCTGTAGGTCAGCAGAGCTACTTTTGCAGTTTGTTCTTAGTTCTTTTGGCTCCTCCATGTCTGGTAGTGCTGATCATTGATTCCTGTTTGATATGTTTTCTTTCCTTCATTTTCCAACACTGTCCTTGTCTCTTTCTTCTCCTGCCTTTGGGCCTGCTTCTTCTACATATCTTTTGAGAGACTGTATTCTTTCTTTTTGCAACATTTCCTGGGGCAGTGCTTTCCTCTGCTTCTATTTTCTTCTTTTATCTCCCTCACAGCCAGCTCCTTCACACTCATCTCCTCCAATGACTTCAGCTGCAAAATCTCCATCATCAAAGTACAAACCAGCCTGATCAGCCATTCTCCATCCCATCTCACACATAATTCAGCTTCCCTAACATCTCCCTGAAGTCTCAGTGTCAGTTTAGAGGGATAATGGCTGAAAGTGGTAACCTGATCTTTTCAGCCCAAATTCTGTGTTGAAACCCCCACTTTTCTTCTGTAACTTCCTCTTTAAGAGCTCCTCTGACTCTTTAAACCTTTTGTAAAAGAACCGTGCCTTTTCACTTTTTTTTCCCCAGTTGCACTTTTGAGAGCATCTTTTGCTTTCACACAAGCACAGGTTACATCCAGGTCCTTCTTAAGGCATCATCTCTGTCCTTGGTAGTGACAGCCTAGCTAAAACTATGTTACTAATGAGGGTTTTCCTGCAAGGGTATCTTCATTGGCCTGTCCTTTCTCCCCCTCTTTTCCCAGTGAATCCCTTCACTGAATCCCTTCACTGGCTTCCTCTAGTCTGATATTGAGTCAAAGTTTAATACACTGAGGTATTTCAGTAATTCTAGTAATTATTTTCCTGCTTTTTTCCATCTACTCTTATTCATTTCACCATGCTCTGAGCTAGTATGTGTCTTTTCTTCAATAGGGAAAAAAAAAAAAAACAACCAACAAGAAGCTTACTGTAGAAATTTTCAATCTTTTCTCTTCTACAAAAAAAATATAGTCTTGTTAAAAAAAAAAAAAAATATATATATATATATTTGGTGATCTAATTTACATTAGAAGACAAAATAGCTTTGATATGCTAGTAATTTCTCCTGAAATAGTACAACAGAATGAAGCAAGCTTCTTGTTTCTTTTACCAGTGCGTTTATGGTTTATTATCAAAATAAATTTATTCTTTCCTATATAGGCAGCAAAAAGACATTAAAAAGTATGTATAAAAAAATTTAAAATGCACTACATGGATCTCAGTGGCATATGTGGTCATCCAGCAAGATGGTCTAGGTGTGCTCTCCCCAGAAGCACATAAACTGCTTTTTTGCAATAAGCTGAAACATTGTAATTGCAGAAAGATTCCTGGAAACCCTTCTGTTACTGGCCTAGTTGGGCATTTGCTCCGCTGGAGTTACTGTATTCCCCACAGTTCTGTAACTGTTCCTGTAACTTAGTGGGATAACCACTAAAGCTTTCAGATATGGTCTATGCCCTTTGGGGTTTTCCTCCCTTGTACAAACCCTTCCCTTTCTTTACAAGAGGGACTTTGTAAATTCTCATGGACTAGGATCCCATCTGATTTCTGTCGAAAACTTCCCAGAACTTTTAAAGTAAACACCTAACATTCTGATTATTAATAATAAAAATTGTATTATGATGAGAGCAGCAGAACTGCTGCAGGCAGAATTATTTGCAATCCTAATATCACACAGACAATGTGCTGTCCTGAGCCTCTGCCCCTCCAGGTAATATCAGCTGGGGGGTTGTTTTGATTTTCCTTTTCCAATTCTGCTGCAGGCAGTTTCCTTTGCAGCTTCCATCCATTAATCTCAAAGTACTTTTACAAAGAGGAATTAATTAAGAGTCTTACAGACAAGAATTAATTAAGACAGTAGTAGGCATGTTTTATCATCTCCATGTTGCACAGGGGGAACTGAGGTGAAGAAAGAGTTGCCCAATTCTTTCACAGAGCTGGGAATATACTTGGGCATGTATCATACCTTCTCAACTCAGTGTATAAGAATATCTTTTTTCTCTTTACAATGTGAGGAAAATAATCCAGTTTACCAAGTAAAATACCACTGACACACAGTCCTGTTCTTCAAAATGGAAACCCTTCCCTCAGGCAAATACCTTGGCCAGTCCAATTTCCAAACACATCCTTCTTTCTTATTTCAGACAGAAAGAAGCACACGGCACGAAAAGCAAACTACTGTAACTCCTGTGGGATCTGATAACATTTATACTCTGCTAAAGAAATGCCCCAATAACTGAAATCTGTAATCTTATCATCCTTTTTTAACAGACTCTCCCTTTTTCTCAGCATTCACATATATACTTCTGTTTGATCAAGAAAGAAATAGAAACCTAATGACTTAGGATTTTTATCTACAGTTCATAAAACCTTTGCAGAGCTGACATTGTGCTATCCTGCTTCTGAAATGCACCAGTGCCACCTTCAGACCACGTGAAAGAAGGTTTTTTTCACAGCCCTCCATATGAAAGCTGCAGTGATTTTTCCTCCAGACAAGTCCTGCTGAGGCACATGTATGAACCTGAACAGAATCTGCACGTTCACATACCAAAGCACAAGTGTTCACTGGGAACAGCAGTCCTTTATTTTCATACATAAACACTAATAAAGAGCAATCAAATACTAAATTTTAGTATTTTTTAATACTAATATTACCTGGCATGAGAATTCTAGTGTATTCCCCTGCCATTGCTAGAGCAGCTCCCACTGGGCTGTAACATATCATCTGAGACCTGCTCCTGCCTTCCATCTTAACATAATTTGCCAACTGCTCCTGCTTACATTAGGTCCCTCATAATTTTAAAACTAAGTCATTTGCATTTTTAGTTAGAGTCAGTTCTGAAAAAAAAGTTTAAATGCTTCTTAAATTAAAGAATACTGACATATACCTCTGGTATTTTGAATAAAAAATTAGCTGTGATATTGTTCAAATTACACATATCGGACTGAAGAATATGAAACCATCACTGGCTTGAAAATCAAGATAGGAATTAATTAGCTGAATTAATTTCTTTGACCTTGTCCTACAGTATAGTTGAAAGAAGAAAGTAGGCAGAAAACACTACTCACCCACTGTCATACCATCCATGTAACGCTTGATGATATCAAATGAATCTCTTAAATTTCCTTCTGTAATGTCAAATATGATATCTGCCTGGTTGGCTGGATATGTAGGTGTAATGGCACGAAGAAAAATAATCTCTGAAAGTAAAGAGTATCACAGAATGCACTGACAAGTATTTGAAAACATCACTGAAGGATCCAACAGAATTTGATCCAAAATAACTTATCCTCAAAGCTGGTGGAAGATATTCCCCTCCCTTACCACTCCCAGCTTGTCCTTTAAAATAGAAAGGCAGAAGATCTAAGGTAAGCAAGGATTTGGATAGATTTTTCTCCTCCTATTTCTACCATCCAAGGGCCCTGAAGCCAAAACACTCTTACTTTTAAAATCCAAAAAGATTGCTCATAAGAAGCCAATCAGATTTTCAGCATGTACCCAAAGAGGACAACACTAAGGACCCTCAGGCTGGACTGAGGAAGGGACTAAAGAGATAAACCTCTCCACTCTGATTCCCACAGGCAGTTACACAAAGTATTGCCATTACAAATTAAAGAGTCCTTTGGAGTACTGGAGGAGGTGTTTAGGTTTAAAAATAAAAGTGAGACTATTTTCAAGTCCCTTGTGAGGGATGGAAATATTATTGCTCTCATTATTATCCTCACTCTACAGATGATGAAACTAGACTTGGAGCTGTAAGAATTCACCCGAGGCCATGCACTGAATTACAGTTACATCTTCTGGCCTTCAGTAGTAATCTCAGATCACTAGGTCTCATCTCTTCTTATTAAAACACGAGGATGGACTAATGAGGTTTGGGAAGCATCCTGAGCCAAATCCTTAGCTCTGCTGCCAGTACACCTGGTAAAGCTGACGGGGTGTGTATGGGAGCAGAAGTGGCCATGGGGCATTCCTCCATTCCCTGTGAAGCAGGGCCAGCCAAGGCCTGAAACAGGCCTGACAGAACCTACGGGAGCTCTACATAAGTGGTTAAGTTGTTCCTGTCCAGGCAAAGACTGGGATATCTTTTTTCCCCACTCCTGCCTGGTGTAGAGGAGAAGAATCAGCTTTGGCTTTCATTTAGGACAACTTTCTGAAACAGCAAGGCTGAGGCTTTGGGTACATTGGAAATGGGGATTTAGAGCCTTTGGAAACCCCTCTGAAATAACCTTTCTTACCTCCATACCCTTCTCTCTGTGTTTGTGACACTCAGTAAAGTGCTGAGAGCAGCAGGGATGCAGGCAGTCATCCCACTGATGGATGCATTGCCAGAAAATCCATACAAATGGCAAGGAGCAAAAACTGGCTCTTTGATCTGTAGTTTTTATGTAGTTGTTTATGTAGTTTTAGTTTTTATGTGAACTAAGAAAGTCAGTGAAAAGTAAGTATGAATCTGCAGGATTTAAAAACTTGCAGGTACTGCAGAGGACAGCCACTCGGGTGTTTTTTGAAATTCTTGTCTTAAAAACTTTCTGCCCAGTCCTTGGAATTTCCCTTCCTTTAATCTGTAACAAACAACACTTTGTTCAGAGGTCAAAAACCAGTTAATCATCATATACTCAATATAATTTATTTTGTGATTAATGTTTGTCTGCATGTAAGGTTTTTATTCTTGGAACAAGTCACCTGTCAGTAGCAAACAACTGGTCATAGACAGATGAGAGAAATATATTTAGTACTATGTTCCTAAAGCAAAACCTGCAAACAAGGGAAGAAAAAATGTCATGGGGCATATGGCTATTGTGTGAGAAAATGTGGTACGTGGGAATTCAGAGTCAGTATTTCTACAGACTGGGAAGCAGTATGAGTTAGAGCACAGAATGGCTTTCTTTCCTCCATAAACTTAAAACTCCTGGATATTGAAGGTTTTAATTAAATGAATAGTAAACTATAATTTGGAGCTGTGCAAACATTTACTGCACCGGTAGCGAGTCTGGCTTTAGGCAAGGATTTCCAGTGGAGGTTTTATATGCTGTAGTCTATAAACAGAATAAGGAACAAACCACTTACCTTCAGGTCTTGTAAATTCTCTGAATGTGGGCAGTGATATGACAGTGTGGGAAATTGTGTGGACTGGATCCAGCAGACAGCTGACATCATTTGGTCGACAAGACTTAATGCAACGGATGGTATCTGTCTTTTCTAGTCTGACACTAAGAGAAACCAAAAAGAGATTCATATATAGACTGAATATTAAATACTCTGTGTTTTGCAATCTAGGGAGCTAGAAACTGTGGTTGATATAAATGTTGATTCTTAACCTCAAAAACTTAAGACAAATGCAGATCATCAGGACTTCGGGAGCCCTGAAGAACTTGGTTTGGCTCAGAGGTGCAGTCAAAACCCCCTCAAACACAGTTCTTCAAGCCAGGCATGTGAAAACAAGGAGAACTGTAGCGCCCAAGATGCCATGTAACATCTCTTTCCAAGGACAAACAGGACCAAACAATGAGACCCACACCCTCAGCTGGCCTGGTCTCAGCAATTTCAGTGGAGCTGCTTTTACTTGCTCCAGCCTTTTTTACTCAGTCATATAATGCAGACAGAATCATTTCTATTTTAGAAACCTGGCATTAATTGCAAAGGGCCAACTTTCAAGATTTTTGGTGTAGCAAGGGCCAGAGGACCCTCTTTTACGTCTTTTTTTCACACCCTTCCTTTCCATCTGATAGAACTGAGAAAACAGAGAAGAATGGAAGCTAGGGGAAGAAAAAAGTTAACCACATTATTTACAATCTCAAAAGTTGAATTCTGAGTTTGGGGAAATGGTAAGGGTCATTTCATATTCCATCTCAACCAGCTGCTCATTTGCCCTTGAAAGTCTATTAAAAGTTAAATGACTTCTCACCCTTGTCCACTAGAGTGAATTTAAAGTCACTTACAGTTCAAGAACTTCACACAATACCCACTCTGTGTTCATAAGAGATGAAAAGGCTGTGCTGGGACTTAAAATGTGACTAAGCCCCACAAATGATCTCAACTTTGACCTGCCCATTTCTACATATTTCTAAGTGGAAAAAGAAAATACTGCAGTGTCAGAGGGGGGGAATTAAAAGATTAAAAGTGAGAAAGTTTTACTGATTTAAAGGGAAACAAACAGAAAGGGAAGATTTAGTTTGTTAGATACCTCTATAAACAAATGATTATTTCTCTTTTCAAAATGTTTTATCCCAGACCACACCTACAAACTATCTTTTTTCATATGGCTCTATTTATAATCAATATATCAGTAACTTCTGTTCCCACCTCTGCTCATCAAAGAAAATTAAACCAAACACGCTGATACTGTATGAAGTTAAATAAGGGAAAAACACTAATCAACATCAAGGAACTCCTGCTTCAACAGATGTGAACTGGCACAGTCCACGGGGAGGCAACAGAGTTGAGTTAATAAACACCAGCTGAGCCTGGTATTCACACCCTGTACTTGATGCCTTGAGACTGGCCAGGAGATACAGGCCAGAAGAGACCTTTTACTTCCCACCATTATCTGTGTACAAAATCTTGTCATGTCCTAGACACCTCACTATAAATGACAGCTTGCATAACTTGTTTTGGGACAATAACACTGAAGAAGTACTCTTAGAATAAATAGAACATCCTAAATTACCACAGCTGTATTTAGATAACAGAATTTGTATGCAAAAATCATTGTGGTGGGAGTGTCTCGGGCATTCAGTAGTGGTCTCCTTTTGTTTTTTCCTGGGAATAAAAGGGAGCTTTACTCTTGACTTCAGCTGGAACAAAAGGCAAATAAAATATATCTGAAATACTTTGTCAATAAAGCCGTAATTCAGTGTAAGATGAAGTCCTAACTAAGACTTGCATTCATGATTCTCACCTGTGGAATAAAGCCTTCTGACATGACTGGTACAGATCAAGGGATCTCGATGGTCACAAGTGATTTGTGTTAGTTTTCATCTAAACTGAATTTCTAGATCCATCCAGCTCATAACCATACATGTGACAGATAAATGTGTCAGCTCTATTTATTTGTACCTTCTGTTTCTCCTCTTACAAATCCCATTAACTTGGTTTTTTTTTCTTTTTTTTTTTTTTTGCATGCTCTGTCCACACTAGTAAACTGGAATTTGTTCTTTCATTATACTCACTCTCTGATTTTCTTTCTTTTGCTATCCCTGCCAATTGCCTCATGCCAGCATATCCAAAGTGCAGTTGACAACACTTTGATCTCTCATTGCTTCATCTTTTGGACATCTCCAAACTGGAGTAACTTGATGACTAACATCTATTTCAAATCCTGATATTTGCTATAAATTATATGCTCTGTTCTCATAATACTTTATAATTTTATTCTTATACATCATCTTTGAATTTCATCTTCTAATTAGCTGATGTTTTCCTTTTTGCTCATGCTTTCTTATAGTAGGAACTGTGACTGGCAAAAGTTTCTTCCTCAGTGCTGAGAACTTTTTTTTTTTCCTAGCTTTCCTTCAAGTTTTCTGCCTCTAGCACAAATTACAGCTTTGGAGATCGTCTTCCCTTTAGGCATTTTCATTTAAAGAGAAGAAAGTTAAGAAATGGCTCAGCTGCTCTGATTATTTCCTGAGTATAATCTTTCCGTTCTTCTAGGGTTCTGGTACAATTATTTTTTGTATTGTCTGTTAGATTCAGTCAGCAAGTTCTTTGGACCAGGAGCTGCAATTTCATTTTAATTTGGAAAATATAAGTAACACTATGCAATTACATACATGCTCCTGAAAGTCCCAGTGACACTGCAGCATTCAAGCATCTAACACAGGGGAACACGAGCTTTGTGCTCTTGAATTCCTTGCTAAATACAATTAATGTGGCAGCATTTTACAACACTGAAGGCCAAATTCTCAAACTCCTTTCTTTTCCTGCCAAAAAAACATCATATTAATGTTTGCAAAAATTAAGTTTATTTTTGAGTATCTATCTTACTTCATTATGGCCTCAAAAGGAACTGGTAGCCAGAGGGCATTTGCACATAAGCATCTTCTGTGGAAGTAATAAACCCCATGAGCTCAAATAGCATGGGCTTGTGCTCTAGTATTTAAACCTGGGACTCTATCCCCACTGACAACTTCTGGCAGCTTTATAAGGATGTGTCAACACGCTTATTAAACACTGGCATTCCTTATGAGACTTGAACTCCCGTCAGCCAGCTGGGATAAACTTTGCCCTGGGGAGCATGTAATACTCTGGCAGAGTGCTGTGATCATGCCCCAAACCAGGCATTGGCTGATGACGAGCCTGAGAGCCTGCAGCTAATGGAGAGAGCTAATGGAGTAATTCCTTGGGCTCAGGTGATTAAGACTTATGATCTTGGTTTAGAAGGTTCCCAGTTTCTACCCTGACTGTGCTGCCAGCACTTACACAGTGAGATTTTTTTTTCTATAGGTATTCATATGGATTAATCCCTGTTCTTCTATGGAATGACTGTTCTGCCTGTGCAATGAGCAGCAGCGATAACTGAGCCCAGGGTAATGTAGAACATTAATTTTTGGATCATATATCGGGGACTGAGCTTCTAGCATTTATCTATGTAAGGACTATGTGTTATAAATAAATCCATTCCAGCTCAGAAAACAAAAGAATTCCAAAGAAATTCCAGTCGTATTGTTGACATTCTTCTTGAAAGTCAAAGTAAAGGAAGAAAGATTTGGATATTGGAATTCTGACTGATTTTTCAGGATACTTATGGTTTGGTGTGATGGTCCTTGGGGATAGAGTCTTCACTGGTCAAAATTATCAGCTTTAATATAGAAGCTGGAGAGACAAAAGTGTTATGAGACAAATCAAGTATCTTTTTCAAGTGTTCCTGTAGATGGGAATGTTTCAGGTCATAGCTTGTGAAACAGAAAGGAGCTATGTGCTATTAGCTGAATGCTATTATGAAGTTGATCACTGTTCTGCTGTCATTAGCTGTTCCATTCAGCAAAAATTCCACAGAAAGAAAGATGAAATATCTCTCAAATAAATATTCTTTAAAGGAGATTAGCTTTTGTACCATCCTTAGAAGCTAGAACTAGGATCTGTACCTGGTGGAAATCAACTTTAGCTCACAGGATACAACAGAGCAACAATAAACTGGACAGCTTGAGAATGTGGCTGCACACTTTTATACTGACCCGTGTGCTGGGGCATTTCAGGGATCCTAAAGGTCCACATTTTGCCCTTTTAACAGATTTTTCAGAAAACACACACTATTTGCTGCATAAATGATGAAATTTTCTAGAGATGTCTCAGTTGAGACGGTTCAAAATATGTACCTACTTCCTTTGGAAAATTTAGACTTAAACATATGAAACTGTGTATGATCAGATGATTCCCCTATGGTGTGAAGTAAGTTAATAGCTTTCAGTCCTCAGTATGTTCAAGTAATGAACTCTTAGACACCAACTTCTGCTTTGTTTTATGATGCAGAGTACACAGAAGAATCTCCATGAATTAAGATGTTCAGTTATAGGGGAAAGTGGAAAACTGTAATGATGATGGCAAATAAAATGCAAGCGCAGCATGCAACAGATGAACTAAAACTTTATTAAAATTGGGGGGAAAAAGCTACTCTTTGAAGAGAAAGAGTATCCAATGATGACTGTAAGTTAGGGATCAAAGCTGTGCAGAGACAAAGATAAAAAGTTTGGCAATAAATGTGTTGACAGTTCCATGGCGGGAAAGTCGCATTTGAATTGTCAGAAGAAGGTCTCTGGGCTCTGTGATTTGACGCTGCATGACCACAAGGCCACTGTGGTTGTTCACTTTTTTTGTGGTGAAAAACCCCTCCTGGTTCCCGCTGATGATGGACAGCTGAATTTTATCCCCAGGGACAGCATTGGAAGGACCCATGCGGAAAATGTCGGTGGGTACTTGAATGTTGGTAGGAAAAGAGAGGTGATAGTAGGTTATTCTCAGAGGCAGGCTCTGGCACTCCTTATTTTCATTACAAGGCAAGCGCTCACAGCGACTGCAAGAAAAGTGAGAACACAAGACAAGAGGAATTAGCGCACATTTAGTGAGTGGGAGGGAGAGCAGGGGCGGTGGGGGTGGGAGAAGATAGGCTGACTTGCATCCTGTATCCATTCTTCAGCCTGGCACCTCACTCATATTGCAAAGGGGTATGAATTCAATAAGGATGAACTTGCCTGCAGTTGGAGCTTTAGTAGATGCGTTGCCATTGTCAGAAGTGTTGCCCTTGCTCTGCACGCACAGATGGATCAAGTCTGGCACCTCAGCAGGGGTGAGAGTGTATTTTCATTTATGTCAGCCAAGCTCTCCTAGGGAGAACACTGGCACTTTTTTCCCCTCCAAGTTTTATTCCTTTGCTGGTTGGACATATGTTCAATAAAGGAAGAGATAGATTCTAAGTAGTTAGGGAGTCATCTGTATCCTACTTGGGATGTCTGACTGTATTTTAAGACTGAGTGAAGTATTCTGAAAGCCATGAATGTCTGAGTTGGCCTCTGAAGATGAACCTTTTCCTGCTGATATGGCACAGTGCTCCTGTGTACTAGCAGAACCAACCAAAGTCAGTCTAACTCCCATCTAGGCAAGCCCTGAAAAGAAGATCCAATGGCCTGATGTTTCCAGCACGTGTTCTACACATTCAGTCCCCTCTTACATAGCCCTAAGTCATGGGAATGATTCTAGTGAGAGGAATTTGCCCTCTGTGCTTTCATTCCCTTAGCACTGTGTCACAGTGAAAAATCCCGAGTACTAGTAAGAGGTCACCCATACAGGCTGGGAGGGAACAACAAACCTCTACATAAGCAGTCACAGTCTTCGTGCATTCTGTTCCAGAGAGAAGATAACTTTATCCAGAAAATATGGCAGACAGCTATGGGCATTCAAGTCACTGCTGTTTAAGAGTGTTATAGTTCACGAGCATATTAATGAAGAGCTGACATGCCATGGTACCTGGTGGGTTTGAGAAGTGTGTAAAGGATTGCATACTTGATAAATTTGTATGAATTTCAGATTAAAGATATGCCCAAATCACCACATAGGTATCCAAACATCCTTTCAGGCAGGTTTGTGGAAGTAAACAATGATCTCAGCTGGATGATGACTATGTAAAAATTCACCAGGATCAGGTTGAGCATTTAGCTCCAAACTTGCCTCGTGCAAGACTATGAATCAATTAAATTATGTGCAAGAGTCTCTCCACTCCAAGAAGCATTTGATCCACCAGTTGAAGTTTTGGAACCTAAACCATTTCTTTCTTTGTGAAGAAATGCTCCAGCATAAAATCATGGTTTGTTTCTTACCACCTCAAGTGGTAAGAATCTGTGTCCATTTCATTACTTTGACATGAGTTTGAGTTCCTATCAGCAGTATCTGTTACCAACAGAACTGTGGTTCATAAGCAAGCCCCACTTTGTTGCCAATGCACAGTGATCTGAATTCCAGGAATTTCTCATTATATGCAAAATCAGCACTTTCAAGAAGACTAATTAAAAGTACCCGCAGTTCTTCAATTAATGTATTGCATGTTTTCTTTTAATACTACTTGCAAACAAAAGTGGTTCTTTGAAGCAATTCTTTGAAGATTTGAATGCATTCTTAATTTTATTCATGTGTTTAAAGATCACGCACAAGTCCTCACAGGATGGCCAGCTAATTAGGTGTGGATACTCTTGAAGTATTTTCAGGTATGGAGAGCTCTGCATTCTTTTCCAAAACGTCATTAATAACTCCACTAAGGAGAATGACTTGGTGCTGTTGAAATCATGAGGCTACCTGGTTTTGCTGAAATCATGGAGCAAGTTGAGACAGTTAATTCCTTAGTTGGAAATGTATTCTTCAAGTACAACTTCTTGGAAGCATGTACATGCTTATGAGCACTTACACTCTCATAAAGATGGTCTCCCTTATTATTTTTTTAAAAGTAAAATTAATTTTTAAATTATGACAGAATTTTTTAAGAGAACAAGAAAACCAAAGCTTCCAGCTTTTGAAGACTTGAAAAAGGATGTTCTGTTGATTCGGAAAGCTATTTGTGTAGATGTGCCTGCAGCTAGGAGCTAGAATTATTCAAAATTCATCATCTTTTATCTCATGCTTTGGTGGTATACACTGCACATTGCATTGTAGGTTCAGTTAATATGCAGTAATTGTTCCATCAAATATTATTGTTTGCAAGAACCAGAGTTAATTCTGGGGGGTCACACACCACAAAGGCAAGAAGCAAAGAGCATTTCAAGCCCAGTGTACTCTCTAGACCTTCAGTGGGCAGCAGGAAGTCCCATGGTGGGGGAATGCAACAAGCTGCTGCTATTGAGGGAGCAGCCCAATGCCTGGATGCCACCCAGCTCTGTGGCTCCTTGGACAGGTGAGCTGCCTGTAGATCTCCTGTGTCCTCCCACCATGCTGTGAGCCACAGCACAGAGCCAAGGGGGCCAGCAGGAGAGGAGAGTGGTGAGCAGGCAGAAAGTGCTACCACAGAAAACCAGCCCAGAGTGTAGAGGCAGTTGTGTTTTTGCAAAACTCTGAAATCAGGCGCATGGGCTACAAAAGTACATGTATACTGCTCCTAAATGCTTATTCCTGAATTTGCACCCGGTTATTCTAGCTCACTTTCCACTCTGTTCTCTTATGTTTATTTATGTGACTGAAATAATGGTTTCAAATAATTACTCCCAGTTTGAATTTAATGTACCAAACACTGATAAAACTACCAAAACTAGAGTGATGCCATTTGTAGATAATAAATACAACACTTTGTAACAGAAAAACAAGGAGAAAAATATTTTGTCCCTTCCCTCACGTTAGTTTCTGAGTCAGGTTGTCACTTCATTGTGCTCAAAGGAGCTGAGTGGTATGCTACAATTTCTCATTGAATGAGGACTGAAGGAAAATGAACTTTTTATTAGCAAGATTTATGGCTTTATGATTTACTTCCTACAGGGAAACCAACTCAGCATGCTGAACAGCTAATCAAGCTTTATTAGTGAATTATACCCTCATAATACATTCTATACTGTAGATTTCCAGAGCTGTAAGTCTTCTAGGCCTCCTAGAATATATTTCACTGCAAAGATTCATTCTGTCATCGGTGTGCACTTCTTTTCAGCAAGCTGCACCACACCATGAGGTCCAAGTGAGCCATACCCACATCGTGGACATTGATGCTAATAATCAGCTGTGCAGGGAAGGTGTATTTTGTCTTGAACAGACCAGAACTTTCAGGGAATGAAACCAACTGATAGTTGGTCTTCACAGACAGCTCTTAACCAGAGGAGATTCTGGAGCACCAGCACTCTGTCTGGAGATGGAAAGTCTCTAGGACATTTCAAAGTGTAGAGGAGACAGAACTATATTCTTCTCTTTGCCCTCAGCACTGAGCCTTTTCATCCTATCCTTGTCTCCTTCATCTGTCCTTCCTAATCTCATTTCTCACTCAAATATTGGGCATCAGGACTGTCTACTCAGCCAGTGCCAAACCTCCTCTTCTTGCTCCATTCACTCCTGGCTGACATTTAGTTCTCTCGGTTTCCACCTCACAGCCCTAGACCCAAAACACAGATCCTTTCCCTCAGGATTTTTGTGTGGCCACCCCGAATTATTACTTCGTCTGATGGTCCTTATACAAATCTGGAATAGAATAATAGGATCATTAAGGATGGAAAATACCTCCAAGACCATCGAGTCCAACCTGTGACCAAGCCCCACCTTGTCACCCAGACCAGAGCACTGAGTGCCACATCCAGGCATGCCTTGGACACCTCCAAGGATGGGGCTCTACCACCTCCCTGGGTAGCCCCTTCCAATGCCTGAGCACCATTTCAGTGAAGAAATTCTTCCTGATGTCCTCTCGTCCTGTTACTAGCTCCCTGGAATCAATCACCCTTGACCATAAGGTCCTGAGCCCTGTGGTTGCCCCGTTTCTAGTTTTACCCCATTTTACTTGCTACCCCAGACTCATTCTCCTCACCTTGATGTAACATCAGATCTTTCCCTCCTACACTCAACTTCCTTATCTCAAAGTATGCATTTTCTTCTTACCGAGTTGGCTCCTCTCTCACCCATGCTAGAAACAACTTGCTTATCCCTGGAGCTGGGGTTGTCCAGGCAGGCAGTACCTGGCCCAGGACAGACAGACAGACTGGGCTCCTCTCCTGTGGCTTTACGTGGGAGCAGGCTCAGACAGTCTGTGGAGTCAGACCTGCATGTCTCAGACTGCTTTGAAGAGCAATAAGATGCTCAGGACCACTAAATCAGAAGTGAACTCTTGGTTGCTGGAAGAAAAAGACCTCCCTATTGATAGAAAGAATTAAATTGCAGCCAAGCAGATAGCCAAACACAAAGACAGATTGCTGCTGAGGCTATGAAATCCTTGTAATTCAAGGACTTGAAGCAAAAGTTAAATAAAGAATTCTCAGAAAGATTCCAGGTACATCTGAGCCTATTTTGGCATAGAGGAGCAGAGTAAGGTTTTAGGACCCACCAAGGCCCTAATTTCCTAAGGTTTTTGGGAAAAAAAAAAAAGAAAAAAAAAGAAAAAGGGAAAAAAGAAAAAAGAAAAAGAAGGAGAAAAAAGGAAAAAAAAGAAAATAGAAAAAAGAAAAAAAGAAAAAAGAAGGCTGGATGCAATTTTACAAAGTCTGTCATTTCAAAAGTTTCTGAGGACTTTGGTAAGGAAGACAAAAAGCACAAAAGCAAGTTCCTAGCAAATTTCAGATTTCTGCTCCATAACATGACAGCAAACTGTTAAATTTAAAAAAAAAAAAAATCATGAAAATGTCTTGAAAACATACAAACCAGCATGTTCCTCTCTACACTTGTTCTTGGAAATGGGTGAACTGCTCTGGTTGAAATTTGCCAAAACTTGAGCCTGAGTCAGGCACCTGGCATGTAAAATTTCAGCTACTGGTTACATTTTGGCAAATTTTTAAGGCGTTAAAAACACATTCTAATGATAAGCACCAGGCAACCTTAATGACATGCAGACATGTCTAGAAAATACAAATAGCTCCCCATTTGGCTCAATGCAGCACACATCTGACATGTTGCCTTAAACGGTTCTTTACCTTTTCTACTATTTTTCTTGGCTTAAATATTACAAGTCTTAGAGTTCAATGCCATATAAAGAGAAGTTAATTGTTATGCAATCTAAAAACAAAACTGTTTGGCAAGGCAGGGCAGCAAGTTAAGTTCTCTTACAAGGAGTAGCAGATCTTATCTATCCTGGGAAAAATACCAAGCCTGTAGACTGATCAGTGGAAAAAAATAATCAGAATTTAAATAGAAGAGGTAAGGCCTTCAATAAAATTGTTACCATTTAGATCAGGCCAGGTATTTTGCTGTCTCTGGTGGAGATAACATAGACTATTTTCTCCTGGAGCTTAGAGTATCTAAACAGCATCCTGAGCTTTCAGCCCACAGCCTGGGATGGTACTGCAATTACTTTGCCTGATGGCAATCACCACTTCAACAGCCACTATGCCAACACCTCTGCCTTACAGGTATTGGGTAGAGGAACTTCTGGATCACTGAGTGCTGTTGCCTGTACATAAGGATTTTAAGGAAATATAAGAATAAAGAAACTTGGATTTACAGGACTGAGGCCTATTAAATTATAGCTATTCCAAATAAAATAATGGGGAACAGGGTAAAAAAAAAAATCCTGAGGTGCCAGCTTGATGGGAATGGAAAAATATGCCAAGTTGGTGAAACTGGAATGTGTTTTGAATAAAAGGAAACAAAAATGGTATCTGTACTTGATGTGATAAGAAGCCAACTACTTTGATTCTAGAGCCTGGGTTAATGCAATTTAATGTCATTATCATGCAGAATGATATGCTGGCTATCAGCCTTGCTGGGGTATACATGCAAAACTGATTCAGTCAAGGAGATGTAGAGTAGTTTGGATGTAAAAAGGGTGCTTATGAAGCTGCTCCCCAGTGAGCACCAGGTAATCCCACCCATAAACCCTTATTCCAGCACATTGGTATAACAACTGTATCCAGACTAAGTATGAGAGCACCTGCAGAACTCACTGCACTTCATCAGTGATCACAATGAACTCACATTCTCTTTGCTTTACGCAAACATGTCCTCAACAATACATTTAGTAACTATCTGTAGCTGTTGAAAGGGGAAAACCTAATAAATCCAACAAGATAATAACTCAAGGAATTAAAATAATTAGAATTTCACTGAGCAGCTGCAGGATTTGCGTCTGACTCAGCCCTAATTATAGCCTGAGCACACCAGAAGGATCTCACCCTGTGAGTAGGTCTGAGGTAGGCAGAGAAAGACATCACAGAGCCCAACAACCTAGACACAGAAAAACAAATCAGACATCCTGCCGCTTTCCCAAAAGGTCCCATGAAGCTCAAATAGCCAGTGAAGTCAAATACAGATAGAGAGAGAAGAAATGGAATATTTGTACGACATGTATTTTATAAATTGAACTCTGCAATGCAGGAAATAAGAGCAGAAATCTGCTAATTCTGCCTAGTGGTCCACTGCACAATGCACTTTTTAAAAAATTAAGATATCAGTGAACCCACAGTCTTACAAATAAAGAGAACATCTGCATCCATGCTAAGGTACTGCTTGGTCACTGATACAACAGATATAATTTAAAATTTAATTCCTACTACCCTTCCCATAACACAACCATATTTTATAAATAGCCGGGTTTGTACCATGAACTTCCTCTCCAGCATTCTGATCAAATACATCTGCTGTGCCACTTATACGATATTTCAAAGGCTAAGGCTTAAATGCAAACTAACTAATCCCCACAAAATCCCTGAGATGAAGATCAGTCTTGGCTTCATTCTACAGAGAGGCACAGAGTACTCAGGTCTGTCTAACAGATGGTGGCCATAGCAGCCCTGTCTGGGAAAAGCAATAGCGGGCTGATAACAAATGTGATTTGTCAGCCTTCCTCCCTGGCTGGTGGAGCACACACTTACCTGAGTACAGGGCACATGGGGGAACCATGAAGCAGCCTTTGGCAGAATTGCTGGAGTGGCCAGAAGGCCACAGGGCAGGAGGCAAAGCATCACCTTCACCAGCCACAAACTCCAGCTACACAACTGAGAATTTCCAACAACTTCTCCTCTCTGCTGGCACTATTTGATGGGTACAAAAGAGCTTCCACCTGCCCTTCCTCCCAGAGCTGTCTCCTATTTTCTACACCAGAATGCACAGACTACCTCTGAGATGGGTTAAAGACGCAATTATGAGCTGCAGCTAACATACCACCCTTGCTAGGATTCCAAGGTTTTCTAATTCAGGTGAAAATTGGATACAGACTGAAAGAAGGGAGATTTATATAAGATATTAGGAAGAAACTTTTTATTGTGAGGGTGGTGAGACACTGGAATAGGTTGGCCAGTGAGGTGGATGCCTCAACCCTAGCAGTGCTCAAGGCCAGGTTGGATATGGCCTTGAGCAAACTGGTCTAGTGGGACATGACCCTGCACATGGCAGAAAGGGTTGGGACTAAATGATTTTTAAGGTCTACTCTGACCCCTTAATATTCTATGATTCAACTAAATGGTACCAAAAATAAGACATTCTTGCAAGGCTTAGCAACAGTACAGGTGAGAATCCAAGAGAGGGAGCTAAAAAGAACCCTTTAGCTCAAGTGTGAAAATAAGAAAAGACTGTGTGTGATTCTGAAATTAATGCAAATGATTTCAAAGCCGAATATAGCCCTCTTGTCATGCTGCCTGCAAGGGAGCCAGACAAGAGTACCTGCTTATGGATCTGAGATCATTATGGTGCAAACCACTGCCACATGGCATTTTTAAGGGAGCATCTTTTCCTTAGAAAGAGAAGCATGAGAAAGAAACCAGACCTGTGTGCACAAAACATAGGGTAGGCCTGCCAACACAATACGTATTTGCTAGAAACTGCTCTGTGTTCAGTCAGCAGAGGCATGACATTAAGGAGATCACGCCACTAAAAAACTGACCTTGAAAATGAGGGTACTTACGTATCTCCTGACTTGCGGTAATTCTCAGGACATTCCAAAGACAGACAACGAAAGCCACCCTGGATGTTAAAGCAGGTCTCATTGAAAGAGCAGTTGTGGCTTTCTGCAACACACTCATCAATATCTGCCAAATGGAAACAGGGGAGTGCATTAAACACGTGCTTTTTCCACTCCTTGCAGGTGCCAGACAATGACAGTATCCTAATTAGATACTACAGAACATGGGATGCAATTAAACATTACTACAGGATTGCAAGGGGAGGGCAGAAGAACATAAAAGAACACTAATCCAACCAACCAGCAAGAAGAAGAAGAAAAGGAAGAGCAGCAGTGCCACTAAGTGGACAAGACCTAAATATTTGCTGACATGTTTACAGCAGTACATTCCTTTTAGTGTCTAAACTAACTCATAGTATTTCACCATTGGAATCTTCATTGTAAGAATTTTTAATAATTATTTAATAATGTTTTTAGAAGTAGTCTCTACTGAATTACTTTGTAACTGAAACTTCCTGTATTTTTATTATAAAAGACTGATTTCTTCAGATGCCTAGCTGATGTGTACGGCATTACCTACAATGTCGAAGGAAAGGCATTTTTCAAATACAAAACCTGCCAGAAATTGTCAGAATTCCAGAGTCTTAGTGAGGTCTCCCTGCAGTTATTGAACCCACCTTGGCAGTTGCGTGCATTGGGTGCCAGCCTGTACCCAGTAGAGGGACAAGTACATTGAAAGCTCCCAGGAGTATTAATGCATCGGAAGGAACAGATATGTCCTCCAGTGGGCAAAGCACATTCATCGATATCTGCAAGAAAAAGACACCACTAATTTACTATGTGTTCATGACATTCAAACTCGTGCGCATGTACACTGCTTCTACTATGAGCTTCAAACACAATTTGATGATTCTAATTTCTGGGAAATGAAGAATATCATCAGATAGGTGTGGCTCTAGCCAACAACATTTAAATAGCAAAGGTTTTCAGGAATAAATGGAACTCTGAAGAAAATTAAAGACTATATGAGAGCCCAAGAGACAAAATAATGGAAGAGAGCAAGCACTTTACAGTGACATGTATTGTAGTGCTTTATAAAAGGGAGGGAGAGGAATAGTTTTTCCTTGTTTTTACAAAAAGCAAATCAAAATTAGATGTTCTGGCCAAGGCCTTACTGTTTAGTAAGTCTTTGAGCCCCAAGTCTAAGTTCAGGATCTTGTCCATGATGCCACACCCACATCCTCCTTGTATTTGAGAACACATTAGTTCAGAACCAGCCCCGAAAAGAGGACATATAAAATACTACCTAGCAATATCACATGTTACATATGCAACATATAAATATGCTTATAGCTCCACTTGCTGAAGACTAGAAATATGGTAGTTCCTCAGGAAAAAGACAAAATTATGTCAAGTTACAAAAGTGTGCCAAGCAACAATTCAGTGTAAACACCAAAAATTTACACTACACATGCAAAGGGATGCTTCTAGAGAAGGAACATGGGCGGGCGACCTTCATTAAATACAGTCTCACAATAAATACCAGAGAGACTCAAAATTAAAAGAATTACATGGAATTGCTCGCGTTTGTGATGGCAACAATAAGAAATGGCCACCCACCCTGTCCCTGCAGCACCACAGAGCTCACCTTCACACGAAATGCCATCGATGTCACTGAGCTGGAATCCACGGCGGCAATAGCACTGGTAGGAGCCGTACACATTGGCACACTCTTGGCTACAGGGGTTGCTCTCACACTCATTCAAGTCTGAAATGCAAAATTGTACACCTGAACCTCAAATTTCTTGCAATATTCATTACTCCTAATACTGGAATTAAGACAAAATCTTGGAAGGTTTGTTTTTTTTTTTTTAATTAAAAAAAAGGGTGGCACACATCACGGGGTAACCTGGAAACAGGAGGCTCTGAGTATGTTACTCCTAACAGGGCCTGGCAGTACATGTTCATTTCCACTGTGCTATAATTTCCTACTGTACTTTAAGGTGTGAGACTGGAAGGGAATCTTTAGGTCAACACTTATATTTTTGTGTCTGGATATCAGCAAGGCTGGTTTTGAAGGTTTTGAACCTGACTGAGTTGAATCACCCTTCAAAGTGCAGCAAATGCAGACCTGTACACTTCTGCATCACAGAATCACAGAACCATTCAGGTTGGAAAATACCTCCAAGACCTTGAGTCAAACCTGTGACTGATCCCCACCTTGTCACCCAGACCAGAGCACTGAGTGCCACACCCAGATGTTCCTTGGACACCTTCAGGAAAGGATCTCCACCACCTCCCTGGGCAGCCCTTTCCAATGCCTGACCACCCTTCCAGTGAAGAAATTCTTCCTGATGTCCAACCTGCACCTTCCCTGATGCAGCCTGAGGCTGTGTCATCTTGTCCTGTCAAATGATCCAGTCTAAGGGGGATATATTCAAGCTGTGGGCTGTAGTGGCCTGGACTAAGCATAACAGCATTCATGTAATCAAAGAGACTGCACTGTGATGATTTCTCATGTCATTCCAGCACAGTTTTGCAAGGTAAAATAAAAAAAAAACCAGCTGAAAGAGCAAAGAGCTGTTTCTCACACTCCATAACCAAAGCACTGGCAGCCATACCTTCACAGGATCTACCATCAGCTGAAAGTTTGAAGCCCATGGTACAAGTACAGTAGTAGGAACCAGGAGTATTCTCACACTTGTGAGCACAGAGGCGGCCTGGGTAGCGTCTGCATTCATTGATATCTGCAATGACAAACACACAGAGAGGTCTGTGGACTGGCTGCCTCACTGCCAATACCAGTCTGGACAAGAATGTGGTTATAGAAGTTTGATTGTTATTTTCCAGAGTTAAATTTCATACTAAAGAGAGAAGAAGTCCTCAAAATGCTCATTTAGAAGCACCCCAGAGAACAATTAGATTAGATCTATACAGAAGAAAATTGCTTTGATCTTCCAACGGAATCTTGTGCTGTAGGTGCTTGTAAAAATAACACAGGAAACAATTACACACACTCTCCCAACCTTACCTTTTAACAGGATAGCAGATAACGTGTTGACAATACTAATACAGCTTCATTCGAAGTAGCAGCAGTTCTTTAATATGGCTTTACAGTCAGCCAAATAATATAGCAGTCAATTGTGCATTCTGATGACAGAGGGTATGCAGAGAGCAGTAACACTCTTTACACAGGATCATTTTATAAGTGCCATGGCTGCATGCATTTAGGTTGATGGCGCCACTTACCAAGACATGTCCTACTGATGACATCGAAAGTATAGCCAGCCTTGCACTCACAGCGGTAATTGCCTGGGGCATTGATACAAATGTGTCCTTCTCCACAGGGCTGGTTAGAGGATGAGCACTCATCCACGTCTAAAACAAAAAGTGATTTTAAGCACGCTTCTGACTATGCAAGTTGAAAGAAGAGCAATATGTTAACATATTTTCTGTCCCCAGGTAGTTGTAAAGTGTTTTGAAAGAGAAAACAAGATGTTATCATGCTGAGCTTTTACAAGATCAGATCACAAATCCAAACAATTTGTACCCAAGCAGGTTAGCTCTGAGGTGTCCTTAATGTTGGTGGACTTGGGAGGAAAATAATTGAATAATCAGGAGGGATTCAGGAGCAAAATTGTTTTATTATGTATACTCAATATTTGTAGATCAGCTCTTCATCGAATCTAAGATGTCTGAGATCCAGAGTCATCACTAGTGCTTTGACAAGCCACTTACAGAAATTGAAAACACACAAAAATTCCTTTTTGCAAAAACCACCTCAGTTAAAAGCCAGCCAAAGGCATCTATTTATTTCAATATTACTTGAATGGCTTCTGTGGCACATTAAGTTGACCTTATGTTATATCTCTGTACTAAGGAGATTTGGGACCACACAGTATTGCTCCGTTGACACAGTCACAGCCAATGCCATTCAGGGCGGCTGACAATCACTACTCCTCTTCTCAAAACATAGGGTTTCATGAGTTATATGAAGAACAGATGGTGGACGCTTGTCATTCTTCACTTGCTGGGACTGCCATGAGGGAAGGAACAGGGTTAAGAACTGACTGTGGGAATGATGAAAACCTGGACAAAGTGCAAGAAACTGATTAACATAAATTACATATGTGAGTTCTTTTCTTAGAGCTGCTTTTTCTTCCCAAGTGTCACTCACCTACGCATCTTGTTCCATCTTCATTGAGATGGTAACCTCGGCCACAGCTGGGTGAGATTCGCTGGCAGGTAAAGGAGCCATCAGTGTTAATACAGATCTGTCCAGCTGGGCATGGCATGTTGGTACTCAGACACTCATTGATATCTGCAAGAGCACAAGTCAGTGTAACTGTCTGGTCTCAAGAGGTTTCTGGTAAAATGCTCTCATTATGTAACCCTTCAGAGAAAAGTTCTGCCTGTGGGAGGAGACAACTATTCAGGACATTTATCTTCACTGATAATGGTGCTTCCAGAGTGAAGAGTGGGGAGGTATAAAAGCCATAGGTAACACTGAAAAGCAGTGGAAATTTGGTATAGAATTTGTATTTGTTTCAAAGCCTTTAAATGTCTCTCCTAAACATACAATGAGCCAGTCAACAATTCAACTCACCATCTTAACTAGTTCTGCTTCAGTCTGTGTGTTCTGCTTGAGCTCTTAGCTTCTACAGGATGATCAGAGTCACAAATCCAACAACAAAATCCCCTCAACTCCACACAGAGCACCATTTGATTCCCAGCACGTAAAGTTAGGCTGTGAAACTACCTAAATATTTTGAGCTAATGCACTTTACGGGCCATAACTATTGCTGCTGCAAATTGATGTGGCTTTACTGATGTCCATGACAGCAAGTTGATCAGAAGCTGCCACGGACCTGGCACTACTTGTGGCAGGCATGTGCCTTCACAGGGCTTGCTGTGCACAGGCACTGGCCCCCCTCAAAGGCTGCAGTTTTGTTTTCAGTCTGTTTCCAGTGTCAGATTTCAACACTAAAGGAGAACCAGGGGCTGATAATGAGCGCAACTTGGCAGCTGCTGCTGCTAGGCCAGTTCCACAGGTCCAAGACTTGCTATGCCAATGGGGGAATTAAAAGTTGAGACTTGAAAATGATTCTCAAGGGAATAACTGATAGATTTGTAGGTCACTTTAGACAAATCCATACAGAGTCTGCTGGAAACCAGTAATTTTAATGCATTTATATGAAGGTTATAATTCTGATTTTGGGGAGTCTTGTAAACAAGGCATTGGCCTCATGAGATTGTAATCAGTCTTTAAAGAAAAACTCGTCTCCACAGTATGTTATAACTTTCCTCATGCACAGTAAATTCTTGATGGGCTGTAAGGTGGAACAGGTCTGGAAAGACCTACATGCCTGTAAAACCAAGCAGACTAATGTCAAAGGGTGTTAGAGAGGATGTCACAGTTACAGCTTTTACACAAAGTTTTGGCTAAAACCTTTTGGACAGAGTTAGATAAAATACATCACAATTTTTTTTTACAAATTTTATTTCAGATAAAACACCCAAAGACTTAAGAAGCTAACCACCTTAGGCAATAATCTCACTAAAAATAGCGATCTAATATTTAAATATTTTCTTTAAATGACTTTCATCTGTCACTCTTACCTGTGGGATCAGGGAAAGAACAATGAAGAATAGCTTGAGTATGTCAGAACCCACCCAGTGAAACTACAGCTTTTCTGCCAGACAGCACTGGAGTATTCCCCAAGATAAGAACATGCCTTACCAATACAGTTGCCTAGTGCATCTTGTATAAACCCACTCATGCACTGTAGCTTGGGTCGGCAACGGAAAGATCCTGGAGTATTCTGACAGATAAAATCGGGGGGGCAGTTATGAGTACCAGTCTCACATTCGTCAATATCTGGTACATCACAAAAAAAAATTGTTAGCAGGAATTTGACAGGTTTTTTTTCATCACATTTAAAACATAAGACATAGTTAAAAATCATCACATAGATTAAACCTCAGCATACCTTCCCAGAACTCTCTGATCCAGGATCAATCTGACTTACTACCTCAAAAATGACCTCAGTAAAACCAGGCAGCTTAGGATTTTTTTACTATTGCATAATTAATATTATATATAGGGGTATGTCTGTGCATATTATGCTTTACAAGTTTAGTTCTCACAACTAAATGATTCAAAACTATTATAGGGTACCTAAAGCATCACGTTCAGCACTGCTCAGCCTTGATTCAGCAGTGTGCTTAGCTTTGAAGTCGGGAAGATTTAATTACCAAAGTGCAATTTTAATTTTAACTTTAGATCCAATGCAGATATTGTTCATTTCTTTCATAAGTGAATTAATTTGCCTCAATTCCCATCCATATTAAGGCTTGCAATATCCCTGCATTACCATGCTTTAAAATGCACATAAGTATGACTTCTGCTTACTTTAATATTCTACTCCAATTCAGAACAGACAATACATATTTATGAATAAATTATTGTTCATGTAAAGCTGTTAAAGAAGGCAATGGCAAATGGGGTTTCACTCACTAATGTAGCTCTGTCCACATAAAGCAACTGAAATTTAATGTTTGCCACCTGGCAGCGGGATAAAATCTCCTAAACCTATCCAAATACAGAAATTCTCCAGCAATAGGATACCTCAGCTTTCTCATTCATGCAGTTGATACAACAATATCCCTAGATCTTTGTGGAACTTAAAAAATGAGTGTGGAGACCATCTGAATTTTAGGCTGGGTTAATACTGAATTGGGTTTAGCAGGTTCTACATGTAGCACAACTCAGTCATGTTACTTCACATTTAAAAACCATACATGAAGATTATTAATTTTTTATTTTTATCACTATTAACATAACATTAATAATTCACATTAGTAACATATCTTACCCAGATAACAGCTTTCTAAAATTAGGGGCAGGTAAAATTTACTATCTGTATTCCTTTTTTTCCAACAGAGAAATATGTTAATACTTGCCAGTAAGCTATCTGTTGGCCTAAATCTGATGTCATTCAAACCAATGGAAGTGTTACTTCAAAGGAATCACTATTACACCATGATACTTTCAAAAACATTGCCTGATTTCTGCAGATTTTACACTGGAGTTTGTTCATTAGCTTTTTTATTCAATCCATTATTCATCACAGATCAGTTCCTACAGTAAAACCTTACCTAAAATTTTGGTTAATTTACTCAGTGGAATGAAATTAGTTTATTTATAAACTGTTCTAAGCTTAGGAGTAACAGGCATTTTCATAGTGAAAACCAATTCCACATCAGCTGGAGCTGGCTGCTAATTTGTATCTCTGTAAAGGCAGCATGCCAGGTGAAGTTACAGATGCACATAACAGCATTCTTTTAAGCTAAATGGAACTAGAAATAAGTAATTTTTTGAGTAAGAAAGACTATTACTTTCTGTTCAAACACAGCCAGTCAAGAGCAGTGGTTTTAGCCCCTTCATGTTTTTTAATCCCTAGGAATGCTGTGATTAAGAAATTAATCCCTTTGTAACCTCCTAAGGGTAAAAGCTTACTTTCTTTTTCTGAAGATGAATCTACCTTCACATTTTCAAACTGAATCACCTGGTTGCTCCACTTGCCACACTTTGTTTCACACTCCAGAATGTGCAAAGTTCACAGAATCACAAAGACTCATTCAGGTGCATTTAAACCATTAGATATGCTCCAAGAGCAGGACTTAGCACTCCAGTCGCAAATGAGCAATCAATTCCACAGAGCAGGCTGGAACTAGCCAGAAATAATCTCCGGGGTATTATGTATAGTGTGAGTTATGAGCCTTTGTAATCACCTGTTTTAGCCCCCAGAGCAGCTCCTAACATGCAACATAAACTGCCAGTGTGAAGTACAGTTATCCCCCCAGGTAGTCTTTGCAGCAGCCCCCAGCTGTATGATCTAGTTATTTGCAAGGTGATAGGTGGGAAAGTTGCTGTCACTGAAGTGTGTGTGTGTCTCAGTTACACATGTATTTACCAAAAGCCAAAGAGCATGACATGATGATGTGCTTAGTTTTTAATTTAAGCCTGGAAGATTCTAGTTTCTCTGCACAGGACATACCTTTGCAACGACTGTCATCTGTTAGTTCATAACCAGTTCCGCAGCTGGTGTCCCGCTGACAGCGGAAGGATCCTAATGTATTGACACAGGTTTGTCCAATCCCACAGTTGTGTGTCCCAGTGATACACTCGTTAATATCTACAATATGCAAAATTATTTAAAAATAAGTAAGAGAAAGTAAATAAGAAGCATGATGTTGCTGGGAAGAGATGAGGTTGAAGGCTAGCTGTGGACACACTTCCAACCAGGCATTCCTCAAAGCATCAGAATATAAAGGCGTGGATTTGGTCTCACACTCACATCTCACTACACAGCTGCTGCCAGGGCATGAGCCAGCAAAGACATTTGGACCCTGCTGGTACCAGGACTTGTTGATTCAATGTACTTAAGAAGAGGAAGGTTAAGTGAGTGAGAGCAAACAGCCGACGTCATCTGATTGAGTCTAGTAGTAGATGACGTCGCCCAACATGTCTCAGGTTGTTAGAGCTAGGATGTGTAGACATGGTCTGCTGGTGGAGTTTGCAGTATTTGGTTTATGTTGAACTCGATGATCTTAAGGCTTTTCCAGCCTCAGTGATTTCATGGTTGGATTATAGTGACTATATGAATGAGGCAAACTTTCAGAAATTCTCGCCTTACTCTGCATCCCATCAACATGGCTGAAAGGCTCTTGGAGCCAAATTGTGGGGGAAGGGAAGAACCAATTCTTCTGGGAGAAACTAACAGTCCTTCCTTGACAACTCCCATGCCACTCATAGAATCCAGAACATCAATCCTTTCTGTCAGTTGTGTCCTTAACAAGCTAAAGAATCTTACTCTATTTATTTTGTCTGCCTTACTAAAAACAATCCACCTTTATAAGAGAGAATAGATATTTTATTTTGGTTTCACTCACAACAACAAATTCAAACTCTATCTCTTCTCAGTTCTAAATTCTCCATCTTTTCCACTTACCCTCTCTTAACTTCATCTTCCCACAATTCTCAATTCAACACTCCATTCAAATCAACTTTTTATTACTTCACCTCTTTCCCCAGCTAACATAAGCACATTCTGGTCTCTTCTGTCTAGGTATTTTTGTATCTATTCTTGATCTTTTAAAACAAGAATGTTTATAATCACAACAATGGGTTTGTTTCTTTTACCTTCACAGGTGATACCATCTGGTTGAAGCTGATAGCCCACAAAGCAGGAGCAGACATAACTGGATCCTGTGTCTCTGCACTGCTGAGAGCAGGGACCACCACCTAATGGATATGTTAAAAGGTCTCATGTAATTAAGAGGCTCTTAATAGGAACTGAAACAAACCATTAATTTACAGGATACTAGATTTATTTAGAAAATAAGTTAATACACATATACAAAAGAAAGAAAGGGCTAAGCACTGAAAGCTCTAATAATTAATACAAGAAGGGTTATTCTAACAAACAGAAAGAGAATACTACAGATAATTTACACAAAATTGGCTCATCATTAAGAAAACTTTTTTCTGACCTTGTTAAAGTAGAAATTAATATTAAAAATGTTTCATGTTATGGAAATAGAGAAAAGGTTGTATAATCCCAACAACAAATATTTGTTGTAAGGCTGCAGATATTCTTAGTACAAACAGAACCCATGTAATGTTTTTTAGAATGGTTGGATAGGCATTAGACAAAAGGTGTAAGATAGGCACAATCCATGTGAGGAGTTGCAGCTGTAATACATTATAAATAATTTTTTAAGTACAACTATTTCTAATGAGGACAGGGCCATTAATGCATCACTGAAAATTAGATGGAACCATAGTTCTGTGATTGAGATCAACAGCCTCTGCTCAAACTGTGAGCTCCACCCTGACACAGTAAAACCTTAGTGGAAGTGTTAGAAGAACAGAATTAATTTCCCCATGTAACACGAAGGTGCTCCAAAACAAATTGCTGAAGTTCCATTGCCTAAGAAATTTAAGTTTCCCCTGTTCAAGTTCAGAAAATTACAAATAATTTTGGCATGCCAAGTTTATCAGAAAACATACTGTAGACAGAACCACCAATTGGCAATTAGCAATACCAATCCATCCCCTGCAGGCAGCTGATTAACTGAGAAATACCACAGCTGATTACATGAAGAAATAACGCTAGGAAAATATGTAATACATATTTCTATGTCATCTCCTGTAATTAGCAACTGGAGACAAGGAGGAGAGGCACTGTTGACTCTCGTTCACCAATGACCTGGTAGATATTCCCATTCTCTCCAGAGTGTAACAGCTGTAGAACTTGGAGCACAGTAAATAATTTTTTCAATTGGAAATAATAATAAGCTTATTAAATTGATTTAATCCCAAATACATTTCTGAGTTATGAAATGCTGGCAGAAAACAATGAATCACTGCTGGTTTAGGTTTATAGACATGTAAATCACATGTGACAAGCAATAAATCAGAATACTTAGCAGAGCAATATTTCAAATGCACATTTCCAAGGAGTCAGAGCAGCATGAGTAATCAGGTCAATAACCATTTTGTCTTTCTTTTTTTCAGGTGATGCATCTCAAACAGAAACAAGTTTAATTTCATATTCAAATACCCTGGTATTCAAACACCAAGAGAAGAATAAAAGATGCACATACTCAATACAGGAACACCATATTCTGTGGAATCCAAAGTACTCCACAGGTGTGTACTTTCAAGGGTGATGCTTCTGAGGTATTGCCCACTAGAATTTAAGAGGAAATTAAATGTATTGTCTCAGCTTCAGTTGGATAAAAGGGACTCCACTGTGAGAGACAATGCTTCCCTTGTAATTTAGGAACAATTTAGGCATCACATAATGGCCCATGATTCCTTGGAAAGGCTCTTCCTCATGTTTTTTTACCCATAACTATCCTAGGCAAAGGGCCTTGGCTAATCTCTGGATCTAATTTGGCTTCACTTTATTGAAAGCAATCACAAAAGAACTGGCTAGCAGGAGTAGTCACCTGACTCACCTCTGCAGCCATCATGTAGATAAGGATCTTCTTGGTCTAGTTCCTCCTTTGAAATTTCAACTAAAAAGAGGAGAGATAGGCATTAGAAGAGAAAGCACTTTTCTTCTCAAGGTAAAGCATTGTGCTTGGGATGGTACTCATACCAGGTTTTGGACAAAGCAGAACAAAATTAAAAAGCATTATTTACATATTTTACAGCTATTTCTCTCTCACTTAAATTTGACATTCAAATGATCGTGGCCATGGGGCATTTTCCATCTGGCTAATTCAATATGAAAGTCACACTGTGATCATGGATTGCATATGGACTGAGATTTTCAAACACAGGTTCTTAATGTCATACTTTTAACCAGAGCTTAACCTCATTTTCATCAGACATGTTGTTGAGGCATGCTTCCACTGACTTTATAGTAGCTTGGGGTACTCAGAGATTTAATGAAAGTCAGATTAACCTAAGTTATTTATTTAGACTTCACTCCAAAAAGAACTCCACAGGTTCTAAGGTTTTAGGCATGCACACTTACGGTATTCTTTCAAATATACTATAAACATTGGAGAGTTTTGATCTGTGATACTCCTGCCACATGTATGTATCCCAAGAGTCCATCCTCCCCACATAAGGACATACAAGGACCAAATACATCCTGCACCCACTGCTTCCCCAAAGAACCAGCTAACGGGCTTTCTCCTGCCACTTTGAACACAAGGGCAAAGGTAGGTTGATAGTGTGCAATAACACAATCCCAAAATAATCTGCTTATTGCCTAGGAAATTTAGGCTTGTTTCAGTGACTGTCCAAGAGCCCATTCCACCAGCAGTCACTTACAAGCAAGTGATGCATAGAAGATGTGAAAGCAATGTTTGTTAAATGGCATGAGGCTGGGTTAGTTCACCGAATCCTCAAGCCATAGGGGCACATTTCAGTTATGCAGAGCTGATAAAATCAGTTTGCCCAACTCTGGCTGGATTTTGTAGAGACCTCTGGGGACACAACACCAGAGATCCCAAAATTAGTTAGGTTGGGAAAGACTTCCAAGACCATAAAGTCCAACCTGTGGACAACACTTTATGTGACTTGGAGAGCCAGCTTGCCTTACCCCTGCAGCAGAATGCCCTTCATGCACTGCTATGGCACAACAAACACAAGGTTTTAGTCAAAAAATCCATCTTGCAAAATGGAGCTTCATCTCCCGTTCACAACAAACCAAAGTGTCCATTTGTGTTGTTTGCTCTGCCTTTCTACAGGTATTTTTTATTGTCAATAGGGTAATTTGACGTATCTTCAAATACCTGCTCATTTCTCAGTTGAATGATGAGAATGATGAGTTGATGTCCCTGCTTGTGGACACAGCCCCAACTTTGCAATCAATGCATAGTGGCTCTTCTGTGTGCCACAATAACCATACTCATGATTGCTATGTGTGTCACTTGCCCACAAAGTCAAACAGGGAAATACTCTATGCCATGCTGGCACTTCTTATAGGTGACATATTTCTCATGCCATACTGGTACATTAAGTATGCAAATTTCTGTTATTAGCAGAGGGATTTACTAGTCCAGTCACCTCAGGCAGTGCTAATGGACAGGGGCAATTCCCCTCCTGAGACAACAGCACATACAGAGAAACTGCCCAAAAGGGCATTTCCAGATGCTGCCTGATAAGGGAGACACTGGGATAAGCCAGGCTTGAAAGACCTGGAACAAGTCTGATAACATTCTGGCTCAAGCAGACCAGTGCAAGCTTTTGTAATGGGATTTGTGTTTAAATGATTGATTACGATGATGTTTCCCAAAATCTGTTGCTTGTGGTCTGCCAGATGATATGTTTGCAGTACTTGGTGGCCTGTGAGAGGTGCAACACCACCCAGCATGACTTGTCTGCAGTTTCAGGTGTGCTAAATGAAAAAAGGGAAAAAAAGCCCAAACAAATGAAGGACTACAAGGGTCAGTCTCCACACATTCATCCTCTTCAGATCTGTGGACTAGGTATGGGTAAGGGTGTCAGGAGCTGCTGCCATCTAGGTATCCCTCTTTTTTGGCTATGTCAAAAGAAAAAGGTTCCACATTTCCTGGAGATCTTCAGTTGTCCCAGGCAGTCCAGGCATTTCAAATATCCCTGGTTTGTGGGCATTTGCCTCTCATATAATAGGAACATTTGCACTCTGCTGAACTAGCAAAGGCCCTCTAGCTTTTCAACACAATTCAAAGAATTGTTTGTTAATTTTAATTTAGCATTTATCAGTGGGCAAAATGCCATTAAAATTAATAGCTTATATTCAGCTTCCAAAATAAGATAATAAGTTGCCAAAATAAGCTCTTGTACATTTAAGTTCTGACACCAGAAACTTTCTGCCTCTTATTTTCAGTAACAGCCTTTCAGCTATAACTAGCCAAAAAAAAAAAAAATAGCTCCAAAACATGCATCATTAAATTACTCAGAAGAGAGGTCAAATTAGAGGAATTCCAACAGAAATAATTTAAAGTGAAAACACTCCATGTACCCTGTATCATTTTGTGTCACTCTTTTAAGTATGTAATAAATTACCTGGCTCTTTTTTAGCAGCATAATCACGAATGGACAGATCAATGCCTTCTTGACCTTTCCCACAGCAAGCTCTGAAGACAATTCCACACTGATATCCTATCTTCGGATTGGGTTCACAACTCTGTCCTTGAACTTGGGCAGCCTTTCCCAGCAAACAACACTGACAACATGTCTGTTAAAAAGAAAATGAAAACATGAACAAAGTCAAAGCAACATGTAGTATCTCACCTTGGCAGTGATGGAAAATTTTCTGCAAACTCTTTAAGAACTCCTGGTATACTTGGGCTCAAATTTCTTAACCTGTGGAGTTCAATGAGCTCTGCATCTGGCCAAGCACAGAACCTGGGTCCAGTTCCCAGAAAAACTGTGTATGTGTGAAGGTGTGTGTGCAAGCTGATGTGGAGGACCACAACACTCCCCATGTGTATGTGTTGCTGTTGGGGAAGGTACAACACACAAATAGACACACTACATATCAGAAGGCCAATATCTGTTTATTACAACAGCTAGCTGTGTTTTATACCCTGTACCAAGTTTGCACTTTATTCATTGGTCACAATAAATCAACATAACGATTATTGGCGGAAAGGTTCTCCACCTCTATTATTCCCAGTGCTTTTCTAAAAATACTTTTCCCAGCTGCAGGTTTTCTTTCCTGGCTATCTCCTTCTCCTTCTTCTCTTCTTGATCTCCATGCCAACAGCCTTTTTTCAGAAAATACTTTTCAAAAACAAACCTCATTCATTAACCCTCTCTGGCCCACAGACCAACTGTGGGTCCTACTATGTATAAGAGATTTCATTACTCCTTGCCTGCACAGCCTGGATTCAAACACCAGCCAGAAGTCGGAATTCTTCACACCCCTCCTTCCCATTGTGTCCAGTTTAATTTGAATGGGACACATTCAATTTAAGTGCAGGACTCAGTTTGACTGGAGCTGCTTACTCAATTTCCTCCTTGAATGAAAAAATGCCCCATCCAAGGTTTGTGTTAGTAGGTCATAAAGAGGAGCTGTTTTGCTTTGACAAGCATAGTCAGGCATTATTTAAAAGCATCACCATTCTGACATGGCTTCCGAGAGTAATACATGATCTGCCTCTTCACAACCTGCTGAATTGCAGCCCTGAAATACATCACAGAAGCAAGGACAGGACAAGTTAATCCTGTGGAGGTTTCCTTTATCTTGATGCTGCTGATTTATTCAGTTTTCTGCCTTGCTGTCAGAAAGCAGCAAAAATGTTTGGTTCTCTGTAACTTGTGTCTACCAATTGCTACTGTCACATGAAAGCAGATTTAAGCATTTTTTTATTAGTTTTGTTAGTCTTACAGACTCTGCTTTGCCTGAAAAAAATTGCCTGCACCATTAAAGAGAACAGATGGAATATGAAGTAACTAATTTCAACTAAACTTCTACAGTTTGGTGCTTTAAGCACCACACCTGCTGAAAAGAAAGCAACTATGAAATTATTTTCACTACTTTGAGATGTCTATTCCTGCCTATATTCTAATTCTTCCCTTGTAAGAAATTACATGTTTCTCTCCTTGTACTGAACTGAAAGGCACTTTTAAAACTTAGAGCAGCCTGAAGGCAAGAAAGTAACCGCATCCTGAAGTATGTAAGTATTCCATTTTGTATGATGTCATTAAATACACAACAGAAATTTTTCCATGCTACAGACTTCTGTAGGGCTGGAACTCCTCTCTCCTGGCCTCAGCTCCTGGGATGTTGTTTTCATGTCTTCCCAATCTCCAGGATACGTTTTCCTTTATTTACTCTTGCTTGGTGAGATAGCTTCTACTACCCACTTCTTTTTACTAGTTTCTCCAATTACTTCCACCCAGTGGAATATGCCGATCATCCTATTATGTCAGGGATAATGCCATCTTTTCTGGCTTTTTTGGATGACTTTAGAAATAAACCCTTGATGACTGCAACATTTCTCAATATTTATTCTGACATATCAAGCAATTCCCTGGGACATTCTTCTCAAAGTTCTTGTAAGTGACAACAATTTTGTTAATTTTCAATTTTCCCAACCATAAATTAGAAAACAAAAAATGGAAGTGAGCTAAAGATTCATTACTTGACTTAAACCTGCATATTTTTGATGACCAAATCTTATTTAAGTTATTGAATAGGCTGATGCCTTGACAAATTTTGACATTATGTAATTCTGGTATCCTCACTTCTCACTATCATCCTCTGATTCTGTTAGTAATAAACTCACTTTGTACCTCTAACCCAAGCTAGTTTTTCCCTCCCCTCAACTCATGAACCCTTCATTAAATTTTTCTTTCCTCTGCCCAGCTGTGGCAGGGGAGGGTGAGTGAGTGACTTTTCTGGATGCCTGTCATTTGGCCAGAGTCTAACCACAACTGGTGTTTATCACAACTGAGTTTTCCTACTGACCCTCACATCTTCTACAACAAAAGCCAACATTTCATGACAAACTCACGAAAGAATACAGAGAAGCTGATGAAGAGCACACTCAGGACTCTGTAGACCTGGACATGGCTCCACATACTTCACCTGTGAACTTGGAAAGTCACCTTTATTTTCAGTTCCCCCACTGTAGAAAGGGAGCATCATAGCAGTGATGAGGAGGCTAACTCATGTTCATGGTGGGCTCTGGAGCTCCACCACACAAAGTAGCATGGAACTACCACTCCCACGATCCTGGCATAATTAATCGCAATGTTTCCTTTTTCACACCAATTTTCCTGGCTGTTGGCCTGTTCTGAAAGTCTTTGAATCTTTAATCAAGAGTGGAGCCTAACCTTCATATTAGTTCCATTCTTGAGGTGTTTGCAGCCATTTTCCAAGGGCTGCCATTTTCTGGAAGCAAGTAGTGATGACCATTTATTTGCTTGCTAGAACCATCACTGATTTCATGGATGGCACAGCCTATTTATTAATTGTTATTATACCCTTTCACTGCCTCTGCACCTTAAGTCACCCCAATAATTATATCAAACTACCCCTTCTCCCCCCCACCCCCCCCCCATTCCATTAGCAAAAACCCATGCAGCTCCAAAGCCATGCCTTGATCCTCATGTTTGGATAGATGGTAGACAGCTCTGTTCTACCTGTAGTCCCATGTTCCCTTGACTGCCTCCTCACAGAAAGGAATAAAGTTACATGTGAGAAACTTTAAGATTTATTTTTGCTGTGATTAGGAAGCACCTGAAGTTCCTTAGATAAATAAGGTCCCTTGACTATGTAAAGTTTACAGTAGTTTTATAATATTTCTTATTATTTATGTTTAGATTTAAGTTGCCAGTTTGGTGTGACTCCTGTAGTAACACTGCTTTTGGTATGTGTCCACAAGAGGTCTCTCCCTTGCCGAAATCCATTAGATGCCTACCAAAAACCCACTAATAACTCAGAAGAATTTTCCAGAACTTTTAAAAAGCTAAACAAAAATTTAAAATATTTTCAACATTCCAAAGCAATAAAACTTTTGTGCTCACCTATTGCACACAACCAAAGTATTCATTACAAAACTTTTTGAGATAAGGATGTATCTCAACCCTTGAAAAGTACCTACAACAAATTTTGGGGGAAATGTCAAAGCACCTTAAAGGTCGTTAAACTTCTAGAAGCTGCACTCCTTTCTGCAGGGCTGTTGTGTTAAAAACTTCCAAAAGATAATTTCTACATCTCTTGCACCAGCATCACATCTGGAAATTGACTGCTTTCTTTTGATGAAGATTTTAAAGACTAATCATTCATTTTGCATTTTTTCCCAAGGCTAGAAAAACAGTGATTCCCAACAACCAGAGGAGAAAATTCTATCCATCATTTCCTAGGCCTATTGCCTTTATGCGTAAAAGCTAAGGCAAATGTTTTCAAAATATGGTCTTGTTATCTCCTTTCCAATCCCAAATTTTTGATTCAAAGGAAAGATTAGCTGCCTCATTTGCTGCAAAGGGCTGCAATTAATCCTACTAACCATTCTTTCTGCTTCCTTGAAGGAAACAAAGAAGATCCAAAAGGCTAAAAAAAAATGGACCAATTTACGCAAAATGAGATTCAAGTTTGTTTACCACAGCAAGGCACAATTTCCAGACATTGTATGTCTCAAGGTGATCAAATTCAAAATGTAGTCAACAGAAAAAAATGATGAATTTTTCACTGGTATTAGATCATAAGTCACCTATGTCCACCATAGATAAGAGATTGCCTTCAAAGATACTCCTACCTCAGTGGAGTTGCTATGTGCAGAATGCTCCTGTTAGGGAGTGGAAGGACAGAATGTGACTCACAAAGATAAATGAACTCAGACTATGCATACAGCAGCAAATTAAACAGGGACAGAATATGGGCTCAGGGCATTGCCCCACAATCACCTGTAATGTTTAAATATCAGCAAGCTCTAATAGCAATTAACACTCCATCAGACAAGGCTACAGTGTGTTCTGAGGCCAACACAGTCCTCCTGCACTGCGTGTTGCAGGGAAAGGACAGCAGCCACATTGCAGCCTTGCTGAGCCATTTCTTCTCAGGGCCAGAGATCAAGGCCCAGTCCAATTTGTTTAATAATAAAACTGTCACTATCAAAATCTGCCACCTTTAAACAAGTTTGGCCATTTACAAAAACAGCATTAAGTTTTCTTCCTCATGCTGACAAGCCTACATAGGGAAACATCAGGCACTTAGTGGGTAAGTGGGTTTCCTTGAACAGCTGCATTCTGGTTCAGAGCTGCCCCATGGCATGTGGTTAAAACAGCACTGCTGCTAAAATCCTGTCTTTGGTAACAAGCACTAGGATCTGCAGAGTCCTCACCATCAGTCCTTGTTCATCTGCTCATAGCCCTTCAAAATACTGACACAGAGGGTGAAATATTTTGTGTCACATTCAGATTGAGGAGGACCTGCTTCCCAGCAGCAAAGGCTGCCCACAGGAATTCCTGTGCCAAGACCAGGGCATTCCCTGGACATCATCAACAAGTGATGCATGGCCCCTCTGGGAGACACATTCCACCATGGGACAAGGTAATACAGCACATGTGGACAGACTCAGGAGAACCCAACAGTATCAGCCTCATTAGCATGTGTCCCCTTTCTTCTGCTTCCAGTGAGACCCTGGATTGCTTCCCAGCCCTGGAATCAGTGACATCCCAGGAGCAGATCAAACCAGCATTTTCTAGAATATGAAATTTGTCAGTCAGACACTGTCTGCCATCCTCTGCACAGTGGATTTTTAAATTTTAACTGAATGAACTATTTGGCATCTTAAAGCAGTGGGAAGAACTAAAATCACTCTCATCTGTTCTCATCACCATGGAAAGAAATCCGTAACAGGACCAAAGCTGTTCACGACTGGTTCATGGTCAAGGTCATGATCTTACTGGTAGAACTTTCTTCCAAAAATACCTGAAGAAAGGTATGACTATGCTCCCTTCCAGGCAGTGAGAGACAAAGACAGTAGTACAGGTGGAGGGCAGGGCACAGACTAATTGCAGATGTCAACAACAGGCATTTTTATTCTGATATCAAATGCTGGTATCACAGGCTTACAGATCTCTCCACCCAGCTGTAAATCAATGTCATGTTAACTTAGAACACTTACACAAGCTGGAATTATAAGTACCCTGAGAAGATTAACTTCAGTCCTACCCTTTTGGACCACCAATATTGAAAACCAGTGAGTCTTACCTTAGGCCATGATGCTTTAGCAAAAGCTGAAGTCTGAAATGTGTCTGAGTTTCTTACCCGTCTGTCACTACAGCACTGATGGCCTTTTTTCCTGCAAAAGTAGCTTCCTGGCCAATTACCCATTAAAAGATTTTCTACCCTTTTGCATTCTCCCCTCTATCTCAGCTAAAATGCAATGTGACAGTCTGCTCTGTTGAACAAGGCTCCATTTCTCAAAGAGAAGAACAAAGCAAAAAACCTTAGCAGAGACATGAGGTACAGGCAGGAAAAAAACATTCATGTGCAGCAAACCAAGTCTTATGACCTTTGGGGTCAACCCTACATAACCTCAATTCCACTTCTTGGGAGACAAAAGGAATAGCTCTGTTGTCTTACCTTGAAGTATTCGGCTTCACAGGTGGAATTTTTGGCAATGTGCGAGTCACACTCGTCACGCACGTTGGCAAATTCAACCCCATCAGAACAGGACTGCTTCTCCAGCTGGCTGCGGCAGCACTGCACCTGGGTCATGCTGCCAACAGCGAGAAGAAAGGGGACAACAATGTCACATGTGGCTCAAGAACAGATGATGCAAGATCTGGCAATTAGTACTCGTACTAGTTATGTGAAAGGGGTCTCTGTGGGAGCACTGTTAACAACATAAAGATATTCTCTGGCAGGAGGCAGAGCGTCTGTGTGACATGTTTAACACGATTTCATTGCTGATTTACCTTGCAGTCTGTCCTAACAACTTTTTTTAACAAATGGGTAACTTCAACCACACCTGCCTCAGGGCTCAGGGTTTTCAGGGCTGCATTCTGGCATGTTTTGTGACAGCTGGTGGCTGAGGAGACTGATGGAAGGGAAAAGTCAGGCCCTGGATCTTGTGAGAGCCTGAAATCCCAGTCTACCCACACACCTGCTGCCCCAAATCAACAAGTATGGCACGCGGAAGGAAGATCAGAGCACTGTTCTGTGGGACACCTGGAGATAATGGAGAGAAATGAAGATACCAGGGGAGGTCACAGTGAGAAACAGCAGAATGTACTGCAAGCAAGGGCAAGACAAGGGCAAGATAAATATGACAGGGCAGGGAGATGTGGAGAGGAGACAGGATAAAATTGTGCAAGAACCTTAGTTTTGTTACACTGCTCATTAAGTCATTCTGTTTTATCTCAACATCAGTGAAAAAACTGGAAAGACAGTCTGCAAGAGGAGGTTCTAAACTCCTCCAGTCCAGTTGCTACTGTCACACAAATACAAATCAGCAAAGACTTTTCTCCACTCTACTTTTATGTGTAACTCTGCTTTGCTGGGTAGTTTTGTCAGTAAAGCTCTTCCACCACTACTTTTTGCTACAGACACTAGGAAACTGAGAAAAAATATCCTGTACTCCTAAAAATCCTCTATTCCACTGCTGGAAACTTTGATAAGATCAGGAAGAGGAGTGGGTTAACAGAACTGCTGAACTACAGGCTTCTCCCACCATCACCTGAGATCAGTGGTTTAGCATGCATCCCCTCTGGAGGAGCTTTCCTGCTCTCCAGGACCATAGGATGACCTTCCAGCTGCCAGGCAGTATTAAGGACTCCCTCAGCTCTAAGGCCAGGCAACTAAAAGCAGGGGACATGTGGGTACTGGGCTCAGATTGTACATCTATATGCATGTGGGTGAGGCCAGGCTGTCCAGATACATTCCTGAAGATTCCAATTACTATTAATAAGATTTTACATGGGTCGCTTCCAACCCAAGCCACTCTAGAATTCTACAGTTCTGTGAGTAGTAATGGTCTGACTGTGCAGTTCTCACTCGGACAAAAACAGCCGTGATATTTCAACACATAGGAACAAAATCCAGGATAAATTCATTAACAAGTTACTAAAAAACAGACTCTAAAATCATAGCAAGAAGTTAAACCCAGGACAATAACTTTATTTGGCAGGGTATTTGAAGGTTTTGATATCTGATTTAGTTCCAGTTTGGAAGAATATGTAGCTTTTCTGTTGCTGAAATTCCCTCTGAAGCAGAATTTCCATTCCTTGCCCAGCTCTGGGGTGGTCTGACTTTCAGGGCTTTGGAAACCTCTAAAAACTGAGCTCCAAGCCCAAGAGTGTGGGAGCTGAGACTTTCCAGCCTCTTTACCCCTTCAGATTCTCTTGAGGAGCTAGATATATTAGCCACAGACAAGAAAACAAATAAACACACAACAGCAGTCTTTCAGTAGATCTGTTTGATTCCTGGTGTTTCCTTGTTTTTTTTCAAACACAAGCCAACTCTTTGAAATCGCTGAAAAACAGGCGATTTCAACCAAAACAAGAAAGCTTCTTAAAATGTTTCCCACAGCTGCATTCATAAGTCATGTGGTCCACCCCAACTGTAAGAAGGAATTGAACATCAATTGGATACTAGATTAAAATACCATTTGTTCATTTTGAGAACAACGACAACAATAATAGAATCACACTTCATTGCCCAAATCCTACAGCCAAGTTGCACAGGTAGCAAATATTGCTTGAGACTCTAAATGCTAGTATGGCAGTAACAGAGGCAGGAGCCCTTGGAAGAGGGCAGAGAAAAGTGCCAGGAATACCTGCACAGTGTTGATCCTCCTTTTCCCTCTGCACTCACCACAACCAGCTTGGGAGGCTCCAGGGAGTCTGAGATGAGCAGTGTCTCTCCTTGTGTTTCCTAAGTCACAAGGCTCACAGCCTCAGCTAATGCATGCTCCCTTTCCACTCCCCAGCAAGGTGAAGGAGCTGTCTTTCCTGGCTAACATTTAGATTTGTCTCTTGGTGTAAAACCTTCCAGGTGTACCACTAACAGTCTGTGGACCATTACAATATTGGTCTCTAAAAATAGAGAAAGTAGTACCTTTCTATAGGTCTGGTGTTTCTTTAATTAGGAGTAATACTTTAAAAAGCCAAAAGCTGGGTTTTTTTTTTTTTCTTTATCTGCCTTATTCTGACTTTCAGTTAAAAAAGAGCAGTAGAATTTTTCTGAAAATAAGCAGGTATTCACAATATGGCAAACACTGTATAACACTAAATACTGAATCTTTAGGAGCATGAGGCCTCATAACTGATATTCATTCAGGATATTTCAGGTAAAATAATGCATTTCTGAAGGATGACTTTTATTCATGGCTCACAAGTGAACAAAAATCACCAAGACATTTTAAAAATCCTTATTTGTTGTTTTAGATGTTGATCTAAAAGTTATTTCACTACTACATAATTTGATAATGTATCAAGTAATGAAATACTGTTTTATATTCTCACTTTTCCTTTCTGTTAAAAATCTAACCCATGTGGCTGATTTTCATTAATTGAATTGAGTTAATTGAATTGATTTCCAAACAAAAATCCACACACCCACTTATGTCCACAATATTTTTCACATTTATTATTCTCTGGTCTAGAGGATGCACTCTTAAACCAGCACAGATTTCACAACCACCTATTTTTTATTTCACTTCTTTTCCTAAAAGCATTAAAATTTAACTTTTTGCTGAAAACAATGTCTTGTCAATCTGCTTTTATTACCCTTTGTCTCTCTCATTCTACTTTCTTTAAGTAGATGCTTAAGCTATGCTAGTGCTATCCATGTGTACAGTGGAAAGTCTTGGACAAAATATCAAAATTAAAAAGAATGATTTTGCAAAAACAAGCTAGGTCTTCCAGCCTTAGATTCTTCAGTCTGCATTCTTGCAACACTAATGAATAATGTTATTCCTGATGTAATTCCAGAAAGGCTACACATCGTTAAAAGCATGCAAATACCATACAGAGATAGAACGTTTCTGGCATGGGAATTAAGTTCACTTTCTAAGAGCTCTGCGCAGGGGAAACTCTCCAGTTAGAAAGGAAGAAGACTTATTGGACAGGTCGAGTTCCAAAATTAAATGGCAGCTCTTTCCAGCTGTTGTGAGTTTAACCACACCACAAGAAAATGAATGAATGGGAAAAGACCCACTGTGATGACAGCCAGAGATACTACTCATTAAAGTCCTACACTTGTATTTACTAAGACACAGCGATAAACACTGACATTGTCCAGAGAGATAATGCAATGAGATAAAATCACGAGTGGGGCAAGAAACCACAGGCAGAGATTGCAGACATGGGGCCCAGAGCCTTGTTTCAGCTTAAACAAAACGGAGTTAAGAGCAGCCAGAGGGACCTTTGGAATTCGTGAACTTGACACGGGGTCTGACTCACCTTATGTAGGACAAAAAGTAAGTATGTCTGTAGTTTGAACCACACCACACTCAGTAAGTGACGCTGAGACTGCTGGCAAATCCCTCAGGAACCACAAGGGACTTTGGGAGAAGAATACTACAAATATGCTGGAACCCAGAACTGCCACCTTGCTTCTGGGATGCATGGCAGATATGAGAATGCCAGGCCTGGATACCTCTTCTTTCTTTACTATGGAAGAAATTTATGGGGGTGTTGAGATAGTGGCACAGGCTGCCCAGAGAAGCTGTGGCTGCCCTATCCCTGGCAGTGTCCAAGGCCAGGTTGGATGGGGCTTGGAGCAACCCAGGATAGTGGAGGGCATCCCTGCCCATGGCAGGAGGGTGGAAAACTGGATGATCTCTAAGATCCCTTCCAACCCAAACCATTCCATGATTCTATGATTACTATGGATGTATTTTAAATGACTGGGAAATGGCTAAGAGGAGGCAATTCTAACTTAGTAAGGCACTTGGTTCCTCACACAAACACCAGACTCTAGTGATGGGCTTCCTTTGAGGGAGGGACTGAATCTGAGACACCACTAAGTTATTCTGTCACTGTTCTAAACAGATGATTCAAAACCAGCATGGAAATTCTTGTAAAGCATACTGGGGAAAGCACTCACATCTGTTCTCTCCTGTGTTGCACAGTTTCTGCACAGCAACTGCAAAAAAATCCCTTTTATTTCAGGAACTTTATCAAACCTGCTCACTTCAGAATGTGTTTTCCCTTGTATTCACCTGTTGCATTCACCTGCTAATCTTGCAAACTGAAGCTGAAATACTCAGGGCAAACAACTTCCCCAGGCATCAATGGATATGGCTTTCTACCCCACCACTTCTCTAGAGCACTCAAGTCAGGTGGTCAACACTACACTGCACTAGATGGTGAAGGGATCCCAGCTGGGGTTTATACAACCACAGGAATGCTGACATGTGGCCCCCAGCAGCTCCCACTTCATGCAGGAGTCTAAGTAGGAACCAAGTTATTTTGAAAATCTGTGACCAATAAGGCATCCTATTTTTCAATCCTCTATTCTCACCTGCCTAGACCTCAGCAAGGACAATGAACTCAGGTCTATTCCTGTCTTTGTTCAGCAGGAATAAATATAGAACATCAGTGGCATTACCCTCACGTGCCTGCAAAAAGAATCGTGCTCCCTCAGTGCTCATTCTGGCTCCAATTAGAACAGCAGTTAGGAGTTGAATTTGACCTTTGTGTCTGAAATGGCATCCTAAAGTAATTCTTCTGTACCTCTCACAGATATGCCAGTTTGTGATCATAATTGGAATAAAATAATATTGATGATAAAGAAGTGCTCCAAGGTGCCAATTTTACTTAGTCATTTTTAGAGTGAAACCAAGCTTCAGGGGGAGCCTGCAGTCATGAATAAATGCAACTGAACTGAGTATTTCAACTAAGGGTTTTGCCAAGAAGTGCTCATACCTCTCACAGAATACGTGCCTTTTATTTTACTAGTATAGTTTTCTTAACTACAACTCAGTTATGCACAAAAGCTGAATGAATCATTGGTGAGCTTTATGTTCCAGTTCCTATGAAGTCCTAGTGAGTCTCTAAAATGACAATCTTTTGAAGAATAAATTATTTACAGCAGAATTTCAACTCACATTAAATCAAATTATGATTAAATCATCAAGATACTCAAATCTAGTTTCCTGTTTTTCCTGCCTCTGTTTTGTCTGCAATTCTTACGAGTCTTCAAGTATTTCCTAAATTGGCATTTATTTCCTATCTGTCAATTCTTCTGTGTAAGAGACTGCTTTCGATGCCAGTATAAATGCTAAAGTCAGAAAATACGGATAGACTTCCCTGGAAGACACATTTTTTCTGTAATAAAGATCAACCCACCACTTCTACAATTACTGAGGTTAAATCACTGCAATCCATCTGATTAGAGGGGAGCAAAGTAAAGTGTTTTAAACATAAATTTCTCTGTGAAGCTGCCTCTTGAACTACCAGTTGTTGGCTCCACCAATTAAATGTAACAAATGCATGTAACAGCAAAAATAATGCAACTATCATTGACATAAAAAGTACAAATGCCACAATAACATAAGAGATAAAGTAGAATCAAAATCTTAATTAAACATTTGCCTTCATTATTTTCATTTAGTAGATTACCAAACAAATATCCTATCAATTCTTGGTGGAATTAAGAAATCTGTATACTAACTGAAGGGTTCTATTTTCTGCAGTCAAATACTTTCACAGAATCATAGAAACAAGGAATGGTTCGGGTTGGAAGGGACCTTAAAGCTAATCTCATCCACCCACCCTACCATGGGCAGGGACACCTTCCACCATCCCAGGTTGCTCAGAGCTCCATCCAGCCTGGCCTTGGACACTTCCAGGGATGGGACAACCACATCATCTCTGGGCAACCTGTGCCACTATCTCAACACCCTCACAGGGAAAATTTCTTCCTAACATCTAATCTAAACCTACTCTCTGTCAGTGTGAAGCCCTTGTGAATTGTCTCTCTCCACCTTTCTTGTAGGCTCCTTTCCTAAAAGCTGGAGTAACTAGGAATCTCCTTGAATCGCTCTGTGGGGGAGCTGAAAGCTAAAGTGAGACATTTATAACAAATCTAAGTTTCCCAGTTGTCAAGAGATGAAATGTGTTGTGTGCATTCCACTTCCTCAATATTGTTATTACAAGTTGGATTTTCCTCTAGCATCTGTCCTGCCTATTTTTTCTAGAAATATTTGTATAGAATACAGTGACCCCAAGAGGAGGAGTTGGTTGGAGCAAGGTGCTCATACTGCCAAGGCCGTGGGGTTGATCCCCTATGGGCCATTCAGAGTTGGACTTGATGATCCTTGTGGGTCCCTTCCAGCCCAGAATATTCTGTGATAATAGGATGGCAGGACAAATACCTGTGTAGCACCACAGAAGGCTGTCTCACACACATACACCCATATTGACTTACTCAAACCCTAGATTAGTCATGTGCAGGATCTACTGTATTTCTTTCTAAAAGCTTGCCCAGAAATGTGTCCAGATCCACAACCAGCTTGGTGACAGTGAGGCCACACTGAGATGTCCTGATGCAGGCAGAGCCCAAGCCCCACAAGCAGAGCACAGTGGGAAAGCCTCTAAGAGACATGTCCTGGTTTGAACACGTGTTAGGGCTGGGTGAATCTATGCTAGACTGACAGCAAAAATTAAAATAATTTGATGGATGAAAAGAAGATACTCAGGAGGTACTCCCCAGGGCTACACATGGAGTTGAAAAGCTGGGATATAAGAGTTGGGAACTTCATCTTTTAAGTTGGCTTTAATACCTGCCATTCCTATGGTATCACATCAGAGTATAAACTGTGTTTTAATATATAGTATGTAACTATGTACCTGCATTCTCTAGACTCGGATATTAATGGCAGAGAAGCACATATTCTGTTTTTATTTGCCCATTCAACACCCTTGTCACAGCATTCTTCCACTGACAGATCTGCAGAAATGAGGAAAGAGAGAAAAACACAATATATTTAATACAACCTTAATAAATGGTATTGCATCTGCCAATTAAAAAAACCCAACCAAAAACAAGCAAATCAGTTTTTCCCTCCCTGACTTACACACAACAGGGCACCCACATAAAAAGTAGCCATGGCCAAACAAAGCACCTGTCAGGACCTTGCAAGAAATCCCAGTGCTTGAGGTTTTTCTTCCTTGGTGAAGCAAACTGCATTTTCTCCTAATCTTCCAAAATACAAAGACATAGCCTAGAGACTGATACGCTGGCCAAAACCAGTTCAGATATTCCTGCCAAATAAAAGGATCTTTGGGATTGCACTCCTTTATTATCAAAAGCCATAGTAGCAAAAAACAACCTTTTAAAATTCTGAAGAATAGAGGATAAATCAAATACCTGATATGAAAAACAGGTAAATCTCATTACAAGAAAATTTGCAGAACTATTTTTTTCCTGAGATAATTATCCAGTTAATCTGTTTTCAACTTTTTATTCAGAAGTACGTCTGTAAATGCAAAAGTACTGCAGAAAGGAACAAAAAGGGACATGGTATTTTGATCACTTAACATATGAAAGAAAAATTAATCCTGTTACCAACTTACACCAACACTGAGACTAAGGGGAAAACCACGCTGAAGACAATTATTTGTGTAGAGTATATTTTTGCAAGCTTCTAATTCAATAAAACTGAATACAGTTAATGAACTGAAAAGCGCTACAGTTTGCTTCATATTCCAAGTGCAAAAGTTCACTGCACAGCAGGTTTATCAGAACTTGGAATAAAACAGGAGTCACATTTTCTATTAATTACCTTGTAGTCTGAATACTGAACAGCTCCTTGTGTTAACAAATATGCAAACTATGTAAAAACTCTATCTGGTTATCCAGAGGGACAGGTTTCTAATGATTTCTCTCTGTTTCCCAAGTTTTTTGACTGATGGCCCTGACAAGTTTCACCCATGAGTGTTGAGGGAGCCGGATGATGATGCTGCCAGGCTACATACGTGATCTTGGAGCTCATGGTGAATGAAAGGAGTTCCTGAACGGTGAAAGAGAATAAGTTTCTCCCTGACTTCAAGAAGGACAAGAGAGAAGACCTGGGAAACTACAAGCTGGTCAACCTCTTATAGAATCATGGAATCACTCAGGCTGAAAAAGACCTCTGAGGTAAAGTCCAGCCTGTGACTGATCCCCACCATGCCACCCAGATCAGAGCACTGAGAGCCACGTCCAGTCATTCCTTGAACGCCTCCAGGAAGGGGGACTCCACCACCTCCCTGAGCCATCCTTGACAATGCCTGAGCAACTTTTCAGTTAAGAAATTGCTCCTGATGTCCAACCTGAACAACCCCTGGAACAACGTGAAGCCACTTAGCCTTGTGCTGTCCCTTGTTCCCTGAAAGCAGAGCCCAAACCCCACCTGGCTGCACCCTCCTGTCAGAGAGCTGCAGAAAGACAGAAGGTTCCCCTTGAGTCTCCTTTTCTCCAGGCTGAGCCTCCACAGCTCCCTCAGCTGCTCCTGATGCTCCTAGAACCTTCCCGAGCTCCATTCCCTTCTCTGGACATGCTCCAACCCCTCAATGTCTTTCTTGTAGTGAGGGGCCCAGAACCAGACACAGGACTCAAGGTGTGGCCTCTCCCAGCACCAAGTCCAGGGGGAAAATTCACTGCCTTGGCCCTGCTGGTCAAACCATTTTTGATACAGATCAGGAGGCCATTGTCTTTTTGCCCATTTGACACACTATTCTCATTCTCTGGGAAGGTGATGAAGTAAATCCTTCTGGAAACAATGTCCAAACACATAAAGGACAAGAATGTGACTGGCAGAAGTCAGCCTGGATTTATGAAGCGTATATAATGCATTAAGCATGATGATTAAGCATATGATTAGTTAATAATCCCAAAGCCTTTGAGAAGGAAGTGGCTAGTTTAGCAGATGAGGGAGCTGATGTTGTTTCCCATGACATCTGTGAGGCTTCCAGCACCGCCTCCTGTAAGATCATTACAGGCAAGCCTACACTGGACCCCTGAGGTAAGCAGACAGTGAGGTGGCCATGGGGAAGCAATGCACCCTCCACCAGGTCACAGATCATAGAAATCTGGCAGGAGTGGCTGATGCACCAGAGGGTCATGCTGCCACCCAGAGGAACCTCAACAGGCTGGAGTAATGGACCCACAGGAAGCTCTGCAAAGAGAAATGCAAACTCCTGCTTCTGGGGAATAACGCCTATGCAGCAGTGCACACTGAGGACCTGCCAGCTGTAAAACAGCTCTGCAGAGAAGGACCTTGGTGTCCTGGTGGACTCCAACCTAACTGCAAGCCAGCAATTCACTTTCCCAGCAATAGAGGCCCCCACCATCTTAGACTTCATTAGATAGAACATGGGCAGCACACGGAGAGATGTGATCCTTCCCCTCTGCAGAGCTGTGATGAAACCACATCTGAAGGGCTGTGTCCAGTCCTGGACTCCCCAGTTTAAGGTAGGCATGAACTTCTGTACTAAGTCCAGTGCAGGACCTCCAAGATGATCTATGCACTGGAGTGTCTTTCATATGAGGAGAGACAAGAGCTGGGACTGTTCAGTCCAGAGAACAGAAGGCTTAGGGGGAGATTTGATGGTTTTTTATAAATACGCGAGAAGAAAGGATGAAGAGGGAGCCAGACTCCTCTTCACAGTGTTCACTTATAAGAGACACTTGACACAAGTTATGTCATATGAAACTCCATCTGAACACAAGACAACACCCCCTTACTGTGAGAGTGCCTGAACTCTGGAGGATTTCAAGAAGTCCCTTCCAACCTAAATGATCCCGTGACTGATTACTTGATGAGAAGAAATCAGACCCTTCCACCTGTTTGTTGTACAGAAGAAGGCTAATCTCATGTACTTGCTTTTTATGGAGAAGATGAAGTACAGAAGGATGAAATTACTCGCCCAAATTACCGATCAAGCTGGTGGCAGAACAGGGAGCACACATGATTGTCTCATCCTTAGTTTTGGTCCAAGCACATCTGAAATGAACATGTTCCAATAGGCAGCTACATTATATACAAGACTACATCTTCACAAATTACTTTCTGCAGAGTTTTGTAAGGACAAGCATCTGTCTCCTCTGCCTACAGCAGTTACAAAGCCATCATTCTCAGGTGCTCCTGATATAGGAGCCTTCCATCTGACTACATACCCACCTCCTAACTTGTTGCAGTTATTAAAATAAGCTGAAATATTTAAACTGTTCATGATCACTCTTACTTTGACACACATCAGATAGAGTTTGTATCTGCCCAGCTGGCAGATATTCACACGTGGGGAAGGCAAAAGCAGCTGAAAGCACATAGCGAAGGTAATTCCCTCCCATAATTCAGGTTTTTTGTTTTGTTGTTTTTGGGGTTTTTTTGCAGGGAACAAGCTATATTCGCAGCTAGTGATTATAATTCAAAGCAAAAATGAAAAAGTGAGATTTTAGGATGCATCAGTTATTTTGAGGTAAGTACTCTTGAGGCAGTTATCAATTCTACAGTGCAAAGCTCTGTAGTATTGCACAGAAGTCTGACTTTCCCTGCTTAGGAAAGATTACATCAAAGTGAAAAACACATAAAGAAAGATTAGGAGTATGACCAGGGAAATCAAAGTCCTGCTAAATGAGGAGAAACTGGGAGAAAGAGACCATTTTAGGCATAGATAAGTAAAACCTGTGAAAGGATATGGTTCCTGTCAACAAATATTGCGGTATTACAGTATTATTACCGTAAACAACAATCAGAATTATGGGATCAAGTAAACCAAACATGTTTTAGCAAGAAAATCATTACACTTATAAGCAGAATTACATTTAAGTGTTAGTTCATAACAGTTCTCAGTATTCTATGACCCAGGTCATTCTTCTAGTCTTACCCAAAATAATGGTAAAAATTCTGTCATTACTAAGTCAAGGCAATATTTCTCTTGAGTCTCTCAGTGTGTCCAGAATCCATGCCAGCTGAAAGCTAAGTGTAATTTATAATGCTTTGGATTAAACCAGTCTAGTCAATAACTCTCTGCCTGAAATCCATGCATTTGTGTCTAAGCTCTTCTTTGGGAATAGGGACCCTGTCTGGGGCCCTCTGGCTGACAAACATCATATGCATCAAATTTCATACAAAGGATTACAAATAACCTTATTTTTAGTGTTGCTGTCTGCAATCAATCTTAAGTGTGTTGAAAAATGATACACATTTAACTGAAATGCAGAGCTGGCTGCAGGTTTTTGCAGGGCTTTGTACAAATGAATCTTTAGCCAAGTTCCTCCCCAGAAGGACAATCCCTGGCTCTGGACACCAGCTCTTCTCTCCAAGCCCTGGCAACACACCTCTACTCCTACCAAATAACCCGAGAATTCAAAGCAGGCCAAGCTAAGCAACTTGTCTGAAGAAGTGCATCCAGACAAAGAAGGATCACGGACAGTTTGTTGAAGGAGAACTGTGGTCCAGGCCCATTGTTTTGGTGACATCACAATTCTCTAAAGATCCTGCCAAACATCTCCTGAGAATAGAGGGAAGTGAAAAACAAGCAGTAAAAAAAGCACTCCACCCTCAAGGCCATTCTTCTAAAACGTAACAATTAAACAGTGAAAAACATTTTCTCTTAGCTTTGCAGTTTGGTTTAAAAAGGTAATTCATGGGCAAATCCTTACTCTTTCATAATCTCAAAGTGTGTGCCTCACATATTGGGTGTCAACTGATTGCACTAGAAGTGATTCTATTCAGGCATTAAGAGTTGCTAATGAGCATTTAGAAACAGGACAGATTTACTATCTCCCAGCTGCAGTTTTGCTGATGATTCAACTATACACATGTGCACATTCATGTGGCTCCCAGCTGGAAATCCTTGAGTAAAAAGCTCATACTCATTTGTGCCTTCTTATACCCTCTTCAGGGGACCAACAGCATGGAGAGGCTGTGGCCTCTTTGGAGCCTCTCCTAAATATGAGCTAGTACTGCAGGGTGGGCAAAGAATCAGGCAGTGGGAAGCAGAAGGTAGAAACTACTCGGATTGTGACATCTCAAGGAAACTCACTGAAAAGAACAGGGTTTTTTTCTTGACTGTAGCCACACGTCTCTTACTTCAACTGGTGGGATCCTAGCACACCTCAGAGCTGCAGTGCCAACAATGATCAAACAGGAATAATAGTACTGCCCCACTGAACCCGGTGCTCCTTTAACAGTTCTGCCAAGTGCACAATGTTTCATGCAAATCAGCCACAGAAATCTCAGGCATCCTAAAGACAAAGCCCTTATGGGAAATGCTGACGACATCATCTGTGTTCAGATTAAATGTGCCCTTTTATTTGGAGGGAGAAACCCTACAGGAAAAGTTGTACATGCAAGAATAGAGTCTCAGATCCATTTTGTAAAACTGAGGAATGCTGGTTCAGCCTTCTGATATCACAAGACATAAAAATAAGATGATAAACCAGAGCTCTGTTAATAGGGGAGCATGTTAATTTCATTTTCATCAGATATAGTAATTCTGCATACTAACGGATTTGTTCAGAAAATCCCAGGTTTATTTTGGATAAAATCCAATGCAGCTTTATCACTATTTTGCTCCTGTACAAAAGTATGTGCAGCAGGGCATCCAAAAGAATTTGAGCTCTGCTAGTATGGTAACAGCAAGGATACCTGTGGTAATGGATACCTGGTGTTTGCTGAATTTTAAAGAGAGATTTCAGAATCTTGGGAAGGAAGACAGCAGAAACAGAGCTGGAGCTAAGTTCTCTAATTTTTTCATGGAGAAAATCTATCAGATAGGGCATGATTAAGGCCAAAAATATTCAAACATTATGTGTGCATGATACATTCATGTGCTATTTCTGAACTACGCTTACACAGACATGATATGTACAAGCAAAGGTTATTTTTTCAAAAAAAGGGAGTTTGTTAATTTTAACAGGATTGCCATAACTTGTGGGAGTTCAAAGCAAGAAATGAGGTTAATATCTACATAACCTTAGACTTCTATGATGTAACAATTGCTTATTCAGCTGCTGCAGTGAGTATTTTCTGCAAAAGAAAGATAAACTGAAGAGCGTTACCCAAAAGCATGACTCCTGGAATGAAAATCCCTGAATTGTTTCTTGTGCAAATGATAAGCAGAAATAAAGAGAACTGGATAAGTTTCATAGCAGTAGCATTCCAGCTAGATCAAAAAGGGAGATTTTTTTTTTTTTAGGTAACAATCTACAGCAGTAGCTATTCTGCACAGCTGCCTCTAATGGAAAGGCCTATCTACAGTCCAGGATTGGATAGCTGTTCATTACTCACCACCAGTACATGGAACAGTTATCAATCTGATGGTAAAACCAAACCAAAGGGGTACCTGAGCCTAGGGGGGGTCACCAGTGCCAGTTACGATTGCCTGTTCTTCAGGGCAGTCAACGATGTGACCCCTCAAACTCCTTGATTTGCCAGCCCACATAACCAGCTATAGCTGGGTATGGATTTGGAAGTGAGTCCCCCTGAGTGAGGCCAAGAGGTCAAAATCACACCTTCTTATTAAGATGTTTATAATCCTTTAAGCACATGAATTGATTATGTTTGCAAAATGTGGTGCAGATCTTGCAGATCTTTCTCTTCACTCTAAGAGGCTCAGCACTATGGAATGTGAAAAAAACAAAACATGATAATCACTTTTCAGCATATGAGGATACAGGCAACAGACTCTGTGAGAGGTCAGCACTAATCCAACATGTTTCAGTAACAGTACCTCAGCAGAATTTCTGGAACTCATGATTACAACAGGCACATACACTGGTTAGGTTTCCAGTAAGAAAACCACTTTCAACAGTCACTGTGTATCTTTCTGATAAAACCTCTCTTGTCCTGTCCAGAAAACTCTCTTTGTAGTGATGCCCATCCATCTAAATGCCAGCTAGAAAAAAAATCCAAATCTACTTAGAGAATTTGATCCTCAGAATGACAGACTGGCAAGCCATAATACTCAAGAGTCACATTCTTTGTCTTCCAATCTCCCTTTACATCTGCATTCTCACAAAACTACAGCAACTGCACATCCCTTTGACCAAGGCTCCCCTTTGCTCAACATTCAGGGCAAACAAAGCATGCTTGGCCAGATATGCTACACCAAATTAATTCCTCCTGCACAATGACACCTGGCTGCAACCAGGTGGACAAAGTCAGCTGCGTTTGTAGCGGGACATCAGTAGAGTGCTGGCAGCTGGGATTTGTATTCTTAATTTTTTAGCTCTTCTTACAACGAACTGTGGAAATGCTGTCTCTGGCAATGCAAACACACTCTGACTGGCCACTTAAAAGTATTGAACAGGCCTGGAAAAATGTTTAGACAAGAGGAAAGCCAGCTGACTTCAAAGGTCCAACATAAGACTAACATGACAAATACAGCTTTGCTGCATCTTCATATTGTGTGTAAAACTAGGGATTGGGCACACAGAGTAGGGGAAAGGATGAAGGAGACCTGAAACCATGAAAGGGAAATATGTACAACAGAAAATATGGCCCCATGATTCCCTGAAACAAATAGCTTGAACTGGAAGTAAGGGAGCAATGCAGGAGAGCACTACTATTCTTCATCTGAGACAATATATGTGATGGATCTTTTCAGGATGGAGCTGGAATTAAGATGCCCCTCTTCCATTTTGTATTAAAAGAAAGAAGCAAAGTGAAAATAATCTTTTCTTTTTCTGCAGAGAAGTGCTGGTTCACCTCCAGACTGTTCATCAAATTCACCAATACACTGATGGGGTACAGTGAACAGACACTGTGGCATTAGTCATCTTTGGACAGTAAGATATTCTCAGTCATTCCACTCAGCTTTTCTTACAGGCTCCCTTAAAGACTAGGACAGCCTAAACTTCATAATAAAAGCATAAAACATGGAGCCAGGACATTCTTTCTCTTAACACCCCCAGCAGCAGAGGCCAAGAGAAATTCCCCAATGCATATGTTGTAGGATGTAAGGCTTTGTTCCTCACCAGCTGTCTCTTTCCTGTCCTGCTCCAGTCTCTCAAAGAGGATCTATGACTCTGGGCTTCTCTCCTCAAAGTGTGAGGAGACATACTGGAGCTTTATGGGCTGATAGACAATTGCAATTCACATGCAGCTAAAAAATACAACATCATCTCTAAACATGTTTAAAGGGTTTCAACCTTTACTTTCCAGCTGAGGGTGATATTTCAGGACAGCTGAAATCACTGAAGAAACCCACTTAGCCCAGTAACTAAAGCAGCAGCACCCTAAAGGAAATGCCTGGTATGTTAGTGTGTTTTGTGGTTGGTTTGAAAACGGCCAACATTTTACTGGAAATTTTTTTAGGTCTGGAGAACACTCATTTATGGGGAATGTGACTCTAGTAGCACCAGTAATGACCATCACACAGCTAGGGGATTTTTCAGATGCAGCCAAATCTCATTTTATAAGATATCTGTGTGTAGTTTATAAAACAAGCTCTTAAAACCTTCCAAGACAATAGCTGGCAATGAGGACAGGCCTGAAAGAGGCAATGCTATGCTGCAACATCCATTATGCCCCTAGTGGGGAAAGCACACGCTTTACTGCAGAGTTTTTATTATGTCTCAGGTGTAAAAAAAAAAAAATCTTTCTAAAAATTAGAAAAGACAACTCCATCTATTGCAGGAATGAGGCATCGTATATGTATATGTATATGTATATGTATATGTATATGTATATGTATATGTATATGTATATGTATATGTCAGAAAAGATGAAGATACAGAAGGCTCGAGAGGTTATCTTGTCTTTCTACTTTCAGGGAGGCCTGATAAAATTCAGTCAGTTGTGGGCAGAGTTGTTCAAACAATATCAAGTGAGGCCGATTCCCAAACTTGTCTAGGCAATGTGCTCTTGTGCTCCAAGATCTCATACATTCAGCAACAAGAGAATTTTTTAAATAATATATTACCTCACTGTTCATTACAAAAGTTCATTTCAATTCATCCTTTTGTTGCTACCTCTTATACACCCAACCTTCTGTGTACCTGAAGACTGCTGCCCCCTGAGGAGCCTTTTCTGGGAAGAAATTAACATAAATTTTTAAATCTTTTTGGACAGGTTATTTTTTGGGCTTCCATGAGGAGGCTGAAGATCAAAAGACATTAAGACTAGAAAAATAAAGACTGTTCTGAAAATTTCTTGGAGATATGAAAGTATTGAGAGAAACTTGGAGTCAACTGAATCAGCATTGTGTAAACAGCTTAGTACACGTAGTTTCTGTCCCAGGCTTTACATACTCACAAGGACATGAAAAAAAATGGTCCATTCACAGCTCTGATGGGCATAGGTGAACTAAAGAACCCAGACTCACCAAGATGACATGGAAGGACATACAAAAAGAGACTCATAATTGGAAAACTTCAACTGCTCTGCCTGACAAATGCATGCTCAACTTTGCCCTCCACTCTTCCTCCTGTGAGAAAATCATGCAAATAATGAAGTAACTTCACAGGATACTGATAGGAAAAGTGCCATATAAGGCTTTCTCATTTAAGAGCAAATTTTAATCTTCTCTTGATTTCTCATTTCAAATAATGAAAAACTGTGTAATTAGAAAGTTTTATTTAGGGTATTAAAATTAACCTATCGCTAGTCCTGTTCATTTGTATAAAGGGCATGACCCAAAATGTACTGCAGTAAATGACAGTCTTTAGATAGACCTTAAAGAGCTTTTGGATTTAGTCCAAGTATATGTATATATCCAAAATAAAGCTACTTAAATTAGAAGGATATGACAATGTGACAGAGCAGCACGTCTCAGAATATCGAACATGTATGCTCCAGCATTTCTATTGCTGTAAAATTATTTCTATTTCTATTGCTATTCCTGTAAAATGATTGCAGGAAAAATATTTTCACACTGGGACTTCTGTATTTTCATCTGACTAGAAAATTAACAATAATAACAATGTTTTTACATACTGCTAAAGTAAAATGTATCTACTCTGTAGGCAGCATGTTTATTGCTGAATATAAAAAGAAAATGGACAGTGAGGAAATATTCGGATATTCTAGTATTGCCATCTTTAAGAATAGTCAGGAAACACTAAGCAGATGGTGTAAAATTTATAGCACAATCGGTCAAGGTTCAAGTAAGGAAGGAACCACAGACTTTACAGAGCAGGAAGAAAGTACAGATCCTTTTTTCTGCAAATACATAGCAACGTTTTAGGGAAGGTCTTGTTTTAGGGAAAATTTTACTAGAACTCTTACATGAGACTTTCCTCGTTTTGAAATTATCTATACCAGGCCACAAATCAGTATCTTGCTCTCCCAGATTCTCTGACTAAGCATTTATATTAAAAGTACTCAGCACCTGAAATTTAGTCAGTGACAAGAGCAAAGCTAGAAGGTGGCAGTATCAATGGATCTACTGCAAGAACCATTTGCACATTACATCCTTCCAAAGCTTCATAAATCCATGGAAACACCCTATAAAGCTGGAATATGTTTTTGCCTTTGTCCATGTCGGATAAAAAAATCCCCTATCTCTCTGACCCTGAGCTAGCTGAGGCAAGTCAGAGAGACCAGGGGGGAAATCCAACAGGAATATACCATATAAAGTATTTCTACATCTGTACACTTCAGCATTGGAAAAAAAAAGGTATTGCCTGGTATTGCTTTATTACTAAAATTAAAGTCTCAATCCAGATTTTGACTCAAAACCAAACCATTTACTGGGGAACATACTGTGCCCTTATGCAGCATTGCTTATTTGTGGTGCTACCATAACCCAGAAAACAATATACTTCCTGTATCTATGTACTCAGTACCCAAAACTACATCAGCTTTCTTTGAATGAAAATGTAACAGTAATTTGATTAACTGAAACAAGTATGAATGAAAATCCCTCAGAACCTTGAAATTTATTTTCTTCCAGAGATACAGCAGCACATACTTCAAATCCAAAAGGCAATTTTTCAAAACTTTTAAGTCTGAGATAGGTTGTAACAGCTACAAATCAGAGACAAAATACTCCTTAGTGCTGGGGGAAAATAGAAATGTTGCTTGCTTTAAAACATGAACAGAAGAAACTTTATGAACTGCCTTAGCCAAAGATTTGTTGGTATTTTGAGAAGAATACAGGCATGGGAGATGCTTAAGACATGCCGCATCCTGATGACCACAGATGACTTTCAACTTATTCTGGACTGTCCTGTGTCTTACCAGAAGACAAGTAACCTTGCCAAGTCTGATAAACATGCAGGTGACTGTCACAATTTTCCCCTCACTGGACACTGTCACCATAAATCACCCAGTATATCATAACAGGTCCTTGTCTACTCTGTCTCCACTTACTTGACATTATTCTGAGTCTTTCCAAGCTAATTTTTATTCACAAAATATTATGGCCAGTAATTTTTGCCATTTTTTCTTAGAACTCCTCACTCATCTGTACTGACTTTTTCTCTACTTTTTAGACTTCTTGCTTGTTGCAGCTTCTTCCTATATTTTCTCTCTTGCTCTTGACAACTCCTTCACTGGATTTCTTTGCAGACAAATTTTCTATTCTTTCTTACCCTGCAATCTTCTCAACCTTCTGCTTCCACTTCTACATCTTATCTTGGAATAATGCTGTCCAATCTCCCAATTTAATTGTGTGATGACTTAACTAATAAAATCTCACCCCTGGCCTATCTCCTTCCATCAAATCTACACAAAAACACAAGTGCCTAACATTTCCAGAGTGTTTACAAAAGCTTCTGCCTATTTTGGATAAAACTACCTGCTTACTTTGTTATTTCTTAACTTTGCTAATTTTCTTTGCTTCCTGTAACAGTCAACCATCGCTTTCTGCTACATTTTCACAAAAGCTTTTGTTCATTTATCTCTTTCCTACTAACCCACTCTATGTTACTATTAAAATTCTTGCCTGTGCCCTGAAGTTGTTTTATTTGGATTTCAGCTCTCTCTTTCTTGACCTTCTCTGTTTCATCCCCTTTTATTCTCTACAGATATTATACTACATCAAGTAAACCCAGATTCTCTGCTTACTGAAGTCATTTTACCACCTACTTCTTTAGAAGTATCCATAACTCAACAAACCAAATGCACATCTTTAATGGTCCCAGTTAACTATTTCAGTCAAGTCTCAGAGGGCTAAAACCCATCTTTCATTTCAGAAAATAGTAAGAGAAGTACTGTAAAACAAGTTGGTCTTAGCACAACTATTTATTGAAAACACATGTAAAGCTGATACGAAACTTGCAGAACGGGACAAAGTAGAACGACAAATAAATAACTTGAAAATGCATTGACCTATTCTCATATAATGCCTAAAACCTAACAGAACAATATAAATATACTGCAGTAACTTGATAAGCTGGTTTATGGGGGTTTCTCTTGGATTTCACTAACACGTCTGCTTTCAATTACACAGATGAAAAACAAAGAGCTTTAACATCTTGCTCTTGTCCTGATTGCAATAAAATGCTATTTCTGTAAATGGCCTCTTAAAATGAAACTCAACTAAAAGCTAATTTAGAGGTAGCACTCATGTTTTAGAACTGGTAGTATGTGATTTTTTGGGGCAGATTTTACCTATGATAGCACGCAAGAAAGTACAGATTTAGCCTTTTATGTGTCCTACCTCCACTCATATACTTCTCATAAATGTACTGCTATAAAAGCACATGTAAAAATCATAATCTTAAAATAAAACTCATTCCACAAAGTCAGTGGAACTTTTTTTTATTACAACAGTAAGCTTCCCCTGAATAGACATGTTTCCAGATGTTTAGTGAGTTAAAATTGTGCCTGCAGTACCAAGATTTGCCAAAGAGAGAGCTACAGGATGAACTATTAATACACTGACTGGCCATGGTGATGTAATTCATCTTCTTCAGTTTATGGTAGTTGATATGTGTTAAATAATGCAATATTTACAGTAAAATAAAGTTGCATTATGCAATGTTCTAAGGTTTTAAGATCCTTACTCTTGCAAAGAATGATGTACATACCTATACTCATATGCACTGGGCAGCTCCCCTGAAGGCAGTCCCTTCAGTTTCTTCAGAATGAAGACTTTAAGAGCTACTGATGATTTGATGATTCATTAGTAAGGAAAAGCAATTAAGAAAACTGATGGCAACAGGTTTAGAAGAAAGCTGTATTTCATAAATATGCTGTCCTAGTAACTTGGCAATTGTATTGCTAAAGCATCTATGAACTCCTCTTGGCTCCAAGGCCCCTTATTCCAGACCTGCAGGGGAGCACAGGCTCAAAGACTTCAGCAACATGACCACACCATGTAATTACTTCATTTACCTCCAAAACACAGATTATTATTCAATATTATTCAGTAATTATTTCACCCAAGCGAAGCCCACTCTTTAAATGCTGATCAAAGCAAGGATCCTCACCTGCTTTCAGACATTTAAATCTAATTTTATGCAGTGAACTGTTAAGTCTTAAGAAATAGCAATTCTCAGTCAAATTAGAGTATGGATTCTAATTAGGGGATAAAAACATGATATACATTTTACTGCCAATTTTTGTGCTAAAAAAAACTTTTAAAAACTGAAGTAATAGATCTAATGACTTTCCAGTTTTCTAACAAGCTACCACTAACTAAGATTAAATGTACGGAGGTTATTACAAAGGGAAATTTTCCATGTTCTACAATAATGTTGAATGTTTAAAATTACTATGTCTGCTCACTATGAAACATCAAAGCCACAGTTTTGCTAATGTATTCTTGTCTAAGATGAAGTAGGAGCTATTTTGATTCTGGAGGTGAATGCTGCTCTTCTGACCATCTTGTTCCATCCCTCTTTAAAAAGAGCACTACAGTCTCTTTATCAAAAGCAAGTATTTTGGCAGAGATCTGTGACAAGTGCTCTGCTATATGAAAATCCAAGACTCAAGACACTGTGATAATAACAATTTACTTCACTGGCTTTTGTCTGCCTGGGCCAGAGACCATGTGTTTCCAAGTACTTGCCTGGAGCGTAATGAAACCTCAATGGACCCCTTGGGGTTACACTAATGGAAAAGTCACTTACCTGTTAGCTGTGATAAATTCATTATCACCATAGGACAAATACTTTCATCGTCATCTCCTACAAATTAAGATTTGCATGAGATTGCTACAATGAATTAAATCGAGTCCACATCCTCTCTTCAGACAGTACTAAGAGAGAGATCAGGAAAAAAGTGTGCAATACGGAAAGGGAGTCACGGCCTGGGTCCAGATCCCTGCTTTCAAAGCAATCACATCACACGGTATCACTCGTAAATGCTCCACATTTTGTCTCCAAAAAGCCCGCATCCTTTGCTTCGCTACTCCTCCCGCTCCTCTGGGATTCCAATTAACTGCTGGCGCAGTTTGCCATGTTTCTCGGGTGTAGCTGTGTCTCCGGCAGCTCAGAGCTGACACCCCTGCTGCCCGCCGGTTTCGGACCCATCACTTCGCTGGGGGCGAGGGGCACCGTGCGGTGGCCGCCCCGGCACGTCGCGGTTCCTGCGGTACCCGGCGAGCTGGCTGGATCCCGGGTGCGGCGTCCGCCGGGAGAACCGACTCGCCCTTCCCCGCGGCACGCTCGCCCGGCGGAGCCCCGTACCGACCCTGCCCGGGGGCAGCAGGACCGCCGGGGGCAGCGGCGGCGCCGGTGCACACCACGCCTTTCTGCTCACTTGGACGTGGCAGCGGCGCTTTAAAGCCTGCCCAGAACGTGCAGGGGCACGGAGAAGAAGGGGGCCCCACGGGGGGCCCCGCGGCCCCATCCCCGGCACGGCAGCGCGGGGGACGCGGTGCGGAGCCCCGCGCCAGGAGCCCGCGTCCCGCAGCGGGACCCGCCGGGGAGAGCCGGGCGGCTCGGGGCGCTGGGAGCCGCTCCCGCACTTACCTTGTCCCCGGAGCGGAGGCAGCAGCGCCAAGAGCAGGAGCAGCCGCAGCGGCCGGGCCCCGCCGGGGGTGTCCATCGGCGGGGAGCGCTCGCTCCGAGCGGGTCTCGGCTCTCCTGCGGCGTCCAGCGGGCTCCCCCTTTTCGCTTGCGGCTGCTGCTGCTGTTATCCCAGCCGCCTGAGACCGGTTGGAAAAGGGCTTGCAGGAACCCCCCACTCGGTGGGCTTTACAAAGATTTAATTCAGTGCCTCCCCGCTTAATTATACAGCCTGCAAGTGCTCGGCAGAACAGAGCCGTCACCGCAGCTCGGAGGCACGAATCCTGTTGCTTCTGATACCCCGCCGCCCCCACACGCTCTAAAAGTGACTCCCTTGAGCTCGGAAAACTGCAGATCCTCGGCTCGAACCTCGGGCCGGCGTGACTGATTCTGTGAAGAAGTGCAGCGACTTCTCTCGGTTCCAAGTAAGAGAAAGCCGCAAACAAAGGCAAGGCAAAAAGTAAAACAAAACAAAAGAAACCACCTAGCAGAGGTTTAACCTCTAAACGGGAGATATTAAACCCCCTCTTCTAGGTCTTTCTGTGGATTTTACCCCAGTACAGCTTTTGTCAATAAAATAAGATTTTTAAAAGGAGAGGCATTCTAGAACCTTGCAATGAAATTCAGTAGGGAAAATAAAAATTCCTTCTTCCCTCCCCCTCCTCTTAAGAAGTCAGGATGAGAATTTCAACCCAAATGAGACAGCTCTGCTCTCTCTCTCCTCCCTTTTTTTTTTTTTAACCTCCTTATCTTATTTAAACAGGAACACAAACACTGATAGTGGTCAAAGGACCCAGTTGGCAATATTGTTGCTGAGATCTTTAAGATAATGAAAGGGATAATATTTGCAGACAAATGGGGATGGAAACACACAGAGAGTTCAACATCCCTGTATACTTTGCCCTCAATTCTACACAAACAAAGAGTTGGAAGTCATTGTGTGTTTACTTGGAGGTTGTGTGACACGTGGACTCTGAGTGGGCTATTCCTCCTGTAACTACTCAAAAATGCAATTTCTGAGTATCTCTCCTCAAAAAGTCCAAATGGAAAATGTATTTAACGCAATAGGAATTGAATGTGTATTTTCTCCCATACTAAGTTATTTGTACTTTTCTAACACAAGAACATAAATACAGCCATAAGGCCAAGAGTCCAACTATCTCAACAGCCTGTCCTCAGCCACAGTAATAAAGGGGTGGAAGAGCATGAATAAGAAAAACAAACATGATAATTTTCCCAATTACTCTTCCAGCCTTCAGGTCCTTTGAATCTGGGCATTTCCTCAGTGAAATGTGGTCTGTGTGTACTTACTAGCTCTCAGTGAATTTCTGTTCCAGGTATTTCTCATGTCTCCCCATGAGTTCTTGTAAAACTTTATCATCCAAAATACCCTTTGGCAAGCAGTTTCATGGATTTACCAGTGACTGTGTGAAGGGCCATTTCCTTTTGTTCCTTTTGAACCTGATTCCAACGCCCTTCTGGTGCTGCCTCCCACATATACTGCAGAAAGAGTTATCCAAGAACTGTCCTCCATCCACACTAAAAATGCCCACATAAACTTCCTTTAACTGCCTAACTGCCTTTTGTTTATTTGTTTTGGTTTTGTCTTTGTTTTTTGTTTTGTTTTGTTTTGTTTTGTTTTTTGTTGTTGTTGTTGTAGTTGGTTTTCTTCTCTCTATTTTATTGGGAAGGGGCAACTGAAAAAGGGGAAGAAGGATGGATGGCTGATTTTATTTTGAGGGGATTTTAATTATGGGATTTTCTACATGAGCATGTATATTCCTCTCTCTTCTTTAAATGCCCTAATTCAGTTTAAAAGGATTTTACATCAGTTACAGTGGGACCTTGCCAGTGTTTCATTCCAAACCCCAAGCTACCATATTTCATGTATCAGACAGCTGGGAGAAACACCTAACAAAGATTACACCTCGTCTAAAATTCATACCAGTTTTCTGAACCAGAGGAATCCCCTCTAAAGAAACGCTGGGTTTAGTTCAATATTGCCTTATTTCACTCTACATTAAAACCTCCCCTAATTGATTAAAGGTGGATAGAAGGAACTTCATGCAGCATGCCTAAAACAGTGTAAAGTCCTACATAATAGCCTGTCCACACATGGAGTAACCCTGATTAACACCATGTGTGGACATTTTTACTACAGAATAAGAATTCCTTGTTCCTATTTCATTTGCCACCACATACTATACCAGAAATGAGGCAAATTTAAATTAAAGCTTAAGTATTTCTTGAAAACATCATGGCTATGGTCATCTGCAGATCTGACAATAGGTTTTTCCTTGGTTTGGGGTGGGAGTTTTTTTGCTTAATACACATTTCTATTATAAATTGGCACTCTCACCTACAGTCAGGTTGAGAGGCCTTGAGTACATGTGATTCCAATTACTGACCCCAAGCTTTGTAATGAGCTGAGCCATGCACTTCAGGCTCAATCCAGAGGTCCCAGGAGTCAGTGGAAAGCAAGGGCTTATGAGAGGGAACATTTTGCATAACCACATTTTTTTCTTATAACTGTTCATAAAGGTTCTGTAATCTTCTGTGTAGCTCTAAAACAAACAAATTCTTTAATGAGGATTTTGTTTCTACTTCAGAGGAATAAAAATCATTTGCAGAAGCTCAGAATAATGAGTAATGACAGCTTAACAAATGCACAAGTAATTTCCAAGGGTCCTGTTGAGAGTAGATGCATGCAAGTAGATTGACAAAGAATTTAGAATTACTTTATCAAATCCAGCCATCTATGGCAGCAGGTTCACAGCTCCCATTTGGCTACTTAGGAATTCTTGAGATGGCCTGATTAAGTCTCTGTAAGGACATCAACCTCTGTCTAAGTGAACAAAGCTGACCCGAGTCCCAGCTGTTGTGCCTCTCAGCTCATTTCTTTTACTGCAGCTCCCAAACCCTGACTTTTGACCACTCCACCTATCTGTCCCAGAAGCTGAGCAAAAGTGAGGGAAATTAAATTGCACTGTCCTTCCTGTTTTCAGGAAGAATGTTGCAAGGAAATTTACAGGCTCACCTAGAAATTAATTCGAACTGTAGATTTCTAACTGTAAAGGGAAACTCATTGGGCCCTGTGTCAAAAAATGAAGCTACACATGAGCTTTTTGTGTGCTGCATTAAAATGCATAAAAAGGCCTCTTCTCCTACTTAATAGGAAGAGTACATCACTGATTGGTACAGACACACAAGGATTGAGAGGATTCATGTGGATTTTACCATCTCCCACTGTAAATATAAGACCTCAAACTCTACAGTAAGTAAATCCAGGGCTATTGGAGTACAAATGACCACTCAGCTTATGAGTGGTCTATGCTATGAGCATGGTACAACTGACATTCAGCTTCTTTCCTGCCTGGAGCAGGAAAAAAAAAGGAAACTTAGCTGAGTTTTCAGAGATGGAAGCACAGTGATCCCTTTTGAAATGGCCACTGCCATTACAGATAACTTTTGTTTGCTTATTTGCTTTGCTTATTACTTACAAATCAATGTAGTTTAGTTTTCAGTATCTCTCCAGGCTTGTATTTGTGTTGAAATTATCACTTCGTCCATCACCACTGGTCACCAAAGCCCCTTAGGGTAGAATCACTTGGGGACACTTTATATGCACTTTCCATATCCTTGTCAGGGATTGATTTGGAATAAATCAGGATGCAGGCACATCCCGATCCTCAAATCCCAAACTGCAGAACATCCATACCAAATGGCTCCCAGCCTAAGTAAACAAAAGGAAATGGGAGGGCTGTGAGCCCCCTTTGTTGCCCTACAAGTCCAAAACTGAACCTCCAAGGCCCACCCAGACACCACCAGACTTGTTATAGCTACAGGTAGAGCTGGAATTCCTTCTAGAATAATTACTATGTCATTCATAATAATCCTAAATTTAGACTGTTTTTATATAGATTGTATTACATATAAATAGAAATACATAAATAAGTGGTATACATATGCATATTTATAATTACACGGATGCCAGTCCAAGCCACTATGCCATTTACTTATACAAGAAATACAGATGCTTGTATCCAAACAAGGGAATCTACCTGGACTCTATGTTTCAAATGCCTAAAGACTGTCAGAAGAGGCTTGGCTTATCTTACAGAGCTTTCCTTGTCAAAGACAAAACCTCTTTCCCTCTTTCTGGTTAAATATTCCGGGCTGGGACTAATAACCCTGAGTCCTTTTCAACAACATTGCTTCTAAGCATGTTGAGGTTTTCCCTATTTTGGAGTTTGTATCAATTTTTTACATGTTGCCTACATTTTCTTTTCTCTCCTGTTTGATTTAGGGAAATAGATGTAGCTGTCTTGGACACTCGGAACACACCGGCTGTCCATTCATATCTATGGGGACAGCTTCTAAGACAAGAGAGGAATTTACCTGGGCATAAAGGAATGCTTTGATGATCCATGTAATTTCCCTTGTGGCATTATTTGTAGAATTCAGGAATAACTCAGTCTGACATTCATGGGGCATTTCCTGCCTCTCCTTCTAGAGATGCATCCTGCCAGTCGCTCAGATCTCTCACTTCCCATAAATTTCCTTTCCCCTTCTAAACTTTCTCATGTCCCCTGACACACTGAACTAGCCTGATGTGTGGATCTGCAAGGTGTTTTCCATGATCTGAGCCCTAGGAAGGCTGGGATCCTTTGGATAAGCTGGAGAACAGTGTGAGTCATGCACACACAGGTAGGAGGGGACAGTGGCATCTGCTTTAGACTCTGCTTGGAGCCTCCACAAATCCAACAACAGCAGGAATCAGTTGCTATTTTAGCTGCAGTCTAAATAAAATCTCATTATAAAGGGTGGGGGAAATCCATCAAAAAAGTAAATGGCTATTCTGGTAAAAGCCATTTCCCCTCTTGATAACCCTGGTAAATCTGAAGTCCATCCCTTGTCAAACAGAAGTAATATCCAAGTGACCCAGTGATCTTTGGGCACCAGAAAATATACAAGTGAATATAGGACATTTCAATCTCGAATAAATAAAATCCCAGTCAGTTGTACCTACTAGCTTCAAACCAGGAGTAGTTTTCTATGTTTCCTCATGGCCACTGAAGACCTGCATCATTCAGTGCTGTTTCTTCATTGTTTTATGAATTTTCTGTATTATTTACAAGTCTTTTTGCCTAGTTTTAATAAACAAGAACCCATCCTACCCATCTGCAAACAGTCCCAGCCTGCCAGAAAACCTTTATCTTACCAGCAGAAACTGTGATTTAAAACAGTATAACGTAAGCAGGCAGTCAGTGGAAAGAGTATGAACACTGATAAAATTCTGCAACAAATTCATGTATACTCATTTCCTTCTACTCCCCTAGTTTCACAGACAGCCTGTTTCTTTTCTTCAGGCTCAGTTTCCTTATCAGAGGCTCTCAAACTTTATTTACTCATGTACCACATCCCTTAGACTTCACAGCCCTGAGCTTAGTATCTTTGTCCCAGGAATTTGAGATCATTCTTGGTGGCCTGATTCTACAAACACATGCTAATAATACTATTTACAGGGAGTGTGGCTTGTGTTTACAAAATGCTGACACAATTCTTGAGCCATGGCTATGAGAGGGTACCTCAATAAACATGAATTTAAAAGTTATTGTGGTGTAGCAAACTATTTAGGGTAAAAATATTATAAACTTAACATATTTTCTGGCACAACTCCACAGAAACTGGTTGATACCTGGTATGTATGAAATTTGTACACACTGGATTTTAACTGGAAGGGTGAATGGATCAGAAGATCTATGTACAGATGCAAAATGCAAATATTGAATGAACTTCTTGTTCCATGCTGCGTGCGCCCTGTGGTTCTCAAGGGAGCCAGTTTCATTTGTAGGTACTCCATCATTACACACAGCCTGTGTAGATGAGGAGGCTGGCTCAGAGTCTTTGGAGAGCTATAGTATATTCTAAGTTTTGGATAACATTGAGTTTTTCTGTCTACTACTCTGTCTACTCTGTCATTCTCAGACTACTCCATCATTCCTTTCTTAACTCCTGGGTGAGCTCTGGAAGCAGAAGAAGAAACAAAGTTTAGGTTGCAACTAAGAGAACTTGAAAGAACTAACCCTTTTTTTTTCCAGACTACCCTTTCCTCACAGTCTTTATTTCTTTTGAATTTGATCTCACAACTGTTCTTTCATATGGTCATAGAATTTGGGATTCAGTCAGTGAGATATTCCTGCAAGAGGGAAGAAAAGCTGCCAAGTGAACGTATTAAAATAGGATGTGGCATGCAGACAGACAGCAGCAACTTACACCAAAATGAGGTGGAAAAACCATCCAGGCTGCTCACAAAAATGACCCCCCCCCCCCCCCCAAAACCCTGAAAATCCTAAATATTTAGGAATTAATTATCCAGGAGAAATGTGGCCTGCTAAACAGCAAGCTTGAGCAGGCTTTAACAGACATTCCGTTTCTAGCTCATTCTCTCTGGTTTCTGAGATATCTTTTGGGAAAATACTGAACCTCCTGGTGGCTCATGTTGTCTATAGGGATAACCTGATTTGTAAAATGTTTTGAGCTCCATAAAATTAAACAAGGTGCATAAGAATGTTAGAAACTAGCAACTTTAAGCTATTAGCTTCCCAAGATTGTGGTATGAAGTAATTTGGGCCAATTTTAACTTAACTTGTATTTCCCCTGTTTCAAAGCAGTATCCTATATTGTCTATATAAACAGTAACATTAGTGTTCAGAATAGCTCTCATATTTTCTCCTAACTTAGAAATGTACAGACAGGCACATTTCCAGCCGAATAGCACATATAGACGTTTGCTAGACAGTTATTCCGTAATTTATACTCTACTTCTGAATTATTCCACAAACAGGCTGTCATTATGAAGATCTAACTTGTGCACATCAAGTAAGAGTTGTATTGCAAGTCAGAAAACAGGGTTCTTTCAAATAGGTGTATTTGGGGGCTATATAACCGGTGTCTTAATTCTCCTGCAGCAGATAGGTTATATGAAAAGCCTTTGCGGAATCATTTACACGAATCCAGAAAAAGAAGTGCTTTATTAATCTCAGTTTATGCAATATACTGTATTTAATAGTTCTGCTAAAGACAAGTGAAAGCTTTGCTCTAATGAAATCATTGGCAAAATTCCCACTGACTTCAGTGGGGCCAATACTGCTATTAACTCTTCCCTACAAGGAAAATCCAGATTGCCTAGGAAGCTGGCCTGCCTCTGCTAAGACCTCAACTCAGACTGCTTACAAGTTGAACTGACTTTGTACAATTACGAAAGCTGTTATTCTTGAGAATTTGCCAAATCCTCAAGACAAAACTAGCATAATAAATTTACCCTGGAGTAAAACAAACGTTCTCATTTTGTAAATGAAAACATCTATGTTGACTTCCATATTCCATTGGTTTCACTGACAGTTTTACATAAATTTAAAAAATTATTATTATTATTATTATTTCCAAAAAGAAATGTATGCTTATTAAATGAACTCTGATGGAACATTCTGCCTCCAAGTTTGACATTTCATTACAAATGCACTAAAATATATATAATTTGTTGAAATATAAGTATATTGTTTTTTATCTTCTGAAACTATCAGAATTAAGGATGATTTATAGCCTGTGAGGAAAGGTTAAGTGAATTGGGATTGTTCAGCCTGGAAAAGAGAAGGCTCTGGGGTGACATAATTGCCCCTTCCAGTACCTGAAGGGAGCCTAGAAAAAAAATGGAGAGAGACTATTTACAAGGGCCAGGAGTGACAGGACAAAGGGAAATGGTTTCACACTGACAGAGAGCAGGTTTAGTGTGGATATTAGGAAGAAATTCTCTGCTGTGAGGGTGGAGAGGCCCTGGTAGACGGTCCCCAGAGAAGCTGTGGCTGCCCCATCCCTGAAAGTGCTTGAGACCAAATTGGACAGGGCTTGAAGCAACGTGGGATAGTGGAAGGTGTCTCTGCCTGTGGCAGGGGATGAAATGGGATGGGCTGTAAGTTCCCTTCCAACACAGACCATTCTAGGATTCAAATATATGTCTATTCCAGACCATTTACTACAGCAAACCATTCCTTTTCCTTGTTCCCTTCAAAATACAAAACTGACTTTGTGAATAGGAAAACACCACAAGGAACTGAATTTAATGTGGAACAGAAAATTCAGCAACATTGTGATAGTGCAACAAATCCCTAAAAATCCAACTGTGGAGAGTTCTCTCTATTAGTTATACTGAGGATGGTTCATATTTAGAATCTTCTGCTAAACAACAGAATGCAGATCCATGTTAGTGGTCATTGACTAACTCTCCCCTTGCAAAGTCTTTCTAGCTGCTTTTCTTTTGAACTCTGTAAAGTTTCACAGTAGATGTTCAAGTACTGTTATTCTGATCATAGCTGGAAGAAATTGGACTGTTTGCTCTGAAGCAGCAAAGCTAAGAATAGCTTTAACTTTGCAAGGAACTGCCACTGAAGAAACTGGTAATATTTCTGTTGGAGTACTGTAGGACTTGTTCCCATGGGATAGTATGTAGCCTGATTTCAATACAGCCAAACACTTAATCATTATTTAACAGGCTTATTAACTTCACTGGGATTACTCACATGCCTTAATTTATATATCCCCTTAAATTCGTTATTGAACTGGGTTATATAAAATGTCCTAAAAGAAAGTTATCTCATGTTTTTCATTTTCCAAAATGTATGCTGAGAACTGTAGTTTTTCACTATGATTTCTGAAGCCAGCATTTGCCAGACTCCATCATGGGTCAAAAGAATCTTTTTCATACACATGCTTCTTCATGCTTCCTTCTGTATTTTCTGACAGCTCACGGAATCTGAAGTCCTTTTCACTTCTCTGCCTGTCACAGTGAGCTGTTTCCTTTCTTAGTAAAGCCAGCCTTACTAGAAATGTCTGTAAATTCTCTTCTGGTTTGCTGTTCTGTTTCTAGTAAAAAAATTCACGCTGGAGTTTTAACCGCCTGATTTCAACTCAACATTGAGGAAGATAATGAGGCAATGTCAGCATTGCTTTCATACATCAATCATATGCAGATTCTCAAAAGAAAAAGAAAATTTCCTCCTTATATTCTGAGTTTATTTATTCTGTGGAGGAGGCAACGACTGTTCTTTTTAAAGAACTAGCAGTCTTGGCATTCGATTTTTCTTCAGAACTTACTTTCACAGAGAACACAAAAGAATGTCTTTGTATCTCAGGCAAGTGTATCCCATATTCATTTTCTTTGTGAGTGAACACACAGGAGTAGGGACTTTCAGGAGAATACAGACACATTAACACATTGTCACAACCCCCAGACTGTTGTTCATTGTGTTTTAGCTGAAAGTCATCTCTTCCAGGCATGGTTCTACATAGGGGAATCACTCCTTTATTTGCTTATGTGGACATCAGCTGGTCACTCCTAGATCATCTAGTACTGTAGAGTGACATTTGTAAAACCAGACCCCTAGATACTGCCTTCATATAAAAAGCAAATAGCAGTAGTAATGGTCTGTGAAATATTAATAAAAGCCTAAAGAATTCATCGGTTTTCTCTTCCTATGTTCCCTGTTCCTCCTCACACAATAGATTTAGTATTCACCTTAGACACCAGAAAAAATACTGGAGCTTTAAGCTGTCAGAGTTGCTGATAGCTTCTCATTAGATTGATGGCTTTTGAGATGAAAGATTAACTAGAGATCTTTCCTGCTAGAAGGACAAGTTTGTTCCTAAGAGTACCATCAGGATAGAAAAGAGACTTAATGTTTTCTGGGACAAACACAACCACCTTCTCTTTTGACCCTAATGCCTATGAAAAGCTCCCATAATGACTAGTGGAACACCACAAAAGTGCCAAGTTTGAGCATGTGCTTCTTTCCTTTTTTGTTTATTTATGTATCTATGCATACACTGCTATGCTGGCCTGCTTCTTGCTTCAACATATCCCAAATTTCAGCTGAAAAGCTCAGGATGTTAATGTTCAATGGCTCTCAAAGTGAAAAATTCCTGTTTAAAAGACCTTTTGTACACTTCAGCAAGTTACATGGTTTTGCCTTCAGACTCCTCCATCCCAACCATATTTTCAGGAAAAGACTGAACAGATACAGAGTCTAAAAACTCATCCATGGCACAAAAGTGAAATCATAACAAAAAATGCAATCTAAGCACAAATATCTCCTGGTTAATGTTCTCAATCTCATGGGTCATGTAAATCCTCATGGCTCCAGTCTTCATCAAAATTATGACAATTTGCAACAGAAGAGGATTGCCAGCTGCTGTGGGAAAAAAAAAGAGGTGCAGCATCCTATGAATTTCTGTATATAAGGCATATAAGGCAGGAAGTTTTTTAGTGTGTCCTCAAAGGTATTGTAGTTAATATCTTAAAAAAACCAAATAAACAAAACAAAACAAAACAAACAAACAAAAAACAAAAACAACACAAAAACTTCAAAAATTTGAAACTTAGACTTGGAATAACACCAATCACTGTAAAGTCAGACCTTTAACACTTCATGGTATAATGCACTACACTAACATGTAATACTTAAAAATACCTGATACTGCTTGTAAAATCATATGTAGGACTTGGATTTAAAGTTCTTTCTGTTATTACATTTCCCATCTCCTTTTTTTATGCTTTTTCTTTTTTTTCAGAGTGAAAACGTCTTACAGGCTCTGCTTCAAATACAAGAAAATCTGGTCCCAGATGTCACTAATTAGGAACAGGTTAGCAGAGAGATTTACACAGAGATGCCTGAAGTTACAATTCATCATGTGGGATCTGACAACAGCCTGTTTCACTGGGCTGTTTCATTTCATTGTATGACAACAAGCTTTAAGGGGTACCACACAAAGCACAGAGGACACATTTAAGCAGGGAAATTACATTAATACAGGTCTTTCTAAAAGCTCTTAGTGTTTGTAACATACCAAGTACCATGTAAATATCTCCCTTCTAGCCAGTGATTCAGCATAGGCACAAATTGAAAAGAGAAGTACATTAATCAGTGTCTTTTGTTTCTTAACATCTGACATTTTAAAACTAAATTTAAGGAGTTAAATGACTTTCAGCAAATTACAAGTTAAAGAACATTTCAAAATTAATTTTCTCTAATAAGCATAATATTTGGAGAGGGAAGGAGGAGTAAAGGGAACTGCAGTTAGTTATGATATAGATTTGCTTTTGTTGCTGGAATCAGCAGGAACCTTGCCATTAATTTCAAGGATAGAAAGACTGAGCTAACTACAGTACAGTTGCACTAAATGAATAAACAGAAATACTCCCTGCCCACAGGGTTAAAGTACTGTGTTAAAACACAAATTTAGTCTTTAAATTTGAAATCTAGTCTTTAAAAAATAAAATTATCAAATTGCAAGTACTCCAGACAGTTCTGCACATTTACATGCAAACTTTGTCCAAAGACCACTGAAGTCAACTAACAATCCTCAGTGCATTTCAACTGCTTGAAACTGCCATATTGCCCAATTATTTAACTAAGATATTGACACTTGTGCTGCATTAGAAATGTTTGCTTCAAATTTATAAGGCTTTTTCCCTACAATACAATGAAACAATGTAATTGCACATACAAATTCTGTCATGCTCCAAATGACAGTATTTTGTGAGTCTTATTATCCACTTCCCTGCATTTCATGTAAGTCATTAGCCCTGGTGCTAATTGTGAGAAAGACAGAAAAGAGTAAGGGCTTTCTTTCATTTTTTTTGCATTGTCTCAAATGACTATATAAGAATTTGGGTCCATTGAAATCTAATGTAAAATTGTCCTTACCTCATAGGAAATAGGATCCAATCCAAGTTATATGAACATCTTCTGTTGTGGAGATTACTTTAGACATACTCTGCCCTTCAAATAAAATAAAAACTAGCAGGCAGCTAATATGTACACATATACTAACTAACCATGTAATTATTATTTTAACATGTCATTTATTAATGTGTAAGTTCTTTTTGCTCCTAATTTCATGGTCTTAAGATCCACGTTTGAATCCTGCAGTTGAAATACATTGGTTTTGAAAAGAAAGGTTTTAAAATAGTGAGATCCCATTTTTTTTTTCAAGTTCACTTTTTGTCACTAGATCCATAGCTCATGAAAATTATTCTGACAGGTAACACCATAGACTCTGATCCCCTTTCCTGTTAGAGAGGTTGTTGGCATGCTGTGGTGTACTGTGGGAGCCAGGCAGCCACTTGTCTATATAGAAGGTATATCGCTTTGGAAATGTCAGCTCAGAAGGGGAGATGGCACTTAAAATTAACTTTCACCAAAAGATCAAGTC